>NC_090943.1:121217565-121885899 GCF_040807025.1 Struthio camelus | reverse complement strand
TGAGCACCCCAGACCCACAAATGTAACCGGCAATATTGCATGACCCTTTTTGATGGGCATACCTCCACCCTTAGCCAATTAAACCATACTTTCAAAATCCCTTTTGTGCATATCTGTGCAACTCGAGGTTAAAGATATCGTTACCTATAGCTGACAAATGGACACTATGTGGATGGTATTACCCCGGGCACTCTGTTCCAAATGCATTGTGTCTAACAACAAAACCCCCCGTGAAACTCATAAAATTACCAATTTCACAGTTGACTTTCTTCCTGCTCTGCTCTGTAGCCTTCATACTCCTGGCCTGTCTCCACACACTGCAGGAGATGATGTCGGACCAAACCAGCAATGCTGCGTTAAAAAGGTTCTTGATATAAACAAGATCTATCTTGGTACTGATTAAAACATCTGCAGATTTTTGCCTTATCTGGATAAGTCCTTCTGATGCGCATCACCTGCCATTGTGCAGTAGCAATCACCGTGGTGTCCAAAGAGGGGTTTTAGCAGCTAATTTCAGATTCTGCCCCTGTAAGCTGAACGCTCACGTACACAAAGCGTGCAATTGCCTCGCGCAGGTTATGTGTGAGGAAGTATATAAACATCCATATTGGTGTTTGGCCTTTCCTGCTCTTTGGCATATTTGGAGGTGTAAACAGCGTTACTGCATGCCACACTTCTCACCTGGAATCTCAGCGTGTACCACAAACATGAATTACACCTCACAACAGAGCCCAGAGGACTCTGGTTTTACAAGAGGGGGCTGCAAGTACGGGGAAGATAAAGGCTTGTCTGTATAGGCAAGTTACTGCAAAAGATTTGAGGGTGCAAACTTGCAGAGCGCTAGGTATTCTACCCTGGCGCTCTCTGCACATGCTCCTAGGGCACAGGAATGGCTTGCAATGTAAAGAGAGCTCATGTGCATCAGCTGCACACTAAGGGCATCTGTATAGGGTACTGGTGCGTTGCAAGATCACAGTCAACTTCCCTGTGGCAACAAGCCCGAAGTGATTTACTAAATCACACAGTGAATCATTCATGCTAGTTTAGACCCTAGAAATTGTGCTGCCTAGTTCTGTTCTCTGCCCCTTAGATCATCTTCCTTTCCATAGTAACAAAGGGCTTTAGCTGTCTTCTTCCGACTCAGAAATTTCTGGTAAACTTTCCCATCTACTAGACTCCTTGCCCAGGAACGTCAGCCTTTTGTAGCTGGCTGTTACTCTGGTGATGTATTGCATCATCTCTCTGGTTATCATCTGTCCAGTGCGTTCTTTTTCAATGCCTTTTTTTAAGAAGGGAAGCAGAAGTACCCAAGCGTACTATTCTGCACAGAGAATTGGCTTTGATGTTTTATACAGGGCAATTTAAATGCCATAGGTGGCTTTAGTATGAGTTCTGCCATTTGTGTCAATCTTTTTAAAGACTTCTTCATTTGAGCATGTGTCTACTCTACTAGACTCTTTCTTTCCTGTTTAGGACTGGAAGTTCTCCCCTCCCAAAGGATGTCCTTGTTTCCTTTTTTGTCCCTGCATTCATCGCTGTGTAATCTTTCTTTACCCTGCCCTTTGCTGTCTCTCTTCATCCTTGTCTTTGTAACTTCTCCAGTGCCACCCACAGTGTTTCAAAACAATATATCTTTCAAACGTGTCTTCTTCTTACAAATCTCTCCCTCTCTTTTAGCTTTGATTTTCCCACTCCGCTCACCATGGCCCTCACTGAAATCCTTACTTGCTCATCTAATTCAGACAGTAAGCTCCTCAGTGTAGAGAGTGCTGGTAAAACACAAGCCATCAGTAGTAATGAGGTGGCTGACTTTGACTTCCACTGCCACTAGGCAGAAACAAGAGTTAGCAGGTGAAGAGTTGTTCCCTTTACTCGTATCAGACCATAAAGAATGAATCAGGCATAAGCAAAACGCAGTGCAGGCCGTGAGCAGTGTTATCACAGGTCCCCAATAAGCTCACTGCCTGTAGATTTTGTGATGGAATCCATCAGTCTTTAGCCATTTATCACACATTACTTTGCTGGTACAGCAGTTATCATGAAAAGCTCTAGGAACGCAACATTTCATGTCAAACCCACTTCTTTCTTCCATCGCTCCAGTCATTCCATAGCGCACAAAAAACTGCCAGCAGCTCTCTTCTCTGTACCCATAAATGATACAAATTGCCATATTTTTATAAATTTGGAATTAACGTGAGCTGTAGCGATTCTCCTGAAAGTGACTTTTAGTCCATGTGAATCTCCTATTTAATGGCCCTGTAACGTGCCTAAAATGTTGCCACTTTTCAGCCTGTCTTAAAGAAACTAGTAGGTGGCACAAGCAAAACCCACCCTACCGGAATGAGATTAAGAGCAAAGTGGGTTAAATGACAGAGCACTGACACAGGTTCATTTAGTTACCATCACAAGATCTGGCCACAAATATATTGCGCATTACTCTACTGTGAGTTATCATGGCTCTGACCCCTCTCGGGAGATCCCCATGCCACCACTGTATTAACGACTGCATCTGCTTCAGAATAACCTTATTAGCTTGCCACAGCTGAGCCAGTAATCTCATAGGATTTTTGTCCTGGTCCCTTGCGAGGTGTGATTCTCTTCTCCTTGAATCCAGTCTGATGCCCAAAATTTAATAAGTTTTCTTGGACCCTCTGCTTTCCTCCCCCTCCCCCTTTTATCATCTGCTGTAGGGACCATGAAATCCCTGGCAACCTCCCCAAATGCCATCAATAACTCCTGAAATGCCATGATGTTTGGTGGTTCCTCAGACAAAAAGCTATGTTAATTAGGTAGCAGGATTTTTTCCCCCCTCTTTTTAAGCCAGGTTTTTTTTGCCTACAGTTCCACTATTGGGATGCACTGAGTGCCTCAAGTAACTAGCACAAAACCGTAGAACCCATATGCGAACCTTTTCATCTGTGTAAATGTTGCCCTCAAATCTGAAGCCTTTACTGGTGAGCAAAATCTCTCATAGTGTTACGGGAACACGTGAGCAGCTGCTTGTATGTGTGTGTGCATGTGTGTGTTTGTGCCTGCCTCTCTTTTTCTTCTCATATGACTGAACAGTTAGTCTGCTCTTCCTTATAATCTGCACCACTTGATCGAGAGGCACAAACGATACTGAACACAGCAAGGTGTCTATATAATCATTAACTCTCTTGCCCTCTGGGTAGGACAAATGATATACAAGCCTAAGCTCACCAGGGATCTTCTATGGGACTGTGTCCTGGGGGAATCTTCTCCTATGAGTTAATGGACTATTCCTAAATGGGCTGGCTGCTTTCCTTCTGTGTGCCAGTTCTTTCCCAACTTTCCTTTCACAACCTCTGGCATCAAAACCAAAGATATTGCATTCATAGCATGTGCTTTTTTTCAAACTCCATGTAAGGAGTTGCAAAGCCATTAACAAACCTTTTGAATAGAAAAATCTGCTGTAACATGATCTGCAGTAGGCAAACATTTAACCACAATAGTGTTTAGATTATCCTTGCCAGGATGGACTAAACGCCTTTTAATTCTCTCTTGTACAATCCTTGACTTCTTTCTCTTTCCCTCTCTCTCGTTTTTGTTTTATTTTCACTGTGCTGGCCAATTTCTGATAGTTTTCCTCCGCCGTACTGTGGGCTACACTTGTTTTGACTGCACAGCTGCCTTCCCCCCGCACTGACATTTTGCATGTCCTACTTCCAGCCTGTAATGTTTGCAGCTTTTGAGGCTGATGTTAGAAGGAGAATCTGACAGGTCCATGGGTAAAATGGACCGGAGTGGGAGCTGGAGCTGTTCCTAGCTTGCTGCCTGCTTTATTGCCTTGGATGAATTCTTGCACCCTAGTGTTTGTAGTTCCCCCTCTGCAAGGTGGTGACCATAGTGTAATGTTTAAATTCTGGTTGTAAGGAGCTTTGAGATCTGCAGGTGAAAGCACTGTCTGAATGCTGATAGCACTGAACTGACTTCTTCAGCTCCCTGTTTGGTGCCTTACGAGTGTGGGCTCTTTTGATCAAGGCTCTTCAACTATTACGGTACCTTGTTCATCACCCTAATGAGTTCTCACCATTTTTCCAGGGCTTCCCCTCCTAAAAGCTGAAGAGTGTCTAAAGAGTGCTTCTGCCACTGTGCCATCATCTTTTCAGTTACATTTTTTTATTTTGCTCAGAATCCCTTTCTGTCTCAGCCCCTTGTTTGGCAGGCTTGGGATGAAATACTTTTCACCAGGTGTCCATGCCAGATATTTTCCTTTGCTACGGCTGTCAGATGTACATTTAATAAGTATGGGAGAACCCCAAAATGTCATCTTGACCCTCATGAACTATTTTTAAGCTAAGCCACTTAGTATTGTGGTTGGTTCTGGGGAAAACAGCATTTTGGCAATCAAGCAGAAAAACAGTCCAAGGAATGAAATACATTTATTTCCTGTTTATGATAATGAAATATACCTTCTTTCCCCATCACTGGAATGTTTCTGGCTCTCAATAATGTCCATTATCTCTTTTCTCTACCCACCTTATCTGTCTCTTGCTGTTACTTGATTTTCTTGACCGTCTTGTCCAGAATCTCTGCTTACTTGCTTTTTCCTCTTTTTCTTGCTTGCTCTCTTGCTTGCTTGCTTTTCCTCACAGGCACTGACACAGAGTTTCCTGGTATATCTATAGCTTGTTTTTTATTTTACCTTCTGTTTTCCCTGTTATTTCTCTTGTATTGTTTCAGTGCTTTCCCTTTTGTTTGTCTCTCATTACTCTTCCTTTTCTCATCAATTTTCTCTGCCAGTTTTTCCCCTCTTTGCATATTTTCTCCTCTGGTGATCCCATCTTCTCCCCCAAAATAACCAGCCTCTTCCTTTTATTTTGTCTACCTTTCATTCTCTTGATTACTCTTTCCAGAGGTTGATGAATCTAGCTTGCTCTTGAAATATTTAAATATTTAATAACAGGATGACAGCTATTCCCAAGATACTTGTGTCAGCGGACAGACAAGAACCCCCTACCCTTCGAGTCTCCCAGCAGGCCTTTTATGCACTAGCATATACCCAGGAAACAGGAGAGCTAAGGGGAAAGAAAGGTTGCAGTTGAAATTAAGTCCCCTTGAGCCATCTCTAATTCCTAGTCTGAATAAAAATATTCAGACATGTAATTCCTTCAGTGCCTGTGTTGCAGGTGATGGTAGAGGCTCTTCCTCCATGCCTAAATGCCTCTTTTCTCTTCACGACCGATCTGGCCTTCTGTTACTAGCGCATGTGGGAGCTAGCTTAGGTTATTCTCTGCTTTATTCCCTTTAGCTCCTTGACCTTGCATAGTAATGGACATAGCAGGGACATAACTGAAAGAGACCTTGTCCCCAACCAGTGCCTGACAAGCCATGTGAACTTTCTCCTAAGAAACATCTGGCCCTATTAACTGCACTACACACCTTCTGACTATAAACTATCGAGCTTTGACATCTTCCTTTAACAATTCCATGCTGTTTCCTCATTAAACTGACACCAGTAGAATTATAACCTATTGTTCATTTTCTGTATTGTAGCACTTACCCCATTTCCCCTTCTTTGTGGACAAGTTTATCTTACATTATTTCTTATATTCAATGAACTGATCTGAAGAAACACATAGTAGAGAAAGATAGACGCCCTGAGTTTTGTTTTAGGCAGTTTTGTTTCCTCTTCCCATCAGTGGATCTTTTTTCCTGTGTAGTTCATGTAGTCCCCTGAGTTGTTTGAAGCCTCCCTTAGTAATCTCAGTGGTATTTCTCTGCACTAACAGCTGTATTTCCTCTATTGTTTTGTTTCCCCATAACTGACGACAAGAGAGGGAGGGATATTTTCAATAAAACACTTATGCCCCTCACTAACTCACAGCTCAACCCAACTGATGAAAGGTCACCTTTGAACTAGCTGCCAGACAAGCCTTTCTCTTCAGCCCAGGACAAGAGGAATGGCTAGGAGTTGTAGCTAAGATGGCGAAACTTGTCAAAATGGCAGCTGCTGAAAGAAGGCAAATGCCTTTTCTCCAGAATTATTTGCACATCTCCACTCTCATGCTTAGAAACGAAGGACTGCACCACCATTATGCCTGCCTCCCTTTCATCTCTTCTAGAGCTATGACTGCCCTCCTTCTTCATTTTTTAATGCCTTTACCTTTCCAAATCAGACTATACACAGACCTTACCAGGGTTCCTGGATGAAAAACCAAATCCGTTCATCCTTTGCTCCCCATTTCACCTTGTCTCCTCCGAGAAACCCTTTTTACATGCTATTTGTCAAATGACTGAGTTGTAAATGTCTTTCGCCCATCCTCTGAAAAGCCCCCAGATCCCAACTAAACAAACCCAATAGCAGCATGCTTTAAATAATGGAGAAAATATATAGCAGGTTCTCTGGATTGTTCAGAGAGATTAGTAGTTTCATCCTGTGGTGTGTTTCAGTCCTTGAAGGTGATGAGGAGGAAAAGCATTTTAAGACTTTGAGATTTTTGTAAACTACCTGTTCTGAAGTGAGATGAGTATCTTGGAAGTTCAGTCTTCGCTGCACGTGCGTAGTCAAAATACAAGCACGGTGCAGCAAAGCAGAGTTTGCATTAGGCTTTTGTTTTCTGCCGGCATGTTGAAGTCCTTTATCCACTCGTTCTGTTCTGTTGTTTCAGATAATGATTCTTGCCCGATTCCCTTAATTGGAAGGTGGCAGTCCCCTCCTGTATGCCCCACACAACATGTCAAGTTAAACACAAGTCACCTCCATTAGTGCCAGTGGGTGGGGGAAGCACAAAGGAAAAATATAACAACAATTCTCCTCAAGCCTTTGAAGTGTTAGACGATCAATCTGTCTGCTTGAGTCTGATTCTGAATCCCTCTTTAAAATGCATCAAATGTTTGAGCCTGAAGTTCCGTCCTGACAGCATCTGTGAGTCTCTGCGGAGACATCTGCTCCACAGTTTCACAGACGCTCTCCGTGTTCACATGAGAAGGGTTTGATCCAAAGGCCTAGCCGGAGTGAGACTGTGCGAAGTTGAACTAGACAGACAGTTTTCGCAGGGTCCTGTGGAGTCTCAGTAGCAAAGAGCCTGCGGAGCTGGAGTACGTGTTCTGCAGCAAGGGCCAGGGGTTTTTATTCTGCCTTTCAACCATATTGTTCTCCACCAAAACCAGAGCAGTTACAGAGATGTTTGTTGGGGGAGAGGGGAAGCGGAGCACCGTGGCTTCCTGGATGCTTTTAATGGCAGAGTTATATGTCCGTGTCAGCAGTAACGTTTAAGAAGAAACTCAAAGTGTTTATTATTAGACAGCTAGGAACATTTGGATTTCCTCAAAGTAAAAGCAGCGAATAACTATGAAGAATTAGAATTGCTTTCTGTTCACTGTGACTGTGCGGTTACTACACTGTGCTTTGCTATTATCTCACAATTAATGTGTGAAGTAAACCAGAATTGCTTTTTCATCTTGTTCAAGCTTACATATCCCATAGACGTCAGCAGTCAACAGCTAGGAATTGCCTTTTGCTATGCTGTATGTATGTAGCTCCCTTAAAAGAGAGACTGTAAAAAGTTCATGTTATGACTTAGCACCATATAGATTTTACAATAGCTTTCCTGGACAGTCTGCAGTGTCAGTAGCTTTTCCATCGCAGTGGTCCCAGAGACCATTTTAGGCGAGTAGTACTCTATAGCTTTGGGTTTTAGCAACAGCTTCAGTAATTGTACTGTTTTCACAAATGCCAGCAGCACATTAAAAACAGGCTGGGGCCATCTTTAAGGGTTATGAAATAATCTGAATTCACTCCTTGTGAAATTAAATTTGGAGTAGTTCAGACCTATGGGTGGAACTGTAAGCAGTCTTCCGAGATGGCAGCTTGCTTTATAGGGCATCCTTCTATTTATTGCATCACACAGCAAGATAATCATTTGCTGATCTGTCATTAGTGCCATCAATTTAAAAAAATATAAAATCTCTTGTGTGCTTTCTTTGCCTTAGGAATCGCGGTTCACAAACCTGACAAACTAGTGACATTAAACTGGTAGTGATAAACAAGATGCAACTTCTTATGGAACATTTATTGGAGGAAAATGTGTTGACCAAATTCATAACCCCTTTATCCTTTATTTTATCATACATTGGGATCTGCAGTCGCTTGGTGAATTGGTGAAGTGTTTCTTTACTGGATGCTTACTTGGTAGGTAGAAGCAGACTTAGGAAAATCATTTTTCTTTGTATTTTCGGTTGTGGCCATAGCTGTGACCTAAATGAGGCAGCATTCCTCTTGGTGGCCTCCACATTCTTATGCATACACCTGCAAATCTTCTCTGCTAGCATCAAAAAATAAAAGGGGCAATCTTCTAAAATCAGGATCAGGGGAAGCAGCAATCAAAACCAAATAAATAAAGTTCACGTTAGGAGTAGGTCTTCAGAAACAGAGAGAGAGATTTTTTATTGTTTTATTTTTGTTTTTAGTAGGCAAACAGTTGAAAACTACCCTTACTTTTCCCTCAGTTTCTGCAACGTTATTGAGTGTACAGCTGTTGGGCTTTGGGGCTTTCATTCCTGGTGTCCAGACTTTTTCCCACACTGCAGTGGCTGCAGCCTTTGTATTTTGCACGCTAACCAGCAAAATGGTTTATGGGCTTCTTCAGATTCCAGACTCCTGATTACTCAAAATGATGCCTTGGACTAATGAACTGGTATTTGCTGTACCCGCTTCCACCGCTGGGACCACCCCCTGTGTAGTCAGGAGAGCAGCTATTGGTAAACGCTAACATATAAAGCAGAAGTCTTCCTCGGTCTCAAGCATAGCAACACAAGGCATAGTATTAGGGGGGGGGAAAAGTGCAATTGTTTCTGTAATGTTAATTTGGAAGCTATTAATCTTAAGTAACCGTGCTTCCTCAAAAACATGCCCTGACGTTTGCTAGCACTGCAGTAGCAGCCAGTTCTGCATCCCCAGTCTCCTCCCCCAAACTGCTACAAACCACAAACAAAAGCAAAGTTTTCTGAAGTCTCATTCCCTGTGAGACTTTGTTGTTCACAAATTCTAGCAGAAGTTTTGGCACATCCTGAACCGGAGTCAGGATGACGAGAAGCAGGCAGACTGTGATTTGAAGGAGCGTGTCGCCTCCTCCTCAAGGTGCACCATTGTGAGAGGTGGCAGCCGAAGGTCTGTGTCAAAGAGAGCGCCTTGCGAGTGTAATGGCCATTCTTACGGTCCATACTGAAGGCAGGCCTTTCTTTTCTTTTTCTTTTCTTTTTTTTCCTAACACCCAGAAATATCTACTTATTCCATTTGGGAGATCAATATAAACCACAGAACTCGGTGCATGTAAAGCAGATGGCAGATCTGAGTAAGTTGTGACCAAAAACTTTGAACTTTAGCCCAGCTCTACACCACTGGAATATGTGTCCCTGGTGAATCTTGGATCTGTGCTCGGTCGGCACAGCTAAGAAGGGCACAAATAAGTCCTGTGCAAATAATTATGTTGGATCAGTTTATGCTTAACATTTATATATACCCGCCTAATTGAATTGAGTGTCTAATCCCCGGATTCATTAACTATTTCCCTATCTAAGTCTTTTTTCTCATTTGTGTTCAGCACCCCGCTGTCCCCTCCTCCAAACGGTCAGCCGTTGCCCCGTAAAAGTCTTCCCATCAGCCTCCCGAACCTGGAGTGTTGTGCAGCAGTTTTCTCAGCGAGGGGGATGTGGTCTGTCCCTGATGCTGGCCGAAGGTAGCTAAGAGGAAAACTGCATGAAAGTGTGGAAGGTGGAGCACGTTATTCTGCAAGCCCTCCTTGACAGTTATGCTGGATAGAGTTTAGTGTGATATTCAGTCAGGACATGGCGTTGCTGCCTTCTGTAGTCATCAGAATAAAGCAATAAAAAGATCAGTTAAAATGCTTGCTGGAAGTTATTGATAGAAAAAATCTTTCTGCACGAAAGATTATAAACAGAGCTTTATCTGAAGATGGATTTGTTTTAATTTGGCATTGATGTATTTGATACCTGGTAGGATCAAAGAAAACAGAATCAAAGAGTGAAATACAAGCAGAACTGCTTCTCTGAATATTGGCCTCTTTTATAGATATAAAATCTCAGGACTAGAGTGCTCAAATTTATTTGTACTGATGTTTGTTTAAAGATCAATATTAAATAAATTGGTCTGGAAGCTATAGTCATAAAGCAGCTGTCGGACTAATGTAATCCCACAATGCTATTTTGTCTACTGCATGAAACCTGGTTAGCTGTGTTCTTCTAATAACATGTGGATAGCTAGTGAAAAAGAAAATAGCTGAACTGGATTTTATGTACTTGGATTAACTATGTATGAATCCATATATCTGAAAATTCGACTTGCTGATCTGATTGTAAATTAAGGCTAGCTTTCAGATTTTCCTGATAAATTCCACTGCTAATTTAAATAATTGTGGAAAGAATGTTATGCCCTTCAGGATATAAGTAGCGAGAGGTGATATAACTGTAAATCTGCCTGTTTTGGCTTTGGATGTGTCATTGATTTCCACTGTCTAAATATATACAGTTTATTTGCTCGATAGTAAACACTGAGTTCTTCACAGCCACTCTTCTGTGGTTCTGTTGACAATTTGCAGGGATTTTGTCTGTGATTTCTCTCACAGAAGAAGAGAGAAAGGAAAGAAGAAGAAAGGAAATATTTCAAAATGTAATGCTGCTTTGCATCGTGAGAGTCACATGAAGGACCTCTGACAAGCCTAAGATTTCTGTGTGTTTGAGAGGCTGTCAAAAGTGCTCTGAGCCAAAATGGGATTTGTTTGTACATTGTAAACCAGTTTATCTAAAGGTCTGAGGGACACCTGAAAGCTTTGGATAAGCAGTTTTGGATGAAGCCAGTGGCTTTTTAGAAGGACCTGCCCTTCCGCTGAAAAGACGGTCGGTGTCTCTTCACCACATTGAGATTTTGGGGGCCTCTGACATGGCCCTGTCAGACTTGCCTGCCTAGTCCCTTTTGACTGGCTGCTTGAAAGCTCCTCAGATTTCAGTGCACTGAATTTCAGAGGTCGGTTAACTGCAAGAGCCCTTTAAAATCTCTTGCCCTTAAAAGCCAGCATCAGGCTCACCCACCGCTGAGATGAGTAGGTGACACATGGCGAGGAGGCCTGCCTTTTCACCGTAGCGCGTGCTTTCTGAATCCATCCACCTCGCCTGTGTGGCTTTAGCGACGTTTTCATGAGTACAGCTGGCACTGCAAGCAATAGTTAAACAGTGTCTTCTCCAATGTGTATTCAAGAGGGAACTGCCTTTATCCTGAAAGTTTCGACACCCTTACCTCAGCCGCGTCGTGAGTGCATGGATGTGTCATCTCAGTGTTTCACTGTTAACAAGTGGAGGACTTCTGTGACAGGATCACGATGTTCGCCCTCCCACACCACAAATTCGACTATATTTATGCATTCTTATACAGCTTTAGAGTGTGTATAGACACACGTGTGCGTACAGATGTTATGATTCGATGGATTGAATGTCTGTAGGTGTGAAAAATGAACTTTTTGCAGAGACACACCCTGAGGCACATTGGGAATCTGAAAAGCCGTTAGTATTTAATTGTAAAAGAAGATGTGGTAAGAAATAAACTATTTTTAAGAAAATGCAGCATATTTAAATCTTCCTGCCTCCTGAAGGGATTTTTACAATAATTCCCTTTCACACTGGCCGGGAGACCATTGCTCATAGCCTGGGGGAAGCTGACCAACCCATCAGAAGAACCATTTATTGTCTTTTCTCAGCATTCCCAGTGATTTCCTCTGTCATCTTGGGTGAATCACTTAATTGCTGTGAACTTCTGTTGGTCACAACTTTAAAATGGGGACACTAGTACTTTCCCTTGCTATATAAAGGACTTTGGAAATTCTGTGCGAATTATGCTTTATGTGGTTTTATGGATTGTTCTGTGTGATCACTATGAAGAATATGACTGCACTGAAAATATGAAGATAGGGCATACTCTCCAGTCTTGTCTGTGGGGGAAAACATGCATCCTTGCCAGCCCCAATGCCAGTATAGCAGCCCTCGGCTCTCTACCAGACATGCCCTGAAATAGTAGAATCCTGACTCATTAACATTGTGATTTGCAGATATCCATCCATGTTCTGCAATTTATTTATTTTTTATATAGCAATGCCCACATTTCTATATCTGTATGTCTACTGATAGCATAATCTTTTGTTTCATGTATTTGTTAGAGATTAGTTTTAGTGGGATACAGATTGGGACATTTCCCGCAGTGTGTTTCTCCTTTTTTGGGAATTCAGTAAGGATTCTAGGCTTATAACCTGGGTCATAATCAGGAAGGGGTTTAATGGGGGGTGTGGGGGAGAGGGAAGCCAGGGTGGGGGGGACTGGATGTAAAGGAGAAAATCTTTCCTTTTCATTTAAAGAAATTCTATATGTAACTTAACTGAAGCTTTTGCAGCAAGGAATGAAATCCATTGTCCAACTGTTTAGGACTTTTAGTCTCCAGGAGCCTCAGCTATGGAAATGAGGGAACCTGTTTACTAACACAGAATGATGCTACCGCTCTGGCATGATTTTAAACATGACATGAGACTAGGATATGAATTTGTAGATGTATAAAAGCACACTATATATATAGTTTCAATATCCGTAACAAAGACATAAAACTTAAAGCAAAAATGTGGCTGATTGTGCTGAATTATTACTCCAAGATAGATTCATCAAATCTCCCAGCTGTATAAGACAGGGCTTACTAATGAAGTTCCCTATCAAAAAGAAAAGCCTAATTTTGATTTGGCTTAGGTAATGAACTTCTTTTTCCTGGTGTGATTATCTGCATGGGGTGGCTAAAAGAGTAGCAAGAGAGAGTGCGCTCACAGAAGCATTATGCAAAATGTCTTTTGTCTCTTTTTGCTGGGATATATTAAATTTTCAATGTAGTCTATGTAATATAAAATTATGATAATGACTTTTGGCCCACTGTGAAGGCAGCTTGCTGGTCCTGAGCATGTGTGTCTGGCTTGAGCACTAGGATACACTGTGGGAGTTGCCTTTTCTATTAACAAACCTCTAGATACCTAATGATGAATTTTCTTTCACCAAATGTTCTCCTTTTGTCTAAAATACAAGCATTTTCTAAATTGCTTTTGAGAAAAACAAGAGAGGCAGAGAGGTCTATGGCACTGACAAGGGATATTGAAACAAAGCAAGGAATTCAGTTAGCATCATTCTTGTAATTATAAGCCAACCAAAAGGTTGTTTCACGTAATAGTGAAAATATTTACTCCCTTATTGAAATAAATGATGGCATTACATTAGTGAAAGAACAAATCGAGCAATTTGCTCATAAAATGTCAGTGCAAGTTCAGTAGCATGAAACTTGACAGTTGGATTTATTGCAAGTAATTGTAGCAACTTTCACTACCCATAGTCTCTTCAGTTATTGTAAAATCTTTCTCCTCTTCCACCTTTTTTTCTCATTCCTCACCAGAAAAGGCTAAGCAATTAAAAAAGGCTTGTAAGGGGTTTTTTTAGTATTATTTTATATTTTGTTAAACCAGGCGTTAACTCAAAAGTGAATATATTTTAAAAGGAAGAGCATTTTATAAGCTGAGCACAGTTTCTAGTCATCTTAGACAATCCTTTTATACACAAAAAACGCATTAGCAACTGAGCATACAATTTCTACACTTTCTACACTTCTACATTTTTTCTTTATTGTTAGACAGCTGCACAGAACTCAGAATTTACATTGATTTGTGTTTCCTACCTGAAATTACGGTCATTCCTGTGTGACATCACTGTTACGGATGTTATCATGATGTCATACTTATGAGGATTAAAATTTCAAGTGAATAATGAGATACAGCAGACCATTAATTAACTGGATCAATTTCGGACTGTTGCCATTAGGAATAAAAGAAATGTAACGAAACGCATCCAGAAAACACGGGCTTGATCCTGTTACCCGTATGTACTTGTACGTGTGCAGAGCAGTAGGCTTCAGGGGAACTCCTTACAGAGCAGAACTGCAGGGTCTAGCCCATATTGTTCAGGCCTGTCGTATTATTAAGGCGATTATTTTTCAAAGTTTCACAGGAGACAGGAGCTGCCCCCCGAGGCAGCTCCTATAGGTAGCTTTCTGTGGTATGTGTCAGGGAGAGGGCAGTGCTGTGGGTATTTATATATCTGATGATCACAGCGGAATTATCATTATCGTGTGCTTGTTTGCATATAGTTTATTTTAATTTCGGTAAAACAAGTTATTACCAAGGAACCTTTTATCTTTTGCAGAATATTTAGAATTGCTTTATATTAAAATCTGAGGCAAAAAGCTGAAGTAGAATGCAGTGGAACAATAAAAATAAAAGCCTCGTTTTTAATTTTCTGATACTACAGAGAGCCAACATAACCTTTAGCGGATTAAGAACAAATCTCTCCAGAAATGGAATCAAGCCTTCTTCTCTTCTTCTGAGTAAAGAATGTATTGTAGGTTCTGCATTAAGTAAAAGCTCTGTGAATATCCGAGAACACATTAGCAGGTCTGAAGGCTGGGAACGCGTGCAATTAATTAATTTAATTATTATACAATGTAGCTGGTAGCAATGTAAGCCTGTGTTCCTTTGACCCTCCTCTATCCTCAGCCTGTATCGCTATAAATGAAGACATATAGGAATGGTGCCTG
Organism: Struthio camelus; assembly: GCF_040807025.1. Taxonomy (NCBI): domain Eukaryota; kingdom Metazoa; phylum Chordata; class Aves; order Struthioniformes; family Struthionidae; genus Struthio; species Struthio camelus. The sequence goes on along the minus strand of NC_090943.1, from coordinate 121,871,255 downwards.
TCTCTTGCTGGTGTTAGTTTTAGGTTTCACTGTGACACACATAATCAGACTCTTTCTCCTGTGTCTATAAATGCCCTACCTTTTGGTGGTACAGAAAAGCTCTTGGCGTCTGGTCTTTCTTTGTAGCTGCCAGTAATCTGTGACTGTAATCTTTATTAAATCAGTCCTGTAGTCTCTGTGAAAACCATTTCCTTGCTATGTATAGCTATTTAGATTTCATTTTAAAATAAATAATAAAGCCTTCTGAGACATATGGCATTATACCACAGGTGTCATGCCCTTCAAGGCTGCCTCGTGCATAGCAATGGCTGCGGATCGATCAGAGAGCTTGCAGGTTCCAAGAAATGAGTCTGCTGAAAAGTTCGGAGGGTGGAAGTCTAGAGTAGGTAATGAGGTTATGTCTGTGCTGCGCTCGCCTTTGTACGGGTCACGAGACGAAGTGCTGCTCTGTTTGCATGGCCAAAAAATATTGTTCTTTTGGTCACTCCCCAAGCTTCCATACGTTATTGCCTTTTTTTCTTTTTTTTTTCCTAGATGCAGCACTTAGGTAAGTGCTGAATGTATCAAACTACATGAGGTTATGTTCGAATGGCAGAAAGAACAATACTTGGCAGCCACCTTCTGTGTTTTTATCCTTAATTCTGCATCTGTGTTTTATCAGCTGAACCAGACAGCAGCAGATGAGCAGAAACTTCTCTGCATGAGGACTTTAGGAAAGTAAAACCGGTCATTTCATGAGTAAATGTGCTGTGCTGCTGGCAGAGCACCCCATAAATGGCAAAGCGATTGTTTACGATGTTTTTATCTGGGTGGTGTCTCGTTTATACAAGAAATTTTGATTTCAGTCTGAGTATTTTCTGATACCATGAACACCTTTATGTGTTTGAAGCCTCTTTTTCTTTATTTTTCCTTTTTTTACCCCTTGATCAGTTTATTTTATTATGAGACTGACTCAGTAGTTTTAGATCTTGCTTATTGCTTGGTCGCAGATGGCTGCACAGCAAATGTATCCATTTCACATGCTTATTCATATAGAGTTGGTTAGATATATGTAACATGCTTTGCCTTTTCAAAATGCCAAGCTTGCAATCATTTTTAGCAGTTATCTGTGTAAGGAGATGTCATCGTGGAGTGTGGAGCTTTGGCCACACTGATGCTTGGTGCATGCCTCCCCAAACAGATCTGTGTTTTTCTTCCTCCAAGTGGGATATTTTGCAGCGAATTCAAGTCTGCAAAGCTCTTTTCAGATCCTCCGGCTGGGGCACCACTGTATTTGTATTAATGTATCTCCTGTTCTTGCGAGTAAATGGCTGGCATTCTGTTTTTGTTGGTCTGCCAGCCAAACTATGAAGTGGTAATTGAGTCTGTTTTAAAGTGGAATGTTTTAGACAGTGCTTTAATTGTACTCAAGCCAATTCCATAAATATACACTCCAGTATTAAGTTATTTTGTACCATAAGCACTTATGTGGAATCCATTTGTATTGCATTTAGTAAGTTTGCTTCACTTGCCTTACAAAAAAAAAAAGATTTCAAAACTCTTTCCTCCCCCATGCACGTTTTTAAATTACAAAGCAGGTGCACATTTTTTAAAGTGATCTCATTGTTGTTCTTGTCAAAATGGTCCTGTCCCTCTCTGTTCCCTCTATCCATGTGTAGAAAACGTTGCATTTATTATCACACCCCGTTTTATGCATCTTCCAGATGATTTAACTGAACTGATGCTATGGAGGATATGCTGACTGGCACTTTTCCCATGCTTAATGTGTTAACAAAAGCCAATAGTGTCAGTTTTAACAGTTTTAGTTAAATTCCCATGACACTCTTAACAAACGTTGAAACCTCTGCCATGTCTTACCCTGACAGATTCCCTGCCGTCACTGCACACTTAAAATAAATGTCATCCCCAATCAAAAAGTTCACATTTTTTCTGACAGTATAATTTGTTACTTTGTTCCTGTTTTATCTCTTCAGCACAATAATCCAAAGACGCCTGTGTTACTTTCCGTAAAGCGTTTTGTGCCATCTTTTATTGTTAGAGCAAGAAGTGCAGAAGCAATTGATGGAAATAGCCCCTTCATTCGATTCAGTGCAAAATGAAGTTTTCTTAGTGGGGGCGTGTGGGATATGAATTGTGCCTCCTACAGCTGAGTGAGAGTAACTGTACACGTTTCAAAAAGGTGCTTGGTATACCAAGTGCCTTTATACCCTTCACGTATAAAACCGGGAGAGCTGTTAGTAACGAGTTCCACATCCTTGGAGTGATGCTTGTCAAGCAAATATCACCCCATCTTTTACGTTATTGCTTTCAGCACCTTTCCTCCTTCAAGGACAGTTTTGCAGCAGGTAGGTGCTAGAGAGAGCACCTACGTGCAGCATGGTGCTCTCTCTAGGCTACCTCTGGCTGTATGTTGTAGCTTGCCATCGGCTGGACTGTTCTACCTGAGAGAGCACACGTTTATGCAAAGAGAAGCCCCTTTGTGAGCGGCAGCGTCTCTTTGATCCAACCTATGCGGGCCATTATGGAGAGCTAGTAGATAGGCTTTTTTTAATTATTGTATTATAGGTGCAATTGGCACCTCTCTCTTTTTCTCTCTCGCTCCCTCCCTCTGCCTGTTTCTCTCGCGCGCTCGGAGAATAAGAGAGGTGGCTTTCACAGCAGCTGGTTAATTTCCCTGGCTTCACACTACTGTTTAATGATCCGTTTCTCCTGTGCCACCTCTCTCATCTACTGAAAGATAGGTACAAATTGTACCTATAAAAATTATAATACAACTCTGGGTTATCTTTGTTTTTCAAATTGTGATAATCTGAAATGAGGTTTAATATTATTTTCTTTCACAATTCTTTAGAAACAGCCAAGAATAAATCACCACATCCTACGTGGAGCGTTTTGGTGTAAAGATTTTACATTTGGGGCATTTGGCAGCCTTTCATATGGTTGGTTGTTTTTGAAGGTGGAAGATAAATCCCATGGAGATATCCTCCAAACAACCGTATGGCCACTGAGCCAGCCTGCAAAAACCATTGCAAATGGCTAGATATGCTGGCAGGTCTGGCTATCAGACTGCATCTGTCTCTTAGCACCTTAGAAGACCCTGCAGCACTTGGCTGTACTGGAAGAGGGTGAGTAACAAACGGCTCTGCTGAATGACCTGGAAATACTTAATCCTTCTCAGGGGCAGAGGTATCAGCTGAGAGACTTCTTGAAGTCCCTCCCAGGGTTTTGATCCTCTGAAATGATGGGTAAAAGGATGGTAAAAGCAAGAGGAAAGTGTCACCCCTACCTAATGATTTGCTGCCTTATTTCTGGGAGTGGTCCCATCGGATCAGGAATGACATATTTTAGCAGAGAACCAGAGGGAAGTTTACCAGACTACTTACCCTTTGTTATGCCTGTTCCAGAGATAAACTTCAGCCCCTTGGAGATGCCACCCCTTTGTCTTTGAAGAGTACTATGGCATGTGTTTAAAATTTCTTTTAAAAGTATGAGTCTGTGATTTTTGTAAATTTATCTCATCATTTTTTCTCCAGTCTGTTACTGGAGGATGTCAGGACCAGGTCCAATAACTGAATGAATCTGTTCCAGGACAAAAGCAGGGTAAATGTTGCGACTATGTTAATGAGATGTCCAAAATAAATAATTTCTGGAAAAAAGATGCATCGACCCCAAACAAATAGAAAACAGAAGAGTGTCAGCACAGTTAAAAAAAGGTTGCACATTTGAAACTGCGGATTTTAATACAGTGGGAAACCTTCTCTTGAGTATTATGACAGAGTTTAAAGGGACCTCTGTAATGATTGATATTCAGTAGATTTTCATGTGTTTTCAAAGTTTCTTTTCTTAAAGGAAAGCCATTCACATGCCTGATTAGTAAGCAGAGAGCAACCCTTCTTAAAAGCTGTGCTAGGAAGCAGGGGAATTTGCGTAATTTAGAGAAACGTGCTGGACAGAGAGGTATGCAAGTGAAGGTATACCGTCTTCCTATGAGAAATGTACTAGAGAATCCTATTTCTGAATAGTAGACCCCAAATCTCCTATTAAAAATACTGAATCACAGTTTGGTGAATTTAGACACTGGATTTGAAGTCCTATTCCCCATATCATGTTTAAATCCATCTCTTACCGCCACTTTTGCAAACAAAGCAAAAGGACAACAAATTTCAGGCATGTAACCAAGAAATGTTTTAGGAGGAAATTAAACTGATTTTAGATGTAACAGCCATCAAAGTAGGTACAAGGCAACACTGAAGAGGATAGTGGAGAAAGCAGTTTAAAGGGAGCCAGTATCGAAACCATTAACCATAAAGCAACTGACCACAGGAACCAATTTCACAGATATTACTATACTGTCATGAATTTCATACTTCTCAGCTTCCTGAGACATCAGTGACTTTCTTCCACTCCCTTCTTTTTGCGGTGTAAGGGTAAGATAAAACTAGTTACAACTCATCCCTGGTGGCATCCCCTCTCAAGAAGATGCCCTACTCTGCATTCTCCTGCCATGAAAGTCCAGCACACCCTCTAGTCCTCACTTCTTGCTACAGGCCTAGTATAATCTTTATCTTTGACTTCTTTCACAGTTGCACAGTGCAAATGAGAGGAATTAGTCTGTGCAGTTGCTTCAGACTGTGGCGTTACTACTTAAAGAGGGTCAACATTCTGCCTCCGATCCCAAAGTTAGGACTGCCACTAGCATCGGTACAGAGCCTAAAAATGTCTCCTTTCCCGTTGCCCTGTGTGCATATGTGTGCATGCCGATGTGTGCATGCACACCAGTTGGTCTAAGACTTTTAGAGGAGTGTCCCAGCTTCTTTTCAGGTACTAATCTTTCTCAGGCTGGACTTGGCTTTTCTTGGAAAAGGTGATGATTTTCAATGATATTAGGAACATGCATTGGGAATGCTTTAATGAATATAGAAAATAACATAGTGTGTGTTTCTTTTTCCAAATGTTAGCGATTTATGGCTATCTGTTATCAGTGTAATGGTATTTTCAGTACTTCATCAATCTAACTTTTCTCATCAGTATGATAACATAATTGCATATAGATCCTAGTATACAGACAAAGATGCGGTGCAAGAAGCAAATACTTATTCAAAGGCACATAGATATGTTTTGTCTATAAACGAGAAGGTACAGGACATTATTGCAGAAGTTCAACAGAGGTTATTTTCAAACTATTGACTTGACTGCAAGGAAAGCATATCAGTTCAGATACCTATCTCCTGCTTATAAGGCCATGTTCCAACCAAAATAATCAATATGTGATCTGGAAGGAGAAAATGTCATGGTACCTATAACAATTTACTTTCAAAATGCAGACTGCTGCTCGTTTTTCCTTTCCTTTCTTTTTTTGGACTGAGTTCTCTGCATTTTTTTTAAGCAGCAGGAAAGAAAAACGTCTACCTTAATTTGTTCTGACTTTTGCCAGAGTAACCCTAATGCATGGTATCCTGTGAAATCTGTTAAAACCCTTCACACTTAAAAAAAAAAAAAAGGAATGTGCAGATGTATATTTGCTCCACAGAAATATGAACTTAACTAAGCTGATATATATATTTGTATATATGCATGTGTATATATATATATATTGTGGGGGGGGGAGTATTTGTATATCAGCTTAGTTAAGTTATATATATATGAAGCAACTCAGGGAAAAAAAATACTATTTTGATACGTAAATTAAAAAATAACCTGGCAGAAACGGTCGCTGGGTATCTGCAGTTGCTTTTGCCTTTGACAACTTTGCCCCTCTGTTAAGAACCAGGGAGTGCAATTTCCCTAGCCCTTTCTGGAGGCTCTGCAGTCAGCCAGATCCGCTGCGGGAGGGAGGAGGGAGCTCCCTGCTGTATATTCCTTCATCAACGTGGCATCTCTCAAGGGGCCCACACCGAATCAGTAAAGATTAGCTGTGTTCCACATTAGTGGCAGGAGCTGCCTCGCTCTCTCAGGAGTGTGCTGTGGCAGGGTACTGCTTCCTGTTTGAGCAAAATCAAGTCTTTAATTGCAGGGAATTTTTTTTCCATTACCTGTTAATTGATAAATCATGCTTGCAGGTCTGTGAAACGAGCTGCATTGTGAGCAGCCTTCCAGGTTTCTCTTCCTCTCCCCTCAGAACAAGGATGCATAAAATACAGGGGACAGAGGGCTCGTTGCAGGGGAGAGCTTTTGCCCCACAGCACTGTGGTGAGAGGCTCTGGGAGCTGCTGCAGGGATGACTGCCTTCACATGAGATAGAGCTGCAAGTGCAGTACCTTTGGCTGGGAGGCTCCGCACCGCTCCCCCGGCATCCTGGCATGGCAGCAAAGGCAAAGGGAGCCTGTGCAGTCCCTGCTTCATCTGGCTGCTTCTCAGCCCCCGGGTTTCTGGCAGGCCCCAGGCTGCTGTCGGGTGGCACAGGGCTGGCTAGAGACAGCAGCAGAATGGGAAGAGGCAAAGGTGAATTTTAAGTCACCTTCATGCACCTGTGTTGGCATGTGCTGCTGTGTATGCACACATGCAGCTTCTTTTGCACATGTTAGCCACAGCTATGGATCAGGCCTTTGATCTAAAATCAACAACAGAAAATGAGCTGGGCATTAAAGTTACAGTCTTCAGGAGGCACATGAAACATGCATTTTTTTGCAAGGTCTCTTTTGTCATTTCTGTCCTTTTATTCCTGCTTCTATTGCAAGTAGCAAGAGGCCACTGTCTTGGGAGGAACAGTAAAAATCCTGAGTATAGTGAAATAATTTAGCTGATAATTCCCCACTGTATAATTTTCTACGCTTCCTGCTAGCTGACCTTGTGGGCTCCTGTCAGGTTGCTAAGGGAAATCCAGCAGGACTCCTGCTCTGCTCCTCTGCTTTTAAAAAAGTATTACTGGAAATGGAGGCATGTTTATGTCAGCTTAGTTACGTACGTATTTGATCAAGTGGCTTTCTGTAACTGTTTTCCTTTATCTCGTTTTATCCCCTTTTTTTAAATGTGGATGATAGCTCTGTACAGAGGAGCTGCTCCAAGCTAACCACTTGGTGTTTTGAACATGGGAAGCATCACCAAAAAAGTCGGGAGTGGATATGTGCATGTGTGCGTGCGCTGTAGAGGAGAAGAGCGTAATGGAGGTCTCTGAGGAAACTAGTGGAATAGTGTCTGAGACTGCCCGTGTTTTTGTGTCTTTATATAAACATAGGCATGCTGTCTGCACTAAACAACGGTAGTAATGAGGGATGGGACCATTTCTAGTTCATACCACCTTGGCAGTGGGAACAAAGGTGTTAAGATCTCATATACATTTGATGGCTTGTGCACAAGCGAGTTGGTGCTTCTATTCCACTTTTCCGCAGACAGATGTTTCCCAGAAAAACAGATCTGCTGCGGGTGGTGCTTTAGTAACTGTAGCACAGCAGACACAGACGGACCGCACAGAAATAGCTCCTCACCACTTCTAGGTGGTCCCTTGCAGGACTGAAGCAGCTTGGATGGGAACCATGGGCAGGAGGCTAGCACTGCTGCTGCCCATGCCATACCTGTTGTGCAGATAAATTGAAAATGTTGCTCGCCAGGGCTATCAATCTGGCACCTTTGACAAACCCCCAAAATAAATGAATCAATTGGGGTGGATTTGACTCATATTGCACTTTTTACTGCTAGAGTGGCTGTAAAATTCAAACTTCTTCAGAGGTGTAGCTAGACTGTGCTGTTGTGCCATGATGTGCCCAGGTTTGGAACTGCATGTTTTGGGCTTTGAGTTGTTCTTTTTCCTTTTTTAGTATCCTTTAGGTTTTCCAGCCTATCATGGCAGAGGCTCCTTCAGACCTGATGCAGGGCCAGAGAAACCAGGCTCATCTAGGAACCCAGATTGTCCCTATGGCCTCTAACCATATTACAAGATACTCAAGGTTACTCATAATGTATTTTGGCATGACAGGCACTGCAAGCAGGTGCAGCCGTTGTCTCCACTGTGCTTTTCCCTGACCTGGGAAAGTTTCCCTGTACAACTTGTACAGGAAATAACAAACCATTGATTGGAGTCTGACTTGTTCGTAGGTAATTATAGGCCATTGATCTAATCGGGCTGGAGCTATGGCATTGTAAGCTGTGCAGCCCTCATTACCTCTGACCTGGTGACTGCAGCATCGAGTCATTGGAAAACTCATCCAGAATTGAACGCTACCTTACATTTTTGTCTGCTGTAGAAAAAGAGAAGGTGAAATGGTCATTTGCAAGTGTTGTAGGCTGCATTTGAAAACTTTGCAGCTTGATGCATGAAACAGCGTGGTATAGTGGGAGCAAGTGAGCTTCCTGTTTGGTGCTGCTGTTTATAGGCTGGTGGCTTTAGAACAGGAACTGCATCAGCTGGTTTGTGTTGCGTCTCAGCTGTTGCAAGGACAGCACAGTAATATTCATGATTAAATGTCATTAATCTGTGGCATAGAATGGAACATGACATTGTTTTGGATCAGATGCTTTTAAAAATCAGCAATAGTAGCAATTTATGTCTGCTATGGATTAAAAACAAGCATTTTTCGATCTACATTCAATTGCATACCCCAGAATTTTTATCAATAAGTCCACAATTTATAGGCATTGATTTTGCTAGGCCTTTAACAGGAAAATAAAAAGGGCCCTCAATGACTGGACTCCAAAACTATTGCTCTTGCAAAAATCTGGTATTTTATATGCATAAAGGTGGCAAATCTTTTAACCAAAACAGCCTACTGAGTAAATTGTCACAGATAATACTTTGGGGGGTGTTTGGTGCTTTTAATTAATGTTTTGTTTTGGAAGAAGAGTAAACCCTTTAAGTGGTCATGTAAGTTAGTTGTCAGTTTGCCTGTCCTCTTCATCCTCTCTACGTCCAATCTCACTCCCACATGCACAAACAAAAGCAGTACTGTATATATTATAATTTTTTAATTTTCTCCATCCATTTTCCCTGCTCTTCTGCATTAAGAGTTTTGGAATCAGAAGAGAAAAAGAGTAAGATATGTTTTTAGATATTTGTTTCTAAGAAAAACCCTTCATTCATTTTCTTTTTCTTTTTCTTTTCTTTTTTTTTTTTGCCAGCACCTGTGTTCATAAATAAAGGAAAATATTGTACCTGCCAGGAAGTATTACAAAAAGCACTTTCTTTCATGTCAGCTTTCATTATTTTTAACAGGTTGTGTAAGGACATTCAGCTTAGTGCGTTGGAATATGCAGGGTATGTGCGCATGGTTTATATTTGCACCCAGATCTGAATCCATTTGGTGTTAGTGGTCGATGTTTATGTTTGTTGGAGAATGGTATTATACCACATAAGACAAGACAGCAGAATTGCCTTGTAAGTCCAGATGTTGGGCCTACCATTCTTTGAGGACAAAGCATTTGCAGAAATGACCGTGGATATGGGGCACAGAGTGAGAGAGTACTTGGACATGATTTTCACTAGTACAAAGCATCGGTAGCTCCCATTAACACAACCTTTAACAGAACAGGTCAAGGGGCTCATTCTGGCCATGCAGATACATTCTAAATCGATAACTATATATAGAGAGAGAGAGATACCTTTATGGACAGTGAAAGCCTCCGTTTCATATCCAGAGAAATATTACCCAAATAGTAATGTGCTTTTCTTTTAATACACACTATTATGTGTATATTATTCACTGACAGACAGGTGACTGGTTCAGATGGGCATAGACAGTGTAATTTATGCATCCATTTGGCATGTGCGTGTTTCCAGATCATGGCATTGTCTCCTCTTCTTGCTAGATAAGTTGAAACATTGACAGGCAGTGTGTTCACTTTTTCCTTTTATTACAGTAATTTATAAGATATTTTAGCTAACAGGAGAACAGCCCAAGGGGGCATTCTCATGTTAATTACCAAATGTGGGCTTGTCAAAATCAAATAGCTTCAGGAATAATGCAAGTAGTACTGCATCATTATATTGTTTGGCCCTCAACCCCAATATTAGCTTTTAGAAGGAAAAAAAAAAAGCTTATTTTATTGGGCTTTTAAATTTAAAAAATCCCCAGGTCTGACCCATCAGAGACCAGAAGAGAAATGCAAGGGGAATGTGTAGTTTAAGATTTGAATGCAGGTGAGTTTTTAAGCTCTTTTTTATTTTATGTTCAGCTAAAAACATAAGAAGTATCAGAATGTTGACTGCCATTTTCTGACACTTCCTGCACCCACTGGTGGTTTGCACCCACTGTAATGTACCGTCAGGAAAGTCTTCTTCCTCCATTGCAGCTTAGGGTTTGCAGCTGTTCTCCTTTTCCCCTCTGGAACATCAGTGATGACCACCCAATGTCACTTTCTGACAGCATTGTTTCTCCAAACTCATCCACACAAATCGTCCATCCCATTCAGGTACTCCAAGGTGCTGTAGAACGTGGGTCTATGAGAAGCTGCCAAAAACTGAGACCAACAGAGAAGACACGTACATAAACATATACACATGGGCATACATACGCCTACAAACACTGCTGTTACATATTGTCTCATCATTTATGAAGCTGTCAGCATGACCGATGGGCTTCCAACACATTCATTATCCAGCCTTTATGCTGCATGATTGAGTCCTGATGACACACATTTGAGGGTGTGAGAGGATTAGTCAATAACTGTATTTTTCTCCTTATATTACAACGTTCACAAATCATTTCAGTCCGCTCTACAGACTGTCTCTGCCACCTCAAAAACTGGCAAAGAGAATTCTGTCATGCAATCCACTTATTCTTCAGTGCTGTACATGAGTGAGATGGAGAAGGAAGAATTCCTCCCTGTAAGGATGTTCTGCCGTTCTGAAGTTTGACATTATTATATTTATTTATTTAAACTTTACTGATTTTCTGTTTCATGGCAGAAATAGAACAGATTTTACTAAATCTTTTAACAAACCCACATAAATCTTTCCCAGTTCCAGAATGTTACGCAGTTTGAGGCTTGTGTGACAGACCGTTCCACATGAACCCCTCTAATTGCCAACCAGCTTCTTAGGAAAGACCTTTTCCAAAAGGAATCCAACTCCAGACCTGTTGAACCATTTTGGATAACAAAATCCAAATCCACAAATCCTTAAACAAAACTTCCTGGCATTAGTATTCTCCTGGTTCCAGAGAGAATACTCTGTGCCAGAAGAGAGCTGGTTCACCAAGCTGACTCCAGTGGTCTTATTTTCTGTGCAGAAAAATGCTGTCTCTCAGCTCTAACCAGCTAGGGCTTTATAGCTCAAAAACAACGAGCTAAATTTTACCTAGAAGTCAGTAGACAGCCAGTGCAGTTCGTCAAGGATTATAGTCTGCACTGCCTGCAGTTATTATGTGGTTCTCCAGTGAAACCCCTGTAAGTGCAAATATCTTACCTCCAAAGGCAAAGGCAGATATGATCTTGATCAGCTCACATGCTTATGAAAATATAAGTCTTCCTGCTAAGCCAAAGTGCTGAGAGGAGCTCTCAGTAGCCACTGTTACCTGAATAGCTAATACAGCCAATGATCCGGACAATTATTCTCCAAATAACCAGCCTTAGAAGATATGCCGTAATAATTCTGTGGCCAGTATACTTCCACATATTTTCCCTTGCTATTTCCAGAAGCACAACCTTCATCGTCTATTTGGGTGGTGCTTTAACCAGGTCTTCCTACCCTGCTTATCGACATCTGTACGGGGCGTGGGTGAGATATAGTCCCAGTCCAGATCAGAAGGGATGGAGGTCAAAGGTGTGTGTAACCTGGCAGCTGAACATGGTGCTGTTCATATTGCCTTTCTCACATGTCTCCTGGTGCCCTTTAGACATTTATAACACTGATGACAAAGCAGAGCCTTGCAGTGAAGATCTTTGTGATCTTTTGCAGGGGGGAAAAAATCACCCCACTGATCCTCCCACAATAATCCCCTAGGACTGAAGGTAGAGGGTGTAAGGGGCAACTTTTGGAACAAAAGTCCACATCCTCAGTCATTTTTAGGTCACTTATATTTTACACTGTCAGGGCAATTGTACTGTATGTAGGAGAGACTTCGATTTGACTCTGAGGTTTTATTGTGTGTCCTGTCACTTCCAGAAACTCAAGAAACATCACAGGCTGAAATTCAAGCAGAAAAGACTCATTATTCTTCAAGACTGTTATTCAAAACTTCATGATGACTCTTGCAAATTGACTCTGACAGGTAGTTATCAAACACTCCTCTATCTCCTTTAGAGCATGTACAGCCACAAGAAATCTATCTGGATCTGACTAGATCCTGAAAATAATTCCTCACAGTCAGAAACACTTGACTCCATCACCTGAAGCAAACAACCTGGATTAACCACCTTGTTAACCACCTGTTTTTTCTTTGACTGTTGCACAGTTACAGCAGATTTCAAGTGCTCTTTTCCCTGTAATCAATACATTCAGAACTGGGCTTACTACACTGGCATTTTAGCCATCATCTTTTCTGCTTCGTTAGTTTGAGGTCATCTAAATCGTACAGCATAGCTGATCCTGCCTTAAGGCAGAGGAATGCTCTAGGTGACCTTTTAAGGTCCCTTCCAACTCTGTTTTCGATGATTTTATGATATGATCTGTCAAGACAAAGTAGATGAGCAAGAATTTAGGGGTACTGAGGATATAGCTTCGTTGCTCCTTGAATCAGTAGGTTTGATTCCTGTGCAAGTTTTCCTGCTTAGATGCCTAGCAGTCCATTTTGACTTTTAGCACATATCTTTTAAAAAATGCGGATAGAAAATGTCTATCCCACCATTAGATCCTCAAAAGAAAGAAGAGATTATTGGCACGTAACAAAGAGATGGTTCTTGCTCTGGGTCCACACAGAAAAGATGAAAAGCATGGCTAGCTGTACAAGTTGAACCACAGGCTGTCAGGGATACTTGCATTAGTGATGTCTAACACGAATCTATCGGTGTGGAAACAGGAATAACACACAATGGCTAGTGAGGATGATTTTAACACTGCTGTAAGGTGACTTATATTCAAATACTAGTCACTAGGTCAAGCCTCATATATATAACGGACATTCTCTGTCAAACACAGGCTGGAGGTTGAAAATATTTAAGGCCAAGCATTCACATCATGGACTCACTGTGTCCTTGAGCCTCTTTCTTAATTTATGCTGAGCAGTGTTCTCAGCTGTAGTGATTACTAAAGGTAGCTTTGATGGAGACTGCAGGAGGGAAATGAAGTCTCTGACAGGGTTCCCATGCAGCCAGTTCACGGTGATGCTGTTGTGTAGAGGCAGCTGAAGTCAGTAGGTCAGATACAGAGTTGTACAGTCGACTTATGGAGAAACTCCCTTGCTCTAGAGGATTTAAACGGGAACACTGTCAGGTTTAGTGTTCCCGTTGAGCTCAATTTTCTTGGCAGACTGTGAGTGGAGAGAAAGTCTCAAATGTAGCCCAACCCTAGGTCATTAGGGGCTTCAAAAGATTACGGTCAGGACCTTGAATTGTATCTAGTAATAAATGGAGCATTAGCGGTGTGTGGAGCTCACGATGGCTTTGAATAATAACACACCAAGCACAAAAAAAAGAAGTAGACTGCTTGTGATGCAAATTTACTCAGTTTGGTTGAGTGGAAAGAGGAACGGGGAAGGCAGTGCAAGAAAAACACGGGAAGTTTGTGTTCTTAAGGAGTTAGCTGGCTGAGCTAGAGCTAATGGGAGACAGAACCATCCCCTTCGTGTTAATTGTTCGGATGCGATTTACATGAATTTGTTTGATGATAGTAGATACTATGTTCAAAACAAGAATTCAGCTACTTGTGAATAGCACAGAAACACCCTTCTCCTGTTTACAAAGAGGCATGCTTATCAGCAATTTCAGCAGATAAGCTAGAGATTGAACCTGGACAGAAAATGTAGTCCGTCTTACCAGCTGAAATGATCTTCTGAAAATCAAGGCAAATTAAAATGATGACAGTGTAGAAAAACTCATGTAACTGCTTCTCATATTTTCCATTTTCAGTATGGAAGGCTTTCAGTGTTTGATATTCTTAGTCCAGAAATTTTCACCAGCACCAATTTACTCTTTCAGAATAAACAATATAAGACTGAAAAATGAGTGTTACCAATTAGAGAATATATATGTCCATAGGCGCAGTGACGTGATGCATTCACTTACTATCACATGCTTGGATGGCGGGGTAGAATGTGTGCCAGGAGAACGCAGATACAACAATGAATGGAATATTCATATGTTCAAAGTGCGTACGTGTGCAAAGTGTATGAACATTTATTTACTGCCCTGCTACATGATACCTTTGTGGTTCCAAAAGACACTTCTATACTGAAATCCATCTGTTTTTTTCATACTCTTATCATATTGAAGGTATAGAATTGTTTGTCCACAAAGATCTTTCTGTTAAGCTGTAATTCTGCTGTGATCTTGGGGATAAATTTTGGCTCAGTGTAACCTTATTTCATTTAGTCCTTAAAATCAACTGATCTTTGTGACAAAGAGTATTCGCTGCGAAGGAAGTTGTATCGTGAAAGGGGGGTATGTGGGCAGCTGCGTTTCTAGTTAGTGCTCAAGTCTCCTCCTTTTGGAGATCCGCGCTTTATTGACCCTGATTCATTTGTAGAAGAAAAATAAACAGAACTCCAGAACTTACATCTTCTTTCAAAACCAGGTTAAAGGAGTTGAAAGGAGACTGACAGGAGCGCTTAGCATTGTAGATATCTATATTCTGTCTTGCCAAAGGGTAAATAGAGGACATTCGTTTGTTCATCAGCTTCCAAATCTCCTCTCTCCCCCTCCCAAAGCGGGGAGGGAAGAAAAAATAATTTGGAGAAGGGGGCTCTGAATACTTCATATTCTCTTTTGCCCATTTCTAGCAGAGCCAGACATGAACAATTAAATCTAGGGCTTCCCTGTGGTCTGTGAATAACACAGCACAGTGCTAACCATCAGGGCACAAAGGCAGACAACAAAAGGGGCTTTTTTATTTTTTGTTTACCCTTCAGGACACTGTTTACCTTATCACTGAAGGGGAAGTTATCATCTCATCCCTTTTGGAAATTGTACTGGGTTGATTCTGTACCTCCAGGTATCGGACTGGCTAGTGATAAAGTGGGCATGTCAGCCGGGGGTTAGAAAAGTCATACCGGGAGCTGTTGCACTCTCTCTCTCAGTCTCACTCCCTCTGTCTTTCTCTGTGTCTCTTGCTCTTTCTCTGTCAAACCGTTTTCTCTCTCTCTCCTTCTATCAGCTGGAATGATTTTTTTTTTTCCTTCCCCCTCCCCTCTAAATTTACTTCACAGCAGATTGTCTTGTAGTAAATCACCAAAAACCCAAATAGCACTAAAGCATTCTGATACAACATTAGCATTTGCTTAACAAGCACAAGATAAACATTAAACAAAGAACTGCATTTCTTTATTAGAGGCTGCAAGATACATAATCCATGAGCACAAGAAACATGGGACCCAGTGGATATGCAGATGTGTGTTATTTCATTGGCGCTGGGCGGCCTTGTTAGAAAAGGTTTTCATCTGAAGGCTTGGGGGTGGATAGTTGACTGTCCCTGGTGGGGCTGTAACTAGATACAGAGACTGTTGCAAGCTAGGCTGGGCTCCCTGGTGGATGCACTGATTGGACAGCCCGAGGAAAACTTGGGAAGCATCAGGAAGTGAACTCAATCACCTTGGGGATGAGAGGGTAGAACCAGATGAAGGCATTTGACTTCTTTTCTAACTCCCACTAAGGACAGATTGCCAGTGCGATCCAGCCTCCATAACTGCAAATCAGACCCTTTCCCCTATGCCGATTTCATTAGAATGGCCAGCATGGTGCAAAGAGGAGGGAAAAAAAAAGGTTAGACACAGTAATTTTACAGGCAGGCGGGTACAAAAAAAATCTGCATAATTAAGCAGTCAAGGCTGCTAATAGGGGAGTTTATATGCTCTGGGACCAGGCAAGGGCAGCACATATGGATATAGCACTGGATATTAAATCTACGGCATGCAGACTTACTTCAGGGCCCTCAGAGAAAAGGCTAATTATAGAGAGAGGAATTGTGTTTACTGGTCTGTCTTGGGCAAAGATGTTGAGAGAAGTGCAACCAAGTTTTGCAGTTAGACATGAACAGTCTGTTAATAGAGATATCAAAAATATGTGCTTGTGGTTGCTTCACATCTAATCAACAGGAAATCACAGATTCCGAGACCCCCTTCTCCCAGTTAAATGAGGAGGGGAAAACACACACATATACATATTCCGGATGCAGGATGTGAATGTGTTCATTATTAAATTGCTGGAAGTTAATCTGAACCAAGCTCCTTATCATCAATAAATTATATTTAGCAGTTTACCCTAGTTTAGCTACTCCTGTTTAAAAATGTCAGTGCTTCTGGGTATAAGCTCCGAGTCAGCATTTAAATATAAATGGGTAATATGAATGGAAGTTGCAACGGGCAGGACTGAGCAGTTAGAGAAAGGGTATGTTTATGTAACAAGTCCTGACGTGGTGGACATTAACATTTCATAATGCAGATCAAAGGTATGGAGAAGACCCAAGAGCCCTCAGTCAGAGGCCCCTAGCAACTGTCTAGTATGCTCCATGAGATGATTCCTCCAAATTAGAAAGACTTAGACTGTTCTTTATCTATATATACAGATAGAGATTTTTTTTTTTAATGCTTTAAAAAGTCATTAGCCTTTTTTTAGATCCCTGCCCACTCCCCAAGGAAAAAAGTGTCTCGTTTTACTGAAAGGAGAAGGCCAACAAGACATTATCAGGAAACAGTGCCTCACATCCATGGCTGTTAAGAGAGGCCAGGATCTGCTGCCTATTTTGATTTAATATTTTGCTGCTTTAGGCTTTTGTCCTCTTTGTGTTTTGAAGTAACATAGACAGCTCTACCATCTCGGTTAGCCCTGTTCTGAAGTGCTGGAAAGCAAGAGTGGCAATCGAAAGACTGCTGTGATGGCCTCATTCAGCATGGCACGTGTGAGATTCTGGGTAGCCATCTGGAATTTAATGTGAAGGCACTCTGGAACATGTAGGAAGAATCTCTTGATTTGGCTTCCTCTATTGTATGGGCGAGGGAGAACCAGACCAGCTTTCAGGGAATTTACCAGCTGAGATAAGTTTTGCGTTGAGTGCTTTAACAGTACCACAATGTTACACAGTGATATACAAAAGCATGTGCAAATACAGTCCTTGCCCCAAACCGCTTACAAAGGTACTCTGAATGCTCACTTTAAAAAGGAAAGCACACTTCACTAATTTGGCAAATGACTAATGACAAGCAGGCCTTCTAACAGTGACTTAAGATCCCAAGTCATACAGTGGGTAAGCTCGAAGGATGCCAGCCAGGCTGACCAAGAAGAACACGCTCCATCTTTTTTTTTTTTATTACACCTGCAAGTGAGCCGTGGAGAGGAGTGCTAGCGTCACCTGGAATTGGCCAAGCTGCTCTACGCTGGGTGGGATGTCTAGCGGGTGGCAATAACCTGAAAGTTCTGGGGTATCTGGGAGAGTCGAAAAGTTCACTTCCCCATGCCTCACCCACAGTGATAAGGAACTAAATTACATGTATGAAAATGCTGTTGCTTGTGTTGCTGATAAGCCAGAAACCTTAGCATGTTTATGAAGCCCTATTTCTTGAGGGTGCAACGCTTATGCAGTTGCATAACCGACATGCATGTCTGTCTGGACATCCCCGTTGGAAAGAAGGAGAGAGGGCTCAAAAAGAACTGTTTCTACTCCTTTTGTGAGAAGGCAGTTGAGTGTAGGAGAGCAATATATATAGTGTTCCCAAAGAAGAAAAAGCTGTATGCTGCAGCCCTTTCTGCACATTACAGAATCTGTAGAGGAGAACAGAAAAATAGGACCTGGGAGAGACCTTCTGCATGTACCTTCTTGGACACAGAGTCAATCAACTGGGAAACACAAATGTGTAGAAAGCAAGTCTTGCTTCCTTTCCAGTTCTCGTAGAATTGTTTGCCTGTTTTTAATCTTCTGCTAGCTTGTGTTCATCTTCTCCTTCTGCTCATCTGGGATGCTCTCAGTGTACTACAGTTTCTTTTCCATCCATAGCTGTTTCTTGTACTGGTTTTTACAGTAGCTCCCTGTTCCATTGTTTGGATTTGTAGATTTAACATAGAAACAAATACGTATGTACGTGTGTGCAAGCACTCACTGTTCCACAGTTTACACTGCAGGTAAAAGGATTAATGAAAATCCTGTTCCAGCATTTTTTTTCCATACACTTCAGAGCAAATCTGGCTTAAAACATTTGCAGGGTGCCTATAGCAGTGATACTGAAGCATCGGTATTGCCCCTTTTGAAAGACAGTTTGGAGACAGTTGTGTTATCAGTTAAGATGTGAAGAATATAAAATTGTGAAAGAAGCTTGTTTTAAAGCCTGTTTCAGGAATAATTGGCAAATACTTTGGCCAAAAGACAGGTAAGTTTTCAGTAGTGAGGAGCAAGTGGATAACCTGTCAATAGTGATGATCTAACAGCAGTCTCCAACCTATGCTGTGTCATCAGCCAGCTGTCAATCTCACCAGTCTGTTTCAAAAGCACTAATTGTTATGATAGCATCAGTGTGAAAGCTGCTAAGAAAAAAAATAGTCCCTTGGTACTGCTTTGTAAAAGATAGGCTGAAGATCAAAGTTCAGCTTGGTTTTACTGGATTTCCTTTTTGCTTGCCTAGCTACCTGTTAACACATTGCTAAGCACCTAATCGTAGCTAGTTGTAGCTGTAGTTGTTTCGCTACTAAAAAACAGCAATCAAGTAGACTGTATATAGTCTCCTTTGAATAAGGTGATTCTCATAGAAGCATCTCCCCTTATCCTCTGCAACACCATCAGGCTTGGATCAGGGGAAAAATGCCTACTCCTCCTCGTACAAGTTCATATTGGAGACCTACTCTGGCTATGCTTTAAGGAGTAATTCAAGATTTAGGGAGTAATCCTGCTTTAAGGGGTAGTTCAAGCATCGTTTCTATGCACAATTTGAAATACATATGCACCTATCTTTTTTTGGTAGGCACGTGGCCATATTGCTGCTCTTCCATATTCTCTTTGTCCGATAGTTTATTCATTGCTTGATTGTAAGTCCTGCAAAAAAAAGGAAGTATTTCTTCGTCTCTTCTGATTAGGGGCTTCAAAGATGGGAATAATATGCGTGTTTAGATAGAGTCTAATATAACATTGGCATTAGAAGAGCGATAACTAGCAGACACCTGTCAGTAATGTTCTCTCAGTATTCTTCCATGTTCTATTTGGCTCCTTTTCGCTCCATTAATCCACACATTCCAGTCTCTAAATCCTACTGCTTTTTCCTTCTCACCGTCTCAAAGATCTTTCCCCATTTCTTTCCACCTCTACAGCCAATTCTTTTATTAGGAGCCAAATTATATTTCACTTTGACTATGTTGCTCTTCCTCAGACTAGACAAGTACAGCCACCAAGCTAAGGTTTTGGAAACTGATTTATGTGATTTGTATATAGTTACTTATAGTACCCTTGCCTTTTTTATCAAGTATAAGCTTCTTGTGATCATTTTCAAAGCTTTCTATCCAGCCCTGCCTCTGCTCTCTTTTTGAGAATCCTGGCTCTATACCCCTGTGCCCTTCCGGTGCTCACTACTTTGAACACCCATTTCTGGAGTCGCAGGCAATTTCCTGTTACCTTTTATCATCAAGCTCTTGTGCTTTGGAGAAATGCTGTCAGGACCCCTGCACAGCTCCACCTTGTCCAGCTTTATGTTTTCTTCAAAATTTAAGTTCTGCCATTTTGCCTGGAGTGATTGTTTGTTTGGGGAAAAAAAAAACTTCAGAAATAGGTCTGTGTTATTCTGTTTCCTGGTCTTTTCCGGCTGTTTGTCCTCATCCTGAGAGGTTCTCTGGGCTAGGCTCACCCTTCTGGCATATGGTGTGAAATGCTAGGAACAGATAACAAGGGCGATGGACAATATATTTTACTTTCTCATTCCTTCAAACTCGGACAGGATACAGCCACAGACCCACTTACCTGCCTCCATCTCTTTTGTTCTCAGATACCTTCAAATGGTCTAGAAAAATAGATTTCTAAGAAGATTCGGTGACGGGGGTTTAGGATTTGGCAAAGTTTATAAAATCAGCAGGATTTGGGACCCGATCCTGCAGGTGGTAAGGACATGTTACAAAACCCTAAGTAGGGAGACAAGCAACAGAGGAGAGGCTATATTTATCCTGGTAGGCAATATTCAGGACGTGAAAACAATTGACCCTTTTGTTTCTATTTATCCCCACTTCAGCAACCCTGCCAGGCCTAATTTAGCATCTGTACTCACCTTCCCTGAAGGCAATGCAGTCTTTTACTTGGCTTGAAACTGTTTTTCCAGAAACCTTTGCCTCAACTGGTTTAGGGAGAGATTTCTTGGAGAAGTGGTGGGGTGCATGAGCTGAGTCCCAGGTTCTTTAGTTTTTCTAATTCTCTGGATGTATCTCAGGAAAGGAGCAGGCTGATAACTGTGTTGTTTTAAAATGTCAAAAGGACCTCTGGCCACCAAGAGCCCTGTCCTTTAGAGCCACCCAACTCCTTGGCAAAAGCGAGAGAGGGGCGACCATAGGGAAAATGCCACAATGGGACTGAATGATTATGAGTGCCATTATCACTGGGAAACGGGATCATTCATTTGATGGGGGTAAAAAGAATGCTAAAAATACATGGTACCCAACCATTTCTCCTGTTCAGCATTGCAACCCAGCTGCTGAGCTGGGAGTTTTATCTGCATTTGTGACACATCCTGCATAAAAGAATAAATAAATAAATAAATAAATAAATCAGAGAACATACAGTAGATGCATTTTACTGCCAGAGTGGAACTTCACAATCCTACCAGGGGACCTTTTTGTAATGTTTGTAATGTGCTGCTATCGTGCTTTAGCAAAGAAAAATGTCACTGCTGGGCTTTATTTTTAACAGACTTTTTTAACATCAATTAATGCAAGCAAATGTAGTGAAGCAGATCTTACTTTTTATTTATATTTGGGTGAAAGCAGTGAGGGGGCTTGGGAGAACGCAGTGTATGGGAGGAGCGAGGGGGGCGTTAAACTCCAAACGTTTCCACAGCAGTGGGGGATTTTTTTAAAGCTATGAAAAAACAGGTGGGCACCCAGCTTCCATTGGCAGTCCCTGGGGTTCAGGAATCAGGCCGCCCTTGAATATTTCATTTGTGTTGTAGCTTTAAAAGATGTGTATTACAAAACGCACAGAGTAAGTTAGCCATCATGAAAGACCATATCCTCCACTGCTGTAAATGGGGGGGGGGGGTTACTCTGCTGAACTCTGTTTACCCCACGTGCATTCCTTTTATTAAAAGAGGTAAAATTATCAGGCAGCCCTAAGAAGGTACATTTGTTATTTATGGTACCTGCACTGTAAGAGTTGCATCTTATTATATTTCCCTCTTGTTTGAAACCACAATATTTGCAGTGTTTTGTATCTTTCTCCTGTTTCTCTGACACAAATGCAAACACACATGCAGTATTGTAGGCAAACTCTTACCTTGCAAAATTGATACGTTTTGTACTGCAGGGAAGAGGCATCCCTGCAAACCTTGGCAATGCCACGTGCATCTCTTTCTTGTGAGCCTTTCATGGAATTAAAGGTGAAAGCTAACTGTTATTTTGCAGGTGTTTGACTTACCTTGATGTGAAAGAATTTTGATGTGGGCACAGAGGAACATGTGGATCCAATGATAACATACTGTCCATGAAGTAATAGCGACATAGTGAGCTAAGGACAAAGCAATGACTTTAATTTGGAATTTTCCTGCTATTGCCACTTTTTACTGAGACCTTTGGCATGGTTAATTTTCTCAGTAATGCTGATGTTCTCGCATGTTAGCCAAGTTTCTGTTCGCTATAGCTCACATCCAGGTTATTTTTTTTTCTTCACAGCCACCTTATTTTTATTTTATCTGCTTTGGGAGAGGAAGAATGTGTCATTGCAGAAATAAAATTTTGGAAAGAGAAAGGCAATGGTAGACTGGCTACCCAGTATGGCTCTCCTTTCTCTTGCCTCACCTCAGTTTGTTTGCTGCTCTGTGGGTATTCTTCACCGACTATTATGTTCAGTTCTGATCTTTGGCTTCCGGTACCTGACTGAACTACAGAGGCAGTCCACCATTTCTACCGTATAATTTTCAAATGTTTAACATAACATTTTTTACATCAACAAAATATGTCTCTTTTATTTCCTAAAGTATCACAGGATCAAAATCAGCATCTTTTGTTCTTAACAAAATGCATTGCCAAATCTAACAGTGGGCTCTTGTGGGTCTGTGTAGCACACAGTTTAGCAAGTGAGTTTGCCCTCTTGCTCTCCTCATCATCCCCCCCCCCTTTTTTTTTTGACTTCTAAAATGCCTTAGTTTTTCCAAATATGACTAGAGGGGCAATACTCCTCCTTGGCCTTACTTTTTCTTTTTCAAATCCTGCCTAGTGTTAAATCCCTTCGCTCACCTCCAGGTTTAATAAATTAAAAGTTGCTGCTTGAGCGAGGTGAAGGAGGCAATTGAAGGGGCTGGGGGATATATTCCAGCTACTTCACATCTTCATGCCTTGGATACTTGTTTTCCCCACTCTGTCTGGAGAAAGACTGACAAGTAAGCATAAGGTGACTGGCGCTGTCAGTAGGTACGTAAGTGTGCAGCCTGCAAGGTTTCTGATGGAGACACTTAGTTTTAAACAGTGTCAGGGATTCAGAATGATGGCCCTCAGGCTTTCAAAGGGAAGAGATGAGGCAAGTTACATGTACACTCTGCAAAATTTTGTTGATAAATACTTTTATTTTTTAATAACATAAGGAGGTTGATGTTGATGAAAACAAAATCATGTGGAGCCAGCCTTTGTTATATAATCAGGGTATAAAATATTTAAACTTTTATTTAAAGGTGTCTTGAATGAACCTGTTTAGACCTTAGACACATTGTTGTGGAGTCGAGAAATTAAAAATGTAAGATGCCCACAGCATCTTTATGATTCCACATGATAGCTGTAGAAATATTTCAGAGTTTTGTTGTCAGTAATAATGTCTAGAATTGCTCTGTAAAGGGGAGGGCTGTCTTCACGGGCAGTGGTCTTTTCTCTGTATAAACGTGAAGAAAAACGGGGTCCACAAGTACTTTGTGGCTCTCCCTCCATTCTTCTGCTTACTCTTAAACTGTGGCAGTAGTATTTATGGATAAATAAAATACCATCAAGAATGTTCCTATCATCTTCCTTTTCCCCTTTCTCTCCTCTAATTTATAATAATGTGGGGCAAAGGTCTACTTCACATAACACGGTTACGATAACTAGTACATTTATATTTCTGCTATGATGAGAGGTCTGCTGTAGTGAGACTCAATCCACTGTTGCTGCTTCTTCTCAGCAGCATTAATTATTCTTCAGGCTCATGTAGTGTGCGTATGGAAACCCAAAATAAGTGATTGGGGAGTCGGATATTTTTGGCTTTATTTGTTGTGGCAGTGTCGCTTCCACTCTGACACCAACTCGCAGCACAACGCTCCTGATCTGTAATGAGGTTGTGTCCCATAATGTATATTAAAAGCACTAAATAGTCCCTTGCTTATTGAAAAACCTCATTTATCTGAATTATTTTTGTGTCCCTCATTTCATTTGGGTAAATTAGGTTTCACAGTGTTTCACAATTTGATCACAAGTCTCACAATATTTAGTACTTTTTTTTCAGCCTGAGCACTTCAAATGAGTTTTGCATCAAAATCTCAACTTTCGTTAGAAAAAGAGAAACCAGTATTAGCTTTTGTGATTACAAGGAAATCCTAGGAGGGGAAGATCCCCGAACGCAAATGCACAGTCCAGAATTCCAAACATGCCCTTGGTGAAATTTTCTGATTTTTAACCCATTCTCGTAATATTTCAGCCCTTGACAGTAATGATTTTGGGTTCACTGGATTGAGGACAATTTGTGCAAACATCCACAGCACTGTAAGGCTAGACCAGGTCAGTGCTGGCTTTTGTAGAAGGATCTTTGCAGTTTCTCGGGCAGGGGAAGCGCCGATCTCCTGTGAAACTTAGTAGCTCATAGGCATAATTGAGTGGGGATTATGCCTCAACTCCAGCGTTTCGCTGTCTCAAAGGGGGATTTTTTCAAGGCGTGGGACAGCTGTGCCATGGGCTGATGGCCCACACACACCTCCTGACCCAGCTGAAAGACAGCTGGACCCAGTTCAGTCACTGCAGCTTTGCAGAGCGTCGCCGCTGCCCGGCATGGCCTCCGCAAAAGGCTTCGCGCCAGTCGAGGACGCTTTCCCGTGGCAGGGCGAGAGGAAGCACTGCGCGCCCCCGTACAGCAGGCTCAGGCTTGGGAACCGCTCGCAGGCCGCCCGTGCAATGGCGGGCCCGGCGGCTGGCGCGGGGAGGCCGGGAGCACGAGCTGAGTGCCTGGCTGCCTGAGCGTCGCCTGCTGCCTGGCTGCCTCGCAGTGATGGGGGGCTGCGAGGAGCTGCGACGGCAGCAGCTGCCGGAGAGGCAAGGTGTTGAGTAATGTATTTCAGGAGATGCCTGGGAGCCTGTGTGTGTGAAAGGCAAAGAGCAGGGGGAATTTGGCACTTGCCCAAACACCCAAGGGAAGGAAGGGGAATGGACAGGCTCAGCTCGAGAGAAACCCAAGCCAAATCCCATGTCTCTTGACCCCCCTCCGCCCCACTCCCGCTAACTGTGGTTTGAATCCTACCCCCTTTCTTCTGTGCTGCTGCTTTTTTTTTTTTCCTACCTCTTCTTATTTAAATGAACAAGCACACATGCAGACTTATGCAGACAATGAAAACTCAGTGGGCCTTTTTGAAAATATTTCAGCCAGCAAATGCAGTCTTGTAAGTTATGTATTAGAGTATGTCTCAGTAAAAGGATAATGCCGTATAGTGGTCAGCAGACTTTCTCTTGCTGTTACGGTCATGTTTTTCATATCATGCTTCAGATTTCCTCAGAGTCTTACAAGTGTTTCTTGGCTTTTCAGTGATGTTAATCACTTCGTATTCATTTAATGTCATGCTACATTTTGTTTCAGTTCTATAAGTTTTATCTAGAGAGGATATACAGTGAACTGAAAGCCTATGCAGTTATTTTTCTCATATCAGTGTTGTATTTTTTTTCCTTTGGTAATATCGTTTGATGCCTTATAGTTGTAACCTGCTGTTCTTTTTAATTGCTTATTGTTATTAATTATATAATGGTAATATTGTTGGCTACTTGAGCCATTTGGCTGTAAAAATGCATTTATCATTATTGCCATTGGAGCTGCACTAAATTACCCAAGATCTGCCTGGAGATAAATGCTTCTCTGCATTTCTTCAGTGAAATTTGAATGGGAGTTAAATCAAGATTTTTCTTTTGCCAGTTCCCCTCCAACTAGGTTCCGTGCCCTTGTCCTGCTTCCATTTATTTCCTCTTTTCCTCCATCGACTTTCCTTTTCAGTCGGCCCCTTCTTTTTTCTTTGTTATCATTGCTGCTGTGGTCTGTTCTCCTTCCACAGCCAATCCCTCTGTAACAAGTCTTTCCTTCCGTGCATCTTCCTATCTCTGCCTGTCAGTAATGCATCTCCTTCTTTCAGCCAACTCTTCCCTGTTTCTTCTCCTCTGTTGTTTGTTTTCCTCTTCTTCCCTTATTATTTCATGTTCATCTCTGTTTCATTCTGCTACCTGGAAGTTCTCTGGACAGGGAGGATATTCTTAGACACCACTTTTCAATAGCTGGAATAGTGGAAAATGGTGTCTTAACTTTTAGAATTAGGTCTAACCAGACCTCATTCCTATTAGGTGTGGTGTGGACTTGGAGAGCAGATATAAAATTGGCATTCAGAATTTAAAAAAATACTTCTGACTGAGTATAAAAAATAGAGGAAAAACAACTGTTTGGCCCTGGTTATTCTCTTATACATAAAGAGAAGAACTTTCAATATAGAAATCCCAACAGCTGTTTGTTCAGCTCAGGGTGAAGTCTTAATACCAGCAGAGAAAGTGGGGAGGAGAGTGGAGTAGGTTTGGAATGAAGTCTGGTCCTTTTTTTGATATGTCAGCCCAAAGCTGCTTGCTCCCTTTGTAGCAGGATCAAATAGAGAGACAGGGAAAGGTTAGCGCAAATTAAAACTGAGCTTTCTCATGCTTTCCTAAATAAAACAACAATCTAAGTCAAATTTGAGCAACATAAATAATACTTCATATTAAATGGAGCTCTATCATTTTGATACATTTCTGTGCAAGGAGATCTCCCCAAACAGGCAGAGCAGTTTGCTCGGGTGAAAAGAATCTAATTAAATGCCCAGTTATCAACATAGACCTGAGGGTCTTAACAGCCTGCACCATTTCTTCCTCCCTTATTTTCTGAGGGCTGAAGAGTGGGGGGAGAGCGATGAGAGGGAGGTTAAGAGAAAAGAAAGCAGTGGGGTTGGTACACTCCTAAAAGAGTTTAAGAGCTGGATCAATATCCCAGTGATTCCTGCTCATGTCAAGGCATCTTTTACCTGTGTAAGGAGAAGCCAAAAAAAGCTGTGACTCCTATCACAGAATTCAGATTTGAAAAAAATTATCAGTAGTATCTGATATATTTGAAAATATGAGGAAGCACTGTTATTTCTTCTTGCTGGCAACTCAAAATATCCAGTCATACAAAAAAAGCCCTGTTCTACTCTACACTGCTCTGCTCTGCTCTACTCTACTGTATCTTTCCTTTATCCATTTTCCTTTTTTTCCCCTCTTTTTAAAAGGAAGCAGACAATTCTTTGTAGCTTGGATAAACAGCATTTCAGCATTTAGAGACTTTATCTTCCAGACATCTAGTGGCTTCATGCCAAAAATAAGGAAGGCAACCCTGACTGTTTTTGTATATTCACAACAAAAGAAATAATACCTGATGAGAGTTGTGCACGAAACATGATTTCTACTGCTGGTCCACTGTGGTGTAGAATTAATATTGACTCTTTGACTGACTTCATGCAAAAAGACGTTTTCCCAGTAGCCCTAACTTTAGAACAGGTTGTGTTTAGTTTATGCTTCATGAAATAGCCGTTTAGTTTTATCAATTTGTGCTTTCTTTGTGCAACACTTAAAGGTAGATATATAGCTGTACTTTTACCAGTTCCAGAAGTCCCAGACAGGTGGGCATTAGTAGTAGATATTTGATGTCAAGCAACAGAGAACGCTACCTCTCCAGTCAGAAAGCATGAACAACAAGAAAAAAAAATTTTAGCCTACATGGTGAGAAAAAATACTTAAATTGAATGGACAATGCTAAAAAAAACAAAAGCTTCAAAAGCTTTTTACTTATATTTCACTTTTCTTAATTCTTCTCAATACAAATGTGACATTTTTATTAGTTTTTTCCCCCTACAGTTTGATTAAATTGTTAATAACTGCTTTGCTCAGGCAATCTATGAGCCATTCAGATTGTAATTTTACTTTGCTAGAGAAGGTTTGGTCCAAGAAAATTCTTCTCAAAAAGAAATCAGCTCTTGACTCAGCGAAGAGAAAAAAGAAAAACTCAATTATAATCTTAATTCTGGCGCTGTATTTGTAACGATGGGTAGATTAAGGAGGGCCAGATTCTTCATCCAGTTGAATTTAATAAGAGGGTTTTCATTCTCTGTATGGGGTAGAAAAACAGGCAGTTAGCAGCTCTGGGGTTTATGTTCTTTATCTGTAGTATGGAAATAATAATCCATACCTCAGTGTGCAGTGTAAGGATTGAGGGCTTGACCTTGCACAGTTTGGCAGAATTTAGTCTCATGAAAAGTCAAGACAAGAGGCTAGTAAGAGAAGAGGTCTGCTCCCAGAATTAGTTATGCCAGCATTTGAAGGATCAGTCTCCAAGTTTTTAATCAGTGCTCATTAAGTGCTTTTTGAAAAGGTAAATGTTGAGCTGGATCATCCTACTACAAATAACTCGTGTCACTGAGCTTATTCCTACTGGTTTACATTTCCTTTTATATCCCATGGTAAAATTGTTTCCAAAATAAGCTCTATGGCAGGGGGGTTTTTGTTGCAGTGATACAGTGTAACGTTGTAATATGTATAGCTACAGCACGGACTTTGTCTGAACACATTTTCATACCTTTTCCTGGTGCAGTTACAGACAAGGAGTAGCAAATTATGCATGTCCCATCAACTGGTGAATAGCCCTGTTACTGAATTCTTGAACTCTCTCCTGGTAGCCAGTTGCCCAGAAAATGCTGTTCTTTGATGGAGAGAGCATTGCTGCATTTAAATTGTTCTTACTTGAGCTGAAAACATGACGGTTATTAAGAAAAAGGTGCTGCCAGTTGCAGAAGGAGCCCTTTCATTTTAATCTGGCTTCACCGTAGCTAGACAATTCGTGGGCTTAATAGAACATACAAGACGCATGTGGTAAGAAGAGTTCACTTACAAGCAGCCAAAGTGAGTGCAACCAAGCAAAAAAGTGAACAGTTGGTGAAGTGAAATGCATCCCTTGCTTCAGACAGAAATACGGTGGAATGAAAGATGCACTAGACTGGCTTTCCCTTAAGCAGATCTAATTTCAAAATCTGGCCCTGGAGAGATGAACTTTTGCTTTAATTGAGGAGGTGGATCCCGGCTCTTTGTCACACCATCAATCAGCACCCTTTGCTGTAGCTTTAGCAACGCGTTAGAGGGGGCTGCAGTATTTATTCCTTACATGCAGAATAAGGCTTCCTACCTGCTGTTTCTGGGAGCCTGGGTGGTCTGGCTCCAGCAGCGCCGTGTGCATCCTCTTCCCAAAAATACTGGCACAGTTTCAGTAACGAGGATACTTAGAGAGAGAGTCCTAGCCTGGTCTCAGCTTCCACTTTGGGAGGCTGAAACTGTCAGTGACTCAAAGATTTAGGATTGTTCCTCACATCTCATCCACCTACTTCTTCAGGCAAAGGCACAGCCTTGCCCAAAAATCATTTGTAACTGAAAAAAAGCAAAAGGAGATACATTACTCAGGTTGCAACCTGATGTGTCGAGTTTCTCAGTTGCGCAGTCTGTAGCTAAAGTCATTGTTCCGGTTAGAAGTGGAATTACCCGTAAACATAGACCACTCTACACTCTACAGGCCTGCTTACCCTAGTAGTGCTCAAGGCACAGTAGTGAACTTTATGATAATAATGAAGAGAGGGTGAAGAAGCTACTTCCTTCCCCCTACCCTTCCAGTGCAAAGGCAAGCACACTGTGATCTGCTCTGAATCCTGCAGGAGAAACGTAGCTGTCCTTCTGCCTTTCTCTCCAATCCACAGTCCTGTCCCAATATGATGGAACTGTTATTTCAGACTTACTTTTTTTTTCCAATAACAGGTTCTTCTCACAACTGTAAATTTCAGCTGTATCATTTTTCTTTCTGCAAGTTCCAGCTGTAGTCTTTGCCATTAGTATGTCTGTGTCTTTCTCACTATATTCCTGTGCTTTTCATGTCAACTACCAAAATTAACATCATGGTGGATAGTGTTTTTCATGGGGCCCAGAGTAGGGAGGGGAAGGGAGGTGCAATGATAATGTTTAAGAAATCAAAAATGACAGAAGCTCTAATACAGTCAGGGAGAAATTATGAGCATGGTGCTAGCGACTTCAGGCACTATTTCATTTCAGCATCTAGTCTTTGAAGAGGCGTTGTGCGCTCCTTAGCAGGTGAGGAGACTTGTCACTCACTTGCTCGCCATACTGGGCCCTGAGAATGAATTTCTAGAAGGAATGAGATTGTTTCTAGTGACATGAGGACCCTGGTGGGTGTTCGTATAGATCTCAGTAGAATTGAAAAGATACAGATGCAGCACTGCGAACTAAGAAGCGTGGATGGCTGTATACCCTACAAATTCCAGTGCTGTACGGTGCGTTGTGTCCTTCCCAGGTTTTCAGTGTGAGATGTTGTAGCTGAGGGGTTAGCTGTCATCCATGGCACTCCTTCGTTATTCCTCAGATCTCTGACTTACACGTGTGTGCTGCAAAGTGAATTCGGGGAAGAGTAGAAGCAAAGTGAAGAAGGAGAAATTGATTTAGGGGCATGGTTTGCTTGTTAAAAAAAAAAAAAAAAACACAGGGACTGCAGGCCATTTGATTCCTGTGTTGTATGTGGAGGGCAAACTACTCTTAGCGGGCCTTTTAAGCATGGACCTAGCCTCATGATGATTTACCAGGAGGACATCATCATCTTTGGACCTTTGCCTATAGATTTATTCAGAGTAAAAGGCAGAAGGACCCTTCTGGACAATCTCGAGGGTGAATAAGAGAAAGAGTTACTTATAAACTGTTACAAATTGGTACTCAGTAGTGGCTGTAGTGTTGATCAGACAATATAAGAGGGCCCCCAGTGGTTACCGACTTAACAGCTGCATGTAAGTCAGCGAGTGAACATTTGCTTGTAGCTGCTCTAGATTTGTTTTTATTGAAGAGCAAGAAGCATAAACTTGGGACAAACAATCTAGAGGTTGCTTAAAGGGTTTCACTTGTTTAAAGCCTATATTGAAATGTCAGGGTCTTCCGTAAAATTAACAAGTTCTGTGTTGGAGCTGATAATGTAAATTGGGCCCAGCCATAAGCCATACTCCAAGTGGGGGTCTGGGGTGAGTTTCCTCTGCTCTCATTAGCACGACGTGGACAGTTGGTACTAAGGCAGAAGATCCTCAAATATGAGTATATGCCTGGCATGAAAACTGATTATGCTTGCTTTTGTAGCTGGTTATCAAATTAGCTGCGGAGCTAATGGGGCTGCACCCTAATTACAATCTACCTGCCCCCATTGAAACATTTGATATTTGTGTAAATATTAAAACATTTATATGAATATTACATGCATTTATTTAGAATTGATTCATGTTTACATTTTCCCACCTTCTGAGCAAAGATTACAAACAGAAAGTAATTTACTTATGCAGAAATTCTGCCTGCATCAAAGTAATTTATCTACCAGCAGTGGGTAAACCATCCTCATCCATGTCGCTAGGTCTTAACCATGTCCAAACTCATATCCTAACCATGTAAGGGTGACAGTAAGCAGCAGTTCTGTGCTGTACAGTAAGTACTTTGTTCTTGCCTTCCTAATGGAGTTGTTGGATCCATAATGTGAAGGACGTGCTGACTTGTTTTACGATGTACCACATAAGGGAATGCAGTGCGTAGTTTTCTGTTAGATCTGGAAAAGTGCAGGCTTTATATTAAAGGTTCATTTCTTTTTCATCGTTCAGCTAACTCATTTGCAGTGTAATGCAATTTCCTATTCCTCCTCCTGATAGGTGCTGCTTTTATACCTGTTTTGCAAGCCATATTTTTAGTCTAATCCATACAGCAGTTGTCTAGAATTCCATAGCATTGCTTATTTCTTACCTATAACTCTTAATAAAAAATAGGGCTGTGCCAACCTATTATGTTCTTAATAGAATATTCTAATGGTTATTAAATCAATTGACTCTGAATCTCACTTTAATAAATGAGTCAGACAGTATTTTCCAATTACTGTCAGCCGCCACCTTTCCAAAGAGCAGATTATTTTGATTGAATTTTTTAAAGCTGTTCAGCACTTTTTTTTCCCCCCTTTTTTTTCTCTCTGAGTAACAGCAAAGAGCAGTAGCTCCCTACTGCAGGGAAGAGCCTCCTGGACTGTATCTGACGCTCCATTCCATTTCAGATTTATTCCAAATGGAAACTGAAAATGTGACATGTCACCAGTCCTTTATTTATTAATGATATCATACTTCGCACTTTCATGGCACCTTATCAAATTGTTTGCTAAACTTTAAGAGCTAGACTGGGGCCAGTGTGCAAACAGAGCCTTTTGCATCCTTTTTCCACATCTGGCACCTATGCAAGAGCTGCCACCCTGGCTCTTTCATGCCAGTGGGAGATAAAATGCTGACCATGTGTTTAGATTCTCTTTGGAGAGCCAAGCAGAGACAAAGCTGTACCCCCTTATCCTTTTGCAGTGCTGTGTGGCCCAAGCAAGCAGGCAGTTGTGTACCTAGACACGTATCTTACATATTTTCAAAGGCAGACAGCAGCTCGTCTTGGACTCTTTTCCAGCGCCTCCGTCCCAGTTGTATTAAAAGTCTTAAGGGAGAGTAATTAGGTCGACCTATTAAAGTAAAAGTTAAAAATTAACACCTCAACTTTAGAGATGGGTAATCTGAGAAATGGAGGCCATGCTGTCATGCCCAAGGTGATACAGTAAGTCAGTGGCAGAGTTTGGAACAGACCCCAGCATTCCTGGCTCTTGAGCCAGTACTGTAACCTTAACTGTCTCCGTTACATTTAAATTATGCTGGTATCACATTCCTGAATTCAAGGACTGGAACCTTGCCCTTTGTTCCAAGGATGTAGTGCGGAGCAGGTGATGTGCAAAAAAGGGTGAAAACGAGTGTGAGGGGAGGAGGTTATAACTCCCTCAACAGCAGAATTTAGGGAAAAAAATTCCATTAGTTATACAAATGTAGTCATATTTCAAATAGGGTCTTTAGAACTGTGAGACTAGAAACATTTTATTTTTAAGAGAAAGCTTAGGTTCTGCACAAATTGATGTCTCTTGCCTGGGGAAGTTTCCTATCTGCCCCAGGCGAGTGGGTGAGGGGATTTTTCAAACCCTTCTTTATAAGCCTTTAGGAAAATCGGATTTGCAACATACAGTAATCAAAGTGGTTTTGATGTTTGTGACCAGGAGATCACCTCAGATCTGAGTGATATTGGAAACACAACAGGGTCACATTTAATGGGGTTCAATTCTTCCTGAACAACTGCAAATACAGTGAAGCTAGAATTAGGTTTACTTCGACATCAGGAGTACATGCCTTTCTTCCTACTTTTTTTTCATTAACTAAGGTAATGGAAAGAAAAAGGCTTGTCTGTTTGACTTCTTCTCTAGCTCCGTATAAAAATATTTCTTTTTAGGAAGCCTTTTTCGTTTTGAATGCCTTAAGAAATCCCCTTTCAATGTTCCCATGCTCTAGAATGATTAGCATGGTTCGTTTACAGTTTGCCAATGGTAACTCTGTGATTTGAGACTTGGCATCAATTATCGTCACCTTGACAGGTGAAAGATCCTGAGATGGAGCTCCCTTTGTCCTAATTGCTTTGAATGTGTGTATCAGCACAAATAGTCTGATGAAGAAACTTCACCCCACAGGCTTTCCAGTCCATAATTATCCTTTGTGGGGATTTGCACTTTCTTCAGCACTACTTTGTAATGACCATGCCAAGGATCTGGATATAGAACCCATGGATGTAGGTTGCTTGTTTGGAGAGTACGGTGTACAGGCTGCTTTACAGAATATGACCATCTCTCTTACATGTACTCACTGTTGCATTTCAGACTCTTTTTTCTCTTGTTGCCCTTCGTGGTGCTGAAGCAAGCCATGCTTGCCTGCTGTCCATAGTAACACAAGCAGAGGACACTGGAAGGGTATGTCAGCGATGGTGGAAAATGCAAAATCCTGAGCAGTTCTTGAGAATCCACTCAGACTATCCCTGCTAAGGAAATAGAGAGCAAGTATTTGGTAAATGTTTGCTAATTTATCTCCAGAGAGTTACAAAAGCTGTCACCTAGCTGAGGTATCCCCTTACATATCTGCCTCGGGAGTCTTTTGCACAGAGTACGTTTAATAAACAATGCTCAACTCCTGGTGTGGCTAGGTAGGTGAAACATGTACATCAGCAAGCTGTGATCATCCACCTCGATCTCCTAGTCTCTCTAGAGAGGCTGTGGTGGCAAAACAGCTGAGATTGACCTGAGCCCCTATCTAAGTTTGTGCTGAAGGCTGTCCTCAGTGGATCCAGCTATAAATTAGTACCTGGTCACACAGGCTGGGAGTCAAAAGCAGCAAATTTCTTTTGTGTGTTGTTGGTAACAGAAATCAGCACCTCAGTGGCAATAGCCTGTGGAGCACAGGATCAGCTGGACCACTGACCTTTTCTCAACCGACTCCCAAAGCAGACATGCCATTTCACACCCTTGTGATCGCTCTTCAGCGTGTGGAGTCAGACAGGATAATTGAACGTTGCTTCAATGAAGGATTATGTAGAGGACAAAAGGAATTCTGCAGTTTGCTGTATGATCACACAAACGAAGCTCCTGTGTGTTTGTCTATACCCGTGACACCATTCTGTTGCATTAAGATCGACAGGAAGACAGAAAAGTAAGAGAAACATGCATGTGGCCATTTTATAGAGCCAAAACAGGGTCTAAAACTTCTCTCAAAGTTGCCAACTGGAAAACACAATTTTACCGTAACAGGTAACAAAAATACCATATATGTGAACGTTTTGAGAACTGGCTATTTAATGTAGAGAGAGCTCCTGAGTTAAGGAGTATTGTCAAGGCATAAAATTTTCCAGTTAGATGTGCTTTTACCTGTTTACTCCACAGGAAAACCTCCTTGACCTTGTGTAATTCTTATGGTTTTGCTGATTTTCTTCTGCACCTTATCTTCTTGTTATTAGGAATGTTTAAACTTCTTAGAAAACTGTATGACTGTAATTTTCAGTAGTCCCACATACAGACTGGATACCACTATGTGGCTTAAGTTTGTGCTGTCTAAAAGCCTACAAATTCCTACCCTTTGCTAAAGAAGCCGTGACTTACATGAAGGCTAAATTTAGCTTTCAGTCTAATGAGAAGTGAAAGCTCAGGGCTACCATTGAAATTTTTTCAATTCTGATAAGTTATTAAGGATCATTTTGAGAGGACGTGTGACCCCATTCGGTTACACAAGCATCTTGTCGTGTTTTCTTCAATTTCGTTGGGAGAATTTTGGTGTAGAATACAAAATGTTGTATCTGCTACGTGTGCTTCCTCTCACGATCTACAGCAATTGCCAACTGTGAACGTTAGTCATTATGGTTACTAATCACTGCAGGCAGCACTCTGTTAAGCAGAAGGTCGACAGCTTGATATTTAGGTATTTGGGGTGGGCAGGGTGCTCTCCTAAATCACTCCTTTTCACCTGAGAAACGTTACAGCGAGGTACCAGCCGCCGAGCATTTTGTTCCTGTTTGATTTTTAATAATCAAATACAGTATTTACCTGTGAGATCAATGCTACTTGTGTAGCACACCAGTGACATACAGAAGGACCTTTTCTAAGCTGTGCTGTGGGAATTGAGGCCTCTGCAGCAGGGCTGGAAGCCACATCTTACCTAGCAACTGTTTCTAAGTAGGACAGCCGTTGACTGCCCTCATGGTGGAGTGGCTGAATCCTGCAGCACCCTGCAGAAGGGCCCCGAGCGCGAGGCAAGGGCCTGCTGAGGACAATGGCAGGAAACAGGGAGCCGGCAGCAGGGAATGGGAAGAGTTTTAAAGCCAGATGACATGGACGGGAACGCTGTGTCCGGAAACACTCAGGGCCTGTTTTGAGCTCTTAGGAGGAAAACTACAAAAAAAGGAAAAATCTAGGGCTGTCATAAAGGCAGTTGGGAAATCCTGCAGCTTGCAAAAGGTTTTGTGCTTGCCTGCGAGACTGGAAACTTGAGGGAGGGAGTTAGATGAGGGTATAAAATCCCCTCACCTGCCCCACTGGTTACGAGAAATGCCACTGTCAATTAGAGTAGCAAAAACGTGTGAGCTCACAGTTTTTACCTTTGATAGGTGGGATGATGTGTGATGAACATTAAATTCCTCATGCACTGCTTTGAAAATGTGCTCGTCTGTGATGGCGTGATTCTGCCAAGAGATGTGTTCCTCGTCCCACTCATCATTTCCTACTGAAGTCTAATACTCTGCTATCCTGTTCAGTGGTAATTGTATGTGGAAAATCTATGCTTTTAATGCCCAGTTAAGCTTTGTATGTTCTGAAACTGTGCAGATAAAAGAACACTTCAGCAGCCATAGATGCTGAGGGACATCCAGTTGCCTGAGCTTAGAAAAATGAAACATCTGATCAGTTCATAGATCGTGTTGGACTTGCTCTTTGGTAACAAGCCTGGTGAATTTCACTTTTCTCTTGATTTCTCCCTCAGATGAAGGACTGAACCATGAATGCAAACTCTGCAATCAGACTTTTGACTCTCCTGCCAAACTTCAGTGCCATCTGATAGAGCACAGCTTTGAAGGCATGGGGGGCACCTTCAAATGTCCAGTGTGCTTTACAGGTAGGAGGTGATCACTGCGTTTCCCTGTATCTTGCATGTGCATGTGCAGAACTCCCCACTTATAATTGTGTCGTGTGTTGGCTTTTGGTCAGTTTTAGGAGAGAGGATTAGATTTCTGCTCACTGTAATACTGATTAGAAATCATTTAGAAAGCTGATCTTCTTGGAAGGTCAGGCATTCATCTGTAAGAACTGCATTTCAAGCTCATCTGTTGGAAATTTGAGTTTTTTACAATTGTGGAAGTGATAGTCTGTTACCTTCCAGTGTATCACGTTCATCACCTTCATGTTCCAAGCTTGCCAAGGTTAAAACTGCCCACAAATTTGTGCTTTGAAGTTGTGGCTATTTCATCTAAGTGATATAACTCAGAGCAGAACTTGGCCTCGAGGGCAAGGGCTGCTAGGTACAGCCTGTGCTCCAACATTTTCCCCTGAACGACTAAGAAAGCCCACTCGCGTGTGTTTGTTGGCTTGTGGTGAGAAAAAACACCCTTATAATGTACTTTAGAAAGCAATCATGCTGTCTTGCCACAAGTCAAGTTCTGCTCTCCCCTAACACAAGTCCAAGTATGGAATAATGCTCCCCAAGTCAGTGGTGTTATTCAGTAGTAAAACCCAAGTGAGAAAATAACTTGACCCAGTAGGGCTAAGCACTGCAATGTTTGGGCCATAATGAGAAACAGAAGAATGCTGTTGCTGGAAATGAAAACACATTAAAAGGATGCCTACAGAGTTGTTGTGTGTGTTTTTAAGGACTTCTTAATAGAATGTTTCGTAAAATGATAACCTAAAACATAAGCGTTAATATGTAGCTTACATGCACAGTTTTGCTTTACAAGATCCAAATCAAAGATAATCACAAACATGACAAAACACACTTTGGGTATTCCTGCATCAATAGCATACTAATTCTGGAAGCCATTCAAGGTTTCTGTTCTACATTAATGGGAGTGAAGGATTTTCATTGATAGGCAAATAGACCCTTTAATACTTTCTTTTTACTCCTCTTTGTTGGCAGCGCCCCTCCCAATAAAATCTAAATGCACTCTACAAAGCAATATTAAAGTTAAATTTTTTGTCTCTCAGATACGGTGGTTGGTGATGATTATTACCTCATTGTGTTCAGGTTTCACACCCTTCTGTGAATTGTAAAATTAAAAAAATACATAGTTCATCTTAACTGCACAGCTTCTTATAGTAATGTCTGAGCGTGGAGAGTACTGCTGTAAACAGTTTGCCTGTTAGGGGTCTGTGTTCAGTAATTCTTTCAGTTAGGCAGTTCTTTGTCGTTTAGTTTTATTACTGATTCTACTTTTTTTTCCCCTTGTCTTTGTGTACACATCTGTTACGAAGGGATTTCTTTTAGTCTAATATCAAGGGTCTTAGAATCAAGGGTCTTAGAGTTCCAGGTCTGGGTCATTTGTAAATGCAAAATATAAATGCATGCATCTCTAAAGTACCCACTGACGATTCTCCATGTGAGCGAGATTCCTGATAAAAGTTGTCTTTTAATGTTTGAGGCAGTAGCCTTGTAAAATATGTTAAGGAGTATCGAGATAAGTCGATTCCAATCTGTGTGAAACATTTTTTCCTTTTTGCTCATGGGGTAAATAGACACTGAGCATTAATCAGAAACAATGGTGTTTTATTAGCAATATGCCATTAAATTATTTCAGTGTGTCTTGCTAGAATATTAACAAGAAGTAAAAATCACCAATATAAGTTTTATATGGAAAATGGAATCTGAGCAGTTTTTTTCAAGCTAATGAGAAATGTGATTAAAATGTATGACTCAGAAGAACAATATTCTGATATTTTTGTTGCCTTGCAATTAGAATAATTTTGATGATTAGGAATGGAGTCAAAGTCAAATGCCAGTATCTTTAATAAGTCCTTTCCCTGCCTATACAGATTAATATTGTAGATGCAAACTTTTTTAGGTCACAGTGCACCAGGCATCCATCAGAAGTCAGTGCTGCCAACCCAAACACTGCCTCTGGCATATACAATTTAATTATTAATAGTATGTCTCCTAGGTAAACTGTTACACAGTCTTAGGGCCTTGTTTTGTAGTCATTAAAATTGAACATGTTTATATTATTGAAACCCTTGCATTCAGTGTGTCGGCAGAGTTGATCTTAAAGTATCCAAAGAGAATTTACCTGCAGTTCTGTTTCACATTTATAGACATTGCCCCAGTGTAGCTGTGGGATATAATTTTTAGCATTGACACATTTAAATACAGAGCTGTTTGTTAGCTTTAACTTTAGGCAAAGAGAGTAAACAGAGCTTTGGCATCTATGTTTTTCAAACCTGTTGGTTGCTAGGAAATAAGTTTTGTATGTGTTCAATCAAAGTGCAGTACACATGAAGAAATAATTTTGAAGAGAAAATGGCATTTTTAAATCTTTAAATTTAAATTTCATTGGTTGTTCTATTAGCTCTCCTTTTGTTTCTTTTTTGTTTCTTTTTTTTTTAAACCAGACATCTATTTCAATTCATTTAAAATGAAAAAGGATCCCACTCTGCAGTTAAATAGTGCTGGTTATATTATAGCAACAGTGTAATGTGAAATCAGAGTGTGCCGGCTTAATTTTACCTCTTGGAGTTGCTGAGTGTTAATGGGAAATTGTTTATAAAAAACTCTTCACTTGTGATATGAAATAATGAAAAGCTCATTGTTTGTCTAATGTTTCAGTGTTTGTCCAAGCAAACAAGTTGCAGCAGCATATTTTCTCAGCCCATGGACAAGAGGACAAGATCTATGACTGCACACAGTGTCCACAGAAGTTCTTCTTCCAAACAGAGCTGCAGGTACCACACTTGTTACGTGGAGAATATAATAGCACTGTGTATTTAATAGCTGAGTTCAAAGCTTTGCTTGCCGTGATCTGCTCTGATGCTTGCTCCTCATCATAGTAGGGATGGGGGAAAGACAAGAGAAATTGCAGGTAATTCCGTCCATTGCACTTCAAAAAGCTGTTGGCAGAAAACAACCTGGTAGAGACCTGAATTTTGGGAGCCGCCTTTGGATTCTTGCTTAGAAGGTTGGTGTAGCTCAAGATATTCTTGAGGAGAGAGAAATGGGCATCTTACTTTTCTGTTTGATATCCAAAAAACATTTACCCAGGGAGTAAAACGGGGAATAGTGCATTCTTCTGTCTCTGGGTGTCCGAAGCTAAGCATTGATGTATCAGTGTAGGATGGAGAAAAAAAACAGACAAAATGTGTCTTAGTTTACCTGGTGGCCAAACCTATTTTCCATAAAAACCAACTTAAAAAAAAACTAGGACCATATGAAAGGTACACTATCTCCTTCTGTGCTCTCCGTTGGATTTGTAGTGTTACTGTTCATTATTGAGAAACAAAAGGACCCAGTGAAGGAAATAAACATTGAACAATATCTGAAAACAAGCTTGATTAAAGGAATTATTTGTTTTATGTTAACTTTCTGCACTGCTTGTGTAGCAATGAGAAGTGGTGGTGTATATTCCTGAAGTGGTTGTGATATTCTGAGACATCAGAAGAATTGTTTCTAAATTATTTTGGTTTGTGTTTAAATATTATGATGCCTTGACAGAGGAAATCAGAAGAAATATTTGACTCCAAATTTTCCAAGTCTCTGTTTGCTAACAGATGATCCATAGGGATAGAACAAGGGAAAATGTTTGTACAGTAATCCTTTTCCCCCCATCTGATTTGTGATTTTTATATTGAATGAAGAGTATTTTTACTCAAGAGTTTTCAGCATAGTTTTTATAGCATGGGCCCCCATCTCTAAGGACTTTGGTTGAGTGTCCAAAATTAATTTTGTTTTGGACTACAGCTGGATTTAGTCTCATAAACAGAGGCAAAAGGCTAGTGAGGTATGCACACACATATGCTTGTTTAGTATTTCACTTACTGAAAGTTTTACATACTGAAAACTTGATGTTAATTTTTTGCATTACCATATGAAATATTTCTTTTGTGAAAAAAAAAATCAGAGTTCACACCATACATCAATTCATTGTGTGAGAGATTGATATTCATATGTACTGCACTGTAATGTTCTCTTTCCTGTCATTCTCTTCCTGAAAGAAAACAATAAGAAATAAAGCTTTCATGATAGCCTTCTTTACCTTCTGTCTAGGTGGACCTTTAGGTCATCTGGAGGACCATACCTGTGGTACTCCAAGGTGTCTGAGCTGTATCTCTCTACTATTTTTAATAGACCCAAGCCTGTTTCAGTTACTGTCCATATCATATAACGTATGCAAGCTCTGATCCAAAGTGGAAGAGGAGGACAAAGAAAAGAGGACTTGGAGGTTGAGGGAAAGAAACGGTCATACGTAGTGATGGACAGGAAGAGTTTTGAACTCAGGAAATGGACTGAGTTGTGTGGATAGTTATTGGACTGGTGGGAGAAATAAAGGAGAAACTGGGAGGAATGAGGAAAGGTCAGAACCTAATTTTGTTGTATTTGTTTCTTCCACTACATACTTTTTATGCAATCATTTTGTTTGCTTTTCTCAGTTAAAATTGTTGTTGTTGTTGTAGCAAAGTGTTTCCAATAAGGTACAATTCCATTTTTTTTCAGGAAAATTAATTTTGTGTAACAAATTTTCACAAATTCTAATGTTCATCACTGATAAATCAAGATGCAGAAGTAGGGAGAGATGGAGAGATCAGCAGTGCCCGGAAAGAGAGAGCAGCGATTGTTAGGAAAGACAGAACACAAGGAAAAAAAACTTCAGGAGGAGAGAAGATGGAGGTAGGCAAAAGAAAACTGTAAAAGGAAAGAAATAGAAACAAGAGTATAGAAATGAGTTTTAACAGCAGAATCTTGATTAGGTTTTAAAGAAAGCAGAACAAGTAACTATATGTTGAAGATACAAAATATACAGAGCTCCACATATAGTTGTGGCATGTATGGTCAAAGTGTAAGGTATCTGTCTCTCCTAAAATGTGCTCTCATTTCAAAACAGATAGAGTCCCAAACAGCTGCCTTCTGCATTGCTATTATGATTAAATCATACGTTTTTTCCACTCAAAATTCATTCCTGCCCAAGACTCAGGGCAAGATTTTGCTGTCTCCATCTAAGCCTAGTTCATTAAAACTTCAACACAACTGAGGCACCTGGTTTTCTAGTGAAGGGCACAAAAGGATGTCCCTGCAGAGAGACAAATTATGTTCTACATTGGCTAGGTGACAATCAGTGTGTTGGTTGCTCTGTGCTGCAGAAGGCTCTTAATAGACCACATCTCCATACCCTTAGGGACAGCCTCTCTCTGGCTTATTTACACTGGCAAAAAACAAGAGGTGTTCATTTTCTTATTCACTTAATTCATTATGTTTATTATTTTAATTAATTTTGGTAGCCCCATCCCAGGTGAGAATGCATCATGTTTTAAAAAATGCAGTTCCATCATGTCATTTGCATTTGTTGGGTTCACTGGCTTTCTGCTCTTACCTCCATTTACCTACCCAGGCTGGTGAAAGGGCAGCAGAGCACTTTAGGCAAAGCAATAGTTACTGACCTTTGGAGTCTGCTTTTGCTGACAATATACTGATCTTGAGCCCACTCCCATTTAAAACCTATTCTAGGAGGCATCACTTTGTTCAGGCTAACTACCAGCTGAAGTGGTGGAAACTTTCAGGCAGCTAGCCTTCTGGTTATGTTTCTCTATCCTTCTGCATTATTGCCATTTGTGTTGGGGCTTGCAGTGTAACAGTGTATTTATTCCCTCTATCAGGAACAATTCCTTGCTTTTAATTTAAACACGCATCTGAAGTGCCTCTCCCATGCGCAAGAGATGCTAATCATATCAGATTAGAAGCCATGGACGATGCTCAGGATGTAGGGCAGAGTAAGAACATGAATAGGATAGAGCAGAACAGAGGAGAATAGCATAGAAGGCCTATCCATGCATATAATACAGCAGATAATTAAAGGAAGTGAATTCATGGATACAGAATATAAATGCATTATAATGATGTTTAACTTGGTATTTGGCCCAGTACAGTTCTTTGCTTTTCATTTTCTGACTGTGGTCCCGGGAAGAACATAAGATTCCCCGCATAATGCATTCATCTTACCTTGGGGAAGGTACTATCCCCTCATTTACAGATGTTCTCACAAAAAACACAACTAGGACTCTCTCTAGAGTTTTCCATAACTTCACTCCAGACTCCTTTTAGAAACTCAAAACACAGTCTCCTTAGCACCAAGTTCTAGTGAGAACAGAGAATAAGTTACCAGCCTTGAAAATCAAACCTGCCGTGCATTATTCAGTTTTTACTCTGAAATAATGAAATTTTACATGAATTTGCTGGTTGTTTTAGCACCTTCTAAAGCTCTGTGCAAACTCTTTTAAACAAGAGGCTTTATAAGAAAGATATTATTTAATTGAATGTATTATACTAACGCTTAGACTGATTGAGCTCGGTGCTCCAGACCACTGCCTAATCTACCATTCAGGTCTCTCTCTGATTGCAAATCTAATTGATAAAATTTGTGCAGCTCTCAGAGAAGAAACACAAACCTTAATTTTAATCGTCTCTGTAGCCCTTCCTCCTCCCAGCTCTGCCATGTCCTTTAAATGCCTTTGTGTTCCATAGTGATTTATCCAGCTTTAAATTTTTAGCTTTACATTTTTTCTGCCTCCGTAGAAAGGAAGTAAGTGGAAAACTTCTTTAACAGAGTTATGTTTGAGGATGTTCTGAGTTGTGAGCTCACATACTTAAATGTTCTACAGTGATCCAAAGCCTATGTGGTGTATTACACTTCTGAAACAGTTGAAAAATATGCCCCTAAGAACGTTTATTCATTTAAAACAGAACTCTTTTTTACTAAAAGTCTCACATGCTTAATATAATAAGGACTTTTAAGAAATAAGCTTATAACAAACTTTAAAATTAGTAAAATACCCAGTCTAGGTATCAGATAAGAAATCTTCAAGGTAGGCATACTTAATAGGCTGCCTATTTGTCTCCCAGAGTTGAAAATTTAAGTCCAGCATTTGGAACATGACCATATAGCTCTCTATTCAAGGTGAATATAACTAGAACAGTCTTCTCCCTCCAGCATCCACAATACTGAGCTTTTAATTAATAAGGAAGTAGAGAAACCTATCACTAATTTGACTTAATGTTGAATTTTCAATAAATTATGATAAAATCATTTGTGCCTGTTAAAACTTCCCTTTCTTGTTCTCATGCTATTTCCAGTGCCTGTTCTTTTTTTTTTTTGCTTTAGTCTTCAGACTTAAGCTTAGATGTCCTCATGGATGTTTGTGCTTCCCTTGTCCCTGATGAAAAGAAGTAGCCATTCCTTTCCTATCCTCAGTTCTAGTTTTGTTTCCATAGCCAACACGACCTGTCTTGTTGTTTGACGGGAAAGATGAAGCACTCCTGTGGGATGTGATCCATTTCATCACCCGGAGAGATTGGATTCATTTTAGACTTTTTAAATAATTACTGGATCAGAGGGGTACCGATATCCAGTAGAAATGCTGGACAGTTGTACAGGGTCAGTATTTTATCAGTGACTACAGTAAATTTTGCACATGACAATAGCCAAGATTATGTGGCCTCCCCAGACCTTTATGCCCAGTCGCAAACATTTTATCTCTTTTCAGTGAATTAGAGCATGTGCTTAACATTTTGTAGCTATTAGGTTAATTATTTGCTCATGGGGTAGTTAAGTGTCCCCACTTTACAGACACGGAAAACTAAGGCAAGAAGCAATTGTCTCCCGGGTAGTTTCCCATCCTGTTTGAAAAGGACCTGGCTTTGGTTATACACGCCCTTGCTGCTTCCCGTCTGGACTCCACCAGCGCGGAATACCTGGGCATGAAGCCATCAGCCTGTAGGACATTCCAGCTAATACAGAGAGCGGCAGCAGGGTTCCCCAGCAGCAGTGGCGACCCTGCGCAAATTCAACCTGCTCTCTCGCTGTTTACACTGCCTGGCCAGACATTCGGCCAGTTGCACTCTAAGACTCAGTCCTTAATATTCTCAGTGGCCTAGGTCCAGCACTTCTTAAGATCACCTAAAAAGTTTGCTGAGTTTGGAAACAACACTGACAGCCCTGCTTTGTGAGCATAGCAAGAACTTTTTATCAGGGCGCTGAAGCCTGTTTGCACAGAAGCTAGATCTTTCTCACAGGCTGGCTCGAGAGTGTGGCACAAATTTCCACAGCAGTTTTTACTGTAAACACCCTTAGCTCATGCTTTTGAGGGTAAGGTGC
This sequence comes from Struthio camelus, assembly GCF_040807025.1. NCBI lineage: Eukaryota > Metazoa > Chordata > Aves > Struthioniformes > Struthionidae > Struthio > Struthio camelus. The sequence goes on along the minus strand of NC_090943.1, from coordinate 121,826,993 downwards.
ATCTACAGGTGCCAAAGGATCCCTTCTCTAACATAACCACGTACCAGCATGTAGATTTCTAAACCGTCCCCAAAACCACAGCCCACAACAACAGAGCTCTTCCAAACAAAATACACAGTTCTCTCCCCAGGGAAAGGATGAAAGAAAGAACGAGGCCCTCGTAGCAGATGTTATTCATGTCACTTAAAACAGCACGAGGACTTTCTCAGTTCCTGGTGCATGCAGGTGACAGTGTAACTTAAATGAAGCAGAGCGGGCCATAGGCAGCATAGAAGAGTGTCCTGCGGTTTTACGTAATCTATGTGTGTCCCTCTTTTGATGTCCAGTTTGAAGCAGTTACACGTTCTAAAGTTAATGCTGTTCGAACTCATCTTCCACTTTTTAATACTTTTCTTTAAGGGTTAAATTTTCCAAAGAGCTCAGCATTGTAAAATGCTCCCAAAGATCTCTGAATTTTAAAACAGCCTTGGCTTAAGCCAGAGCAGAACTACGCCACCTCTAGGCTGCTTCAAGAACTAAGAGACTGGACTGAGACCGTTACTAGAGACAACAGCAGAGCTAGGGTTCAAACCTGTATTCTGGTGTCACCTAGAGAAAACTGCTAACTGATCTGGGCCAGGGCCGTCTCCCTGTGGCAAAGACGTTTTGGGAGCCAGCTGGGAAAGAGCTGACTGTTGTGGGAATAGCATCAGCCATAACAGCAGTGGTACAGCTACCTCCAGATAGGAATCGTTCCACCGATGCCCCCAAAAGAGTTGAGTCTGTGTATCATTTAGGTCCCTAAGGTGAACCTTGTAAGACAGCAAGGGAGACCACGAATAATTTATACTCTTTGCACAAAAACAGGGACAAAACTTTCAAACCCGCAGGTGAGGTTACATTTTCGAGGATTTCTTCACAAAGAAAAGGCCTCAACACATTTTTTTGAAGTGAAATTGGAGATTAGCTTTGACATTTCTAGGTCCCCAAACTCTTAGGGTGAGGAGAGGAACATAGATGCTGACTTTCTAGGCCCCAAAGGCCAGGACCAGCAGGGAATAACTTTGTCAGCTCATCTTAAAAAGAAGCCTACCTGAAATCCAATTAACAATCAAAGCTTAAGGCCAACATTTTCAAACTCAATGGCCTATTTCTGAGAAGGTGCTGAGCACCTGCAGCTGCAGTTAAGGTCACTGCAAGATGTGGTGCTGAGTACATCAGGAAATCAGGTCATAAATGCCTGAAGTTAGGAACCTTGATAAAAGTATGGGTGCTGAGCAGCCACAACCCCCTTAAAGGTTTCAGAAAAATGTTTCTAATGCCTAAATACAGGCACCACGTTCAGTAATGTTGGCCTTAGTCGGCGTTCAACAGTCAGGTTCCTTTTGTCAGAGCAGATGCCTAGGATCAGGAGAGCTGGATTCATTTGCCAGGTCTGGCACTAACTTGCTTCTCAACCACACATCCTCATCTAGCGAGTGAGGATGATGATGAAGATATGTGTGCCAGAGATATTTGGAATGTAATTAATGCTTATGTTTTGAAGGAACTGGATAAAGAGTACTGCATGTATTGCAAGTATTACTTTGAGTCCTTTTTCCCCCGAACCCTTATTGTGCTTTCTGTTTCAAATAAGTCCTTTGATGTGTGTATGCTAGTGTGCGCCAGTATGTGCACGTGTGCATGTATGTACACATGTGTGTATCAACTGCATTTTATTTCCCTAAAGTAAAGGGAAGGCTCAAAAAGGATGTGCCTGGGAATTTTCAAAGCCTAAGCAGATAAAGTACTTTTCCATGCCTTCCATGACTCAAAAATTCAAGCTTCTGTCCCTAAGACTTCAGACTTCTTTCCAGAGAAGGGAGAATTATTTTCTTTGCAAATTTTCTCAAAAAGGCTATCAAGAGGTAAGGTGGAGGCACTCACACATTAGCTCTGTAAGGACATACCTTCAAAGTGTTTCTCCTGCAAGCCTTTTGCCTCAAAGTCAAACAAGTTTAAATATCAAAAAAAATACTTTACATTCCCTTCCAGTGCCCCTTCTCCCCTAGAGGTTCAGGGGTGTTACAGCCATATTAGGTTTTCAGATGGTAATTCTTTTTTAAATAAGAAATTTCCAGGTCTGGAGCCTGTGGGTTCACCTACCTTTGATTGGCCTATTCAAATGTAAACACTCCCTATGGGTAGTTCATTAGTTCATGAATATTTATAACACGTTGCAAAGCCCACCAAGCCCCAAGCGCTAGAGTTTTATAGTGACCATTTTGATTTCACTAAGTAGTGCTTGTCAAAGATGGGCTGAGTATTACCAGTTTTTACTTGTCTCCACATACTCCATTATACTTGTAAATCTACATTCAGCAGTCAACCTATGAAACTTCCTGCATTCTTTTCCCATAAATAAGTAGGAAAAAACGTATTCACAACATCATCTGTACACTTGCTGAAAGAAATAATAGGGGAGCGTTCCTTAAATTTCTGGAACAAATGAATCGTAATTGTGGGTTTGTTTTTTATGTGCTTGAATGATATTACTGGTGATAAAATTGCAGAATTAATTGATTAAGTCAGTGCAGCAGATAAGCAATTAATATTGCCTTTGAATGAATCATTTTAATCTTGAAAATCTTGAAAAGAATTTCAAACTTATAGAGCAATAAAACTGCAAAAAGCTAAGTGTAACGTCCAAAATTAGTACTGAGCTATATCCACAAAATACCCATACAAAAACAAACAAAAATATATATACATGCTCTTTCAAGGTGGATATAGTCATGCCCAAATGAATACATGCATGAATATATGTTCTTATTTTGTATACTCCTTCCTGTTTATACTCTTGTATGCCTGGCTTTTTTTTTTTTTTTTTATAAAATATAGGAATCTATTTTGGAAAAGGCCCTAAATCAGTAGCAAAAAAAAATTAACCCATATTTTGCATTTGTTCTCCTTATTGCCTTGTATGGTCCACGTTAAATAGTTTCTGAAGAATCAGATTATATAGTACAGCATCAGATAATATAGTGCAGTTCACAATATGTATAAGGTATATATATAATAAAGTGTGTGTATACATATGTATATATGTATACATATATGCATATACATATATATAAATAACAAGCAAATATGAAGTGAAGTCTTTTCTCTCCAGTCTGTAAGCAGCATGAAATTATGGCAATGGGGGGATAAGCTGCATTGTTCCTGTCTTCATCTTTTTAAGTGTTGACTCTGAAACATAGCAGTGACGTTTCATGCCAACATTAACATCACGATTTCTGATCATTTTAGCAAATGGAACAGGGAAGTGTGTATGATTGCAGTCCAAAAAAGCAAATCAGAAGTTGCTGCAGAGAAGAAAAAATACAGAAAAGCAGAAGAGAGGAAAAATGAAAGACAAAGGGTTGGAAGAGTAGACAGAAGATTATGAGGCAAAGAAAGAAACAAGATAGAAATGATAGTGCTCAGGAAGGCAAATATTTTTCTGCTAAGTGATACTGATAATGATGATAAGGCACTTGTAAAAATAAATCATGATAATAATAATGAGAACTTCAGTTATTGCATAGAGGCCAGTTCCTAACCTCAGTCCTCGTAGAAACCTGTGTGAACATTAGGGAGTCCTGTTGTAGATTGAGGGCAGGGAAGGCAGTAAATGTATTCCCTGACCCACAAATAATCATTAGAAATGGATTTCTGCCCTTTTCAGAAAATGAGTTTTTATCTTCTGTGCCCTGAATGTTTCAGCATACACCCTGCCATTAGTGAGATTAGTTGGCTAATACACCTGGAGTAAGCAGAAGAAATAAGCACTTTGCATTTGAGTAATTTCTCTGTTAGATCTGTTCAGTTCTCTTAATTGTTCATCCATTAATTTCTTGTTAAGGTAGTTGATATCGGTGACTGATTTTCTGTGCTAAACGGGAAGCACCGTTTCTTCACTCTAAGACGCATCCCTTCCTACCACTGCCCTGCTGTTAACTACCAATGGCTGCCATTATATTATCTTTCATCTGGCCCAGAGCTGACGACAGATGGCCATCTCCGGGACTGCCATCAGTGTGACTTTATGAAGCATCCAACTATGGAGTACTGAGGAGCTTCGTGGCCAGTTCTGCAAACCACCCTCCCCCCCCCGCAACCCTGGCTGCTGGCCCCCCTCCCTCCAGCCCCAGCAGTAAGCTCTTCAGTCCTGGCTCCACTCACCACTGGTCCTGCCGTTTCCCCCTGAGTGAGGGCACAGAGCTGTCCCTGAAACTTTGCTCCTCAAGATCTGCCCCCTCTTTCCTCCACAGCACAGGCAGAGGGTTGCCGTGGTCCCTGTGTCCTGCTGCATTCTCACCCCTCCATGAGTTCGGAACACCAAATCCGCAGGCAGAGGGCGTCCATAGTGGCAAGCCTGCAAGATTACATATACTGAGTGTGAAGGAAGGAAGATTATTGATTACAGACCTAAAATGGAGAAGAGGCTAAAATTCACAAGCATCCTGATGCCACTGGCACATTTGATCATTCGGAAAAGTGGTTTCAACTGGGGTGGCTGCTGTGCGTTTTGGAGAAAGATGAATTGTTAGCTCTTGACAGAGTTTTCTAAAGCAAGGTACCTCCAGAGCTGAACTCATATTTTAAGAGAAATTCACATTTGTATCCTTTATTGTGATATTTGCAGCGAGTCTACAGCTAGTAACAGTCTCTGCCCTCAAGCTATAAAGGAGTAAGGCTCCATTGTTGGTGAGAGAGCAGCCTTCTGCGTGAAAGGCTGAGATGTGGTAGGCAAGATGAATAGTGCTTAAAAGCAGTGCTCGCGGTGCTGTCATTTAGAAGAGGAACACCAAGGATTTAAGCAAAAGTGAAAGACGTGGTAAATGAATCCTTTAAAAATGGTCAAATTTTCAGCTGCCTAAAATAACAAGTTTCCTCCATTGATAAGTTCATTGAGTAGGAGGCAAGTTTGGGAGGGGATGAATTCCCCTAGGGAGGAGGTGCAGACAGTTTGTAAAAACAAGGTGTGGTCAGTGATTCACAAAGAGCCACATCCAGGAAACTCCAGTAAACAGCAATCTTGGCTCAAAAGTGGTGGTTTTCCCTTTTTTTTTTTTTTTTTTTGAGACCATCAACATCGTTTGATTGCTCCAGTCCAAACATTAGTCAAAAAGTCTTGGATGCAAATGGCTACACAACTGGAGCTGTTCATTACAAAACCCCAACTGGGAAGAACAGTTTTTAGGCTTAGTTCTTCTACCTGTTAGCGAGTTCAGGTTCACCATGCTTTGATCCATCTGAGGCTGACATATGATTTAGGGTGGAAAAGAGTGGATTTTTGCAGACTCTTATGATTTTCTTTTTAGGTTGAGTTTCCTTTGTGTTCAAAGTTGCAATTGAGCATCCTCCACCCTGTTAACAAGGGAAGAGGGAAAGAGATGATTCAGACTTCGTGAACCAAAACTGCTGAGTTACACACATTTCTACATGCAGCTTTAGTTGTTTATCTGTATTGTTATAATCTCATTTTGCAGCAGAATCACTACACACAGGCACTAAACACGGGTGTGTGTAAATCTGCCTGCTTGGGGATGCTCTTTGTGAGTGGATACTCTGCTTCGCCCCTTACTTTGTGTGTATAGATGTGTGCTATGTAATATAAAGAAACAGTGATGCTGTTAAATATTAGTGGTGCATTTTGCTTTGCTTTGAGTTTGTAAAGGTGAAAGGTGATTGTGCAGGAAAATGGAACAGTATATTTGCTGTGAGACAGGCACTAAGAACTCACTCCCATGCTCAGTTATAATTCATGACTGTACTGGTGGGAAGCCCTTATCCCTCTGTGGAGTTAATGCATCTCTACTGTAGCCTGCTGAGAGCACCCTGTGTCCCCTCCCACCATCTGTGCATTCACTTGCGTGCTTTCTCTCTCTCTTTGCTGTGAGATCTCTTGGTGTTAAAACTGTCAGACTACTACTGCCTGGTAAAGGTGGCTTTATGATGTGTATTAATGTGGAATTGTCATTTAAATGGTGAGGAGCTAGGAAAGGGATATATTACCATTTGTTTTAAGCTCCTATTAGAAAATGCTGCCCAGCAAATAGACAGAAAGGTGGATTCGTTGGATCAAACAGCAAACAGCTCTGAACAGTGTACAGAAATTGCACAATGTAGGGTAAGCGCTATTAATGGTGTACCCATCTTTGTTCCCAATCGAGGCATGTTTTGCTGTTTCTTGATACAGTGGATCTCTCTTTTTCCATGTCGTGATATGAACCCATGGCATGGCAAATTGAATAATATTTACTTAACCATCAACTGGCTTATGCTGATAACTCTTTTATTTTTCACAAGTTGATCTCTTCTTTTATCTGAAAAAGCTGTCTGGCAGGCTGCAAGCTAATTGATTCTGTGCTACCTGAAACCTGGAATTCATGTGACTAAACACTATGAGTTAATGCAATCTTACTCAAATAGATAGCATACAAAGTTTTTTTATTATTATTATCGCTATAAGGCGCTATCAGAAAAGAATTGGCGAGACTATCTAGCTAAGAAGGAAATGAACTCAGTTCACAGAGGTTTGAGATGATGCTTTATCAACCTGGCCCCTTACTGCAAAGATTGATATTAGACACAGAATATGGTTAAAAGACTCCATACTTGACTGTCACAGCAATATTAATTTGCAGTGTTTCACTGAATGTAATCTTATGTAGTCTGTTGTTTGTACTCCTTTAAAACTTATAAATCAAATCCAGACCTGAAATACCAGCATATGAACTTAACAGATGTGCTGCCATAAGGGACCTACTAGGTTATAAACTGCAGAAATGGTCTTTTTATATTTCAGATTCCTAGCTTATTCCAGGGAGGTTTTAGAGCCACAAAAGTAAGGTGGAAGGTCATGCATTAGGACAGTAGCACCCACCCAGCGCTTGACGTTTGGTGTAATTGTCAGGAAATCCACATCTAATAGTTTTGTTATGCAGTCATAGCATCCTGCTGAAGTTCCAAAATAAAAGTAGGGCAAGAATGACTTCAGTAGCTCTGTGTCCAGGTTTTCTTAGGTGAAAGATCACTTTGAGATGACACAGCTGAGTAGTCAGGCTGAAATCCTAGTTGGTATTTTATTAATTTTGCACCAAGATAAATCCTGAAATTCTGACAAACTCCATGACAGGTGAAATTCCTTCTTGCAGAATGTGCTCAGCAAGAGGCTGCTCATTTCGTTCTGTTCGGAGGCAGGCAACAGGAGGGCAGCTTTATAATCAGCCCTCAAAGGACCCCCAGCAGCCCCAGAGCCTTGGACTGATTGAATAACTCCTGGGCCTCTTCCCCTAGGCCTCCATCAGCAGGGGTCCGGTGGAAAGCAATCTCCCGCAGACTGGCACTGAAGTGAGCTTTAAACTACTATTTTCTGCTCTCCAGAGGAGCCTGGAGTACTAAAAGATAGATGGACTGCAGATATTTTATGAGAAACTGTCAGAAGAAGAGCAGAGTAAATGTTTTTTTTCCCTCCTTCTTTGAATCACACGCTACCTCACTGTAGAATTTTTCTGCAGAATCTTTTACATTTAAAGTTCAAAATTAATTGATTGCTAACCTTAATTTTTTCTCCTCCCTCTCCTTTCTCTCTTTTTTTTCCTTCCCTCCTCTTCTTTTTTTTTTTTCCCTTAAATATTCACTCGGAGGCCCTTTGCTTAACCACAGTTGCAGAAAATCAGTACCATTTGCACTGAAATATTTATAATGACAGAATGAAAAATTGGATTCATTTTCTGGCCTGTAGCCGAACAGTCTGCAACTTTGTGCAGCATTGTTTAGCATCTCTCATTCCTTCCTTTCACTGGGGTCGTTTTCTGACACACACGCACGCGCTGCCCGTGCTTCAGAGCAATGCTTAGCAAAACGCAGAGCCATTTTTAATCTCAGCCTTGAGAAAACAACTTGTTTCTAACCTTGCCACCATTTGTTGGGGGGAAATAAAGGGGGAGGCAAGAGAAGCATGCAGAACCCCTCTTATAGGAGAAATTAAGAAGGATGATATGCAGTAATCTGCTCGTACAGCAAAGCAGAGTACAGCTGGAATTCAGCAAGTTGCTTCAGTGTATTGCAAGGGAGGCAGTGCGTGCACTTAGCACCAGGCTGGATAGCAGGATCTGCCTGCTAATCCCTGCTCTGCCACTAATTCCCTCAGTGGCCTTGGGAAACTCATTTGCCCACGAAGGAAGAGGTTTTCAAAAACTCCCTTTTGTGCATGAACACAGACAGTGCCTATAAAAATGCCCTGTGCTTCCTTGCACCTCTAGAAAAGCGAGCATGCTGGAACTGTACATATTTACTTCCCTCACAGCAATGGTGTGAAGGTGAAGTGGTTGATGTTTGCAAAGTGCTTTGAAAATTAAAGTGCGGATCCTCGGGCTCCAATTTGCATCCCCTGCCAATACAAAAGGTACCTTAGACAGACAGCTGAGGATTCCCTTAGTACGCAGCAATCCCTGTGTATTTTGCTAGCTGGTTCTGTGTCACTCACTCCCTTTTGGTCCTCACAGGCATGTCTTGACTGTGATGAATTCCAGGGTTTCTTAATCCATTTAACAATCCCATGGGGGCTATTACGAGTTGGTATAAGTGTGGGCAGCTTCATGAATGCTTTAACACGAGGACTGAGTTGGCCCAAGATTTGAATGTTTAGGCCACAAGGGTTTACAAAAATACAAGCTGGTCATATAAGAGTGAGTCTGAAAATGGACAAAATTTACCAGAGAATGGTAAGTTCCTACAGGTGTTAGACTGTTCTGCAGAAGTAATGGAGAGACATATCTCTGAAAAGCAGTGATTCCAAAAGCCCTTAGAAATGATTCTCTGGTGAGTTCTGCAGACTGTTTGACAACTGTGTTAGTTTCTGTAAAAGCCCTATGACCAAAATATTAATCCCTGGTGCCTAAAAAGAGGTGAGCTGGGACCATACAGGGTCACCTAAGTAAGTAGGTTGGATTTGGTGATGGATTCTGCAAGGTGCTGAGTACCTCCTGAAACTATAGGCACCTGAAAATGCCTACCAAGTTTCAGAAATGTTATCTTGCTGGCTTAATCCATTTCAAAATCATAATATAGCTCTATCACTGATAGTAGGTATCTGTGCACAGTACTAACTTCTGATCTCTATTCCACATAACTGACCTAAGCCCAAAGTTTTCTTTTGGTATTGAAGTTAGAGCTTCAAAATGTTGACCGTCTAAGTAGTCCTAGGAGCACAGTCCAAGCAGGTGTGTCTGTGAGCTGTAGGAAGGGACAGACATCTGCTCTAAGCATTGGCACAGCTCAGTTAGCACTGCACAGCAGTCTGTAGTTTGTGAGCAACGCCTACTTTTTTACATTCAGAAGTTTCTTACCAACTTGCAGATTTGCCTTTTTATTGTGCTCCCGGAGATAGTTTGACAGGTCAGCCTGAAGTGATGAGTGTTCTGACACAAACTGCATTGTGACTTAGAAATTTTGCCTGCAGTTGTTTTACTGTAGTGCTGCTTTGATTTGAAAAGGAACTTTCTACAAAGTGGTGTGTTTTAGGATATAACAAAAAAATTCCAATATTGTGCTGCATGTATTCCGGAGACTTCCTGCTTAACCCTTATTATTGCCTTCTGGTTTTCCTTTTTCTTCTTTGTGTAGGTAAAGGGAGAACGGTATAGTTTTCATAACTTTCTTTAACCACTAATGTGAAAGAAAATAATGGAAACCAGAAAGAACGCAAGTTTTAATTGCAAATATGAAGTATGTTTATAAACTGACATTTTGAGAATAGACCTCCCTGACAACTTGATGACATTTTAAGGGAAAGCTTTACCCCAAAGTAAGCTCTCTCAAATCCAGAAGTATTTCCGTGGTTGAGCTGACCAGAACAAAAAGATATAGATGTGAAAAATGCCTTATGATGCTGAACAGATTTGCAGGGACAATAGGATATAGACCACAGTGAAGTGACAGTACAGATCTTGCTGATGCTAATGATATGGTGCAGAACTGTTATTGAACATCAGGGATTGTAAGAGTAGCCCCCAAACAAATGTTTTATCTCATTGCTGAAGAAAGTAGCTTTCCAGGAAAGCTGCTTTCTCTGTGAGCCTGAATCTTTGTGTTGATTTTGTTTTTCTGTTTGGTGTGTCGGCCTGTTTAGTAAAGTTATTAGTTTATAAATTTTGCCAAGGTAAAATAACTGTGAGAGCTTTAAATTAGAATAAGTGCCACTTCTATGTGGCAGGTTCCTTTGAGAACTGATTAGAAAGCAGGCCTCCTGTTGCCTGCCCCTTTATGCATGGCAGTATTGCTGTGTGTACTTGTTTATAGCTTACCTTTGAATTTATATAAGTGTGCACTGTGGTATGATGAATCGCCCTCTGATAGAGAAGATTCTGCTCTTATTCTGGGATCACACTAATACTTCACTTTAAAGAGTTATTTTAATTAGGTGGGTTTTATTGTAATGAATTAAAATTAACTTGGAGTGGCAAATTATATAAGACTGCAAGGGTTATAGATTAGCCTCACCATAGCTACAGCACATCTTTTTGTAAAGGAATTAAAGTTCTGTATTTCAGATAGCTTGGCACTAAACATAGGCAGCAAATGAATGTAAGTGTTGTCTCCAGTTATTTTCCCTCCGAAATGTGATTCTTTTCACTTGATCAAAAGATTGCCGCACTGAAAAATAGTCCTAGCAGGCAACAAGGGGTGAAAGTGGCAGCTGCAAAAGGGTAGATTCACTAGTAGGAGATAGCCTAGGAGACAGGAGTACCACCGCATCACAAACCCAGCCCAGAGATGAGGGGGGAGCATTTCTTCGGCTGTCAGTGCAGGGTCAAGGCTGGCTCTAATGACATGTCTGGTTTGCAACGTGTCACTGGCCAGCTGTGTGACAGCAAACAGAATGACCAAACACAGAGAATGACGCTTGGTAGGTGGATACTTCTTCCCTCATGGGGAGGAAAGAAAAAGGCATAGAAGGATGCTTCATTCTATAATACTTTTTGTTTGGGAAAAGAAAATTATTAAAATGTAGGACTTGGACTTAAAGGGGTAAGACTTCACTGTCTTCCCCTTGTGTAGGTTTTGAGTCCAGCAGAAAGTGAGAGTAAAACGCCTCCCGTTCAGCTGTGGTTGCATTTTACACTTCTTTTATACAAATGCAAGTGACAACAAAGCAGAAGACAATAGAAAATCCAGACTTTTTCATTTAACAGCCAACAACCACAATGAGAGACATAAAATTTTATTGTCTTGGTACCAGATGTCAGTAAACACTCCAGATTTATTGATTTACAGTGTCTGCACTTAAAAAGTTAGGTAAGTGGTGACTTTGTTTAAAAAGGCACAATAGCATTCTAGTCTCTCCACAACTCACCTGTACAACCTGGGCACTGCTTTTCTCAGTCAGGTTTCTTGAAATGGAAAAGGAGGGAACTCAAATGATTTTGTTCTAAGAACACAACATTTCAATTTAGGGTTCTTAACTGTCTAACTTGTTACCAGCCATGAAGGGATAACGTTTGTCCTTATTAATTTTATCTTCTAATAAGTGTATTTATAATTCCCACACACACCAAGCACACCACATAACCACTGTCCCAATTCCTGCTCTTCCTTGTCTGTAGAGCCATGGGAAGGAGGGCTGTAACGTTTACAGGATGGGTTGGCACAGAGGCTAGTGTGAAGAAAGTCAAAGCAGGATCCATGGGGCCTCAGCTTATCAGTTCAGACGTCTTTGGGTGTTACCATCAAATCTGCTCAGTCTGGCTTTCCTCACAAACTGTCTGGAAGGAAAAAGAGATGAGCCAAAGTGCAACTGAATCTGGGGCTGACCATCAGCGTTTAGAAGAGGAGGAGAGCTAGCATGGCCCCGTAGTCTTTTCTTCCCTTTTGTACATATTTTAAGATTAATGTAATGTGGACAAGGGGGCACATTTTTAGCTGTGCTCTTGATTTTGGGCTTCAAAATGTGCACCAATCTGTTCATACCTTCTCTTAATTGGGTGTATGGACGCTTGTTACCTGGATACTTACCAAATACGATTTCCGTGTACAAAAGCTGGGTTGGATGATGTTAAAGACTGAGCTGGTGTGGAGTTTACTTTTAGCTGGGTGAAAACTGTGTTAATGACTTACTCTGTGTTAATCTTAGGCTGAACCATACACTGAGTGCCGTTGTACATGGCACCATGCACTGGCTGGCAGTGCGCAAGGAATCCAAATTCCAAGCTATCCCTTGTCACCTGATAAGCACAATACCCTCTGTCATGTCACCAGGTAGGGAGGTGAACTTGGTGATCAATTAGAGTGTGGCACACGTCTGTCCATGTAATAAGAGTGAAGACAAGTTAACAGCACTTTTTCAGACTGTATCAAGAAACTTGTAATATCACTTGTAATTTTGTTCAAAGGAATTCTTGTACATGCATTTATGGAAAACTGGAAAGGATCATTGTTTTAAAGGCTGCCCTTTGCATATAAATCACTGCATATAAAGCACTATGTTCTTCCCCATTTTAATTGGGTGACCTTTTGAATCCTATGGGCAGGAGCTTAAATTCTGGATCTGTCAGTCAGTTTAAGATTTGAAATCAATGCACTGATCCAAGAATTACTTTGCTTTAAATCAGAGAGCCCAGAATGGAAGTCTGGGGAGAAAAAGGTCCACTTGGAAGGTTTCTTCTGACAACTCGTACAAAACTGCATTACTGTCTGAATAGGAGTGTATAAAATACAGGTTTATTTGTCAGTTTAATCCCTGAAAAGACCTATCAGAATTCAGTGAGTATGAGAAAAACAGGAGGAGCAGGCAACATGTAGCGTTTCCAACAGGACATTTCTGCGCAATTATCAATTTAAGCTTCCATTATTTGTCCCTAATTACTGCACTGAGCTGTTAAATATTTAGTAGTAGTTTGTTTAATTGGGTTTGACCTATAAAGGAATCTGTACATAGCATAGCTCTACTTACAGGAACCAGTTCTTCGCTCCCAGCTAGGCAAATTTATACTCACGTAAGACAAGGGGTTTTTGTTGTCTTTTTTTACCTCTCTCCCTTTATCTTCCACAGATTTATCTTTAAAGTATCTCAGATGAGAGCACGAAGTGGGAGTACTGCTCATGGATGTAAAACGGGAAGGAGGTTAAACTTGAACATGTTTACAGATGTGGTGGTTCAGAAAGCACCAGCATTATAAATTAAACATAACAAGGAAAAAAAAAATTAAAGCATAGCAACAACTAGCCCATGAACACACCTGTCTGTAGAACACTGACTTAATGCCTGAATATCTTACTAGGCAATATTTCCTATCAAAGCTTTTTGTCCCCTGTTAATCTACTGAACAGTAGCTGCAGATAAGCATGGGTTTGCTCAGCTTTGGGTTCTGCTTGCTCTTGTGCCTGGCAGCGTCTGACGTGGTGAAGAGGCTCCTGGCTGTCCCATCTGCAGAGGGCGTACAAGAAGCCATCAGTACATGGGCAACATCCACCTTGTTTTAAACTCTGCAGGCCTAGCTCTGTTCTTGTTTGTCCCTCTCTCATAACTCCCTTGATTTCAGTGGAGTTTCTCCTAATGTATACCAGGGTAATCATAATCATATTCTAAAGTAGTAACACTCTATGACATATTTCTCAGAAGTACCTCCTTTCGCCTTTTCTGTTTAAGCTTTTATTCCTACTTAGTGAACTATCTTCTTATTGGGGGAGGAGAAATGCTGATTTCAAACATTTGCAGTGTCACAAAAGCCTTGTTTTACTACAAACAGGACATAGGCCTGGATCTTGATCAAACATACAGCCCCTCTGCAGCATAAAAAGACTGAAGTTTTCCCTGATTGTGGTGAATTCTCAACTGGTCTAACCAGCTGTAAACCAGTCCAAACCATTGCCTTCTCTTCCCATTACCATCATTTTATCATTTATCAGGGTGTGTATATACACCTTGCACCTACATTGAGACACACCTTGCCCAGAATGGAAGAGGCTGTTGTAAATTCCAGTGCATTTTAATAAACATCAAATAGGGAAAAGGAGGCTTAAGGGAGGCTACTACCAGGTGCCATAGACTAGAGCACCCTTGGAGCTGCTCTGATTTATGTCAGGAGCTTAAAGCAGAAGCCCTTGCAACCCTCGTGATCAGGGAGGTGCAAAGATGATGCACAACCACTTTTCTTTGTGTCTATTTGCTTCTGGGTGATGGTGGTGAAAGTCTTATTCATTGTACCTAAAAATATATGCCTTATCTTTTCCATATCCAGCAAATCTGTGATACATACATATATATATATACATGCACGTACATAGACATAGACATAGACGTAGACGTAGACATAGGCTATATACACACACACACACACAAACACACACACACACACACACACACACACACACATACATACATACATACATACATACATACATACATACGTACATATACATACACACACACACCTATGCTTAATAGTCAATCCAAAAAGGAATCATTAGCATTTTACTTTTGACTTTATGGAAGTCTCTGAAGAAAAATAGATGTTGTGTTTTTTTTTAATTTTCAATTTGCATCCCTGGGAACATGCTGTCCAGTTAGAGAGTTTTTTATGATTTTGCTTTCTCTGGCCCAGCTGGAAATTTTTGAGTAGGAGAATCAGAATAGCGGGACTTTTACATAAATATTACTGAGTGAATAATCATCAGATCGTGATGATTACCGGTCATGGCATTTCAGAGTCACTAACATATCAAATCAAATAGCTGAGGTCAATGAAGTTATATGAATAACTGCAGTTCAGTTTGGACTTTTCCAAATTGTCATTGTTGGCATGGCAGTTATATATGAGAACAGATCTGATTCTCAAAAGCAGGTGAACATCAACTCCCCACACATAAGTGGTGTTTGCGGGTACCTAGCTTCCCTTGGGATTTGGCTTTTTTTTTTCTTTCTTTCTGTGGTGGAAATAGAACTGTTTTAGTTCAGATCAAATGACTATTTCGTTGGAAATTTCAAGTTTCAGGAGTTATATTTTCTTAGGTTCATGCTGCTGGTCAAATGTAGCCTGAATGAGACTCCATCACAGCCTGCCTTAGCACATTTGCAAGTTCACTGGCATTCCTCCTGCTCTATTAGCTTCACTGCAGTCCTCAAGATGCTGGTTGTAGGCACACCTTAACTGTAATTTTTTCTCCTGAAAATCTCCATTTGGCTTCCTACTTTTCACCTGTGAAAAACCATCAGACATCATGTCCTTTCCAACTCCCTCATTCGTTCAGGATGACCTAACTGTTGACTTAAGAATATGCATCTATTTTTGTGTCAGAAACTATAATTTCTGGGATTGACCACATTAGAAATATGTTAGTTCCACGATTTCAGAAATAATAGTTTAAATTAATTTGTGTGTTTTGGAAGGGAGGGGAGGGACCTAGGGGAAAAAATAATCTATTGTCACATCATCTTTTGATGAGCTTCAGATGAAGTTGCCCTCTGTATTTCACCTATATCAAAAATACAAAATTGTTTGCAATCTGAGCACTCGCAGATACTCTGTCAGTACAACTAAGGAATATAGCATAGAATGGACCTAGATATGTCCCTGCAGCAGAGTTATAACCTTCAGCTAATTCATTTGGTGGAGATGGACTGAGGAGGAGGTTTCCCTTACTGTGCAACACAGATAAATCCCACCTGCACTACATTTTTTCCTGCCTTGTAACTGAGTCTGAGAGGGCTTACATTAACAGCATCTGCTTAACTGCTTGCAGTAGCAGTGGAGCTGGGTCCTTAAAGTTTGGTGCGTTGAAAGAAAGCTTACCGCTTTCAGATGCTTTGAAATGGCCCAGATATTCTACTGAAACCAGCCCCTGACTATGCAGATTTGATTTCACGTGTGATTTGGGGCTGTCTGAGCCTATTCCTCTCCTGGGATGAACATCAGGAAAAAAAAATCCTAACCCTGAGGTCTGTGAAGCTGTGAAATAGTCTCCCAGGAGAAGCATTGGAAGATCTAATTAAAATTGGACTGGGCAAAACACTTGAAATTACACTATAGGCAATAATCCGACACGGGCAAGATGGGTGGAGAAAATGCCTTAATGGGTCTTTTCTGTCTTTAAATTCTATGATTTCTTGTTCTTTCCTTTTATTATGCTATTTCACCTTTTTTTTAATGGTGACATAGTGTCGTCTAGAAAGGATTATAAGATGGTATTGTGAGCTGAGTAAGACGATGTTAAATGTCAAAAGAAAATGCAACAGTTTCTCTGCAGGTTCACAGTGATTATACGGAGACAAGAAAAGGAGAAACTGATTGTGTAAGTGAGGGACATCAGTGCGGTGTTTCTGATCTGTAAGACAGTGGCACACGTCTGCAATATACATGTTCATCATTTTGACATTGCATTTCATATTTTCTGCCTATGAAGAATAGCCACATTCCACCAAACCTAACACAGGTGTGGAAAGGTCCTTTACTGTAACTGTGTGCTTTACTCAGATTGCTAGAGACATCTGAATGTTTCAGATATCCCCGAAGACTCAGGTTAAATAATATCTTTTTACATCTTAATTTATAATGTGTATTTAATCTTAGTATCTCACAAATCCAAATATCTCATCAATATAGTCTTGGGTATAATCATACTACAGTTTACCAGGAAAAAACCCTGCTATAATATAATGGGACTTTGACAAGAAATTCTGTGCTGCACTACTGAAGCAGCACAGGCTTGAAGAAAGGGCAGAAAAATCAGCCTTTACTGAGATTTTCCTTAAAGTTCTAGTTATGCCTGAATAACTTTCATTTGTTTGTTTTCGGTGTTAGCGCTTTATAGCCCCCTCTCCTCTTCCCCCGCACTCCTTCCATATGATGTAGTATTTCACCGATGCAGAGCTCTCTGTGTAAGAAGCTTTATATCATGACAAGCAGTTAAGTAACGAAGCATCAGACTGAAGATCTGGAAAACACGTTGACATTGTGAAACTGCATTTTTGATTCGGCATTAACACTGCACTTAAGGTTTTGCTGGGCTTGCCTTTTTCACCTTCCTTTCTTTCCCCCCCCTTCAGTTCTGGAAAATCCAACATCCAGTTATTAACTGTAGACGGTTTGAAAAGTGTGGTACAGGTTAAGAAGTTTGGAATAAAAAGAAGGGAAGAGAAGCAGAAAATCTTGATTAGAAAGTATAATTTAATAGAACGTGTATTGAACCAAATGTATTGATTAATGTGGAAGATATAGTACTTATATTGATTCAAACTAGAGATTTAGTACTAAAAGCTGTAAGCCAAAAAGCTGTTGCAGATTGCTACAAAAGTCAGTTTAATGCTGTCCTTGAGAATGCCTTCACAAAGAAATTCTTCTAATGTTTGAGGAGTAGGTAGAATGCGGTATATGTCAGTTTGATCCCGGAGGGTTTTATTTTGTACTCTAATAGCTGTTACGAGCCTACATTATATCCAAGGAGTAATTTTCCTTAGGGGTGCCCAGCTCGCTTTGTGTCAATATTCTAGCATTTTAAGTCACGTACAGTATATGCTTCTGGGAACAGTGCAGGAGCCAGCCAGACTCATAATGGTCTGCATTCATTAATAAAGGCAGAAGCTTCTGTCCCTCCATTGCCCACTACAGGGATGCCTCCCTGGTCTTCAGGGACCCGTACAGACACATTTAAAGAAAGCTTTATTTTGAGTGGGCAGGAGATGAAATGCAGGACTTGCAGGCATTTCCTAAGTCAGCTATATGCCCAAGCACAGAGGTGACCTTAATGGGTCAGAGAAGAATGCAGGTCAAAAGACTTATTATCCAGCCTGTTGGAAACCGATTGCTTTTGTTAAAAAAAAAAAAAAATTGTAGCACTTAAAGGTTGATAGTAATGTAGAGTTCTGTTTTACAACCTGGAACTGTATTGCAGTGCAGTAGGATTTTATTTTTTTTGAATACAAAAAAATAAAATGAAGATGATCCGTAATGTACACAGATAAAGGATTCTAGATAAGTGATAACATGTAGGGTACCGTAATTAGTTAATCAGTGATGATTGATTACTCATGTTTGTGTTCTTGAACTAAGGAAAAAATAACATGCTGCTGGGGTACTCTTACCATCTGTTGAAATAATGCATCTACATTTCATCTTTATATTTCTTTACTTGTACCCTCTTTGCACTGTTTGTCAGGTACAGCCATGTCTTGTTTCAGCTAATCAAAAAAAACAGAAGCCCCGTTTAGACAAAATGCAACCACAGTTCACTAATATTAAAGGTTGTAATGGGATAGTGAGTCTGCGATTATCTATGGATATTTTTTTCTTCACTAATTTGGGTGCGGTGGGTGGGAATTTTTTGCTAGCTAATACATCTCATGTTCTGTCTGAAATACAAAAACATACACCAGACAGCAACAAAAACTATGACCTCTTTGGTCTCAAGCACTTCTGCAGAGAAACCCTTTTGTATTTTTTTGCAGAGATTCTTCCATCCAGTGTTATAGTGAAACCTGGACATGGTTTTAACTCCCTAACACTAACAACAGGGATATCCCAAAGCGTTTTCATCCAGAAAAGGGGTGGCAAAGAGTGCTGGGATTGTACAACAGTTCTTCTGTTTTCGTTTGTTTTTAAAGTGGTAGCAAATGGGGTGACGCACAGGCCTTCTACTGCACCGTTCCTCCATCTTGGGCAGGCAGAGCTCGCATTTGTGCTCGCAAACTCATTTCTCATCATGAAATCGAAGGCTTTTGGAAATGTTAATTGCCCATTGCTGAGGTCCAGGAAGAAATACATTAGTAAAATATTGTTCCCTTTCCCTTACTAAGTAGGAAATCAAAATTTTTGCTTCACAGAGAGATGACCTCATAACTAAACCGATGTGTGTATGTGCAATCAAATTTGAGGGAGTCAAAGAAGGGGAGCATCTCATAGCTGCTGTTCTCAGTTAAATTACTTCTATTTGGCAAATGGATATACTAATTGCTCCAAACCTGGGCCAACTATTTGGAAGTTTCTGGAGGAGGCAGATTTCCGACTTGTGCTCTGTACCTTTAGTGAAGGGCGGTCAGCTCTCAGCACCGCCCGGGGGCTCTGGACTGTAATGCAGCGCTCTCCTCGGGCGCGCCGCGCTGCCGTGGCCCTGCCGGCGGCAGCGCCGAATTGTGCTTTCCCCACCTGCGGGAGCTGCCGCTGCCAGGGAGGCGGGGAGCTCGCCGCACCTGAGGAGGAGAGCGGAGCCGAGTCAAGATCTGCTGTGTGCGTAACAGAGGAGAACCTTGCCCTAAGTTTTTAAACGCAGCACCCCTCATAAAAACAACAACAGTTCGTAACGGGGATTAATGTTTGCAATTTTCAGTCCCTTAGACGTGGGGTCTCCAGTAGATGGCTTTTGGTGGAGTGGAATATGGCTCTCTGGGGGATTACAGAATTGTCCTCCTCTTCTTATCTCTCCCCTTGCATCCCTCACCTGCTCATCCTGTCAGTGTTACTCTTCTGAGGTGCTTCCACTTGGGTTTTTTTTTTTTTTGACAGTTAGCCAAGTAGATATTTTTCCCTAATCTCTCACTTTTGGGGAACATTAATTACTTTGGCACCTGTGTTGTCTTTTGCCTGTTTACAGTAAGTACAGTTGCCTGTTTAAGCCTAGGCTGCTCAAAGCATTTCCTAATATTTGTATCCTGCCTTGTCCCTGGCAACTCTTGTTTTCTTCTGTTGCCTCTGCATTACCTCTAGAGAATCTCATTTTGCACCAGGGCATGGGAGTCAGGGACACTGAGAGCAAGGGCAAGTCAGTCCTTGTTGCACGCTTTATTTTGTCTCCCCCACGTTTGGACCCTTTATTTTTAAATCAAAAATCTCACTGCAGCCACAGTTACGGCTGCATTCCTAAAACACCTTCTGACTGTTTCACGTGCTGTTGTTCATCCAGACCCAAACGGATTATGCATTTTTCAGTTAGTCAGAAGGAATAAAAAATAGGAATAACTGGTACACGCTCTCCCTCAGCACATATAAAACAAAAGGCTTCCCCCAAATATCTCTCTGCAGTCTAACAACAGGTAAATAACTTTAACCACTCAGAAGCGAATTTAAAATCAGAATTCAGGCTGACACCCCATATTTAACTTGTCCTGTTGTTTCTAGGTACTGCCAGGTCTCCAGTAAGCCTGTGGTGTTATGCCATAAGTGCTGCAATAAATGGGCACAACAGGATGACAACAGGGCTGACTGTCAGGCTTAACTCTTAATTTCCTTGCTTTTGTGGTTTAAAGTCAGAGCCCATTACCTGTGACCAGCCAACATTTTAGTCTGCAGTGTATTGTTACTGCTTTACAGCATTTTGAAATGCTTTTATGAGAAGGATAAGAAGCTAGATGAAATCAAGTGGTAGAATGTATTTTTTTAACACTCTCTGGCCTTGGACAGTCTGGAGTTCCTGCCATCAGCATTAAATCATTTTATATTCACATCTGGAAATTGCATCTTCAAGTGTCACTGGATCATTTTCCTCTAATCTTGAGAATGGCACTACATTAAAAATTCTTGAGTCTTACTGTAAGATCCTTTCCTTGCCAAATGTCCCATGAACTATTGTTTGTGTGCGTGCATAGTTTAGGGAAAGAAAAAGGGAGGAAGAACTGTTAGACGGGTCTGCAATCATGCTGTATTTCACATTTGTTTTGCCAAGGCTGTTTTCATGTGTCTTTTCATGGGGTAGCTCTGGAGGGTACGGTTCAGTAGATGTTTACTTCATTGAAAATGATGGCTGCCTTCTGGGAACAGGTTCATCCTGAAGTGCGCTAGTCCAAAGGAGTTTGAAGGCAGATTAACCTAATAAAGCAGGGGAAGGGGACTGCAGATGCTGGGAGCAAATTGTGAGATACAGCACCCCTTCCCCTCTGGGTCACTGGCTCAAATCTGGCCCGGATCACTAGAGTCAAAATTCATCATTAATCAGTAGCTATCCCCTTGTCTGTAAACTAGCATTCACAGACTCTTCCCTGTTTTCTGTGGAACTGGTTTACCTTGCAGAAAATTTAACATGCGCTGGATTGGTTCATTGCTCTTGGCTTGATGCTTGTGAAGGATCTGAGCCAATGCAGGTGTTGAAACAGCATCTCTCATCCTTAAAAGTGATTGACTCCATTAGGGCAGTGGTATGAGAGAGGATGAAACTTGTTTGCTGCTGGATATGATGTTTATTCATTGTGTGGGAAAGGAGAATTTCAGGCTCCCAAAGTCTGTGCTGTGTCACCTTGAGTAAGGCAGTACGCTCTCTTGAGGAAAACGATCTGTGGTTTTTGGTGACTAAAAGAAGGGCTGTGGCAGCCCCTCCTATTTTCTCATCAGTCTTTGAGTACTGTGCTGGCCGCAGAATGGCTCTTACCACAATATACTTGTGCTCCTGTTTAGGGGGAAATAGGTTTTAATGTAATAAACCATTTGAAGTGATGCCACAGTCTAGGAAGCGGAGTCCAATTAGCATATTTGAGTTTTATAGGCAGCAATGTCTTTTATGAGAAATAAATGCACTCCTCATTTGCATACTATATAAATCATATGCGGTATGTAAGTGGCCACCAAAAGCACTGAACAAGTATGTGTTTTGCCTTAGTTCAGGTCTGCTCAAACCTTCCTAGAGACGTTGTGTTGCCTTGTGATTTATGGAAAGAGTAGCCACGTGAAACAGCTGGGAAAAACACTTTTGTCTGATAACAAAACTGCTGCTGGCTGCTTTGAGACAGGGAGGGGTCAAACGTGTTTTCTTTCCAATGCATTATGTTGCATGATGTTGGTAGAATTGTTTGTGCATCTTTCTTTCACGCAGAAATGCCTATCCGGTGACTAAGCTGTTTCTTTTATTTTTCTTACAGAATCATACAATGACCCAGCACAGCAGTTAGTGCAAGGCCCGTCTCTTCCAGAGGGTTGTTATGTGGCACAAAAAGGGAACACGTTTTACTCTTTGCACGAAACTTTCGTTGTTAATGTATATTATTCAGAAACATTGTATTGTACCATAAAACTTGTATTATCGAAACTGTTGGATGTTCATGTGTTTGAACTTTTGAGCACCGGATAGACTTCCTGTATATAAAGTGTTGCACATGTATTATGTTGTCTGATACTAAAATGGTCTTATAAAGACAAGTGGACTTGGGCCCTATTCAAGAAAGATAAAAATAATAATAATACTGTGTGAGGGGAAAAAAACAGCTTAAGAAAATGTGTCATTTTCAAGCAGGAGAGAGAAGATAATAGCTATGTTCCATTACAGCTCTGTTTGGCTTTCATTTCGTTTAAAGTTCAGTCTAGAAATCTCTCTTTTGGTATACAAACGGATGAATTCAAGACTATTTTTTATTGCTGAAGATTCTTGCAAAAAATATGAAAAGACTCTTTCTCACAGAGCAGGAACCCACAGTTGAATAAGGCCCGTATATATATTTGTAAGCCTTGCGATATGACAGATAGCATTACCATATATGCAATAGTTGTTATGTAGATTGTCAAAGAAATTTTTTTTTCTGGATACCATTTGAAGCTTTGAGTGTTCAAGACTTTCCTTAATGATTTCACACAGCCAAATTCTTGAATCAGTTGAACTAACCTGTATGTTACTGTTATTAATGTTTACTCTGCGGTCTGAACCTGGAGATTACTGGAATTGTTTTCCAAAAGGAAATAAATTCAGTTTACCATTACGTGTGAGCGTGCTTGTGTCTTGTCTTTTTCCTTTGGAGGTGACATTATTGCTGTTATTGCTCCTGTAGTACATAAAGTACCGCCAGGATCTGGAATCCCATAGCATCAGCAGCTATGCACATGCTGAATAGGAGCAGGTCCCTTTTCGCTGAGCTGGGCGTTTAACTAGACGTAACAGTAAAAACAGCAAAGTGATTTGCACTTGAGGGCAAATCCCTATTTCTATTTACTTGTTTGGTTGGTTTGGTTTTTTATGTGGCAATCTCAGTAATTTCATACCTGTATGCTCGGTGTGTTGGTTGCCAGACAAGTCATCACGTATCTTCTGTGTATAATTACTGGTTTATTTCAGCAGAATATTGTTCAGTGAGTTAGGTCTAGCACTGAGAACCGGGAGCCACCGCAGGGGCCACAGCACCATCCTTGCCCACCAGTAGCCCCCACCACTCCAGCTCACCTACGGAAGACGACCAAAAACATTCTCAGCTATTTTAGTGTGGTATCCTATTGCTTGAATTGCTGGATTCGTCCCGTGGAAACCAGTGTTGCTGAAATACTGCAGTTAAAGAGCTGCACATTGCAACAGTCCAAATGGCTGGAGCTGCTTGCCTATTGCTGTCAGGGTAGATATAAAGTGTGGTTTCCAGTTTGCTGAATGTCACATTTTGACTCTCCACAGATGGAGGATGGAGACCAAAGAAGTAAAGTCTGGAAGTCTCTGGTTACTAGGTATTTCAAGAAAAGAATGTGTCATGTATAAAACTCAGCTTTGAGAATATAGTGCAGTGCATATTTTGCCAAGTACAAAAAAAAATTCCTGGGTTTTGTATGAAAAATCTCATTTATGCTGACAAAAGGATAAATACAGGCACAAGTACACAAGGCTTGTAAAATGCCAGTTCTATTTATAAGTCAGAAACTGTTCCTATTCTTATTCTCATTAATATATTACTCATCTCAGACAAATTGAATGTGATGATATGTTCTTTATTTTTGACAGATACCTTAAAGGATATAAGACGTTTCAGCCTTCATGTGTGAAAGTGTGACATATTGGTTAAGACTGAAAATAGCATGTTTCTAGTAGAGTTCCAGTATATGAGAAATATTACACCCTACTGTTTTTGTAAATGCCAGAGTGCCACTGAGTTGAGACAGATGGTAGCTGGGAAAGATGCAATCTTATAATCAAAAGCTAAAATATGTCAAAAATATGTTAGCAAGCAAAACATAGCATATTACTAGCGTCTCATGTCATGACAGCTTGCAAAACATGCAAAGATGTTGAATTTCTAGATATGTAAATAAAGTAACAGTAAACAGAGCAGCATCAAATGCGATGAAGGCTTTATGCATCAATTATCCCTTCAGTTTAGTGCTGGGGAGTAGAAGGGTCTTGTGGCCACAGTCGGCCCCAGATGGCTCCTAAGAGCTGCTTGCCGGTATCAAGTGCTGGAATCCTCTTACCTTTTCGAAAGTAACAGGTTTCTCAGTGATACCTAAATAGCTGTTTAAATAGATTATGGAAGACATCTAAACTTCCCAATGAGAATTGAGTGTTCCTTGGGGAATTATCACAACATTTAGAAAAGCCAACAAGAGAAGCAGATCATCTTGCTTATTGAGGAATAGGCACAGCTCTGTGTGCATGGTCATGTATGCATTTCAGCTATGGCATGCCTTCCACTGTCCTGGGTCAGCAAAAGCTAAAACAGCCCTTCTTAATACCCTGACCGTAATATGAAAGAATAAATCTATTCAAAAGACTGTGTGGCTAGATTGATGGGCAAGGTATCCTTTTACCTCTGAGGCTGGCTTTACTCCCAAGATTTCCAGTGGACATGAGTTTTACTGTAAGCGGTAGTTTAATAAAATGATTTGTCCTTCTGCTTGTTTGCTAGATCTGTATTTAGGAAAACTGACAGACCTAAAGCAGATATAAATCTGGAACTTAAGCTGCCGAAGTGAAGCAGTCTATCCAGATTATTTGAGCACAGGATTTATGAGGAAATGCACTGATTCTTAAGCAGAACAAAAGATGATCTGGGAATAAATAATGGACATTTGGCCTTTATGATACTCAACACCCCAAAATAAGAGTTTTTGCTAGCATTTACATTTTGATAACCAGTTGCCTAAGCTTGGCTCTCCAATCCATTTTAGGTGCTTCAGTTCACGTGGAGCTTATCACAACTTCTTTGATTCACTCCTGCTACAGTGTTCTCATTGCTTTTCCTTATTTGAGAGTTGCTCTTTTACCCTTAGTCCAAAAACCCGCAGAAGAACTGTGCAAAAGTTCTGCCTAAAACAAATTAAAAGTTACCACCTCCTTCTAGACAGCAGGAGGAAAACGGGAATCCTCTCCGTGTCTCAGTGATGGGGCTATTATTAATAATTCTGGCATGACCACTCACTTTGTTTCATTACCACTGTCCTCAAAAAAAGAAAAAGGGAGACGTCTCTTCCATACCAGCATATGGCACCTTCTATTTATAACAAGATTAACAATTCATTCACACCTTGATTGAATCCTGCTTTATTGAGATGTCACAACAGATTCTCGCAGCCTGCAAAGAGAAAGACTTACAACTGTTAATATTGTGACAACCAGGACACATAAAAGTAAATGAATTATAATGGGTGACAATTAAAAATAGTGCAGTGTGAAAACAGAATATTGTGCTGCTGTTACTGCTGTGTCTAAGATGAGGCAGCGTAAAGGACTCTTTAGAATACGGCCGTCCATAAATTCAGAAATGTTACCTGGATTCCAGTCTAATGTGTTCAATCACACACTGATGCTCAATTACTGTTCACAAGGTCTTTACATCTTAGTGGGCAATGTGCTATTATCTTTAAAGTATTTGCTTCACTGGCTTTGTAGCAGTGCAAAAGTAAACAAGTTTAGGTCTTTTTTTTTTTTTTTTTAACCAATTCGATTTAATACTCCTTTTTCCTTCTTCGTATTGCCTTCTGTATTTGTATGCAGAAGATTTCTGTAATTATTATCATTGTATTGCTGTTGTTAGTAGTAGTAGTGAACTGTGAATACTATAGTAATGCACTCCCTCAGGAGCTGGGATGTCCCTGGCCACCAACTCTTGTGCGAGGATCTTCTTCTGTGTGTGGCACACAAAAGCCTGACAAGGTCTCACTCATGTTTCAAAGCTCTCTTTCTTTTGAGAGCTATTTGTTATTGTCTCCACCATCACAAGTTTAAAAAAGGAAAGTTAATTAAATATGGAACAAGACTGAGCAACATCTTTTAAACCATCATGTCATTAGAATTGGATCCCTCTGAGAGCTGCTTAAAAGGGGTTTGAGAACAATGACTGTTCAATCAGATATTTATGGGCATAGTTATGTAAACACAGTCTTTATTGTCTATGTATATTTAATATAATTATCAGTTTTGTACTCGGACTCTCAGGAGACCCAACAAATCACAGTGTTGCTTTGAAAATGTCAGCAGAAAAGACAATTATGTTGCAAGCAAGTATTCATAAATTATATTTAAAAGTCCTGTGAAAATATATCCTGTGTTGCAGAACTGCTTTTGCACTAGTAGAATCATCACTGCTTTTCTTTGATTTAAACTCTTCTTGTTAGTAGCAAGGAAGTTGCTTGAAACAAAGTTGTAATACTGAAGAGCACTCTATTTCTGACTAGCGGGACAATGTAAGTTGTAGACAAATTAAAAGAACTTGTTCATTTGTTATTAGTATGCTAGGATCTTTTTATAAGTTTCTAAATAAGATTTACTAAATTAGAAGCAAAAACTGCATCCAGTTCCTACATCACTCATTGCGCTATTCTTCCTTTTTGAGATGATTCCTAACAACTTGCCGTCTTTTTTTACTTCTTTTGCTCATTATGTATTAGGAAAAAAAAGTGGTGAACTGGGACAGTGTTCAGTAAATTAAATGTGCCATGCTTATGTTAAACCAATACGTGTGCTGGAGTTTGATAAACACCTAGCGAGTGCCGGCAAATCAGCTCTACTGCAAGATATACAATCTGCATATCAACATCTTAATTAGCCACTAATGACATTTGAATGGGAAGGTTAATGTTAAGCACACAAATGCAGTTTAGTAAAGGGTAAAATGAAATACATTGAGACATTTCAATCTTTATTTATTTTTGAGTACAAAATAGCTACCTTTTGTAGTAAGCAAACATCTGTACTAGTAATACTCTGATCCTTAATTATATTCTGGCATAAAATCTTCAAGAATAAGATGTGTGCCATTATTTCTCTTCTGAAGACACATTAGATTCTAGATAGACAAAAGATGGTGCATTTTGTGATACTTTTTTCATTAGTTATTTTCCAGGTGTGTATTTTTCACAATGACCTTGTGTGGGACAGTGCTAAGCAAAGCTCGTTCATGGCTGTTTCTGCTGCCCCATGTGACCAAATGCTGATAGGCGTAGTACTGGCTTGGGGATGATCTTACTGGATGTCCAGATCTGAACAGATCAGAACTGCTGACATATTAGAGAAGAATCTGTTACAGAAATGGTACTGTAGACTTTACCAGGAGCATGGGTTTCCACTGGGCATGCTACCAAACCAATGCCTTTGCATGGAGCACAGGGAGCAATGGCAGGCGTTTGTTTTGAGATGTAAAATGTAAAGCACTTCCAAGATGCTCAATGTTACAAATCCTGTGGCCATCTTCACACAAGCTACTGTGTTGACTGCATCTAACAGGTCAGCTCTGGACTAGCAGATGTCCTTTAATCTAATGATCTCTTTGTTGCTGGGATTTTTGTTTAATTTTTATGTCCCTCCTAGAAGCTTGATCTCATACAACGCTCATCCTTGTTTATGCAACCAATTCTATGCTTGCTTAGACAGAAAAAAATAGACTGTATTAAAGTGGCTGAAAGTTCAGTAACACAATTATGCCACCGTGTCAGCGTAGGCACTTTGGCAAGATCAAAATATGTAGGCAAACATGTATGTATATATTTATATATGTGTGAGTGTGCGTGCATATGCATATATGTTGTACGTGTGTGTGTGTGTGTGTGTGTGTGTGTGTGTGTGTGTGTATGCACACACATATATTTTTATATAGTAACACCTTGACAAGGTGAATTATGTCCTTCTGCTCAAATAATGGGCAGAGAGTAAGTGGAAACAGAGCTATCTGTGCAACAAAGATAGAAATCTGTGGGATCTAGAACCTGAAAGACATACTATACTATTTTAAATACATGGAAATGCCCATTTTTGGGTCATTCACACTTTTTTTGTAGAAAACAGTGATTAGAGGTTTCTTATTTTCTTGACTACCATCTTTCTTTCCATCTCGTTATTCCCTTTGCTTTAATTGTTTAATGACTGACACAGGACAATTTTGATTTTCTTAATTACATTTGTGAACCTGCATTTGATTTGGTGGCTAGGTCAGCATTCTTGATGAATTTAAGATTCATGTTGATGCATTCCTCCTTTGACATATTTTATTTCCAAACACCTTTATTCCTTTGTCTTAATTCAATGCAATTAATTTTCTGACATGAAATGAAAGGTCGTATGTTTGATTAGATGATAGCTTTTGATGTGCTATTTGTAAATCTTTCAACCTTATTCACAGTTTTTCCTAATCAATATTTGATTTTTTTGACTTCTGCTCTCCTTCTCTTATTAAAAATTATCCACCACGCTATCTCCAGAATCTTTCAGGCATTCTCCGTTCACTGTACAGTAGCATCTCTTTCAGAAACTCTATTTCTTTTACCACAAATGGAGGCTCAGATGGGGTTTTAGAGCTCCCATCAACAACCCCTTGTTATTGTGGTATGTGTTGCTGAAGTAGTCACAGGCTGTGGCGTAGAGATCATCAGGAGAGGTATGACAGCCTATTTTCAGATTTGACAGTTCATGTTTATATTGTATCATGTTTTGGAGGGGAGAAGTATGAATTGAACTTTTGACTTACTATCAACTGTCAGTCTTTTACCCTATTTACAGCTCATCTGACTTTTAAATCCTAAGAGTGTCTCTTCTCTCAATGATAACATGTTTTCAGAATCTTTCAACACTTTCTTAATTGCTAAAATTTGCAAACAAAAGAAACACCCATGCCTAGCTGTCTGCCAGTAGTTCTCTGGTCAGGCTTTTTCAGTCTGTTGTCGTCTAGTGTTTCCCTTCGTACATTTTCAAGGGGAACAGAGGGAGAAGATTAAAGGGCTAGGCAGAGGTTATGTTCAACTATTTGTTCATTAGATTCCTGGCTCACTTGGTTGTTCAAAGGAGTGCTTGAACATATCAATGACGTTGTTAGATTACCCGTATTTATTTAATACACTCAGTTTCTCTGGTCTGACTCCTGCCAGGCTTAGAAATGCAGGAGCCAATCTGAAAACCTTCAAGCCTTTTCTGAGGGCTAATTATCATCCTCTCCTGAATTTCCTGTTCTTATTTGCTTGCCTCGAACGTAGGGATGGAGCGCAACTTCGGAAGCTTGACAAATATCAATCAGTTTGCTCAGTATATACAGCACCATGACACCGCTTTCTTCGCTTGTTTACTCTATCCAAGGTTTCATTTCCTTTTAGATGCTACTTGATGCTTCTGTAACGTTTGATGTTACTAAGCAAGAGCTTTTGTTCAAGATAAAAAATACTTGTGCTAATCTGTCTGTGACAATATATGCCTGAACTGTTTCTCATTTTTCTCTGCATGAAATATCCAGTGTCTTGGTATTGAGACGGTGTTTCTACTGTTACCTAATTTGATCTGAGCCATTCTACACATTTATTTGAGAAACGCATTCTTTCGATGCCCCTTTTGGGTAATATTATTCATTGTTCCCAGTGTAAGCCGTGAGTTGGTGGCATGCTTTTCTCTGGCAGTATAGGTCAACCCCTGCACACAAAGTCACATGATGTTGCATTATTATTTTTCTGTTGTCCTGGTCTTGCTGATTCTGTCTCTTCCAAGGACGTGTCTGCTAGCTGGACACTTCCAGTGGAGGCACTTTATTTAAGGAAACCCCAAGAGCCTCCTTTGAATTTGGGGAAGAGAGAGATTTGCTACAAATACGACATGGATGCACGTGGGAAAAACCGTCCTGGGACAGACCAAAGATTCATCTCACCCTGTGGCCTGGCAGCACCACTGGCTAGCAGAATGTGGCTAGGAAAAAGTGTAAGACTGAGGCAATGGTATAGCAACTTTTCTTTGGAATAGTTTTTGATCCGGAGTGAATGGCGCCCCAGGGTTTCCTTAGCCAAAAATGAGTCTTGTTTTTGACCATTTTAGGTGGCAGCTTTTTCTTTCTTGATCTATCACATTAACTTTTGGATCTGTATAAACTTCCAACATGCATAAAATCCCACCGCCATGAATTTCATTTCCCAACTACACATTGCATGAAGAAATACTGCCTTTTGTTTGTTTTGAGCCTGACTGCTTCATTTAATCCCACTGTAGAAAATAAACCGCTCCCTGTTCACCTTCTCTCTGCCGCTCAGGCTGACTTTACAGACCTCGGCCATAGCCTTTTCCTCTCCCTCCATGATCTTTCTTGCTGCTTCTCAACAAATGAAAGAAGTCACTAATGAGCAACATAGATTGTCCTTCCCACCAAAAATCCAATGACCT
Organism: Struthio camelus; assembly: GCF_040807025.1. Taxonomy (NCBI): domain Eukaryota; kingdom Metazoa; phylum Chordata; class Aves; order Struthioniformes; family Struthionidae; genus Struthio; species Struthio camelus. The sequence goes on along the minus strand of NC_090943.1, from coordinate 121,796,693 downwards.
ATCAGTGTTACACTGGGGCTCAAAAGCGGATGGGACATCCTCAAGGTATGACACAGCCCAATCCCATGCAGAGATACTATACAGGGTCCCCAGAGGAATACAACCAGGTTAGCACCGCCTCTCGCAAGGGCTAATTAACTCAGGACTAATTAATAGCCTCCTACCACAGTGACACAGCCATCCAGAGCTTGCACTATAGCTGCTTGCTCGGGGATCTCCTCACAGTGTGGCACTCAGTGTTTATATATCTTCGGGACACTAGCTTGCATGTAGCCCAGAAACTGAGAGGGGAAACTGCAGGCTTGATTATCCACTCATTTACAGTACTTTTAGCTCAGAGCAACTCTCCCAAAGTTGTTGAAATTACAGTAGCATTGAAGCAATACAATACAGTAGAAAAATCAGCTACAAAAAGTGTGTGTGTGTGTGTGTGTGTATACAAATGTATGAACTGCAAAAAGAATAATATTAAAGTTGCAAAGTCGATAACTGAGACGATTCCTTTGCAGTTGCCTGTGCATAGCATAAAGATCTCTCAGTTACGTGATCATGCTCCCCGTTTTCCTGAAGACCACGACCTCCACTGGTGTGTAGGGAGGACATTGACCGTTTAATGAGCAGCAGCTTGATATTTTACATTACCCTCAGTGTTCAGTTTGCAGCTCTAGGCCCTGTTTGCTGCACACTGTTCAAACCCTCCACCAAAGACAGAATTATTAATTTCCCCTGGACCTGTTTGTGGTGCTCCTGTCCATCAGGTTGATATGCTGCACAATCTGCATAAATGACTGTATTTCCCCTGCACACTGTGGGCTGAGGTAGGCATCCCTAGCCGTAGGTAGCCATTTTCAACTCTCTTTGGATTTGTAGACTATTAAATCTTTTCCAATGGTGGAACAGACCATATATCATGAATTTAAGCCTGCTGAAAATATTTTTTCGTTCCCTGTTTACCTTTCTCTACCACTAGAACCCATCCCTTGACCTAGCTAAACCCACTCTCCACTGCTTTATCCGTGTCTACTATTTATCCTCTTTTCCTCCAGGTTAGTCCCCAGTCTCCATCTCCCAGACCCCCCCATGGCTTTCCTCAGTACCAGTTTCCTTTACCCAGGCGTTCCCAGGATCCCCTGAGGCAATGGCCAAATGTGCTCTTCTAGCTTTAACCATTTTCCATATTTCCTCTCTCAGTCCCCCCTCCCAATTAGAAACATCCTTCAGGTCTTATTTCCGCATCTCAGGAATGCACACACTGAAGTAATTTGCCAGACTGGTCTGTCCCGTGGCCCATCGGAGCAGTTGGAGGTGCTGGAGGTCCCTCATGGAAACGCAGTGGCTGGTAGCAGGAGACATCTGCATGCAGCACAATACACCGCTCCGAACCCTACTTCCCTCCCTGAGATGTTATATATTTAAGCAATTTGAAGTTAATTAAGAGTATTGGCTTGGAACTAAATCAGGAATCTCACACATCTGTGTTCCCTTCCTAGAAAAGAGGCAGTTTAAAGAATGCCTGGAGCTAAACACATTATTTTGTACCTTGCTAAAAAGTTTTTTTTTTTCTTTTTCCTTTAACCTACATTGCTAGATGCCTGTGAACATCTTTTTAAAATGTGGGGTGATTTTTTAACTGATAATGAAAATTATTATTTTGTATGCAATTTAACTTCATCCTAACATCAGACTGCATAATTTAAAGTGAGTTTTCTTCATATATATAACATCATAACGTTACAAGACTCGGAGTCTCTAGCGTATTTAAATGCCTGTTGGTGAGGGTTCGCTTTAGATCCAAATCTCCAGCATCCCAAGCATGCTGCTTGAGCCTCATGATAGCTAAAACTAGTTTCAATGGAATCTTCTCCAGCAGGCAGGTTAGGTTTTGCTTACCCTGTTTTAAATCAGATATGCCATGATTTTTATGTCTGCTATGAAAATGGCTTTGATCACACCTTTTCATGCCACTTTCACCTAAGCACTTTCAGATGTTGCCAGCCCCCAAAGATTTCTTCAAAGGTCGTAAAGAAAAAGAAAATTGCAACATCAGATTTTCAGACATTCAGTTGTCAGCTCTGATTTGCCATTTATACTTGACATCATATTCATTATGGGCCACTTTATTTTTACTTACTAAAATGACATGTTTTCTACCTAAACAATAAGAACTACGTTTTTTTCTTTTCTTAGCTTATAGTGACACAAGTGATATAGCACAGCGCTAACAGTGTCGAGGTGAATGAACAACATACTAACAGGTATGACACAAGTACCTGAGGTACTTCTCCACCCAAAATGTGGCTAAGCTGTGCAATGGTTTAGCACAAAATAGAGTGAAGGCTAAAAGGCTAAATGGGTTGAAAAAAATCATTAGAAAAAGTCATGGATCAAATAGTTGAGTATAAATATGAAAGTATCAGCTGCCTGAAAAGACTCACGAGCTGCAGAACACCGCACTTGGCAAAAACCTTTGGTCACCAGTCAGTACAGACGGGACCAAGCTGTCCAAGCTACTGTAGTTCTCGTGGTCTTATGATTCTAGGATAAGGAAAGTACAGCTTCTAGCTTGAGCCAAGTGAATAACAGTGAGTTGGAGAAGTAGACTGAATTGTCAGATGGAATTTAAAATAAATAAAACAAAAATAAAATAAAATATCAAGGAAGTCTGCCTAAATCCAAGCAGCACAGCAGCAGCAGCAGCAGCAGCAGCAGCAGCAGCAGCAGCAGCAGCAGCAGCAGCTGGATGAGGATCTAAGGATCAGAACACCAAAAGCAAACTCTCCAAAGTGCTTTTGATCTGGAGGGAGAAAAAAAATGGTCTTCACACACCCAATGGTGGCAGAGAGATGGTAAGCAAGCAAGAAGCTGATAATGGTGAACTGACGGTATGTGAGCAGGAGAACTAAATGTGATGGAATTAGCAGAGCTGTAAGTTACATAAAAATAAAAACAAACACAGCATAGTACAAATATCAACAGGGGAAGCTTCCCTGTTTCCCCAAGTGGAAAACATTGCTGTAGGTCTGCATTTTGTCAGCACCCACACAAAGAAGCTAAAGGAAATAACATTTGCTAGAGGCAGAAGGGAGCTGGCTGAGGCAAGGACTGGACATGTTAAAGTGTCGCTTCTCTGGCTCGCCTGTGCCAGGTTTCATGCTGTAATTCCTTTTACACTGTGTCATGCTAACAGTACCCACATCTGCAACAGCAGAAGAGGCTGGAGAGGGGGTGATAGAGCAATCTTGGGTTCATCTTTCTTTTTTTTTTTTTTTTTTTTTTTTTTTGCAAAAGCATCTCTTTGATATGGATTCCTGCTGGGTCTCATCTATCAAAGGATAGCTGCACCAGGACTCAAAAACTAATGTGTGCTGGATCTCTGAAGAAGAGTTACCCTTTAGCAGACCTCTTCCATGCTGGTGCTGCTTCAAAATATGATATGTAATTACAATTAACCAACACTCAGGTCTGCCCCTGCCCATCACAGTTGGGTTGGGATACCTGTAATACCTGAAAAATATTTAGGGTAGGCTGATGAATGTGTGAGACAGGGATTTCAGCTAAAGCACTTATATGTTAAAGCATGCTCACATCAGGAAAACAATTGCATGTGCAAGTTTATACCACCTGTAAGGGCTGGATGCGGAAGAGCTGCTCCTTCTTATGTCAGAAACAATTCTGGGATTAGTGAGCATTATTAGCGTACCAGGTGCGTTTTTGCAGTCTGGTGTGATGGTATCTTGTGACAAGAGCCAGCCCAAAGGTAGTCCGTCACTTCCTGAAATTTCAAAGGTACATGCATGAAAGGTGGCACCTCTCCAAAACTAACAGGCGGAGCAGAGTGTCAAACCTCGCAGCCTCGCAGAGATGCAAGCGAGAGTCACCATGTTTGAAGTGCCAAATGGAAAGAGAAGATGCAAGGTTCCCTTTTCTAGGCACCATTTAGCAGAACAGAATATGGATCGGGATGCTTATATCCAAGAGGCACGATATGAAACTGGAAAAACCATTGAGAATCACTTTTTGTGAGTTCACTTGCTTTACCAAAGTTGATAGTGCTGTTTTTCTCTCTGTAGCTACTGTTGCTAACTAACCACTGTCATTAACTACCTTGAATGCCTTGGAGACACATATGTTTTGGCATTTGCTAACATTCAGCCACCTATGGCATTCACTTATGTATAAAACATTTACACGTATTCAATGATTATAGCAAATGTTCACTGCCAGCTATAAACACAATATGATATTCTGTGAACAAGTACAACCAGTAGACTATTTCGTGACTGTGGATCTAGCCTGCGACATAATTCATTTAGTGCAAAAAACCTTTTCCAGACTTTTCAAGGCTGCAGCTACAGAACAGTAAAATAAAGTCACATGCTGATGGCGATTGGCCATCGAACTTACGATGTCACCGTCCCACCAGCCACTAATAATGAGCTATTCATGACTACACAGAAACAGGCGTCCCTTGAGTGCATAAAGCTGAGCATCTGTTTCTGCAGCTGCCAATCAGGCACTTTCACCTGTGTACAGTTTCTGAAAAGCAATGTTTTCATTGAAGCACTGCCCTGTGAACATCCTTTCAAAAGCAGGGGCTTCAGTGGCATGAAGGACAAAGGGGAACTGCTTGGGTAGCTCTTCATCAGCATGATGAAATGCTTCACAGGTGAGCGCCAAATGCTCGTGCGGAAAGCAGATGAGAAGTTACGTTTGTATATTTCTATTTCTGTCATAAGCAGAATCTTTCACAGAACTAATCATGCAGGAAGAGAAAAGGAAAGTAATATCTTACTATGTGCTGCTATGCTTTAAAGATGTAGGGCACAACAGGAACAGCTTGAATATCCCTTCCCTACGTTACAGATTTAAGATCAAAACACTCTAAGGAGGAAAGAAGGTGAGATCTTGTCCCATCCTGCACTCCCCCGTGTCAGAGGCTACCCAAGAGGCCGGACAGGGGACTGCCTTGGCCAGGAAGGCTGCGGCTTCAGGATTGCTCATGCAAGCATGCACAGCGCTTGCACTAGGCAATGCTCGTATCGGAGCTCAGCACAGGCTCGATCTTGCCGTTGTACATGTGAACATAGAGGCCTCTAGACCAGGCATGAAAGCATGTGCATACAAAGATGCTGCCCTCATGCTTGTTACAAGCCATGAGCTGACGGCATGTCCTGCGCTCCTCATGCAGACCTGGCCCCAGCCCTTGAATTTAGCAGCCTGCTGGTACCACCCTTGCAGACCTTCGGCTGACAACTAGCTCTCCTGCTTTCTGCAGCTTCTCCCTGAAGGGAGCATGCAGTGTTGTGGCTGTTTCTGGGCAGTTCAATTAATATTGCTAATTGCCATGGTCACCTTCTAGGAGGAGGCAGGAAAACAAATTGAACCCCAAAACAAACCCTGATAGATTTCTCCTTTCAAGTAGCAACGCTTGCTGTGAGGGACACAGAGCTCTTCTGGTACCAAATAGTCATTCCTTAGTGTTACTGAGCTGGCCAGGGCTCCAGGAAAGAATGAGATGTAGCAGCTCCAAAAATAACCTTTAAAAAGTCTCCTGGTATCTGTTAAGAAAGTGCAACAGAAATGTAGTGGACTGCTCCTCCAAAAATAAAATACATTCTGAAGAAAGATGTATTTCTCCTTTTTTCTTTATTTCTCTATAACGTCCTTCTTACACAGCAAGAGAGCATGCGCCTAACAGAAGTGGAAGAGTCATTTGGCCAAAATTTATTAGTTTGTTGAATGGCCTCTCCATAATAAGGTGGGAATAGGTCTCAGAGATCAAATCTATGCTCTAGGATCAGAGGCACATCTGAGCTTCTGGGTTGAGAGACCCAGACTGTTTCTTGGGATGATACTGGAGTGCTCATCTTCTCTTTCCACCCTCACTCTGGCCCCTTTATTTTTGCTGCAAAGGAGCTTGAGTGACCAGGCCAGAGAGAGCTGAGGCATCCCCCCAGCCAGGGCCTCAATATGGATGATGAGAAGATCAGAGCTTGAGGCCATGTTGAGATCTACTCTAATCACAGCCCAAGATAGCCTATACAGCTTCCCAGGTCGTTCTCCAAAAGCATACCCGTTTTTAGTGTCTCTCTATGAACTTTGTGTCTGTGCACAGTGACAGCAGTTTTGCTATTTATTTTATCGCTATTAGTTGTATGCCAAATGCCTGCTTATCACTGCACATACATTTCAGTGTCTGGATCCACACTTTTTAAAAGCAACTAGTCATTTGAAGTGTCTCAATAATGGGGGCAGTCCAACCTTAAGTACTGTTAAAGGTACTTCAGAAGTGATAACCACCTGTTTTAAAGACAGGGGGTACTGAAACCTTACAGCAAATGCCTTTCTGCGTGAGGCTTTATGGGCCTATGTCAATGATGGCCAAGGTAAAATTCTCATTCCGATGACATCCTGAATGCAGAGGCCTATCAGGAAATCCTTGCTATTCCAAATGAGGATGCAGTGACTTTTTTCCTTTAGAAATCTCACCTCATCATGCTTGTCCTGAATTTCTATTCGCTTAGAAGAACGTGAATTGATTGGGCATTTGATCTGGCATTCAGGTCACTCTGGAAATCTGGATGTTTCTTGTACAGTGATCAGTGAAATGGTTAACTAATTTTGTGTGGAAGGGGAAGAAATAACTGTTCACTGGTTAAGAAAAGGGCAAGAGGAAAGGAAGAGGGAAATAGGACTTCCTGCCTACTCCTGTTTTTGAGATAAAGACTTAATTGTCCCCCACTTCTTACTGTCCACAGTCTGTGCCCTGCTAGTAAACCTATGCTCTGGGCAACAGACAATAGAAACTAGTTAGCGAAATATCCATAATCGGTGACTGGCAGGTTTTGCCACCTTTTTGTCATGTCCCCCAGAACGACAGGTTGCCAGGGAGGGTCATCTGTCTATGTGGAAAAAAAAAATAGTGGGGGGCTCTTGATCCCAGCTTCAGGCAATTTCCTGACTGGAGTCACAGAGAGGCTGCAGCCCCCACTGCCCGTCTGCATTCATGCGATGTCTTGTCTCCCAGGTCGGATACACAGCCGGCAGTGCTTCCTACGTGCCTTTTGTTCCACAGTCATTTCCTGGCCCGCAACACTGTGCTCCATGGGGATATTACACATATCAAAAATGCAGGGTGAAGTTGTCTAGAAATGGAGACAGGTTGTTTTTGGCAGGAGGCCCTAGAGCCAGAAACATTTTACCAGAAGAAATATGGTCGATATTTATGGAAAGTAGGATTCGACTTTCAATGGGGCTTATGTTCATAAGTCACTTAAGGCCCTTCTGAAAATCCTACCAATAATTCTTAAATTAAACAAGTCAGCAATTCCATGCAAGCTGAAGAACGAAGCTCTGTGTCCCACTCATGGATCTGAACTAAGCAGCTGAAGAGCCAAAGAAATCTTCAGGGGCTTGGTATGATCACATGTAGCGCTCATACATTTTATAAGTGCAGTATGTGACATGCATCACTCAAAAGAGCCTGAAGAGCCGTTACATTCCAGCAAGTACTGGAAAGACCTTGGCAAAATGTATCATCTGGCCTCTTGCATTCACAATGCAAGATTTAATGACCGCTGATTCATATTCAGGCTGGACTGCAATAATTTGCAGAATATGCCTGGAGTGATAAAGGGTTCTGCCATTAGAAATATATCTTCACAAGACTTGGTCCCAATCCCGGCTGGTTCCTGTTTTCAACTGATGGTTCAAAACATCCCATTAGAGTTGATGAAATTTTCTTTGGGTATTTTTGCAGGATCTTACATCAAGTCCAGAGAATTCCAAGCCAAATCACCTCAAGTTAGTTACTGGAACTTTTCAAACCATCATAGGCATATGCAAGACAGCAAAGGAAGCTGGGGACTGACCGGCTGCAGAGCAACTCTGCCAAAAAGCACCTGAGGGTCATGGTAGACATTAGGCTAAGTATGAATTAGTAGGACATACTGGTAGCAAAGGAGGTTATCAGCATACTGGGCTGTATCAACGGAAGCGTAGCAAGTGTATCAGTGGAAGTGATTATTCTCCTTTACTTGGTACTTGTTAGACCGCATCTGAAATATTGCATCCAGTTTTGGCCCCCACCCCAAGTACAAGAAAGATATTGATAAACTGGGGTAGGTTCAGCAGAGGGCCACCGGGATGGCCATGGCTGGAGCACTTGCGGAGAGGGGGAGAGGGCAAGGGACCGGGGTTGGTTCAGCCTGGAGATGAAATAGCTCTGGGCACACCTAAAAGCTGTCTGCCAGTTGCCCTGAGCAACCTGAACGATTCCATGATAGCCAAGAGCCTAATTAGCTGTAAATACAAATATAGATACATCTTGACATGTCAGCCCAGAGTCTCCTATCCACTTATTAAACAAGTACATTTTGGAAAATTGTCACTGATTCTGAGCAGGTTGTTTAACTGAACAACAGAGCTGCTTCTCTCCTTAAGGAGTAACAACTAGTGGAAAATGGGATGGAGATGGGAGCTTGCTAAATTTATAGTTCATAAAATAATTTCCTAGACTCTGTAGTGCACAACTCCCTGCAGAGTATGAGTTCAGGGGACCTGAAACAAAGCTTTGATGGTTCCACCGGGCTTTGAGACCACCTCCTGTGGCAAACTTGGTTAGAGCTATTGCTCCACATGCACATAAAAGCAGTTAAAGTAAAAGGTAATGTAACAGAGTCCAGGATTCTGAAGAATATCAGAAATACTTCCTCCAGCTCTTCTAATAACCAGCAGTGGTTGAATACTTAAAATACCTGCCAGATGTAGCAAACAAAGAACAGAAGGGGAGGTTGAAGTATGGAGCTGATGGACATAAATCAGTATTTGTAGCTGTATAAGAGTGCTCTCCAGTGGTAACAGTATTCTTTCAGTTGTTGTGTAATTCAAATGCTGTATTACAAAAGAAGAAAGAGCCCACTTGTTGAACATGAATGGCTTTGGTATTCTTGGCAAGAGATGACCAGATAAATAAACTCAGATCAAAACTCAGCAAAACTTGGAAATGTTTTACAAAAAAAGCAAAAGACTTCGACAGATTCTTAGTGAAAAAGAAAGGAAAGAATAGAGTAAAAAAATGGCTTTGTCGCTTTTGAATCTGAGAGACTGGAAAGACAGAAAAGGTTTCCAATGACCTAGATAGCACAGGCTTAGGAAGAAAGACAAAAACTATACTCAAGATGACTTTTCTGGTAGTAGCTGTAGTCTTACTAGGTAACTTCCACAGAACAAAAAAAGCGCAGCGCACTTTTTATTAGAGCTCAGAATGTAAATGACAGAAGAACAGATTAAGAAAAGGCATAAAATAAAAACCGAGTAGCTGATAGTTGTCCTCCTTAGCTGTGACTGTTGGGGATGCAAAATGAGTAAAGACTGCCCTAGGAACCAGCAAAAAAAGAAGAGATGCCCATGAACCCATAACAAAGAGAAAGAAGAAGAAACAATGGGGAAACTAAAGGAAAGAGACCTTAAGGACATAGCGAGGTGAACTTCAACTTCAGTTGCAACCAGTAGCTTCATGCAGAGGAAATTAGAGCAACTTGCACATAGAAACTTTGAGAAAAGGGGAAGGAGAAAATGTGTAGCATCATAGAGAAGGAGAAAGGAACTGAGGAGTGAATTTCTGGAATATCTGTAGGAAGAACAAGAAGAGGTGCCAACCAGATAGACTAAAAAAGGAGGTTTGTTCTCAGAGCGGCTTGGCTATCACAAGTTGGTGGAAACATAAAACAGTGTTATATTTTTCACTCAGTTGTGTTACCCATGAGTTAGGGACACTGCAGAACAAAGATAAAGCCATGACTTGGAGCAGGTGAAATTAAATCATCAAGTTGCTAGTCTGAGGTAAACCCCAGCTGCTTTGGGTACTCACTCCTATGTCAGCCTGGGCTCCCTGTTTCAAGGTGAGGAAAAAAAACACTTTTTTTCTTTTTCTTCATGGAGAAATGCTCTACAAATACATGACAGGAAGCTGATGCAAGTAGGAGCTGTAGGCCTTCAGAGAGGACATTGTCAAGGGGAGAGATCAAAAAGAGAAAATTAGACTGGACCTCTTTAGGAAACAACTAAAATGAGGAGGTTATGAAAGCAAGCCGGTAACAGGCAAGGTACTCTTTGTCCATACCACCTTTTTGGTTTGTACTGTATTCTAACAAATCAACATAGTCTAGCAATCATGTTTACCCTGGCAGTCAAGCAAAACCCAAAGCATAGCTACAAGGAGAAAAATAACATTTTAGGAAAACTCCTATTAGCATATTAGCTCAGGCAGGTATGGGCAGTGCTCCTGATGTCAGGAACAATCTTATGGAGATAATTTGCTAGAATAAGAAAAGACTGTAAAGTGTTAAGTATCTGTCTCAGGTATCAGTGTAAACAGACATTTATCTGCTACAGTGGATGACATCAATAATCTACCTCAGCTTCACGTGAAAGGTAATTTTCCCTTTGTATGATAACTAACTTCTCAGTGTCCTAGATGACTGAAATTTCTTTTAGGCCCTTTTGAGCAAGTCAGTTTACACATATACTTATGTTTAATGACATGCACCATTGTTTTGATCTATATCCTCACTTTTTAATTTTTAATCACTTGCTAAGTTAGACAGTATATTGCCAGTCTCTTGTCCACTCCAAATAGCCTTCAATTTTTCTTTTTAAATATAGAAAAATAGGAAATGTTATCTCTTCTTATATTGCTCAAGAAGGCCAAGGCAGAGATTAGCCATTTGCTTCACTAAAGCCAAATTTTGGACAAAGAACTGCAGAAATTACAGTTTCATAATCCTTCCAAGAAGGGAGTTGCATTATTCATGTGAAAGCTAAATATATTTCCCATTATTTTGTTCATGCGAACGCATTCTTGAAGCACTCCACTCAAGGTTGTTATCAGTTTCAGATGCAAATGCATTATAGCAAAATACTTTAATGATCATTTGAGTTGTCTAATAATGTTAGGCAGTGCAACATCCACCAAAGATATCAGCAACACTGCTGATATGGGTTTGTGTGTTCTATGTTTACTCTTTTCATACTATTGTTCTATTTCCTACCATTCACCTTGGGAGGCAGCAAGCAAACCTGAGTTTCTACAAAGGGTTAATAATAAGAAAATATCTTTCCAGATGTTTCTCAGATTCTGAAGCACAACTGAGTACCTAAAAGGATTTGGTAGACTGTGCCTGCTGTTAAGCCTATGAAGTAAGATAATTTGTTACATTTTAAAATGTACTCAAGCCTATAAAACCACGAGTCTTCAGGGATGGGTGTTCTTCATTGCAGCTATCACGCCAAACTCTGACATTTGGGAAAGAAGCTGACTGAGATGAAGTATAAATGAGGGGGTTTTATGAGCGATACCAGATAGCCTTTAACAGAGAAGTACGTCCACAGTGTGTTTAAGCACAAATCTGGCTTTATACTGCATTGTTTGTATTGTTACATCCTGCAGCGTTATAATCTCCAGCAATGGCAACAGAAGGATCACTCTAGTTTTTGCTTTCACTGGTGGAGCTGCCAGCCTTGTCAAATTGCATAATACTGTTATATGTCTACTATGTACTGGGTGGAGACTACAAAGTTATTCTGCTTGTTTTGTTAGCCAGAAAGCTTCACACAAAGCTATTTCCGTCCAGAAACGATGTTATTATTGTAGTGATAGGTCAACACCATGGATATATGCCATAAAAAAGAGCACAAAAGCACTTCTTTAAGAGCTGGTTTGGAAAAGGACAAAAAATAATTTCAAAGGCGTTTCATAAAACATGAAGGAAGTGTGTTTAGAAAGGGTAAATGCTAGTAAGATGCCTTTCTTCTGGGCTGAAGTCAAGAAGCTGAGCACTGCTCAGTTCTCTCAAACCGGGAGCCAGTGCGCATACCAGCAGAACTGTGACAAGCCTGATATAAAAGAGTATTTCTGCTTGCTGCAATACCGGCTCCCCCACCAGATAGTGTGGTGCAGAGCTGAGGGGAGCTATCAGTGTTTTGACATCTATCTCAGAGCAGTTCTGAAAGAAGATCACAGTGTCAGTCAACACTCATTTTCATCTGTCGTTTCCTAAAGCCACCAACAATGTTGCTAAGGAGAGCTGTGGACCAGAATGATGCTGAAGGGCAGCCAAAATATTTGCTTGGCCTTTGTGTCTGCAGGTTCCAGTCCATAAAGGAAGGCTTACAATACTGACAGCCCGCCCTACTTCATGCCGTTTAAAACCATAGAGTAAGGGCAGAGATTGCAGTAATTTTATTCTGAATGATTTGCAGTCCTTTGGGCTCTACACCCTGCCAGGGTGGATGCCAGCCGTCTGAGGGCAGTGCAAGGGCTTCCCGCAGTGCAGATGTATGCACTGTGCATGCTAGTGCTAATGCGCAGGGATGAAAGCCCACTTATTTCTCCCCCTGCCCCCTTTCCATTCAGTAATTCTAGACCTTAAATATAAACACTCCCCTTTTCAAGAAGAAACCACTGTTTTTAATTACATTGGCTGGATCTACCCAGCCAAAGCATGTTAGCACCGCTGCCTGCCATCTTTGCTGGGCTCCTGCTCGCCTCCAGCTCTGCCCTGACGCGCTCATACATACAGAGCTGTACATATCCTGCCTGCATGAGCCGAGAGAGAGCAGGGCATGGGCAACCGCTGAGGGGCATGTTGGCAGGAGAGGGTAAGATCCAGCACTTTAAAAACGCAGACAGGATGAACTGCATGTTGGTTTGCTGATCTTGCACCTGCTCCTGCCATCAAAAAGCTGCTAACATAGTTTGTCTTTCTTTTCCTTTCACCAGGAGTCTCCAGAGTCTCGTTTAGTTTGGTGGTCATCTCACTCCTTATGCCAAAAACTGAGCCACTTCAGCTGCTCTTGTAAAGCAGCCTTGTCTTCATGTTAGGTCCTGACAGGAAATCAAGCCTGTCCCCCTCTCATCTCACACACAGGATGTTCTTCTCTCCAGCCAGTGAATTCAGTTTCAATGTCTCCATACTGCTTTTTTTTTTTTCCTTTCCATTTACATGATTTAGATGCACTGTGACTGAATTAACCATCAGAGCTTGCCTACTGATCCTGCCACCCAAACTGCGCTGAACCAAATCTCTGTTATATCTGAAAGATTTTTGTGTCAGCCAATGGCCAATGTTGTCATATACTCCTTCTGAGCACAGACTGATTTATGAACACAAATTGCTCCTTACCAGTATAAAGTTGGAGGCGTCAAATGAAACTAGCATGAGGCAGGTTCAAAGTAGGCAAACTGAAGAGCTTCAGAGCTTCTTCTGCAAGAAGCAGCAGATTTGAGAAGTTCACATGGGTTTCAGGGGAAGCTGTATAATTTCATGGAAGACAAATCCACTGAAGATCAATAAACCTGTAGAAAACACACCTGGCCTAGGAATGGGCTGGACTATGTCCAGCTAATGACTGGATGATGGCAGACTACTCAGTGAAGGTATCATTTCATAGCCTTTCATGGGAATCTGCTTTTGGCTGCCATCAGGACAGGACACTGAGTTGTACAGACTCTTGGTCAGACCCAGTGTGGCCTTTCTTATGTTCTTATGTTAACCTGTCTCATAAACAAGTAGCAAGACAGTAGCTCTCCCCACAACTCGGCAGGTAGGAGAAGGACTTTATTTTCTAGTCCACGGGCATACCTAAAATAGGTTACAGCTGAAGGATGCCTGAGCAGACGATGCCAGCTCTGGAATTGGACACAGGCGAGCTGTTGTGATACCCAAAGTAATTACCTTGGCAGCACTGGGCTGAAACAACTAATAAATAAGAGATGTTTGAGCAAGCATTACTTTATAACTTGCTTCATCTTCCTCTTTACAAAGGGCCGTGTTCGACTATATGGGCATATCCTCAGCTGTTCTCATCACTTAGCCCTCCACCCTGTGGATTTCACACTGGCATCCTCAGAAACACTGAGAGATCTGGAGTGGAAAGCACAACTTACCATGAATTTCCACACATTCAGTGCCTCCTCAGGAAGCCCCAGAAGACTTAAAGGATAACCAGTAAGTCTCCCTGACTTCTTGCCATGCAGATGCCACTGCCAAAAAGATATAATAACAGCCCTTAGCCTCACCATGAGCAAGATTTGCTGCTGGAGAGCAAGGGGAGAGAAACAGGCATGAGGAAAGGTCTCAGAAGACAGAATTCAGCGAGGAGGTGCAGGATTCGGGCAAGGATTTGAACTCTGATGTTTCCCTGCACCATAGCTTGAGGCAGTCTAGGGAGAGAAGTTTGGCACAGGGATGAGCTCTTCCCTGCAAAGTAATTTATAGCATTTTCAGAGAAGATTCTTCTCCATAAATAAGCCCCTACTCAATTGTAGATTAGACAGAATTGAACAGTGCCTTCCTTGCATATTGCTCAGTCAGGCAGCATTTCAACAGAGCAGAAAAACATCCTTTTTTTTTTTCTTCCTTCTTTCCCCTTCAAGAAGCAGCCTGAGTGTTTGAAAGTTCTGTGGTTTGGTTTGGAGTTCAGTCATCCCTACAGAGAACTTGTTCTGCCAATCCCTACATACATGTCAGCCTAAATAGCAACAGATGTACAGTACCTTAGATGTATAAAATTTTCATAAAATATAACAAACGCTGTTTTTCCACTTGGGATGAGTCATTAACCATATGCTCATGATACTGTTCTTTTCAGGGGAAGAACTGAAGTCCTATGCTTGGTCTAGACAGAGCCCAGACTTGTGAGGTCTCAAGAGGGAGGGCAAGACTCCTTGTACCTCTTTTGAGCTTAGGACCCCTGAGACCCCTGCATAGAGAGAAGTCACAGACCCAATGTTTACAGCTTCTCAGCAGGAGTAATATCTTCCCTGGATTATGTGAACTACAGTGCTCTTGAGGGAAGGGTAACACCTCACTGTAGGCTTGCAAAAACCTGCCAGAATGTGAATGGGCATGTAGGAGATGTCCTTTCACAGGATGTCCTAGCAGACATGGTCTCCCTGTATTTTCCGTGCTTCTGAAGGCAGTGAGGGTCAGCCTGAGGCAGGACACTGCTCAAGAGCACCACCAAGGGAGCCGCAAAACGGCACACAACCTTCAGTGTGGGCTTTACAGACCCAGCTATTTTGACCTGTCCCCCTCCCGTGTGTGACAATTAACTGAAAATGCTCTGACAGACTTTTACATGAGTCAGGAGATGGGCCTGATCCACTTCCCACTGCAGTCAGCAGGGGTTTCCCACTGACTGCAGCAGGAGCAGGAACAGGCTGTTGCTGCAAGGAGCACATGTTCTCCCTCTTGGGTTTTTTGCTCAGTGAACCTTCCCTGCAGGTGAACTGTATATGCAGATAGGAGTTGCTCCCTCGGCTAGAATATCATTTAAAAACAGAAACTTCTAAATGCTGCTCCACTGGATTTAAGGAAGTTATATTTTAGCTCATCAGCAAAGCCAAGGCTGAGCCTAGCACAACTGCATGCAGTGATTATAAACAGGAAAGTGATAGTTGAACTTTGCCATGTAGTCCAACATTAGATCATGGCTATGATGCTGTCACATATAAACCGTTCAAATGCAGCTACTTCTGTTTAATTTCAACAAGAACTCCAAATGTCAGTTCTCTTCTGTGCGCTGGGAACATCAGTCCCCCTCCCAATGAGCTGCACTAGCAGTACTGGCTGCAATGGTTTCCCCCAGCTGTCACAGGAGTGATCAGTCCTTATACCTCTTCTTGGTATAAGCCTTCATCTGCCATTGGCATAGTCTGAGCAAATGCTCACTGGGAAGTCAGCATGGGGTAAGGAGAAACTCACTAGTTTGTATTTTTCAACAAGGAGAAGTGTCACCATGTCCGTATAGTCAATGTACTCAGCTCTGTGACAAGTGTGTCTGGGAAGTGCCGCTAATCTGGAGGACAAAGATCTTTTCCCAAGAATTCAGACGGTGGCCCAAGTGAACCAAAGAAGGCAGAGAAGTGTTTAGCATGCAACAAGCAGGTCTGCTTGACAGCTCCTACTAAAATGGACATATGACTGAAATGGTGCAACGTACTTAAAGAAAGGCCTATGCTAACAGTACTTGGCAGTTCACCTCTTCGTAGAAGGTTTCTCCTTGCCAAACAAGTGGGCTGCAAAGGAGATAGGTATAACTGGCTAGTGTAGGAAGACCCAGAGAGTTCTGCATCTAATATAACTTGTCTTTATCTCACTTCTTTCTTCACAGGCAGTACATCGGTTATGGTTAAATCACTACAACCTGCTAATGATCCCTGCTTGGCATGAGGACCTTATCTCCAACCCTATAGCATCATGCCTCCAGAGTACCTACAGGGCTATGATCTGCTTTGCCTTATTAGCTCCAGCTCCATTGCTTTGCACATTGTTGAACGCTGGGCCATGCTTTATTATTAATGACCTCTGATTATTTATTTCAGTTATTATGAGCACTTAGCATGCACTCATCACCATAGACTGTGAGTTTGTTTTATGGGGATTACATTGAGTAATTATCATTCTAAGAGAAAAAAAACTGTCATGCTCTCCCACTGCCAGCAGCTTTTAATCTGACCAGACAGCGAGGAACCCAGGATTTCACAGTTTAAACAGATGGAAAGGCCTGAGCAAAGAGGTGTATCTTGCAGCTCCTTCTAAATGTGGCCAAGTTCACGCTGAAGCATATTTCTGTCAGGAGCGGATTCCAGAGGTGTGAACCTGGAATGCCCTGTGAGTATAAGGTTCCAGCTTTCCAGCTAAGAATAGTTTGTATGGCAGATTGGAGATAGTGAGGCTGTTCTTAAATATCCTGGTCTTTGGCTATAGTGACCACAACCTTGAATTTCACCTACCTGTCAACTTGTATATGATGCAGAGAGCAGAATGCTGACATTGTACAGGGCTGGGGCAGCTCCTCAGAGTATCTTTACAGGAGTATTTTCTGGATTTTATGGGAACACTGTGAAAAAACACCGAAGAGGAGAAAGTAGTGGGGAGCAGACTGCTCTACCACAGATCCTCAGAAGGAGTTAGATGAGGCTTTACTGAGGGTTTTGCACTGAAGCGGGAGCGTGCCTTGTCTATATTGTCTTACTCTGGGGCGTAAAGCAGAGTTCTGGGAGCAGGAGCAAGGCCAGACATATGGAGCAGGTAGGGGACATCTGAGTCTGGGCTTAGATGTATAAGGAGGGGCAGGGGAGACAGAGCGATCTGCCAGTCTGAGTCCAGGTGTTAATCTCTGAGGAATGGCATAGCAGTGACACAACACTGGGTGATGTGAGCTCCACAGCAGGCAGCTCCTCAACGCAGACCAGTAGGAGGTTATGCTGGAGATTAGCCGTTGTCGAAACTCCAGGTGTGGCTTGAAGTTTCAACCAGATCACTGCCAGCACAGCTTTGGCCAGGGGACTATGTGATCTCAACTTTACTCTGAGCTGTAAGATGATGCATATACCCCATTTAAGTGATGTTTAGCTAGGAGAGAGGAGGAACCCTTGGGACCATGTTGGAGGAGTTTTAGAAGAAAATGCAAAATGAGGCTAATGATGGAGGTCATACATGTCCCACATTTTTTCTTAAAATACTGTGAACCAAGCTTTGTGAGTAAGTGGAGGCCATTTGAGGGAAGAGGGAGATTGTATTATCCCCTTTCCATGTACCCTGTAACACTGCTTAGAGCAGGTTATATGACAGTGGGAGGAGTCTTCTTTACAGCTCAGGAGCCACGGCACTGTATGGAAAGTAGTTGTAAACTATTGTGCAGTCACACTTAATGATAAATTAATGATAAATTAAATAGCAAGCAGCACAGAGGGTTATCTTTGTGAGGGACAGAGCTGCCATAGCATAATGTGGCTGTCTGGACATAAAGTAACCTCTCCCCTGGTAAGTGGTCCACATAGTGATATCATCTCCAGCTCTGGACTTTTGGCCCCCCTTCACCTCCTTCTTGCCAGGTCCACCCTAGTTCAAATGCTTTCTAACACTCTCCAAAACCTTCCCCATTCCTACTGGAGGGGTCCTTCAAAAGACAGGGACCCATGGGATTCCTCATACATATGGGAACCAGTTTCTGAGCTCCTAGGAGAGGCCGGCACATCCCTACTTGTGTCCCTATGGACAAAAGATACCCAGAAAGAGTTGGAGTAGACATGAGGAGGCAGAGCCACAGCCCAGCTTTCCCTCTATGAGCAGAGGTGAGCAGCAACAGGCAGAGCCCAGGACACTAGAGGCCCCTGCCTCTGCAGGAGATCCCCTACTTCTGCTAAAATAATGAGGCTTACATTCCTGCTGACATGTGGCCCAGGCTGGTGAGGCCTGGTGTGAGCTCCTCACCCCACATTCGACATGGAGAGAAGGGCATACGGAGGCAAGGCCATCCAACTCTTCACAGAGCAGACTGGCCTGTTTCTAGTTTGGGATGACATTCAGGATGAGGAAAAAGGGACTATGCTCAGGAGACTGGCAAAAATAGATCGCAGTTTGACCAGGAGATCACACATAAATATATGTGGGCTGTGCCCAGGCTGTCCCACAAGAGAAGAATTTGGCATGTGTTGAAGAAGGGCCAACACACAGGTATTGGATGGGTTCCAGGCATTATTGTTTCTGTAAGCAACACCAACAGAAAGATATTGGATCCCCAGCAGTTGTCATGCAAAATCATTCTCAATCCATTTCATCCTCACGAGTACTGTTGCCCTCCACCTCACCTTCACAAGAAATGGTGAGAGGAGGATCATGACTAACCAGGGAGAGTTTTTGACTGAGGCTGAGTTTTAAGAAAGGAGATGTGTCAGATCAGCATACCCTTGCTGAAATGGCTTTTTAACAGCGCTGCCTAGAGCACTAAACATTAGAGACGTATAACCGAGAACTCCACAAACATTTGAAAAACGGCAAACGCTGCGAGAGAGGGAGGACTCTGTGTGTGGGGAAGGCAGAGGGAACAGGAAAAGAGGTGGCTGCCTTGCGAGCTCCTTCGACTCGGTGCTCAGCATCGACTTAAATTCAAACCAGGCACAAGGCATATGATTCTCCGTGAGAGCCGTTCTCCAAACTGCCGCACAGAAAGGAAACCTGAGCTAGAGCAGGTCTGGTCTGAGAGCTTTGAAGTGATTTCTTTCAGTAAGGAAATCATTTCCTTTGTCTGTAGATGTTCAGGAAAACTGCCTCATCGGAGACTGGTTCTCAAGCCATTCTGATCATAATTGTTTTGTCCAGAAAAGGACTGTGACTAGAAATGAAAAAAATTATAAACAGTAGAAAAAATGCTTGTGACTATGCATTACATCCATATGGAGAGGGAGAAAAAGGGGGAAAGAGGGATCAGTTAGAACAACAGTAAAGATTTAATTCTGCTCTCAGTTACACTAGAATCGCTCTGCTGAAAAAAACGAGATGAGGCTCTGACTGAAGAAACACTGGGGGCTAAAGCAGGCAGCCCTCTCCCTGCTAGACATACCCTGTTTTGCTTGGAGCAGTGCCATTCTAGGTTTTTAAAACATGCATTTTTGTGGCACCCCTGCAATACAAGGGGATCAGAAATGGGCAGCAGCGATAAACATATTACACGCGTGTAAAGATGTCAGCTACTTAGCCAAGACAGAAGAGAGAAGGAATAGCTTGTAATGTATGGAAAGGAGCAGCAGACGCTGCCTGGGCTCGGGTTTCTTCTCTTCCCGGCTGCTTGTTTCAACAAGCACTCTCGTGTTCCCTGCTAGTGAGAGGCTGAAAGTGCTTTTCTCCCCTCTCTCCTTTCCCCGGCTGCCCTGCTTCCTTTTAATTCATTGTGACAAGAAGCAGTCCTGTGTCACGGCCACATCTTTATTGCTGATATGGTCTTTCCACTTAAGGCCCAACCTGAATCACTTAAGTGTGCGTAACTTCTACTGAAGTCGATGTGAGTGTAACATCTGCAGGATTAGCCGTGTCCCTGGGTGATTCCTAATATTTTCTTTCCTCACATTCTTCTCTCTGGAAGATTTAACAGAGTCACAGAGCTCAAGTGTCCAAGAGACCATTCTTCTTCCAGGGTAGGATCTTTCCCTCCAGTGCACTTGCCAGCAGCCTGTCCAGTCCAATTTCAAGTGAGTCAAATGTTGGTATTTCCATCGCCTGCCTGGAAGACGATTCCGCTGCTTAAGCAGTCCAAACCATTAGGAACATTTTCCTGATATTCAGCCGAAATATTCTCTTTCTCAATTTCATCCCATTGCTCCAGGGATTCATGGTACTGGAGATGGACTGATATTAAACATTCTTACTGCGGCTTTCCCTGGACAAATTCACTAAGTGCATTGATACAGGAAGGAAGGAAGGAGGCAAGGAGGCTAGGCAAGGCAAGGCAAGCAAGGTAAGGCAAGGCAAGGGAACCCCCTGAATAATCCAGGAAGCAGAGAAATGTTGCTAGAGCTTTCACTTCATTCATTAAAAAAAAAAAAGAAATGTGTGTCCTCAAAGCTGGTAATTTGACAGACTGGCACCTCAAATCCACTATTTACATACAAACAGGCACATCATTTGTAGAAATAATATAAGCTTCTTCCCATCTTACTAAAACTCTGTAACCGTCTGGGAGAGACACTGTATCTAACAAGGTAATTCATTTTTTTTGTCTCATGCAGCCTTTAATCTCAGCTAATACTGACAGCTAAACACAGTGACAGCTGTGGTGACAATTTTGGTTCCTATCCAGTAAAGCAAAGAGGCACACGCTTAACTTTAAGACCAGGCTTTGCTGAATCAAGATTTTGTTCTTTGGATACTTGTTAAATTAGAAATGGCCAAAAACATCACCCCATTTCATGCAGGTCACTAAACAGCACTGCAGAGATGGGGGTTTTATTCTCTGTGGTCACCCTCCAGCCTGTGCTAAACAGCTATATTTCAATCGGTTACAACTGTTCAGAGGAACAACCTCATATATGGGTGAAATAATGGAAAAATTGAAATCAGCTGCCTCCTGCCCTAATGTCTCTGAAAGAGTCCTTTGGAATATTATTCCTAGCTTGTTTGGTTTTCAGTTTTTGATTGACTGGTTCACTGGCATCCAAAAATATCAGTCTTCTATTCCAAGAAAACGACACATATTGACTGGTTAATGGAAATCTAAGGGGTTTATGCCTCTTAAGTGAATTATGGAGTTTGTGAACTCCACATCCTTCAGTCTTTTCTTCAGTTACTAAAACTATTTATAATTTCTCCCTTTCTGGTTCTTTTGTGCTTGAAGAACAAATTATAAATAACTGATCAGATTATTTTGCCTCTTTAGGAAAACAAATGTGATGATAGAGGTTCAGATATAATTATTCTCAGATATTACTGGCACTGACTGATAGACAAGACAGGTTTCTGCAGGCCCGTGCCCACACCTGCTGGTTCCTTAGAGATTCTATAGGGAAAGGGGATGCCAAAGCTGTTCCTGCAGAAGGCGCATGTCTCTGCTTCAGCTTTACATGCTGGCAAGCCCCCGTATCTGCTAGCTCCACTGAAATCTCACTCCCAAAGACTCTTCCCTTTGAAGAAATCCTTTCCGTGTAGGAGAGAGAAATGCACGTTTGGGTGTATGCACATTAGTGCGTTTCAGAAACGATTCCACATTTATCTCTTTTATGTAAAATGCAGCTCTGATGATGGGCACTGGCTGAAAATATCACCAATTTAGTTACAGGTTGTGCCATGTACTGCTAATAAATGCAAAAAGCCAGTCTGGGTTGGGTAGGAAGTGTTAAGATAGATAGCTGTGCTGTTTGTAAACATGACAGCCCAACCACTGGCACATTGGGGCTGCAATATACCTCTGAACTGTAATCATGGAACATCATCCCTGCATTGATCTACTGAGATCAGCAGCCTTCTTTAGATCCCACATCCAAACTCCTTTCTAGCGTAATACCTACAGGAGAGGAAGGAGAGAACTAAGAGGAGGGAGAGTTAAGGCTAAAGCAGGGGGATTGTTATTATTATTATTATTGCTATCATTACAATGTTTAAAATACATGCTGGATGAATAATGCCAGTCTGTTGTCTACCGCTTAACTTCAGCAGATCTCCAAATGCTTTACAAAAACAGCATCATTATCCCCATTTTACTGGGACTCTGGGACTTTTGAAACAAAATTAAGTGCTTGTGCACTGTTCAGAGAAAGCGTAGGGAGATGAATGCTTTTGGGACAGTATTTGTACTGCTGTGTTTTCCATGCATGCCCAGTGGTCATGTCCTTGCTGTGAAGGTCTGAGCTCCAGATGTACAGAAGTTTTTGACAGAAGTCCAATGCCTTTTCTTTCTTTTTTTTTTTTCTTTTTTTCCTGCTCAGGCAAACTTTCCGGCTGGAAATTGATGCCGCAGCCAGGGAAAGTCAAACATATGGAAGTTTCACATTTTGCAAACAGGAAACACTCAGGGGACCAAAGGTCATCCACCAGGCTGGGCTCAAGCCAGGGTTACAACCCACATTTCCTGACCTCTTAGGCAGTGCTAAATCCACTAGACCCCCGCCTTGTCCTTGTATGTGTGAATTGTATTTCCTCTCCCCAGAGCTGTTTCTTTCCACTGCTTTCCAGGGGACCCAAAGCCCCATGGACATGGTTTCCACAGTGTATATTCAGCTGGATGGCTAGCCAATCCCGTGAAGCCTTGGGCACTGCTTTAGTAGAAATATATAGTAATAATAATGCCGCTGTGCATGTTAATACTGTCACCACACTGCTTTGTCAGCTGCCTGGAGCAGTTGGTGAGCTCCAGTACAAGCACCCTTGCTGGCCTCCCTTTCTGCCAGCGGATGTGCACCGTGTCCAGGTGCCTGTGTGGCCTCGTGCCCCTCCTGCGTGTCAGCACATTTCAGAGCAATGAGCAAAGGCTGGGCCAGGATCGCTGGTGGGTTTTCGCCAAACTGTCTGTGCTGATTTCCATTTGTACCAAATGGGGTAGTGTTTGCACAGGTTGATGTGGGATGGTGGTGCGCTCAGGAGGTGCCCTGGGCTGTTATGGCAAATTTCAACAGATTTCCTTCCTACCCACCACTCCCACCCCTCTTCTGACCTTCAGAAAAGCATTGCTCTTCCAGACTGGGCAGCAAAGCTCAGTGGTTTGAGCTAGCATCTCCTTTATAGGAAGCTGGTCTCTCTTTTAGGTAGCTTTCATTCACGGTAGGTGCTGTGGGCCACCTCCAGCAAGGCTGGGGTCTACTGGGTAGGGTCCTCTGGCCACAAGGAAACCCTTGCATGGGGATATGGGAGGAAGGGCCGACTGTGCTGCAGGTGCACATGAAGGTTACAAGTGCTGCTGTAAGACACACGTCCCTGCGCATGGCTCTGGATAAGCTGGAGGCTGGTTCACCCGGAAGGTGGGACATCTCCTTCATATTGACTCACCCGCATGTTTTCACACAGGAATTTGCATTTCTCATATCTCACTGCTGTGGAGGTTACGTTTACAATGAGATAACGTGGCGGCTAGTTTCAGGAATGCTATGCTAGCCCCAAAGCTTTTCATTATATTTTGTATATAATCTCCACTTAAAGTTGTCTAAAAAAGGTGCACAGTAGAAAAGAGTGTGCCTGTGTGTACATTTTTGTTTTTGATATTTGATAAAAATATCGAATGATGAAATCTAATTTTTCACTTTTTTCCCCCATTTGAACTCATTAATAATTTGTGTTCCATTACAAAAAATGGGCTTTTATGTGACTTGTACTGTGCCCTGAAATTGTGTTAGTGGCAGATTGTAATTCACTACTGGGGTTTTAAGAGTCAGTGCAGAGCACAATACCATCTCCATATTCATATTTCAGATCTGTCAGGGCACCCGGATTGTTCATGTAATCAGATGGATTTCCATTCGAGTCCTTGAGAGACAAGAAAACTGGCCATCACAGAGCGATCCTTGGCAATTAAAATGAATAAGAGCTGCCACTCTCAGTGGATGTCTTCTGGGTTACCATGGGGGACAGAGATTGGTATGAGGTTTAATCAGGCACTAACAGCACCTTGCTGGGAACTTCATGTCTGATAAAGGCAGCAGCATCAGACCAAGTAGCTCCTCTCTTTTTAAAGGGAAAGCAGCCTTTTTTTTTTTTTTTTGAAATATAATAAAACCCATGAAGTTTTGTAGTGTTTGATAGCAGAGAAGAGTTACAGGGTTTGGGTTACTTCTCTTCTCTTCTCCAGAAACGAATCACCCCTTTTTCTCCATTAAAATGCAGGGAAATGTGCTTGCTGGATGCTCAGCACATTAAGCTTTTGCAGGGCAATTTTTTAATTGCTTATGTTTTGCTTGTGCTGTGGCTACTAATGTGATATTTGGGGCTTTTTTTTAATTAATTTTGCTGTGACTTGGTGGTTATTGAAGGGTGACAGATTGGCAGCCTGGAGTTGGAAATCCTTTACTTATCCCCAGAACAATTAGAACGTAGGCAGTGGCAATGAAAGCTTCCTCAGCTAGCCTGGAAGGCCCAGAACAAGGATGAAGGTAAGCCTTCATGGTCTCTCTGCTGAGACCGCTATTAAAGATACCAATTAGTGCCAAATTGTATTTTGTGATGGAGGAGGCACCATTCCACTAGGACAGGACTGTAACTATGACACCTTTACTCCTCGGCTGGCTACAACTTTCAGTCCTTAATGACATGGCCTGGATTAGTATCCGCAGTCTTTCCGGCCAGATCCAGTCCGGTACGAAGCACTACGTGAGCCGCGAGTGCCCCCCATGCAGAAGAGAGGCAACGCAAACTGATGGCACGCAGGGGTCAAGTTTCTTTCTACCCAACCACAGAGCCATTTTTACGGAATCTGCCTGTCACCAGTTTTTTGTTTAACGCTTTTTTGCAGTGAAAGGGATTAAAACAGCAATGAAGTTCGCTGTTATTTTGTTTCGCCCCGAATGTGTGCACCTTAAATTTCTACGCCTCATTGAAAACATTTCTTCATTGGAAAGCAGAAATATTAAGGGTTCTTTCTTTTAAGGCTGAAGAGCCACAGCTTCATTTATACATTTACAGTTCTGTGGAGCGAAGTGGGTAATTGAATGGGTTGTTTAATGTACAGTATGTTGTGCTCGGAGCATGCCTGTATGCTAGGGTTTTCCTTCAAGAAGACTTGCTGGTTTCTGTACTGTATCTTAACTGTCAAGCTATTTTTTCCTTGCTAGGTTTCATTTGTGTTTTTCTTCACCTTTTGGAGACCCCTTACCTCTCCCCTCTTAAATCTACGCTCACCACAGAGCAGACATAATCCCAGATTTTCAGTAAATCAACACTATATGCTCCCTACTGACTAAGAGAATTTGATACTGACAGATTGTTACACCTAAAAGAAAAATACTGCCGTAGTTCCTCTAAGATTCTTTGCCTGGAACACAGAGCAAGGACGGATGTGTGATATCCATTATGAACGTAACAATACAGGTAGCCTACCATAATGCAATTATTTTTAATTTATATTTCATGACGGAGAGCATAGGTGCAGCTGTGAATCACTGTCCTCGTCTTTTTGCTCAGTAAAACTGCCCTGTCCATAACATTGCAGTGATACAATTAACTCTTTTCATCAACAGCACTGCAGATTGTAGTCTTGCACAAAGCCATTGTTTAGTCTACACATGTCTAGAAATCACCCTGCAGAATAGCAACATTCTGCATTTATATGACATCCGACATCCGAGTACCACTACGTGCTGGACAGATGTGTAATTAATGTTGCCTTTCAGCCTCTCTGTTTGGTGGGTAAATTCTAGACTGGATACGAAGTTATATTCAGTCCTAGGACGTGACGCTGAGCATCAGCAGTGCCTGTATGCTGTATAATTCTCCCATCTACTCAGTGAAGGGATTAAACGCATTCCCCCTTCTCAACCTTAATTTTTCTAGATCCCTTAAAGGGCTACTACTGCCTACATAATCTTCATCCCTGAACTAAAATCCTTTGGATCCTCTGGGGCCCTTATTAACTGAATGTTTTCTATGCTCTGCCTTGAAATGGTCCTCAGTCTCCTCATTGTTTTGCAAAGACCACACTGTGATTCCTGAGCAAATCCTCCCCTTTCATCTGTCCTTTATTAGCCTAGACGGGCAGAAGAGCAGGGAAATCTCCTTTTAGCAGTCAGATCCCCCTTCAGTGACTCTAATAAGATACCATATGCCAAAAGAGATGTTTGGATCTGATGAACTCCAGCCTACAGACACCCACCGTAGGGCAACCCCCTTCAGACTACACCCCCAGAAGGAGCACAGCTACCAGCTTCACAAACTTCAGATGCTTCTGAAATCCTCAGGGTAACATTTGAACCTCTGGACATATTCTTCTACCTTTGCAGTGCAGAGACCTTCATAATGCTGTCTAGCTACCTAATCATTCCCAAGCTTTCCTCCAGGAATAACCTGGGACTTAGTGATGACAGAGAGGAATAGGTGGTTGGAGGCTTTCTTCTACAGCAGTGGGTAATTTGGAGGGGGAGAAGTTGTGAAACATCAAGGAAACAACATGCTGAAAGCCCTGGGGTAACAATGGGGTCAAATCCCATCCGTATTTGAGCTGCAGGAAGATCCGGCACAGAAATCCTGATATGGTCTAGTTCTCTGTTCGAGGGAAGCCGGCTTTGGGCTACAAACTCAGTGTACAAGCACTGCTGGAGTACTGCGATAATCTACATGAGAGGGGAAGAGCGCACCCTTGCACAGATTCACTAGCCAAAGTAACACACTGGCTTTCTCAGCAGATACAGGAACTACCCATGGCAGGAGGAGGGGATCTCTGTGTCCCCAGGCAGATCCATCAACGGCTACGGCATCGCCTGGGGCTCAGCTAGGCTGGAGAAGATCTGCTTCTGTCCAGGTACCCACAAGACCATGCTTCCAACCCTAGGACTTGCCATTGAAAAAAAAAAACAAAAACAAAAAAGAAAAGAAAGAAATGAAGAGCTTTATTTCAAAACAGAACACAAGAATACTGAAATAGAAAGGAAACATTTTATCTGTCCAGTTGCTTAGAGAGTACATAGACAAACTTATAGATGTGTTTGAATTGGACACCAGAGGGCTTCCATATAGTTTTGTGAATAAATATACTGCAGAAGGAGTAATATTAAATGGAACAGAGGCAAATTAGTGTTAAAAAAAAACCACATGTTCTTGTACTGTGCCGAGATGAGCTGGGATGACAGGCAAGAATTTTCTACAGTTTGGGTGATATTCACCTTGAATTTACCCATCAGCCAGTGATGACACCTTCAGCAGCGCAGTGCCATGGCACTGGCCTAGGAAGGAAGAATGCCACCTACTTGTAAAGCACTTAGGGTTTTCCTTCAAGGGTTTCTGTTCAAATAACAGCCAAATCCAACCTTACCTTAGCAACTAAGATTTGACAAGGCCATCTCAAACCAAGATACCATGGCTACAGGCAGCAGCACAAGGGAGTGCTGATTACCAGACTTACTCAGATAGCAGGCAATAGGCTACAAACAATAATGCAAGAGATAAGCAAAGTGTCAAAAAAGAGAATTAAGGCGGCAAAGAAAAGAAATGGCTGAAGCTAAAAAGTGGTTCTGGAGTGGTGAGACTTATGGGTTGGTGATGAAAGTAAAAACATTCCCAAGCTCCTCTAAAGGGCTTATTTGAAAAGACTGAATGAATTTTAGAGCAGAGCCAATACCTCTATAACCATTGCTTCTGGGATAGATTTACAGCATAAACCCACTGGGACAGATTCAGTGTTGGAGTGAGTGAACGTAACTCTATTGAAGTTAATGGACTTGTGCCCACTTATATCAAAGATGAATTTAGTCTGTAGAGAAGGAAAATGGGATTTAACCTGAAAAGCACCCCTTATAGAGTCTAACAACATAATATATGATGAAAAGACAAGCAAGATTTCAGGATTTTGCTTAAAATAGTTCATTCTATGCTTAGGCAGATATCCTTCATTCCCTGTGTGAATATCCTTCACCCTGTATGGTATCCTTCACCCTCAAAACCTTTCCCAATAGCTAACACCGTGAAGAATAGTATTTAACGTTCATGTCATAGTAGCATCCAGAGATCCTACAAGGATCTCGTTACACTCAGTGGTCTACAAACACAAAGGCATGCCTGAATCCCCTTTCTGAATAACTTCCACTTTCTTTCTGTGGGCATGGAGGCCAATTAGAGTTACTGAAGTTCAGAGGTAGATTCGAGGGGACTGATGCACAAGGGACAGCTGACTAGGAGTCATTTCTAGCTACAACGTAGTCACTCTTGGGGAGACCAAGACTGGAATGTTCGCATTCCAGCTGTTCAAATATCAGATCAAAATTGATTAACAAAACAAAAGAGGGGACTATCTACTGTATCTTTTCCCTTTGCTGATGTCAATAGAGTAATAAATCAACAGGAGAGCAGACTGATACAGGAATAGATAATTAGTGCTTGTGTACAAAGTCTCATATTGTGGTCCATAAGTACTCTGAATTACTTGGATGAAAGCAACTATCTTTTAAGAGTATTATTATTTTGTTGTTAATGACCTGAATAATAACAATACTATTGATCTATAATTTGGAAGTGTCATCTGCTACACTCTGGCTTATGGATACTGCAGCTGGACAGTGAAACGATGTCAGGTGACCTAGAAGTTTTTCTCTTGGAGAAGCGTTTTTTGAAGTAGCTGTAGGCTCTCCCTGTGCAGATACGAAGTGGTGGTAGTCATGCACTCCCTCTGCAACGGCTGCATGAGGATTTATAAGACAAGCTCATTCCCAAAATATATATAAAATATTAAAAACAGGAATTAAACAAATCGCTTTAAAGTTGATAAAAAGCTACATTTTAAAAAAAACCAAACAAACAGACATTGGGGCAACTGTAGGGTTTCCCTCACAACACACTCTTACCACTCCGGCAGTGGATAGATTTTCAGATAGTTGTTGTAGCTAGAGTGACTCTCAGCCAAGTTATTGTATATGTACGTAAGAGTAAACAGGTAGGTCTATGCAACACTTCCCCCCTCACCCTTTCCTCCAGCTTCTCCTCCAAGGTAGTGTTTTGGAGGTATACCAAGAAAGGCCAGCCCCAGGGGGACTGTCAAAAACCAGCACAACCCAGAGCAGCCCTGAGGCTGTTCTGAATTGCACCAAGGGTTAAACCTGCCTCCAGCCAGCCTCAGGATTGGGGGTGTACATATAATATGGCACAGCCCACTATCTCCCCACTGTGCAGTAACCTAACTGATAGGAAATTCCTTGAATTTAGATTCAGAGTGCAGTAGCAGATCCTGATCCCTTAGCCGTGACTTGCCCAGAAGAAAAGACGATCCAGGTTCTGTCTGTTAGCCACAGTAAATTGTGCCAGAAAAGCCTCCTTGTTTTTCCCTGGCTGTGGGCTACACCCGGGCGTACAGATGCAACGAACAGACTTAACTATCTATTTGCAAATACATTCACAATGTCAGCCCATGCTAACACTCCCAGGGCAAGTACAAGTAGGGAAAAGCATTGCATTTTTAAGTGGGCATCTACTTTTGGAGGATGTATCCTTTGCTGTCCAGGGCTGGGAAGTTTCTAACGCTGGTTAATTATCTCCAGGATGAAGGGTTTAATTGGGAATGTCACAAGCTAAACTTTATTCCCTCTGAAGAGCTGTCTACCTCACATGGTGCTCAGAGAAATATTAGACAGCAAACTCAGTTCAATTTTCATTGTTTATTTTATATGCTGTAAAAACGCAAGCAGTCAGGGAAATGCGATCAAATGTGTCTTCTATCCTTTCACCCGTGTACCCAGTACTTTTGCGATGACACCCAGACTCAGGCAAGAGAATGATGATGAAGGTCAAGTGTGGAGAAAGCAAACTCTAAACAATAATGCATGATTTATAGCGTACAGTGAATCTTATCTGGGTCACACTTTTGAAGGGCCTCATTTCTCAACTCTTCTAATTCTTGAATTAATTAAGTTTCACATCCATTATTTTTTTTCTCTTTTGCTAGGCAGCTCAGAACGCAGAGATGACAGGCTGAGTGATGCACTTCAAAGAGGTGATTCTTCTTGCGCTGCGTGAAAGCTTTCAGAAGTTAGACTTGTCTCTGCAATAACGGGAATCAGACAGCCTCCTCACTGATTCATCTTCAGTCTTTCTCTCGCCCTGCTTACTGAGTCCTCTCCTACAGCCTTCTTTATGACCTCCACCCAGACTTCACTTGCTTGGCCTATAGAATTGGAAGTTTTTCCAGAAAGCATGCTCATCCAAAGGGGATGAAGAGCCTTCCTACATCCTCTCAGGAATAAGTGATTACGCTAGGTGACAGACTCTTCCCAAAGAGAGGACTACAGAAGGAAAAAGATATGCTTATTCTCCCCACTATTCCCACTGCTTGCATAGGCCTCATCCATCTTCCTGCATAGACACTCAGATTCTGCTGTTGCAAGCGCAATAGAAGTACAGAGCTTGACTGAAAAACTAGACTGTTATCTCTTTACAGTCTTATCTTCCAGATTTTGTCCACAGAGGCCTTAATCCTACAAAGTGTCCCCCCGAAGAGCATCCTCCATGCATCTTCTGCATGGGCAGCCATCTGAGCTCTTTGTAGGCTGCACCATACGCTCAAGTTCAGCAAATTTCCTACCAGACTTCTGTGGCTCCGTGAGAAAAGAGAAAACAAAACTAATAATAAATGATTAAGGACAATCAAAAATTAATTCTGCAATAAATCTATATGCAATCTGTCCCCTGTACTCCTGTGTGTTTTCTTATATTTGTAAGATTTGTTTTATGAATGATGTGCCATTAATGGAGAAAAGAGAGATTAAGAAACAAAAGCTGTAGCTTCAATCCATCATTAGGGAATTAATCAATTGGCAGCCTGTGCAGACAGCTATTTAGATCTGTGGCCTGAACAGCTTAATTGGGGGAAACATGTTAAAAGGGCTAGAATGATGTTCAAAGTAGCATAAATTAGCCCATTTTGGACCCATCACATGGCTTAATTTAACAACTTCTGTACCTCAGAGTTTGGCAAATGATCACATCTCTTGAGCTTCTTTGCAGCTTCCTACCCCGAGATAAAGTATATTTCCATCTGAAAATGATTAACTATAAACATTCCAGCTAGTTGGGAAGGGGGAAGGGGAAGGAGCCTTCTAGACGGCACTGGGAAACATTATCTGTCTGCATCCAGGGCTGTTTGGCCCGCTGTAGGTGTTTCTAGCCTTTGCTACGAGTGCAAAAAAGAAGCAGGCTAAGGCCTCTTGCCATCGTAACTCCCAGCTCTCCGGTACGGCTGATGAGTCTTGGATGCTCTTGAGTTCCTACCCTGACTGGTGCTACGTGACCAGTTGCTGCGTTCCTTTCAGAAGAGGATGCATTTCAGGGGTCCTTAATTTTTCTGACAGTTTGTAAAGCTTTTTGGCCCTTGAGATACACTCTATAACAGTGCATCTTCCTGAGTGGAGAAATCTATCTGGAATCAGGGCTGTGGGCTCAGACCCGTTATCTTTCATTAGAAACTAGTGAAAATTCGTAAAAGTAAATGTCCTGGAAGTTCAGCATTTTCTGGGAATTGGAGCTCAAGCTGGCTCTGAATTCAGCAGATAGCCTGCTTATGATGGGCCTAAACAAATCCCCAGGAACTCCCTAAACCACTTGGGTACTTGAATTCTGGGACTAGTTCCAGTGCTGAATTTTTCAGTCTCAGCACTTTGCTGCTCCTGATGCAATCAGTGCTTATATGTTCTGTTGTTCATTCAGCTGAGACGCCGTAGTTCTAGCTCATAATCAAGAGGTTATTTCTGGTTACCTATCACAGTGTCAGAGTGAAGCTGCCCAGGGACTTTGAAACAACACCATTTAGCTTTAGGGTTCTAAATGTTTCAACGTCTTTGCCAGGCAGCACCCTGACAACACAACTAAGCCCAGCTAACCTTATACATATATTGTACATGACGTTTATTTTGGAGCAAACTTGTTGCCCTGCATTCCAAGCCTCTGGAGGCATCATGCCATCCTCTTTATTCGTCAGGAGTATACCTAAATCCCAGTGTTGGCTAATTTGCAGCCCAGCCACATGCTTCCTATCTCTGAAGGAAAATGCAGAACGTAGCATCCAGAAGCAGTTCCAAACACAGTTGTTTTCAGTGAGGCAGGTTTCAAAGATGCTTGCTGACAGCACTGGCAATAGCTGTATTCTCTTTCAAGCTCCAATAGAGACTGAATATTACTCGTGCAATTCTTGGCCTGGATCCTTTCCTGATGGGTCAGAGCAATTCAGTCTTTAGGCTTTAAGGAATCAAAAAGATTGCGTATTCTACCTGATCAGTGTTAAATTGTTTGGTTGTTGAGCATCCAACTGTGATCCCAGCTCCTCTGGAGGTAAGTCCAAGTTGTTTTGAATTTCTCTGCACTTTCAGCAGCATAAATGAGACGAGAATCTCGTTATCTTTTTCTATTGATATTGTCTGTGTTAGATTGACGTACCTCACTCACAAACAGCTGGCTTCTTTTAAGAATTTTTTTTTATCCATTTACTCACAACTAACTATTTACGAGTTGATACCTGTGACAAGAGGTGGTTTAGAGGACCTCTTCCAGGGAATCCTATGCTCTGCTGATTGTATATTGTGATAACCAAACCAGCACCCAAGGCAGGCTGCAATCTGGGACATATCACTCTTTATGTCTCATTCTTTATTCCATTGGCACTAGCTTTAAAACAGATTGCAGCACACTGTTTTCTCTTCAAAATATGGTGGCAGGTACAAAGAAAAAGCAACATCAAAGTTGCTGCAAAGACAAGAGGTACAGGAGAAAGTGTTCATTTCGGGGAAATATTAGCACAGAAAGACAAAGACTCGGAAAAGAGTCCCTCCAACTCATCTCTCAAGCCACTGGAACAACAGTAACATGCAGTCTGAAAGAAGGTAAAATAAAGCTATAAGTAATGCAAAGTCAGGAAATGGTGTGAATTATTTGAATACAATGCTTAACTAACATCAGACTGCCTAACGACTGAGACAGGGAGGGGTTCTGGAGCAAAGGTTTAGGCTATGTGAGCCCTGAACTAGGGCTTAACCTAAATAGCACTGTAAACCATGGATGTTGCCAAGTATCTCCAGTACAGAAAAGTGGGGGTTCTGGGAGGGCAACTTATCATCCGTTCCCTGAGAAGGAGGGATGAGAGCATCTACATCATTAGACATCTTCTGCAGAGCAGAGCAGCTTTCTCAGCATTTGACGCTTTCTTCCCTAGCAGGAGTACACCCATTCTACTGGGAGAGGTTCCTCCATGTCTGCAAAGACAGGAATAAAACGTCTCTAGTGGGCATAGCATCCATTAGTCCACGAATACACATTCCTTTCATGTATTTCTGCCTGCTGCAACAGTGTCAGCTAGCATAAGAAGGCTAGTCTGGAAGCCCAGCCTCTGGATGGCAGCTAAGAAGTGGAGGATTTGCAACCTTGTGAAGTGAATCATTTCAGGATAAATAAATAATACAGATAGGTCAGGACAGGGACTAGAAAAGTAATCTTTTCACTCTTCCTTTAGCCATGTACACAACACTGCATCTGACAGGATACATAGCTTTCCCTTTTTTGTAGTTTAAAATACAGTGCTAGTTACTCACAAAGGCAGCCTTTCAAATTTTGCACATTAAACACACTCAGTGTTTTATAAAGGAAAAGAAAAAAGACATATTCTCACACCCTATGCGGTGCGAGCCCATGCTGCTGTACCTACTAGAACTACACAGACAAATGTGCATATTTCAAAACTTTCAGAGCTTTTGCCTTGGTATTTTGGTTATGGAAAACTACATCTCGAGAAGTAGAAGCAAAACGGAGAACCTAGAGGGGAGCTGATGGAAGAGAAGCAGGCTTTCATAGCATAAGGATTTCTATCACTTTTGGACAAAATTGTACTCTCCTCTTTCCAGATAAGTACGAAACCAGCATGTGAAATGTGCAAGGCTAGCATAGCATCAGCCAAAAATGGCTACAGAAGCTCCGCAGGAGCTTACTGACCACGCCAGAAGTGAAGCAAAGTCACATGAAAGCAGTCACCTGCAGATGCATCCTGTTACCAAACTCCTTACCTGTAAGAAACTCTACCACTAGTCTCAGCAGTTTACAGTGAAATTATGGCAAAATTTTTCCTATTTCATTTTGCAAAACCCACTGTACAATGTATGTTCTGTGCATGTTTCCCCAACATACAATTGCTTTCACAAGCGAGGTAGAAAAAAGGGTGAATGTGGAACACTCTTTATCTGAAAGATATCTGTTTACATTTGCAAACTGACCCACTTAAACTAAAGTAGGGATGCTTTGCGTTTAGACTTTAAGGTACTAAAGGAAAAATTGTTACAGAAATGGAGTTCATTGCTCATTTTTGAATAGACTGGAGTTTTTTTCACTGTTCTTGTTCTGCATCTCTGTGTAGCACTACGATAAGTATGTATAGTTGTTTCAATAATATTTTGTCCCCTGCTAAAATACATTTCCACTCACCTGATTTTGTACAGCATGAGTAAGTGTCTAAGGCTTGAAGCAGTACATCATTTATAATATCACTTCTAATTGAAGAAAAGTGGGCCAAATCTAAACGGTAAGTCAACTTCAGCCATTCAGGGAAAATTGTATGTCAGAAACCATTCCACCCACAGGGTGTAGTAGAAGGAAATAGGCAGTAATCAATGCGCTATATTATTGAATTGGGATTAACTTCTAATTGGCAACCAACCATTAGTCCACGTAGACATACCAGCTCAGAAATGCTCGGTGAAAGCCAACTAGCTTAGCTTAGACTTTTGAATAATCCTTAAATAACATGAGCCCATTAAGTTAGGTAATGTTTAGTTTTTCTTTTATCATTGTCTTACTTGTGAATTGAGAGGCTATTTTAATTTTTTTTTTTCCAAATTGAAATGGGTAAGAGTACTACAGGATGATGTCAGCATTCAAGTCTTTACCGAATAAATACGGGTTCATAACCTCTCTATCCCAAACTATATTTTTGCTCTGTCATAGCAGCCACTAAATTATTCCCAGCTAAACTC
This sequence comes from Struthio camelus, assembly GCF_040807025.1. Taxonomy (NCBI): domain Eukaryota; kingdom Metazoa; phylum Chordata; class Aves; order Struthioniformes; family Struthionidae; genus Struthio; species Struthio camelus. The sequence goes on along the minus strand of NC_090943.1, from coordinate 121,761,724 downwards.
CCTTTCACCATGAATCATTTTACTAACGGAGCATGCCTTCTCTCAAATCCAGAAACCAAGCCCCCCTGTTGTGAAGAACTAACACCCCACCAGCTCTCATACCCCATGTCTAGGGCTATATAATCCATGCTATGTGCCACGCATAATGTGTATGCAGCCACCCTTTATCAGAGCTACTGCTACCAGGTTTTGGGTTGATTGGCTCAGATGGATGAAGCAAAGCAGCAGCTGGGAGGAGCTATTTGATTAATAATAAATAGATACAAAGATTTATGATTAACACAGAACATCTTAATGATTTACCATAGCAATGAAACCAATAGGCTAGTATTCCAATCTGATTTCTACAAATTTGTATAATCCTCAGGGTAAAACAATTTAATGTGCTGTCTCTTTTATAGTTACAAAAGGCCTTTCATATGATCAATTATACATAAGAGTATAATAAATGTAACTTTCTTCATACTAATCACATCTAACTTAAATTCTCTTGTCGGTCTTTGGAGTGTATGTAGCATTCCCCATAAAGTTTTTAGTCTCAGCTCTTAGCAAAAGTTAATATACCCAGAACTTCCAAATAAATCATCAGTACAAGGGTCTTCACACTAGTAAAACTGTTCCGACAATACAGTTTATTAACAAAGCACTCCCTTCTTCCAGCCAAGCCCCTTGCTTAACACAACAAACTCTCTGCTTCATATCAAGGGGTTGTCTGGAGGTTATGGCTCTGGATTTTAAAGTTTAGGTAAGTAGTACTGTGTTAGGATAATGCAAGACTAGTATAATGGTAATATAATAATAATATTTTGCCCCAGTAGACAGATCTCATCAGTAGATCTCAACTAGGAAATGGAACTACATACACACATACACACACAACAAGTCTCAAAGGCCATTTGGCTTATTAAAGGTTTCAAGTTGAAATTGCCATCTAATGGCGTTTCAGTTTTCTAATTTCTATAGAACCGCGTTTCATAAAAAAAAAAGACCTGCATAAAGTCTTTCCATCTGTGGGAGAGAGAGGATATATACTACACATACACATTGAAAAAAAAATTCAAATTTAGATACAGATGACTATGATAAAGAAGATAGCAGAAGCCAATCGCAATAGAAAGAGACTGTGGAAAAAGTCTTCCTACAGTGTTCTAGCTACCTGTTTTGGCATGCACAATGTTCGCTAGGATGCATAGTCTCAGTATGAAGTGACCCGACATCCACAGAATTTTCAAAGGGTGAGGAGTAAGTTGGAAGGCAGCTGAGACTACCTGAGCGTGTGAAAAAGAAGAAAAAAGTACGGAGCACTTGATGCCTGGAAAGAGGAGATTTGGACAACGGCCCCAGTTTTCTGCAGCGAGAAAGAGCATTCTCTAAAAAATATTTCCTATTGGGCATTAGAGACCCTCAAGATTTTTGCTAAGACTTTAGGACATCCCTTGAAGCCAGTTACAGTAAATGGCTTGAAGACTTTTGATCTGATGGAGAACAGCCTTCATCCTATGAAACCTTTTCAATTTTGGAAGGAAAAAAAAAGGAGAGAGAGAGCAAAAGATGCAAGCGAGATTTTTCCATAGGCAGAGACGTTGGGATCTGTGTGTAAAAACACATATATGAGAAGTGCACCCATGTCTGTGACGTGTGATTAATGGCTTTGAAAAGAAAAAGATACTTAAAGGCATTTGAGGTTCTTTTTATTTCTTTCTTTTTCCAAGGTTCTAGATTCACATTCTCCCTTTTAACCACATGTGCCAAATTTTGCATTCTCCAAGCAAAAGCTCAAATTCTGACACATTCTCCAGACTCCAGAAACTGATGCTTTAAGAATCCTTCCTCTCAATGTTAAAGACTTTAACAAAATCAAAGTTACTTGACTAGCCAAATAACATTGAGTTAATTGCCTATCATATGGTTTTGTAGTATCCGCACGCATTGTCGTTGGTGTACTGTTATGAGCTGACCCGGCTTTTGAAAATATTGCCCTTAAAGTCTGGCACATTTTTGGAACCAGGCTGTCAGTGAAGGAAAAATGAACTGGAACATCATAATCTGCTTCAACCATAGTAAAGAGAGAGACATCTGGTAGGCCACTTGGCAGTCAGCCAACAATGAAGACTTCAATTAAAATAATGAACATGTTCTCAGGAGTGTGTCTCCGAACTGAAGAAGTTATAAGTCTAGCCTGCGTCTCGAAAGTTGGCTGTAAGTGGCAGCAGCGGGCTTCGTCATCACCATGTACCACGCGTATTCTGGCATTCCACAGGCGATAAAATCACCACACTAAGTACAACTGCAGCAAGTTAGAAACAACAACAAAAAGCAGGTTAGAGGAGTAACAATGGAATGGTTTCACACTTCTTAAAGCTGTGCAAAATTCAGGCCAATCTCCCTATACTAACAAAGTTACTGTAATTTCCGAGTCAGACTGGAAAGCTGCTCACCCTGAGTTCCTCCATAGCTGTTCTTACAGATGTCCTAAGTTCCCCCAAGCTTCTCCTAGGAAACCACTCAAGGTATTCTGGGATTTCTGTCCATAAAAGTCAGGGCAAAGAGGATGGAGTCAGCCTAATTTACTTCCAAAACACATCACCAGCTCCTACTGTCTTGGGTATCTGAAAAGAGGGACCGGAATTATGATGGGCATTGCATCCCAAAAGAATCCCTAAAATGGAAGCCAATGCCACATCTAACAAGCCCTTTCAGGACCAGAGAAATGAGGAAGTAGAGCGTTATGAGGTGACAACAGAGCACAGCAGATTTCTCTCATTCTGCCTAGGATATTCCAAACTGTGATTTGACTTATAGTCAAAGAATCAATAAAATTCCAGCAGTGGCAGCATCCAGATCTCGATATCACTAACTCAGCCCATCTTTAACAAAAATGCACACTTAAGGAAGATTCTCATCAGTCCATTTGCAGTGAAAAAAAAAAAAAAAAAGAACTGCAATAATACCTTAGCCCAAGTTAGGAATTTAAAAGAGCAGTGAATATGCAGTAGATGTGCTATATTTAAATAAGAGGTTGAACACAGCAAAATGTGTCACCTAATGAGGCAGCACAGCTCCTTCATAAGACCATTTAGAATTTGTAATGGTAATTGCTTTATGGCATTGTGAGGTCATTACAATCTGAGATTAAGATGGCCAAATTGTTGCAGGGAAGATCTTTGGAGACCCTGTTACAAAGCCATTGTGAGGCAATATTACACACTCAAAATGATTTCAAGGCGTGATTTGGAGAAGACCTCACTACAGTGCTCTTATGGTAAAATTGCATTGCGAGACTACAATAAGAAATAAGACTGCAGTGCAAGTCTGTGGAGATTAGACTCAATTATGATGTCAAAACAAACTGAAACAATGTCAATGCAAGTTATACCATTAAAGTTGAGACTTAAACCTAGGAAAGCAAGGAAATTCTGCATTAAACCTGCCACAATACCTTTAAATCACACCCTTGTGCTAAGGTGTTTTAGCAGGTAGAGACCTTTGTTAAATTGTCTCATAGCTCTGGGTGTTGTTACATACTGCATATGATTTCTGTACAAAATCATTGTAGTTTCATAGCACAAATGTTTAAGTGATTAGCCTAAAGTGTTTAACCTATAACTGAAGATTCAACGAAATTCAGGGTTGCAGTGAGAACTCGAGGTTAACAATTTATATCTTATTGGGTGCATTGTGCCCAGATTTTATAGATATAAAGGACTTAATCTCTCATACAAATAAATTGAACAATTTAGGCACTGTGAGACGAGATAGGCTTGGAGCTTCCAACCTCCTTGTTTCAGTGGTCAATAGGAATTATGCACCATTGTGTCCAAGCTGGATAAAACCATGCTAGGAGTTGCTCTTACTTCTCCTAAAACACATAGCCTGGCCTGCAATAAGAGGTAAAGCATATGACAGACCATTGATTTTTGTAATGTGTTTTGTACGAGAGGACCCAAGTCAAGCAAAATGTACGTATGTACCAGGGCCTGGCTGAGTGCTACAGATTGTAAGCTTGGGGCAGAAAAAGGAGAGTGGGATGCTGGGACTGAAGAAAAGATCTTAAAGTTATCTAGACTGACTCCCTCAAGGAAGAAACCTTCATGGGAATGACCAAAGAAACCCTCCCGGTAAGCTTTAAAAAACTTAACCAAAAAAAGAGCTTTAGAAAAAATCACCACTCTCACAAATGAGCAGACTGTCTGGCACATGAGTAATAAAAACAATTAAAAGACAGTTGTCTGAAGGATTGATTCATTAAGAGACTGAATATATTCTGCAAGGTGTCAGCACCTACTAAGTTGACTGAGATCTGAGGGGAACTCACAGTCCCTTGGGGAATGCTCTGTGCTTCAGAGTCAAGGGATCCAACGCTCAGCATGACAAAGCACAAGCACTGTTTTCACAGCTCTTGTTCATTGCATAAGTGCTCGTCCACAAAACAGTCCTGTTGAACAGCAGTAGTCCTGCAAGCACGGATTGCATCTGTGATTGAAAAGTGATAGGATTAGCCCCAAAGAATCCAGGCCCCAAAAGGGTTTGACCCAGCTGGAGGCCTGGAAACAGAATTAAGTGCAGAAACTTAGAGGAGAGCAAGAGCAACAGCTCTGCCACTATACTTCAGCCACGTGCTGGCAAATGCTTTCTATAGGCCACATGCACCTCACAGATTTGCTTCATAGTAAAATATTGTCTCTTTTCAGTATTGAAGCCATGAAAGTTTAAATGATGTTGGGCTAGGGATTTAGCTGGTATAAACTGGTTCATCCCCAGAGACTTCAAAGGAGTCACATCAGTTTTTGTCAGCTATGGATCTGGCCCATAAAACCTGAGTATTTTTTCTTACAGCACATATCAACTGACAGAGCTGGTAGCCTATACATTGACTTTTCTTTTAAGACAGTACATCTGTACGAAACATCTTGGATTCTCTTAGCAGGGGTTCCACAGATAGTTTATTTCTTACAGTTTTTTTTCTTACTGTACAAAACATCTTGGATTCACTTAGCAGGGGTTCCACAGACAGTTTATTTCTTCAGTTTTGTTTCTTTTGTATTTGGCAATGTCTGAGGCCTGTTCTGAGATTTGGCCTGAAACCAATACAAACCCCAACCCAGCTCCCCCTGTATCATCTCATTTTGGAATCCCAAGTTTCATTTGACGTCCATCTATCTGTCCAAATCATCGAAAACTACTCCCAGACTCACCAGAACATCTGTAAGTCTTGGGTGAGCTTGTCCCAGATTTAGGGGATATAACTAAATCTCCTTGGTTTTTGTTCTGAGGGTTTCATGCAGTTTTAAGTACATATCCTCTGTGCTGGTGTCACTAAGAGCGATTCCTTCTGTTATTTTATACTAGTGTTATCCACTGTGCTAATTATACCAGCATCACCATGTGCATATTGATATCATTAATTAGCAAAAAAGTCATTCCTCAAAAATACATGGCAGTGTCTCTCTGACTCATTTACTACAAGGGTAATATAAGTGAAGTACAACACCATGATACACCATATTTAGCTCCGAGCTGCAATCATCTTTATTAATTGCTTAATGTAGCAATGCCTACTGCAGGAAATGCCACCCTGCAAGGTCCTGATTAGTTCCTCAGAGATGCTAAGGGCTCACATTTCCCACTGAAATCACATGCAGCAGTGGACATTCAAGACCTCCAAGGAAGTACTCAGAATTTTGCCAGTTCTGGCTGTTAGCATAGTCTGTGGCCCTAAATAAACGCAACTCATGATAAATATGAATGTGAATGCTGAGGAGGAAGATCTGCAGATGACTGTCAATAGCTGAGGAATAAGAAGAGGAGCTGGTCATTCCAGATAATCCTCAAGATCCCAATAAAGAAAGTGAGCATTGAAACAATCAAACACCCACTCAGCACCTCAAAACACTTCAGGAAAGTGATCTTACCTTGTTTGTAATCTCAGTGAAAAACCCACATAACTAGTTATAATAAGAAAGATCACTATATTGCTAAATATAACTATTTCTGCTAGATTTTTTTGCTGATGACATGAAAGATATTCCTTTAAGCAGATATCAGAGATGACGCAGATCTTCCAGCATCGTGGGCCTCGGTGCCAAAACCATCCCACACAAGCCATAGAAAGCTAAGTCAGCGTTTCTGTGATTTGGACCCCAAAATCAGTGATGTGTCTGAGCAAGAAGAAAGTTTAGGTCATTCACTGGCTTTGGAAAGAGCAACAGTGAGCAGATCAGCAGGGCATAATTCTCCTGTCTTGATCTTGGTACCTTCCCCAAACACATAGGCAAAACACTCTAAAACTTCACTGGCATGAATTCATGGCTTGGTCAAATGAGACTCAGGTCTAACCCAGGGAAACTAGATGCGTATTTAGGCTTGTATATATTCCCAGTCTGTACATGTATGTACTCTAAGCAGCATCATGGCATATTTAATGTCTATTGAAAAGCCTGAACTGTGGTCCTCTATGTCCAGTAATCAGTTCTCTAAGGAGCTGACTCTGATTAACCTATAGATAGTCAAATGAACACCCTCCTGGCCCAGACCTGATATTCAACTGGATGGTCAGGTGAAGTAAAGGGGGTTGAAAAAATCACCTTTTCATATGCTTAATCAAAGAACTTTATGTCTACCAAGTCATTAATGAGCATCACTTCAGGAGCCCTGTCATGTACATGGTTGTTATGAGATAGCATTACTCCCAAAGATATGCAGTGTTCAGCTCACTCCTCCTTCTAGTAATTTAAAAATCCCTGCCACACCATAGGCCCCCTTTGCACACAAGGGTAAACCTTCGTGAGACTTATGCTAAAATCTATGGGTACAGCACACCAAAGCAGCCGGCTGGTACTTGAGGAAGCAGCCATTTGGGTTCTCAATTTGGCCTGACAGCCAAAGTGAACTCACAGGGTGGCCCACCCCTGCTATGGGGCACATGTTGGAAAGGAGAGGTGTAGAATTACAGTCCAAGGAGGAGTAACAATAATAACAGGCAGGCTAGTGCATGCAAGTCCCAGTGCACCACTTTGAGATGCATCCTTACATGTCTTCTATCATTTTACTTAAGGTACCATTAATGTGGAATAAAATATATCTCCAAAGTAAAGAATCGCTTCTAAAACAATACCATGGTTAATGTTTCTATTATTGATCTGCATCCAGCTGTTGTATATACATCTATGGAGCTGCTTGCTGTTTGGTTTGCTGCAGACTGCATCTGCTGTTGGCAAGTTATGAACTCACACATTTTAAGCAGCACTAATTTGAAGTGAATGCCTTATAAATAATCCACGCAAACAATCTTTGACATTAATACACATTTAGTGATACTAAACCCAAGCAGATAAAGTTCACAGTGGTTCAAGAAGACGACCCACATCATTTGTGGCCTTTAAATCCCCTGAGGGCTTTAACAGAAGAGAGAAGCAGAGAGGCCATGTTCTTAATGCCACCTTCAATTACATTTCCTTCCCTGTTTATTTTTCTTCTCCTCCCTCCCTCAGTAAAAATATTCAGCCTGGTTTTACGTGGGGGGAGTGGAAAATGAGGGAACTCTTTAGAAAAATCTTTTCCTGTGCTCTGGAGGCAGGATTGGGCTGGTTAACTACAGGCAATTAAAATAAACAAGAGTTTAGGCTGATGTATTTAATCAGAGGGTATGGCTTAGGTTATAATTACATTGCTCAGGCACATAATTGATGAGTCTAAAAAATACAGGTGTGCAGTACTGACTGAAAGACCTCTGCGGAGTTCAAAGAACATGGTGATTCTTGAAATCCAGGCCTCAAGTGTTCGATATTTTCATTTGAACAGCTGTGTAAAGTGTTTGCGATGCAACCAATCCTCCTCCCCCTTTCAAACCTACTAACTTCAGGGTTTCACTATAAATTCGAAAAGTTCAGACCTTGTTTACCAAATAGGCCACAAGCCTTTGAAAGACTGTCACTTGAGTTACGGTTTTGCATTAAAATCATGAACATCATGTGATCCTGGGCAATATGCTCTAGAGGACCCTGCTTGAGCAGGGAGGTTGGACTAGATGATCTCCAGAGGTCCCTTCCAACCTAAACGATTCTGTGATTCTGTGATTCTGTGATTCTGTGATTCATCATTTTGGAGAGTTCTGATGCAGAACCACAAGATAAATAAAGGTATAAAATGTATACATACATACATATATATATATATGTATATATTTTAACTCAAGTGCAACTTGACAATTTGGGTTCATCTGAACATCAAGCTCAGAGTAGAATACAGGATACACAGTCCCACATGGACTGAAACTGAAGTCAGTCTTTGTGAAATAGAACTACTTATTTGCCCATACCTCTCCTTGTTTGGGTGCTTTTTCCTGTCCTTCAGAAACTAGCAAAGCTGCTCATATTTTCAGAGTAAAGGAGAATTATCCACTTTTGGAGACGTCTTCCCATTGTATTCAGTGGCACTCTTCCTATTGACCTCAATGATAGAGCTGGGAGAATTTGTAATGAATAATTAATCTGATGAATTTAGCCTACTTTTCTGCCTGCGGAGTATCTGAGGGCAGATTATACTATCTTCAGACATATTTATTTGAAATTACTTAACACACTTCTTTAGATTGTGAATTGGTGAGGAATGATTCTCTAAATCTGCTGAAACTCCTACTCAGTACTGACACTCCCAGAGAATCATTCCTCAGATAGCAGCATATTGCAGTCCACCCAGGAAAGAGGCGTTATTTGATGTGAGGTACTAACTGAGTACCATGGTTAAATGTGGTCTTGCACAAACTAGCTCAATCAGACAAAGTATACCTTGTTGATTTTATCTTTTAGCTACGTTTTCAGAAATTTCACACAAAATTAAGTTACGTCTGTGTTTCTGAACCTCAAAGTTCGGACAAGTCAGACTTCCCAGTCAGATGCCCAGAGACTGGACTTGGGCTTCCAGATACTTTTTTGAGATATAGGGTGGGTCTTCTTTGGATGAACTCTGCTTTGCTTTCTTCTCTCTCTCTCTCTCTCTCTCTCTCTCTCTCTGATTTCCATTGCTATTTACTTATTTCCTATATTTTTTCCTCTGTTTACAGACACTGAAAAATATTTTTGTCTCTGTACTTCAGTTTTATCAATGGCTATTCCCTGTCCCAGATGTATTATCGTGTTGTCTGAGCTGGGTCCCTTGCGTTGTTCAAGAGATTGTGTAGTAGGGGTGACCACATCCCACTTACTGGCCAAAGTGAGATTTTTCTCTGCTGTAAGTATTGTGGAAGGATGTTTACTTCTCTGTTTTCAAGACCTGGTTTGTAATCAACTTTCTCAAGCTGATTAATTCACCCAGCTATTTCTATTTTCAGTCATTTCCCTGCTCTTGCCATTTCTTTCCATTATGTCCAAACCTTCTTGCACCCTGGTGACTCCAGTCATAGCTACTGGCCCTTAGCGTGGGCCAGAGCAGGTGGGAGTAAAGCAGTGGAAGGGATTTTTTTGTGGCCTAACTGCCTTAGTATGTCTTGGATGCCCTTTGCTCCCTGGCACGTCTTTGAAAAGATCACTGCTCTGCCAGCTGAGCCTGCTGTACGAACGCTGCAAGGAATGCTGGCCCTCCCTGTTCGCTTTTCTAACCTCTTTCCACCTTCTACTTCCCTATGCCAACAAATAGAAGAGATTCTACTGCTCACTCTTGGGTTTTCTTCCAGAGTCCAGCCTAGTTCTTTTTCCCACAGTCCTGTCTGTTTAGTCCCTCTTTAGAAGTCTTTTATTTTCTCTTTCTCTTTTCCGGTTGTTTTATGCCTAATTGGAAACCTTCTGAATAAGGCCCTGCAGAATCACTGCCATGACTGAGTGCTCATGTAGTCCTAAGCATAGCTGTGTTTACAGCTCATTCTCTTCTTTGCTCCTTGTGATAGACACACACACACGTGGACACCTAAAGGGGCTGAGTAAGGGGCTGAAAGTGCTCTAGAAAGGTTCTTCCTTGTTGTTTTTCAGTTGTCAGACTGTTTCCGTGCCAAACTGTTGTATGCATACAGCCAGATTTAGGCTAGGTACCCTATAGCAGCTGCAATTACCCTGGTGCTAAAAGAGATTTCTAGTACAGAGGTGGTATCCATTTACATGCTGGAGAAAATGTTCCAGCAGCATCCTCTTCCTAGGCCTTTTCAAAGAGAACTAGCACTTAAATGGCCCTGGCAGTGACTTCTGAAGAAACAGGCGCCTGGCCCTCAGGCTCTGCTCAGTGACTGCAGACTGTCTTTCCCATTTTTCTGCTTTCCCTCCATTCTTGTGCCTTGATAATGTTTATTCCAGCTCTTCATGACAAAAGAGGAAAAGAATGAGGCTAAGTATTTATAATATTAGCCAGCTGCAGTAAGGGTTGATGGAGAAAGGCAGCATCAAATTTTTGTAGGGACTTTAGGTAAGTGCAGACCTGAACACATTTTGTGTACCTTGTGGTCAGATATACATGGGAGTGGGAGGTAGACACTTAGCCCTGATAGCAAAGGTGTCTGATTTCCTTCCGTGTTTGCCCTGTTGCAGGCAGAACTGGGCATACCTGGCTGTCCACATCTGCAGCGTTTGAAATAAGTGCATCTCCATGGAGCTGGAGGCTCTTCCACCTGACTATTCAAATCTCATTCTCTAAATGGATACTTGTCACAGAAATATTGGAAAATGCAGGCTGGTTGTGTTGTCTTTGCATCTCCAATCTCCAAAAATTAAGAAAAGGTAAGAAGAGAAGGGCTATCTTACCTATATGTATGAGTGTCTGATGGGAGGCTGTTAAGCGGATGGGGTCAGATTCTTCTCAGTGGTGCCCAGTGTCAGGAAGAGAGGCAACGGGCACAAACTGAATGACAGGAAATTCCACTGGAACATCAGAAAAACGCTTCTTCATTGTGAGGGTGACGGAGTACTGGAACGGGTTGCCCAGAGAGGTTGTGAAGTCTCCATCCTTGGAGATATTCAACAGCAATCTGGACAGGGTGCAGGACAGGGATAACAGCAACCTGCTGCAGGTGACCTGCTTGAGCAGAGGGGTTGGACCAGTTGATCTCCAGAGGTCCCTGCCAATCCCAACTATTCTACGATTCTGTAATTTCATCAGCACCATCCTTCCATTATTGCATTTGCAATGTCGGTTAAATAAATACCCTGAAAACTCTTGTCACTGCCCTTGGAGATAGTCTCTGGTGATCAAACTGGTACAACAGTAGATCTCTACCGTTTTTTGCCTAAGAACCATTGTAAATGGGGGAATTGTGCAATATAGGACTTTAAGATGATAATAGGACTTTAAGATGTACAAATACATAAGATTTCTTGGAATTATACACTTTACATATTTGAATGAGAGAGATCTGAGAGAATCAAGGAACATTTCAGAGAGATTACAGGGAACACAGGGGAAATTTTTACTTAAAATTGTATATACAGAGCTGACTTTAGACACCTGCAGAATAACTATTAAAAATTAAATTACTAAGCCTAAACTAACTAAAATGTCCTAATTCCCCTACCTGCTTCAAACCTTGATCAGCCAGTCAATGTCCCATGTGTACGCAGCTTTCCAGAAGGTGACAGTGTATTTAAAGCACAGTAGTAATTATTCAAGACTCTACATTTAATGATATCTATGGCTGGCCCAGTGCTTTGGCTGTGCAGTACTACACTGGAGAGTATATTTCAATCTCCAGACCCAGTCTCTCCTTCCCCAAGCTAGCAGATTCTAGGTATGCTGCAAGGATGAATACGCGCAAATGTGGGACAAACGGCTGGAGGATGCATCATCCTAATACATTCAGTCCCTTCCACGTTTTCCTGTGTCTCTCTCTGTGCTACCAAAGCCCCATGCAGGATTTGAATTCAAGCCCCATATGTGCCTACTGCTCACCTTGGAGGCATTCGTGACAAGGCCATACAGAAGCACTATCTTACTCTCCCCACTCTGGAGTGAACCATTGTCATTTTCAGCTGCTATTTGCTATGAAAACAATGGCTTCTGGATAACAAGGGCTGACGTGACACAGTCTGCAAATACTGTGTTGTGGCAGCCTGGAAGATAATGCGTGTTGCCGCTGAATTCACAAAGGGGAAAAACTTTGAAACATTTTAAAAATGCAGGTGCACAAATTACTCATGCCAGGAGCAGCAGTGGCATTTTGTAATAAAATCTTGTGTTTATTCTCCACTGTTGAATACACATACCTTACAGTTCCCAAGAGAGCATCGTCCTGTGCTATCCAATGAACAATTTTCAGATGGATTAGATACATGTGCAAAATGAAATAAAACTTGCACATTTATAAGGGGCACAGGCTATCCTTCCAGTAAGCACAAAATTCCCATTGATATAAATGGGCAGTTGGTTCATTATGGAGTGTTAGCTTTTTTTTTATTTTTCCTTTGTGTCAAAAATTAGGCTATTCTTCTAAGATAGCTGAATATTAAAAATACTACTGGGTGTTCTGCACAAAGGTCTACAAGCTACATCCAGATAAACAGCAAGCACTAACTACAATATAGCGCTTTTAAGCATTTTATATGTTGGTTGCTTAGCCTTAAAGAAATTTCCTTCTCATGATATTGATGCTATATCCAGAATAAAGAAGAAGTGGGCCAAAAATGTAATAATGACTTGAGAAATGTCTTTACTGAATGAATGCTGAGTCCATGGATTCCAGCAGCAATTAATATAAGAAGGAGAGCTGCTGCAAAGTCATCTATTGATCTGAAAATCATGTGACAGCTATTGTCTAGACTCCGCAAATTATTTTGAAAAATAATTTTTGAATACAAACCATTCGATCACAACTCTTCTTGGAAAGCAGGCTGATCAGGCTGCCTTATACTTTGCAGCAGCTCCCCTGTCTTAACCCATGACCATGCTTCCTTTTCATTTGCAGCAACTCCTACTTATAATAGTCAGTACCTGCACCAGTTCTCATTCAGCCTTTCCTTCCTCATACCTTCCCCCAAATTTTTTCTGAAGTTAGGCCAAATCTGGAGCAATTCACAGCATTTAGCTGAGTGGGGAAGACACAAATGTCCCAGGTCCAAGAGAAGTACCTAAGTAAAGCCCATGAGACTTGGCTCCTGGAGCCCATGGCAGTATATCTGCACTGTTGTAAATCGTAGGGCTCTTACGCGAGGGAAAGAAAAGCACTAAAGGTGAAACAAAAACATATCCTCCAGTATATTATGAATATTTGTCTCCCTTAACTATCTACTGCTGCTAACATCAAGCAATGGCATGTGTAGATTGACCAGTCTTCATGAGCAGCATGCTGGGCTGATGGATCAGCAGTGGCGTATGTGCAGCTGTGCAAGTCTGGTATCAAGGTGTTTCAGCCTGTTTCTGTTACCTCACTGCCCATCCAAGACATCTTTTGTTTCTATTGCTGTAATTTTATCAATTACGCATGTGAAAAAAAGAAATCACAACATTCCTCATCAAGGGTCTGTGTGCCTCACTTTTTCCTTCCCAGCTCTGGGCAGTCAGTCTCCAGTTCCCTCCAACAACAATGCGCTTTGTTTTGCCTTCATGAGACAGACAGTTTGTATCCGTATTCAAGCAAGGCTTTCTTTCACATTGGGTTTCTATGCAGTTCAAGACAGGGGATTGTATTTGGAGGCCTTGATTCTGCTCTCTCCCATGGTTTACAAATGTACAGCTCTACTGGTATTAGCTCTAACGCTATTTAACCTGTGGAGACATTTGGGACCTTCGCATAACTGAAGAGTGTCAGCTGCGTCTTTTTCTGGTGCTGTTTCTCTAGTGATGTCAGGAGTCACAAGCTCACACACTTGGAAACGGAGAAATTCAGGTAACTGACAACACTGCACAGAAAGCCCTTGGATTTCTATGCCTCTGGAGAGCTTGTATACCCTACAGACTGGCATGCCGGTGAGCAGTATGCTCAGAGCAAGGAAAAATGCCGACACAAGATGAGACATAACCAGGCACTGGCTGCGACACAGATACATCAGAGAGACACTCTTTACAGAATTTTTTCTTTCACGTGTATTTTGATTGTAGTGAAATTTCATATGTAACAAGAATTGATATTTTAACTTATTGGTTTCTTTCACAGATGCGTTTTGACAGTACTGGAGGACATGCAGTACAGGACACCTAGTAAAGTATCTTTGTTAATACTGGAGAATATGTAATTGATCAGTCCCATTAAGCATATCAATTTATAGTGCTGTCCAAGAAGTTTTCATCTTAGAAATCAGATAACACTTATTTAAAGGAGAAAAGACACAGAGAAACTCAGCAAATATAAAATATTCCACGTTTCTCCCATTTAAAATCAAACCCACCAGTACATTGGGTCTGTCTTGGATAGGGAGCAGAGAGAAAGGCGTTTGCTAGGACCTAAGCCAAAGCCAGGTTATTTTGAAACACTTTCAATATATGAAGCAATGGATAAACAAACTGAATTATCACTAGGACAAAAGATACTACCAGGTCTCCAAGACCAAGCCACCAGTCTCCAAGACTGAGCCACCAGTCACAACCTGTTTGGAGTTGCTGGGCAGATGCTCCATTGTAATGTCAGCATTTAGTTTTGAATTTTGATGGAAAAGAGTCCCAGAACAACTAAAAAATTCTCTATGCTGTGGTTCAGTGGATGCTGCACACATGTAGTTCCCATTGATATTAGTACTGAGGAGAGATAGCAGGCCAGAAAACATATCTAAGGTGACTCTTTAGGAACAGGTTGTTCATCAGTAACCAAAGTAAAAGTTCATCCCAGTATAAAGCTGCTGGTCATTGTAGTATCTAGAATATACTGAATCTTGGCTTTCTCTGTTTTCTCCCTTGTATGGCTTTCAAGAGAGTTACTGAGCTACTTAGCAGGAGGAAAACTGGGCCCTTAAATGTTTCTTGGGATTTAGCTTGCAATGGTGTATTTTTCTTACTTGTTTCAGACACCTCACCTGTAAGCCTTCATTGTGGTTATTTATTTATTTGTGTCAGCTATGTATTTATACACCTAAGAGTAACCGGTTTAATGAGGCAGTAGAGGTAAGTATGTATAATATTTGACATTTTAATGACAATTGCTTTGGAGCTTATATAATCATGATGTTCAGTGATACTTGTAAACAGACAGTAGAAAAACATTGCGCTCTTTTTTCAACATTTCCTTTTCCTTTTATTGAAGATCACATTACACACAGAAATCTTGGATGTTAAGAGAGGAGGGGGATGAAGGATCAGGATGTCAGCAGTTGTGTTGACTTTGAAAAGCAATTGAGGTGAGATATCGTGTCCATCTTCTTCAGGAAAGGTCACAGAAATTGCCACTGGTCAGGTGCCTCTGAAGTCCTGCGAGGCGTATTGACCATCACCATCAACAGGCAAGTACAACACGCAGCTTAAATAAACTTCAGAGTTCAACCTCACTGCATACGTGCCCCTTGCCCTAAAACTGTCATTGTTTCTAACTAAATTACTGTTCAGTTATACTTTGGTCCTCAGTCCTTCCTTGCTGCAAACTTGCTGCAAACTTATTTTATCTGAGTAGGTTCACAGAATCACAGAATCACAGAACGGCTGAGGTTGGAAGGGACCCCTGGAGATCATCTAGTCCAACACCCCTGCGCAACCAGGGTCCTCTAGAGCATATTGCCCAGCATTGCATCCAGGCAGGTTTTGAGTATCTCCAGCGAAGGAGATATTCACAGCCTCTCTGGGCAACCTGTGCCAGTGCTCACTCACCCTCACAGGAAAGAAGTTTTTCCTCAGGTTCAGGCAGAACTTCTTGTGTCTCAGTTTATGCCCGTTGCCTCTCATCCTATCGCTGGGCACCACGGAGAAGAGTCTGGGCCCATCCTCTTGATACCCTCCCTTCAGACACCTATACACATTGATCAGATTCCCCCCTTAGTCTTCTCTTCTCCAGGCTCAACAGGCCCAGCTCCCTCAGCCTTTCTTCAGAGGAGAGATGCTCCAGTCCCCTCATCATCTTTGTAGCCCTCCGCTGGACTTGTTCCACTAGCTCCATCTCTCTCTCGTACTGGGGAGCCCAGAACTGGACACAGGACTCCAGGGGAGGCCTCCCCAGGGCTGAGGAGAGGGGCAGGATCACCTCCCTCCACCTGCTGGCAGCACTCTGCCTAATGCACCCCAGGATCCCATTGGCCTTCTTGGCCACAAGGGCACATTGCTGGCTCATGCTCAACTTGGTGTCCACCAGCACTCCCAGGTCCTTCTCTGCAGAGCTGCTTTCCAGCAGGTCAACCCCCAACCTGTACTGGTGCATAGGTTTATTCTTCCCCAAGTGCAGGAACCTGCACTTGCCTTTGTTGAACTTCAGGAGGTTCCTCTCCGCCCAACTCTCCAGCCTGTCCAGGTCCCTCTGAATGGCAGCACAGCCTTCTGGTGTGTCAGCCACTCCCCCCAGTTTAGTATCATCAGCAAACTTGCTGAGAGTGCACTCTGTGCCTTCCTCCAAGTCACTGATGAATAAGTCGAACAAGACTGGACCCAGTCCTGACCCCTGGTGGACACTGCTGGCTACAGGCCTCCAACTAGACTCTGTGCCACTGACCACAACCCTCTGAATTCTGCCATCCAGCCAGTTCTCGATCCACCTCACTGTCCACTCATCCAACCCACACTTCCTGAGTTTACCTGTGAGGATGTGATGGGAGACAGGGTCAAAAGCCTTGCTGAAGTCCAGGTAGACAGCATCCGTTTGACCCATTTGAAGTCAGAGAGCAATTTTGGACCTATCATGCCTTGTGTTAGATCATTCAGATGGAAAAGTGAGAGGCACAAGAAAATTCTGCCCATGATAACTTCACAATAACAAGTGCTTTGTAAGATCAAATGATTAAAGTACTGAATAAGAGCTAGCTAATATACACCACAGTTGCACCATAACATAAGAGACTCCACACAATTATAAATTAGCTTTAGGGAAAAAATGCTATCCTACCTTGGTATTAATAATGAAAAAGCTATACAGTGATACAGTACTACAGAGTTGTTCCTTCTGACCACACTTTTATTTCTGAATGGGTATAGTGTTTGGGGAAAAAAAGATCTTTCTGAGCCATTGTGCCCTAAGGACATAAGGGTTACAG
The DNA here is from genome assembly GCF_040807025.1 of Struthio camelus. NCBI lineage: Eukaryota > Metazoa > Chordata > Aves > Struthioniformes > Struthionidae > Struthio > Struthio camelus. The sequence continues at coordinate 121,744,652 of NC_090943.1, read as the reverse complement.
CACAGATTATAGAGATATCCTTTTCATTCTCCTGCAGTCATTATATAAATTGACAGCTTATTAATTGCAATGTCTTCTCTCTCAAATTAATTTATTTTGTCATTCTTTATTTCAGTCATAACTGAAACACAATTTGTGATGGTTTGTTATTGTTTGGTTATCGTGTGTGTTCTTTACTTGTGCATCTAAGGCTTGCAACATTGGATCTGCTTTCACATGTCTACTTGTTTAGGATGAACGTGAACATGTTTCACCCACAGACAGGGAAAGTGGGCAGGATTAAAGATGATTACAGACAAAGCGTGTGGCTAATAGCCACCAACTGCAGTTCAAAAGGTTCACTTTTAGTGCTACAGTGTACCATCCCAGCCAACAAAGACTGGAAACATGGCCAAAGCCCCTATATACCTCTAACTAGAGAAGTGTACAGCCTTGAACGAAACCAGCCCTCCCCAGGCCCGTTTCCTCACTGGGTCTCACTCTATTGTACACTGTAGTTGGGAGATCTCAAAATAACCAAGGGGCAGCTACAAGCTCTCTAGCTCAGCCCCCACCAAACTCATGTTGCCAGTCTTTGATTTCTATAGCTAAGGGAAGACCTCCCTTCATATTTATTCACTTTAGCAAAAGATACCAGGGATATACGAACCTCAGTAGGTGTGTTCAATTCAGCCTAGTGCCTCTGTGCCACAGCATGTGCTTTGCTTGCATTTCATCATGTTGTTTTCAGTGGAAGATTTTCACAGTCAGGTTTACTGGAGGGCTCCAAGGGCTGAAGGCCTCCCACAAGCACTAAGCACTTTATAACATATCCTCTGCAAACCCTGACAGCACAATCTTCCACCACTGCACAGGACTCACCAAAATCATCACGACTGCCTTTGCCCATGAAAGAGCAAGCTTAAGTTCAACTCTTCCATAGATATCTGCAGCTTCATATGCAGCTCTCCTTGAAGGCCAGGCGGGACTTAAAATTTGCTTTACTGGTAACTCTTCAGCATAAGGCTTACATATTTTTTAAGATTTAACCAGTGTCTGGACCAGTATGGCCCTGCACATGAGGGCTGCCTTTAGCAACTATCAGAACACACATCAGTGCACTGGAAAAAAGAATCACGGGATTGATTGATTTTAGTAATAGGGCAAGTGGAAAGCTGCCTAGATCAGTAGACTTTGAGGCAAGCTAGAGGAAAATGGAAGGCAAGACTATGGACATTATCTTCTGCCTACTTTGCCTGGGCAACAGACTTGGAAAATGAGCCTTATTGCTGCTACTCTCAGCAACAGTAGAAAGGCGGGGAGCCTGAGTGAGCACTACTTCTTGTCAGTGAAGCTTTTCCCAGGAATAGCAGCCTCCCTTCCATCTTCTTTTGGAGAAATGAGAAGAGCAAGGACATCTCTCCAACTCTTTTTCCTTCCTCTCCCTTCTGGTGCCAATAGTGACGCCACATCCCAGGGCAGCAGCATTCAGTTTTGCTTATCCCTGCAGAAAGCTCTCTCTGCATACAAAATAAGTTTATGTGGTCACTACACGACACTGGGCCTTAACCATACTCAGGAAAATCCACCTGCCATAGAGTTCCTCAGGTGCAATCAAACACAATATCCTATATGTGATTACTCCTACTTTTATGAGAACTGTTTTCCCCCCTGCCTGCAATTTAGCCTCCTGGTAGATAACTTTTTTTTTCTATAACTCAGCCAAATGAAGGCTTTGGGGTAGAGCAGCCTTGAATGAAGATTAAGGAGAAGAAGGGTTCAGATTCACTCCTATAAACTGTCCCAGACATTCAGAAATGTCTAAAAAATTAGCCTTGAAACTCTAATACCTTGTACTTCCCAGTCCTGATCAGGCTGGAAATACCACTAGACTAGCTTTTATCATCCACTGTCCCTCAGAACTCAAGCCGCTGGACACAGCTAAACGAACGCGTTGGCAAAGCAGGCAAAAGGAGGAAGTTATCCACATGCTTCAACTGAAATAGTGGTTGGCGCATTCCTATTTTAAGCCAAGTCCAGCCCCTAATAGTCATTTTCTCTGACAAATGGATAATAATATCTCTGTGAAATTATCTATCTGAGCATATTAAGCACAGGCACATTCAGGCCTGAGGAAAGGCTGAGGGAGCTGGGCCTGTTTAGCCTGGCGAAGAGAAAACTGAGAGGGGATCTCATTAATATATGCAAATATCTAAAGGGAGGGTGTCAAGAGGATGGGGCCAGACTATTTTCAGCAGTGCCCAGTGACAGGACAAGAGACAATGAGTACAAACTAAAACACAGGGAGTTTTGTCTGAACATGAGGAGAAACTTCTTTCCTGTGAGGGTGACAGAGCACTGGACCAGGTTACCCAGAGAGGTTGTGGAGTCTCCTTCTCTGGACACGATCCTGTGCAACGTACTCTAAATGACCCTGCCTGTGCAGGGGTGTTGAACTAGATGATCTCCAGGGGTCTCTTCCAACCTCAACCATTCTGTGATTCTGTGAAGCGAAGAGGGTAAGTCATATTGCTGCCTACACACAGGGAGGTATACAGACGGCAAGGCTGACAGTGTAGTCCTGAGGAAACCTCAGTTCCCACAGGTGGAGTAGGGAAAGTCAGTGTTTTAGCAACCTTTCCCCCCAAGAAAAGCTTCTAACTCCATGGAAAGGGCTCTAAGGCTCAAGTGATAATCTGACATGTGGGAATGGACAGAAAAGCAAGCAGTACCAGAAAAAATCAACAGATTTCTTCCTCACTCAGATACCACACAGGAAACCTATCCAATTTTCTTCCTTGGCTTTCCTGCAGCCTTACACCTGCATGCACTTCCTCCTCAGCATCACGGGGACGTGTTAAGGTGGAGGCATGCAGCCTGGACCTCTGCAGGCATGGCTCGGTGATGGGACTTCTAAGTGCCCCAGCCAAGGCTGGGCTGCAGAGGCAGCCCCGGCACCATTTGCTTACGGAGCTCAGTATGAGGTGCCTGGTGATTTTCTGGCATAGTTGCCATGAAACTGAGATTATGTCTACACTGCAAATCCAGTTTTTGAAAGGGTAAATTAGCCCACATGGAATACCAAGTTGCTGTAGCTAGGCTGTTTTCAGTGCTGACACTCAATTATTTAGTCAGCTAGGAAATAGCTCTATTTCAGTGCAGTATAGCATGCAGACAAACCCAGAGGCTTCTTTTAAGTCACCTCCAAGGCCTTTTGGTACCTAAACACACAACTGGTTTTCCACTCAGGTGTTGCTGGAGAAGACTTTTTTTTTTAGCAGTGCAGTCCCGTCAGGCAGGTCAGAACCAGGAAGAATCATCACTAAATTCAGAACATAGAAGTAAGCTGATGTAAAGATGTGACTACGGTGGTATGCTAAGGCAGCCAGGAAACTAGCCAGTTTCATAAAGCAGAATATCTTCTTGATTAAGAGTTCACTAATTACCCTCTTGTAACTTTACCAGTATCTTCAGCTTTTAGCTCTGACACATGATCCAAGAGAAAACAAATGAAAAAAAGCACCCACCTTTGCCATCAAAATCCACGGTCCATCTTTAAACTTCTCAACCTTTTTCCAAAGATGAGGTGGGCTGCCTTCTCTCAAAACCAGTAAGCATTCAGCCCTTGCTTACAGAAGGGACCTTGCCTCAAGATGCTTTATGAATAGCTGGCCCTCTATAACCGGAAGAGAAATGCAGCTTCAGTCCTAACATGGCTGTCCCTCCCTCTCATCTACTCCACAGACACATATATCCCTCATAGGAATGCGTTCGGTATTTTTTTCCTTTTAGATTATCTCCTACTTGGGGCAGGGGTTGTGTCTTGGTATGTTTCTGTGAAGTTCATATAATCAGATAGCTCTGATCTTAACTGGAGCCTCTTGGCACTACTGCAATATAAATATTATATAACAGTTGAGGAAATATCATGTCCTGACTTTTGGGAACTCTTTTTTTTCCCCTCCGCTCAGCATCTTACTCCCTTTGTTCTCAGAGGCAGTCGCTACTGCATTTTATACATATAAACACCTGTGCAGAACGAGCAAGATGTAGGCATTTCGCCTCAATCTTTTTAAAGAGTTGTTTGAAGCTCTTATGTATTGCCGAGGGTGATATGAATCAGTGGACAAAATGTAGATGAAAGAGTGAAGGGGTATGATAAATGCCCATGATCAACATCCAGCCTTTGTTATGTGTATTTACACTACATCCAAAAACGTCCATTAAATGAACATTAAGGTTGCAAAGCAAACACTGAAAAGTCAGGAAATGAAATAATTAAGTTTGCCTTCATCCTATACTCCTGAAAATTTGCACTAAGAAGTAAAAGAGGGAATTTGAGGGGACAGAAAAGGGAAGTTCTCTTATTTTGGATCTGATCTTTTTTAACAGTTCCAAAAATATTGTGCTCTTACTGTTTCTAACCCCAGTCACAGTGACTGTCACAACAAGCCCTATTCCTTATTGCTAAGGCCTACAGCAAACAATTAAATTTATTCTCCCATCATATCTGTTGCTTCCCATCTCCAAAGTAGCTTGCAGGTGTTGGCTCCTCCTTCAAAAATGAGGAAATTCACCAACTAGATTCATTCTGTCAGACCCCCATCTACATGTGGCTCTTGTTACGCAAAATGCCCAGAAAAAGTATTTGCTCTTTCTCCAGCAGTTCACGCTTCCTCCTAAACCCTCCTAAACTCCTTTTTTCCTAAGCCTCCTTCTTCATTTGTTTATTTCCTCTGTAAGTAGCCATCTAAAAGTGAAAGTGTATAAGCAAGCACCAGATGCATTGCCGTTATTGCTTGGGATGTACTTCCGGAGACCTGATGCAAGGATCTGTCAAGAGAAGCCCACTGCAAGGAAGGGAGAGTGATTACCACAAAGTAGCACCAATAAATAGTTGGACACACTGCAGTAGAAATCAGGCCACTGAGAGACCTAAATTTCCAAGCAGAGAAACCACACAAGACTGGGTTAGCAGAGCCAGAACCGGATCTGTATACAAAGGACTCTAGGATATAAAAGTGAGAATATTAATAAAACACTGCCTTACTATCTGACTGTGAGAAAACAATGAGAAGTAAGAGTGACATCACAGAAATTAATAACTGAAACATTGGAACAACTGACCCAGCACTGAATGAGATAGAAGAGGAAGAAAAGAAAACAGATATTTATGAGCTCTGCCTCAACATCAACTTTGAACATTTTTAATACTAATTTTAAAAGGCATAATAAGGAAGAGAATATTGAAAGAAATACGTCTGTCTATCACCTCAAGAAATGTCTCTGAGTAGTAAAGATGTAGGGAAAGCGTAGAAACAAAATCTGATCCAAATGTGGGATAACTACACAGGTTCATGCCAAAAGAGCTCAGGAACCAAGACAGGGCTAGTTTCTTTCATCCCCAGTCTCCACTCCAAGGAGAGGTTCTCCCTCCTGAGCAAGGAGAGAGACCAGCCTCCCTTTTACACAATAGTGCTTTTTCTCTATTAGTACTGAGAATGGGATCTTTTCCAACATGTTCACAAACACCTAGGGTAAGTTCACTATGAAGATCTCAGAGTTTTAGCTGTCTTTCCTCTACTATCACTAGCTTTTCTTGCAGTGTGAATAAACTTTTGTGGTAATGCGAGACTTGTGCTCTTCACTTCATATAAAAGCAAAGGACTCATTCGCTTTCCAAACAATAGTCCCACGGTCTATTGCAACACCGTCCATCACTCCTAGGAAGTGTAGATTTGCCTCAGTCACGATCTGCTTCCATCTCTGTGCTGCAAATATTCTATTGCTGCATGCAGAGCTGCCAAACTGATATAATTTCAAGGGATTTCTTGCACCTTCTCCCACCTGCTGGCCATTATTTTGGCATGTGCTGTTAGCCCAGCACTGGCAACATCCTATAATGTTTTGCTGGACTCTTCTGACCTCTGGTTTCTCTTCTACAGTAATTCTGGATTCTTTGCATCATGTCTAGCATGACATAGAACAGTCCAGCCTCTATACGCTTCACTGTGACAAATTCTAATGTTTTCTTAAAGGATTAATTTGAAATCTGCCAGTAATCACCTCCAGGCTGTTTTGATCACAGTCACAGTCTTATCAGGTCTCAGGTAGCCTTCAAAACTGTAAGACCTACTCTTCAGCCTGAGACCAGCCTCAAACATTCCTGTGATTTTACTTTCCTTTTCATTCTGTTTAATAACATTCCTCTCCTGTGTTTCATTTCTACATGAAGTACAGGAACTCCTCAGATTTCTAAAATGTAGTTTCACTGTCAAACTTTACTCTCTAGCTTAACTGCAGTCCGGCAGACACACCAGTTATTGCTAGAAGTAAGGCTGCCCTGTGATTGTCCCCCCCACTTGCAGGTATAGAAAGAAGCACTCTCTAAACCTTTGCTAATTGTGTCCTGTATTCCCAAAGCATTTTAACTCTTATAGGACTTGCCTCTGCTCCTTTCTGCATAGAGGGTGCTATCCTTGTTGCTTTTTACTCCTGATGTCATGTAGTATTCAGTGGCCGCTATGGGTCTGCCCATACCAAGCAGCCCACAGCTGTGAAACAGGCACTTAATGAGAAACCGGGTAGGTTACCCAGGGCAGACCTGTTACAGTGCTTTACAGCTAGCTCAGGTGCAGGGTGGACATATCCTTGGTGATAAGGCTCTTCCGTTATTTGCTGTCTGATCCCAGATGGTGGCATATAACCATAAAGCCTTCCACAATGCTCCATCTGGACTTCCTTGTATAGGAAGCTCAGCTCTTCAAGGCATAATCTTCAGCAGCATGCAGGGTCCTGGAAATATTCAGGGGTTTCAGCAACAAAGGATTCTTCTAAACACAACACAGGTTGTTTTTACTTTAAACGGTGACTTTAAACAGTACATATTTTAGCCTAAATTAGACAGATTTATGTAGGGCACAACAAAAGCAACTCTCAGAACCAGTTTTCAAGATTTTATGACCACCTGTCTTGGAATAACTTCTGGATTCTGTTTTGGATCATAAAGTGTTAGCAACTGAATGTGGAGACTGTTCCCAAGGCCTTTCTGTGATTAACTGTGGACAACTCTGAACGATTGGACCTCTTCGCCAACCTGCATGTTTGCACAGTGACTAACATGGTGATGTCAGTTCTGGCTAATGTATTTACCAATTAGGAAGATTTAGTGTGGTAACTGAGGACAGCACAGCATTGGTGGCAAATCTGTAAATGTCCAAATCAAATATCTGATGACCGGGTGTTAGGAAAAGTGCTCTAGGTTTTACCACCAATAAGGGTCCGGCTGCGCATCTTGCAGCAACACTTCAGTTTGTATCACATCAGGACACATCAATCATGTCTTTTTATGTCACAGCAAATCACTTTCTGGCTTGCCTTAATACTTAATCAGCAAATCCAATGCCATGTGCCAGGCTCCAAGACAGCAGTCAAGCAAATGCAATCAAGGAACTGTCTTGATTTTCTTTTGAATGAATACAATGGACAGCCATTGTTGTAGTACCTCAAAGCTCATTCAAGATCAGCATCCCTTTATGCAATACCAGTACAAATACTACAACAGGCACTCACTCCCCCAGCAAACCCGAAAACAGGACCACAGCCCCCATCCCATCAGCCCAGAGCAGATCTCAGCCAACCTGACAGACTCACAAATGCCAAGTCCACCAGACCGGACCGAGATATGTGCACCACTGCTGGTGTGTGAAATACTTCAAATGATATTTGGAGGCGGCAGGCTTCGACTGCTTGTGTCAAGGCAGTAACCCTGTAGCTTCTATAATTGCCTCTGTACAGGAGTTCATGTTCAGCCGTACCTCCCTCTGTGAAAAAGTTGAGCTGCAGGATAAGAGCTTTCACACAACCAGCTGCTGCCAAGCAGCAGATTAGCAGGTAATCAGCTGACTTGTAGTAACTTCGCCAGCTCCCAGAGTCTTGCTGCGTTGAGGGCAAATGCACAAAGTGTCAAGGTAGATGCATAAGGGGCACAGCTAGATAGCTGAGGTGTAAGGCTGAATCGGCTCAGGGTGATAGGAATACGTACAGCATGGGATTAGGTCACTCGCTTTGGAGACTGGCGATGGGAAGAAGATGAAGGAGGTAACACTGTAGCTCCAGTATGCTGGACTATCATGTTCAGTAGAAAGGGGAGAGAGGCTTTTTGGCATGCCTGCACATGGCTCAGCCTCGTACTCGTGGTTCTCATGCACATGTGAGAGGCTGAAAATTGCAATTTCCTTGAGTTCAGAATGATGCCAGGTAACCCATACCAGCACCATACACTGCAAGCTAACAGCAAGCTGTCTGATCCTCCAGCATGGATAAAAACAACAGCATCTCAGGCTGGCAAGCTCTCAGCAAGCAATGCCAAGTCCAAATGGCTTAAAAAAGAATTAGCCATATCAAAGCCATTGTGGAAGTTATACTTCACGGCTTTTTAAAGTTCATGGTTTTATTTTCATTCAGTGGAAGACAGCTACCAGGTTTCATATTTGGAGAAAACCTAAATCCCAGTAAGAGAAACAGAGTCCTGCCTTATTCCTTTATAAATTCACATACACTCATTGTACATACAGTTATGGTGATGAGAGACAGTCGTATGCTTTGGCTACTTTATGCCAGCTACACAGACACAAAGAAACTGTCCGGGGAAATAACTTTGACAGAGAGGGGTTTATCTGGCAGCATTTATCTCTGCATTCCCTTTCCAGACCTCCCCTCCTCCTCCACTCCCAGGCTGATGGTGGAGGAAGGGATTAGGGAAAAGAGGGAGAAAACCAGAAAGGAAACATCACTGGGGAATTCTAACCCTGCAGCTATTCGTTGCCTGACATTAGTCCCACAACACTAGGGATGCAAGTTACAGCAGCATTGTAAAAAGATAAACCAGCCCCTACCAGGACCTAAGAGTGGAAAAATAAACCAACAACACCCAGCACTTCTGTGACATTCCTGAGCTTTACAGATCACTTGCCCAAGTCCTCACATATTGCCTCCCTCCTCGCAGCTATGCAGCACCGCCACAGCAAACCCACAGCGCCTGGACAGCTGGTGATGGCTGGGATATGGCCCAATATGTGGATGTTATTTTGAGGTTTTGTTGCATTTTTATGTTGACTCACTGCATACAATGGACCAGTGCTGTCATCACCACATAATTGTCACAGAACTTCTTCTTCTTCTTTTTCTTCTTCTTCTTCTTATTATTATTATTATATTTCTTCTTTTCTTTTCTTTCCCTGCCACCTTGTAACAAAGAAAGGAAAATCCAGAACAGGACAGATGTTATTTAATTTCTGAGTCAATGTCAGAATGCAAGCACACTTTTATTCTTTTGTGTTTTGCAATGAATGTGTGATACCTGATATATTAGATATTAATAAAGCAGACTGCTTTATGCTGTTTATATTGGTAATATGATTCTGGATCATATCCCCAACTGGGGGGGGGGGGTGGGAATGTAGATTTTCCTTTTATATTATTGCCCAGCCATGGCTGATCAAGTATATAGCATATTCTCATTTTTGTGTATTGCTTTATTTTTGATTGACTTTAATTAGAACCAGCTCTGTATATAATAAGTTTATATATAAAATGTGGAAGGGAGGAAGCAATGGCTAAAAGGCACAGAGACAGAGAAGGAGACAAAATCAAATCAAATAAAGAACCCAGTGGGATTGTGTAGTTTTGCAAATCACTAACAAATTTACAGTTCTTCACCTTTAATTGCCAGCACCAATCCCACCCTTGCCTGCAGCAGTGGTGTGTCTCAGACATTTGCCTAAGAAGAGACATCAGTATCACCCAGGGTTGAAGATCTCAGTCTGCATCAACCAAGGGACAATATCAAAAGGGAAATTGCAAAATAGTGATAGCATATAAGTAGAAAGCGTTGTTTTCTCTTAATTGCATGTAAAGGATGATGAAATTTAGAGACTGTGAACAAGTTCAGATAAAATAAGGCTGTTTTGAAGCTTTGACACACAAATTATGCACGAGAAGTTTTGTGCTTTCCTCTGTCTTTCCTTACACATATACTTCCCAGTTTCACCCAAGTTTTGTCCTGAGTTATAGTCAGAGCCTTGCTATGACTGATGCCAGTGACAAAACTCAGGTGCCATCAGGCACCTTCCCAATGAGAAAAAGTTCAGTTTGTTTGAATGTCCAGTGCTTCCCAAGAAATGGCTAATACTTCCACTAATTTAGTTAGCACTGGCCTTAAATTACTTGCTCCTGGACAGCAGAGCTGATCACATAAACCACTCCCACAAACTCCTGGGTTTATCCTGCTGAGGGAAACAGTGACTGGCCTGCCTAGAAAGGCAGCACTTGACGCCTGTTCTGCAGGGCTTTTTGCATAACATCTGGGGAACATCTACTTCTAAGGAAGTTCGAAAATGGTCCCTTTCATCAGCATCAGATCCCATTGTATTCAATGAGAGCTGCAGGTGTTCTGTACCACTTGGGGCCAGGCCCTTCATCATAATAAAAAGGCCAGATTTGAGCTGGAAGCTCTGTCATTAAAGCAGCCTGTAGTGTATTAGTAATCTGCTGAACCTCCTAGAGGCCCAGAAAAACCTTCTGCTGCGTTACTGTTACTTTAACTCTTTGTGATTTTGACTTTGACTCTTTGTGAACAATGAGGATATAAGAAGGTGCGCATTAAATTCCTGTCACATCCCTTCTTTGAGTTACCTGAAGACTGATAGATCCTACAAAATATTTCCTGGGACAGCAAAGTAAAAGGATCTCTCTCTGTGTGAGACAGTGTTGACTGTCAGAAGTGCCCTTACTGTGTGCTGAGCACCACAATGTTGCTTAAGATGACTGACAGCCTTGCCCTTCACTTTATTTTATATCAATTTTAATTTTTTGAAAACCTGAAGATGCATATGAGACCATGCAAGCCAGTTTTTAGTATATCCAATCAGCGCACAGAAGCCATCTCTTGCCACTCTCTTCACAAGAACAGAGTACTGTTTTGTGGAACAGCGAGGAATTTAACACTGACATGGGGACATCTCTGCTCCAGCTGTAAAAAAAGCATTTAAAGAAAGGTTGTGTTTCTGAAGGCACCTTGAGGGCTTATGTTCTTACTGGATAATTTCAGGGTGGAAACACTAGCATATTCATGGGAAGGGAACAGTAACTGGCTGGAGACCCCCACAGTGGTATCTTCCCCTGACTGGTAGATCTTATGATGGACACTGAGCGGGCAGAGGATGTTTTTCTTGCAGTGCTTTCCTTAGCGCCTTGCATGTCAGGAGTCTGCTACAAGGGCACTGGTGTGGACGCAGACGTGGCTGAGGCATGATATGGTCTGGCTCTGCCAGTCTATGAGGGCACAGATCAGCATGGCACATTGTTGTTATGCGATCAGCTGGAGGGATATACAGGAGGAAGAAGAGGGGGTTGGTTACCCAGGGAAGGCTAGATGCAATAAAGGGTCTGGCCCATCATGTCATATTTATTAAAAGCAAATTATTGGATCAGAATGGATGTTCCAATTGGTTCAGCTAAATATTAGGATATGACTCAAATCTTCTCTCCAAGTGAACATATGTATACACTCTTCTGAAACTCAAAAGATGTAGTCAATAAAGATTTGAGAAAGGGGAGAGATTTATTTTCCTGGGGTAAGTAGTTGTTTATTTTCTATTTCAATTTTCACATAAGTCTATGCTTGTTGGATTCAGTGATGATTAGAAATTGTAACCCAACAGATCTACGTAGTGTCTTGGATAATCTTTAGATGAGGTTTGGAAAAGCCTTTGAGAAACATCCAAATATCTATAGCCAAACTTCCTAAAATTTGCCAATCTCTGTTACTGGAATATTTCTCCCTGTCAAAAGCCATGACTTGCACAGCTCAGAAACGTCCACAAAGAGATTTTTGTTCCTTTTTCTTTACCTTTTCCATCTCATGAGATTCTGCATGTAATTTTATTATGAGCCAGAGGCCATATTACCATGAGCTTCAAGAAACAATTAGGGCTGTGGTCACAGCAACTTGCAGAAAGTGAGGTGAATTAATAGCATAATGTTATAACTTGATGATGATGCCATGTCGCAAGCTTAGCATAGTATCTCATGCAATTTCTTTGATACTAAAAATGGACCTGAAACAAAACCCAAAACAATCCCAGCCTCTGAGATTTGGCTTCCAGTCCAACTCTTTGCAAAGCCAATTACTCTGTAAGAGGCTATTCCAAATCCTGGATCAGAAACCTATCTATTTTGGGATCGTATCCATCCAGAGCAAAAACTTTTCAAACTGGGGCCCTGTCTCTGATTTCTGAGCAGCTCAGCAGTGTGAAATGAGTAGCACTGAGACATCATCCATTTACTAGAGGTAACGGATGTGCAGCACTGTCTTGGGTTGGGTCTTTGCCTCCAATGGCTGGAGGTGTGAAAGCAGCCCCAATCCTTGTGGTGAATCTGATGGACACCCTCTTCCACAGCTCTGCCAAAAATGAACTCTAATGGAAGTTCTGCATATTTGCACACTGCTAGTTACAGTCCTCTATAGGGTAGGGGAAGGTTTTAAGGCCAGGATCCGGACTGCTCATGACTGGAGGCTTAAATTGGCTCTCCCAATACAACAAACACTGCTACTCACTCTGCTAACGAACTTTATTTAGCTTTATTGACAGAGCAGCTGCTTTTGGAGGCAAGAGCTGTCAGTCCAAGACCAAGGAGAACAAACTCCTCATGTAGCTGAGATATAACAGCATCCAAAAAATTTAATATCGCCATGCATGAAAATGAAGTTCTTTTCTGCAGTTACCATCTCTGGCATCAGAACATAGGTTTTTCCCTTTACCCTTATGACTTCACCTGAATACTATTTTAAATGAATTTTAGGGGAATTTCTTCTTTTTATCTCATGCATTCAACTCCTGCAGAAAGTCCTGGAATTGGTTGGTTAAGCCAACACTCCCTTTTTCTGTGAGCTTTCATCCAAAAACAGCACCCTGGCTGGTACTATCAAGGGAAGAAGAAACACTTTAAAAGAGTGGGACATGGGAGCACATTCTTCTGTCTGTGTTATAATTTTTTCTCCTTAAAAGATGCAGGAACATGGAGCATAAAAACTGGGGATGGTTCTGAATTATGAATTCCTGACCTCTAGGGAAGTCTGGATCCTGATGAGGACTCTGGGATCTCTGACAGCGATGCTCCCCACTCAGCACCTGCCACTTTATCTGCGCTTCCTATCCCTGCCCTCCCTCGTGCTGTCTTGTGGTCTGCCTGGTAATGTCAGTATTTCAGCGTTAGTCCTCAGGTTGGATTTTGTTTGTTAAGATGTATGTCCATTTCCAAAGACATTGACAGAAGACATGAATTACAAATATTATGATGCATTAAGCTGTGAAAAGACAATGGTTAAATAAGGAAGCTGAATGGCTGAGACCAAAGAAAATAACTGGAATTCCATCAAAAGGAAAGATGAATGAACAGAACTACACTGACATCTGCTGGTCCATACATCAGCGTTGGTATTGTTAGAGTTAGTGCCACTCAAGATTGCTGCGGTGATGGAAAAAAAATGATACGTTAAACTCAATAAATCCTTCAAACATCTCTGCCGCTTCTGCCATGTTTATCCACCACCTACTGCCCTACTGCGCTCTCTGGTCATTTATGTGGGATCTCTGATGGAAGAACTTTCTATATTTGCGCAAGAGTAGGGTTTTTCATTTTTCTGTTTCTTTTTTGAGAAAGGCAAAGTGTTTAGATTACTGCAGCTCAGAGAGGACTGCTGGACTTTCAGAGACCCCGCACAAATGGCTCGTGTATGCTCACAAGCTGCCTTTGTATTGCTCGCACACCAGATCCAACGCATGTGGGACACCCTACCCCTGCAGTGCCTGCACTGTGCACACACCCAGTAAATCTAGTAACTCCAGGCTGCCTTGAACTTGCTGTGTAAGCACTGATCAATTGTACAGTGCAGACGCAGTAGGTCTGGTGTGTCCAAGCTGCAACAAATTCACTGCGTAGCCTTTAGGCACGTGTTTCTGTCCAGGAAATCTTGCAGAGAAATACGCAAGCCTCTGCTTTCAGAATTTCAAATGTTGGCAGATGAAAACGTTAAATCTTGTTTTTTTGTGAAGATGAATAATACTTAACTGCTGTAAAGTATAATTGTGCAACCAGGGGAAAAACAGTCATTGGGAAAGGAGGTTATTACATTTATCAGAAAATATATACACAGGAGGGCTGTGACTTTGGCTGTCTTAATGTACATTATCCACCTTTACAAATCTTCCAGGAGCCTGTTTTTTTTTTTTATAAGCACTGTACTCCCATCTTCTGAAGATGTGAAGAACAAAATTGATGCACCAAAAATCACTAGTCCATTTAGACTTATATTTGTTGGGAGATGTGTGTGTGGGAGAAGGGAGGCTATAAAAACAGTGGTGAATTATTATTTTTCCTTTAATTCAGTGTCTCCTCTATGTTTTGTACATTATGATAGATAATCACAGTCATTTACTACAGCACAATCCTTATAGCTAAAGCCAAAACAAAGATTGTCATATTTCAATATTTTAAAAATGTACAAATTCATTTAGCTGTTTCTCAGAAAGACACCTCCTCAAAATGCCCTTTTTCCTTAAATGGTAACTTAACAATGATTTTCTGTTGCCTTTTCTGAAAAATAAGGAAGTCTTTTGGAAAGCAGCTGATTCACTTGCAAATATTGGAAAGCAGCTGATTCACTTGCAAATATGCAACCCGCACCCTTACTGTCTTAATCCTGATGACAAGGGGGTGGGGCTGGACCATCTGAAAAGGAGCTTTTCGTTTCCCTTCCAAATTACTGCTTTGGGATTTCTCTGGGTGGATTTTGATTGTTCTGCTTTTACTGCATGCAGAATATCTTTGCACATCTAAACGCCGAGGCAAGAAGATCCCGTTATTGCGAAGTGTGGGGCAAAGAAGAGATTTACATTCAAACATGAAAACCCAGACATTCATTGGAAGTTACTGTTCCTTAATTATTACCTAAGAATCAAAGGAAGCAGCTAGATGAAACAATTAAAATATGTTCTGAAATTCATGCTAGATATCAATTGATTAGAACATTTTCGGCAAGTTCTAATTATTAGTAACAGCAATTAAGTCAATTTCATTAAACACTCCTAGGAAAATACACTTTAGGCTTACATTGTCCAAGCAAATTCACCCCGTCACACACTCTGTCGTGTATACCTCTAAGTCAGAAGACCTAGGATGCTTCATCAACTTAGCTTATCAATGAGAAGGTTGAGAGGTAACTTGAGCAAATACTATTTGTATTTCAGGAGGGAACAAAAAGCTGATCAGAAATTTTCAGTCTACTAGGCAGAAGCACAATAAGAGCAGGAAAACTTTATTAAACCTAGCACAAACAGACCCACAAACAGAGAAAAGGAAGCTGGATGACATTGCTGCCTCTCTGTCTTCAGAAGCTAATGCTGACCTCATTATTCAGAAAGAGGGTGCAAATTAACTTTTCCAACACTGATAGGGTTTGAAGGGTTTTGTTTTAAGTTTCTTCTCTTAATCGGAACATTTTCTGTATTGTGCTAAAATACAGATTTTAAGGCTGGAAAAATACTGCTCTGATCGTCTGACACTTGGCACAACTTTGGCCAAAAGACTCACAAGTGTAAATTTTTACTTTGAGATCAACAGCTGCTCTTGATTTGAATTATATTGTTTTTTAAAAATTCAGTCTAAATTTGAAAACATCCAGTAAAAGCAATTCTACTGAAATAACAGTAAACTATTTCAATGGTCAATTACTTCTGCAGTTTAAAATGCTTACCTTATTTCCAGCTTGATTTTGTCTATTTTGTAGACTTACATTCTTGTTATTCCTTTGTCTGCTTGACTGCAGAGCCATCTATTATTGTTTGCGTTCCTTAAGAAGGTATAAGCAGCCTCTAGTAGACTTTCCCCTTACTCTCTTCTTTGATAAGCTAAAAGGATTGAGTACGTTCAGTCTTTCACTGCAAATAAAGTGTTCCATGTCTTTCATCATTGCCACAGATTTTCTCTGAGACCTCTTCACATTTTCAATATTCTTCCTAAAGTATTTCACATTAGCAGCTGGCTAACACAGACAATTGCCAGGGCTCCACCGATGTGGCATAGCTAGATAAGTCACAGTAACTTGACCATTGTTGATTAGCCAGTTGTATGTGAGCCAAAAGTGAGCTTTACTTTTAAAATAGTGTAGCTTGTCTCATTGCTTTGTTTGGGCAAACAAGATTTCTCATCCAGTCTTAATGCATTACAGAGATGTTATTAGGCCAGTGTGGACAAATACGGTATGGACTGTCACATAGTAATCCTCTCAAATGAAAATAGATCATTATGCGTCTGAGTGTTTCTGGAGGTATGCCACACCTAGCCATATAAATAAAGTCCTGTGTTTGCCCTGAAATAACGCCAAATGTGGATTCTCAAAAATAAGACAGCGTACCACACACAAATGTCTCAGGAGATAAACGTGCCTCCAGTGGCTCTAGAGCTATTTGCTTAAGTCTCTTTAGCTTGACTATCCTCATGATGCACTATGCTTGGAAACTTCCCATTGACTTCAGTCAATGCAGATAATGGCCCTTCTTTGTTTAGTAAAGCTAACCATGGCAAACACACAGCATTTGCCCTGTATTTAGCCCTGGTATTCTACATGCTTTTGAGTTCATCTCAGCTTGTTTATTTTAATTCACTGATGCCTGACCTCATTTTACTGAAGTATTCCTAAAAATGCTCTGATAGAGGTGTGGAATCCTGATAACAGGTTACATTTTCAGAGCCCGTTACATGTTGCCCCTAAGGGTCTTTGGAGGATGGGCTGAAAATCACAGTCTGGGTGTTCATGACAACTTCAGGCAATGCCTGTCCTTAAGATGCTATCTCAAAAGTTGAGATCAAGCATAGGCAAGCTGAAATCCTGATGAAATGGTATTATAACCATTAAACTTGCTCATTTTGTCAGAACTAGAGTCTGTTGACTTTCAAGGTACCCTGCATACACTTTTACATAGCCAGGCTCTTTTTTGGATGAAGGCTTGATCAACAGCAAACTTACATCTTACCCAGGGATGTGTTCTGCATTCAATTTAATTAAGACAATAGTTGCAATTGTCAGCAAAGCGTAATTTCCCAGACCATTTGGTACCTAGCTGAAAAACAGCAAAAAATTGAAATAATAAATGGGCTTGTGGATTTCTGCAGTAGACTAGGTCTTACACTGGCAGCTTTGGTAAGTGTGTCTAATAATAGAGAGGAGAAAGAATCTCATGTTCTGTGTTAACGTCACAAATGAAGCGAAAACACGCTCATGATTAGAAGCCTTTCCTAGCTCATTTGAACGCTCTTGTTGAACACTCCAACTTAGAACAGCACCACACCCTCAGTTTCTGGGAATAAATCCATCAACGAATGAGTGTAATTTTTCAACTTGCAGCAAAGTTTTGCATTTGTTCAAAAAAAAAAAAAAACTGTGGCAGAGACTGGCTTTTACTACATTCCTGAACAGGTTTTATAACAAGAGCCTTTCGAGTTATGTCCATGTAGAACATCATAACAGGCGGGACGTGAGGCTTCTGCTCTCATAACAAAATCCAAAATGCAATGCAAAACTCAGCAGAACAATGTGAACACTGGCAACCAGGAATGAGAAGCACAGCAAAATTATTTGCATTCACACTCCCCTGGCAATTACAGAGCAGAAGCAAAAATATGTTCCTAGGCATCCTGTTTCTTCTGTAGCATCCCACACTGCTACCTGTGGCAGCCATCTTTCCAGTGAAATTACCCACACAGGACATGGCAAGAGTCACAGTGAGACTTTGGCTGGACCGTGTCACTCCCTGGACAATTGGCCATGACATGTAACAGTGTACTCTGGGAGCTGACCTTCTTACATAGAAAAAACCTGGTGTACCAAGGGCGTGTCAAATGTGGCGCATATGCAGATCCATAGTAGAATGTACATATAAAATGGCATAACAGTTATTACGTTGGATCATCTACTTCTGGTCTCTTCAGTATCATCAGATCCATTTAGATGTTGCAATACGTGTTGCCACAAGACCTGTGAGTTGCATAGCCACACAAAGGAGAAAATCCACAAAGCTTCAGACAACTAGAAGGCAGGAATTGCCTGCACTAGAAGTGCAGTCCAGAAGCAAGTATCTGGAAGGTAAAGCATGGTTTTGATAAAAACTTAAGGATGCTGTAGAATGCTGCTGGAATGCCTCAAAGGATGTGGCTGATGCCTCTGTATATTATCCAGTTAGAACGACAAGCACATTAAAAGCAATTAAATTGTTCCAAAATAATCTAAGCCACAGAGCATCTGCAGTCCCAAATATGCTCTGCAGCCCTGGCATCCTACTAGTTTCCAAAAAAATATTTTTCATTTGAATATGGTATATAATCTGGGCAGGTAACCCTAGATCTGTACACATCTCACATAACATCTGTTCCATACAAGTGTCTTCTCTGATTTTGATATTGAAACAAGCCAGTCCTCATATTGCTACAACAGCTGAAGTGTGCACACCCTGATGGCCTAGTTCACTTGTGAAAATATATATCAGGGCAGCTGCAGCCTTTGCTCTTTCTGTTGTTTTATTTTTCTCCCAAAACAAAACGAATCCACGTCAAAGGTTTGGAGGGAAAAAAAAAGGAAAAACAACAAAAAAAATTCACAAAAAATAAAAAACAAAAAGCAGAACAGTCCCTTGTAGGACAGTGCAGAAATAAATACTGTCACATGCCACACTCTTAAGAAGTGTTCATTTCCAGCCTGTAACAGTTGTCCTTCAACAGGCAACTAACTAAGCAACAAAATGACGAGACAAAATAAACTTGTGGTCCAATGATGTGGCATTCTGGGTCCTGTCGATTCACCTTTCACCCTTTCTTCTTTTCCTCCTCTGGGGGCAGAAAAGATAGATGATACTCTGGGCCCCCAGTTCATGGGCCAGTGGCTTATCCTTCTGTCGCCTGCTGGGCATCTGTCATAATGAGAAGTTCCAATTTTCAAGGGTAACATTTTATATACCAGAGAGGTGTTATTCTGGATACACGAAGGTCTACATAAGAACTTACTCTGTACCCTCTATGCATGGCTAAATAAGGATCTCAATTTAAAAAAAAATATTGCTTGTAAAGTATTAATTTATTACAGAAGAAAAACATATTCAAGTTTCAAGATTAAAATAAAACACACTCAAAATTCATAAGCAGTATATGGCTAATTCCTTTTTTATGAAAACCATACAGCATAGATTTGCAAAACATTCACTTCTTCCATTGACACCAGTTGGAATTATTAGGTCAGAGCCCTTGGAAATCTTAAATCTGCAAAGAATATTTAACTTTCAATTAAACCGCTAGCTCTAGTTAATTAAAAGAACAGTCTAGTCAAAGATCATGCTTAAAATATTTTCCACTTACCATGATACATCTTTAACTCTCATAAAACAGAGTAATAGTCATTTTGAAAAGTGACCAGTCACATGATTGTCAGTTTCCTTGAAATGTTTTATTAGTTTGCTGAATTTTACCATGCTATATATCTTTGTTCTTTTCAGAAATGAGAAAATGAAACATCTAAGTTTTTTATGGTTTTGTTTTGTTTTGCTCCATTTTCCCCTTCCCTTTCTCTTCAATAGTAACATAGAAATGGAAGAGAGGGCAAATAGAATGAATAGGAAATTGAAAAAAGGAAAACTAAAAAAGAGGAACTGAAAAAAGTCAAATATGAAAATATTTTCATTTTGAAAACAAACTCATATAAACAGTTATCCGATCCTTTACAAAAGACAAAAATAAGATGATTTCATTTTTTTACATTTTTAAAAGACTAATAGCACCTTAGAAATATCACCTATTTTCTTGCAAATCAGTTTTCTGATCCTTCACATAGATGTTATTAGAGGGGGGTGACAGTATTTTAACTGCATGTGAAAACAAAAGGGAAGTTTTTAGAATAAAATTTTGCTATTTCTCACCTTTTTATTTTTCCAAATTAAAAATAATATATACCTCGAGATAAATTGTTTCTCGCATTTTTTAAAATGCCATTTTAAAACCTGACCAAAGCTCAGTCTGAATCAAACCTTATTTGAGGGTTCAAAAACAGGAGAAACATTGAATTCATCACAAGAACTCCTACATAGTGTTGCATGCCCATGACACATTAATACTGCAGATTTTATCTGAAAAACAAGCTAAAGTCTGGGTGCCTCTTCGAACCTGTCAGAAATGAACCGTCGTTCATTGTTAAAGGATAATTAACATAAAGCAGTCAGCATAGTCCTGCAGTTAAGAATACCAAACCAAGAAGCAGAAGATCCGGATTCCAGACCCTCCTCTTCCATGGGTAGCATAATGTATTGTTTTTCCATGATTTATTTGTGTTGTGAGAGCTCTTAATGACCCCCTGGCGACACAGAAAGAGAGAAGGATTTGTCTACGACAGAGACAGCTCTAAAATGCCGGATCTTCTGAGTTTTTGTCCAGTATTCAGAGAGACTACATTGTCTGTTTTAATTATTCTTGAAATGTTGATTTTCTGCTTCCATTTACAGGGCAATATTAAAACCACAATTAAGGGCATTTAAAGAAGAAATCTAGAGACTTATGTGTTCCAGAAATTGCCTCACTCGGTACACATAGGAAAGTCTATGTTCTGTGAAGAATCAAGTTATTACCCTGTTAAGAATCCATGGGTCTAGCACAAAATTGATTTGTTTCTTCCCTTTCTTCTTTCCTTCCTTCCTCCCTCCCCCCCTTTCCTTTCCTACCCTTCTCCCTTTCCTACCCTTCTCCCTTTCCTCCCTCCTTTCCTTCCTTTCTTCTCTTTTCATTTCCTTTGTCCAAGCTTCTACAGTTAATTCATTTCTGTGATGTGCTTTTTTGTCTCTAATTTGCACCCATGGCTGTTCCTTAGGGTCCGTCCGGGGACTCCACCTCAGCAAATGATTTCTGGAGTTTTAGCAGAGATTATGTTATTACGTGTTATGAATATGATTCAGGCTCCACTTTCAGTCCTCTTTTCATCACATTGTGTGCATTTCTTTACACATATAGATGTTTCAAAGTAAGTTGTCTGACAGAGGAAAAAAGTCAGAGCAGTAAAAGGCTGTATATTGTATTTCTGTCTACAGATTCGCTGCCCAAAGAAACACCTATTTGCAGCAACAAGATGTGGATCCCAGAGCGCACTCCTTGAGAGGACAGTCGCACTTTTTCCCAGTAGCTTTGGTGCTATCTGGAGGGGGGAGTAACCTCACAAAGTTTTCTCATCCTGGCCCGGCTCCCTGGTGCTGAGAAACTCATAACTAATTACTGTGACTTCAATTCTTAACTTGACCAGCTGTGCCAAACTAAGGAAGCCATAGGCTCCCAAGTGCTGTAAGATCTATAATTCAACTTCCATATAAAAAAGTCAATATTGGACAAAAGAATGACATTTAAAAATCATAAAATAAGTAGCTTGGTATTTACTTAAGATGCTCCTTTCTTCCCATAGTTTTATATAACATGTCCTGCTCTGTTTATATTTCTCTTGCTTTTTTTATGAGTGGAATAATTCTCCTTCAGCTTTAGAAGATGTCTGCACAAAGGAAGAAGCATGACCATCACGGGAAGACGGCAGAGGATGAGTAACCTCCGAACACATTGAATTTTTTATGCTCTGAAAGAAGTTAGGACCGATGGAACTTGTGGTTTTCTCTCTATTTTAAAATGGCGTTTTGAAAAAAGTCATTCTTCAGCCAGTATTAAGAGGCAACCAGAAGACAACGCTCTGATTTCACCGCGCCGAGTCACACCGGCCCTGTGTGGGCCAGCACACGGAGAATCACCGTAAATCTCGCAGCAAGAACTGTAGGAGGAATCCGAGGCACCAGGTGCTGTGCACTGTCCCTCAGAGGATGAGGCACCAGGGTGGCAGCCCTCGCTCATGTGAGAAGGATAAGACGAGTTGTGCCTGCTTGCCTTGAGGATCCGAAGATCCTGTTTTCTTTGGTGAACTGAGTGAGCCAAGAAAAAAGCAGGACAGCTCTTTGTATACAAGGCGTTGGTCTTACTATTACTTAAGTGCAGACATAGCATATTTTTCTCCTACAAATGATTGGGGGGGGGGGTTTAAGGAAAAATGACCAAGTTAATGAATAAGGTGTGTAAAAATTCTCTTTAACAAAAAATGAAGAAATAAAGAAAGTGTTCGTGAGTAAACAAGGTAATAAGCGACACCTACCCAAATGTGTCTGAAAGGGATGTCAATGGGAAAGGCATTATCTGGTGTGGTCCAACAGTGAACCAGTTGGGACACTGAAGCCAAGGAAAACAAACGTAAGCAAAATCAACCTGAAATTACTGAAATTACTGAAGGTCAGCGTTGTTTTCCTTCTCTGTCTATCTCTTTCTGCAGGCCTTTTTTTGTTTGTTTGATGTCTTTTGCTGTTTTTCCTTTCATTCTTTTTCACTATTTTAACTTGAGCTTCAAATATTTCGTAGTGGCCAACTAATACTGAAAAGCTCTTATATGTTCACTCTGATCATTATCCGATTCTCTTTTTTCCCTTTTAGCTGCTGAAACGCCACAACAGAGGATATTGTTTTACAGTGTAACAAAATGTAACAAAGCACTGTTTTCGACAAGTCTCATTTCAAAGACCGCTTGCTAAACAAGCCTGAAAACTCAAGCAGAGAGGAAAGAGAGATGGTGTTTAGATTATTATTTTAAAGATTTGATCTTTCACAGTTACTCAAAACCCAAGGCCAGACTATTCAATTAGGCACGAAGCCATTTTCCATGGCTTGCAAATTAACTATTGAAACTTCAGCCTGTCACTGATTCCTCATTTCTCCACCCCTTTTTGCTCACGCTCCAGAACCAAGTCTGACAGCAGGGCCTGAGTCATTAGATTTCTCGGTCCTCGAGGAGCCTAACTAAAGGCTGGGGCAGAAGCTCTCTTCACGTGAATCCACTCAAACCAGACTGGGGAAAACCTTTGCTCTCACACAAGACCTCTGACCACAAAACAAAAATGACCACAGCACAGTGCTCTTCTCTCACTCCTCCAATTCTAGAGCCGCTGTAGACACCAGTGGACTATGAATCACGAGAGATAAGGTGGAATTCTCTAGGAATTGGCAAGCAGACACTTTTTAATAGCTATTCACTTCCTTCTCTGACAGATGTTAAGTATTTTCTGCTATACAGGCAAGCTTCCTCTCATTGATTGGAGCCTTTTAAACGGGCATCAACTAACCTCACATTGTTCAGCCAAACAAATGGTATGGCATGCTGGCAGCCTTGAAATAATCGGGTGGTCAGCATTTGCATTTGTACTGCCAGCATATCTGTGATCTGCATTACCCGTTCTGACCCTTCTTTCCTGTTCATATGCACTGCAAGTGACCTTCACAAGGATACAAATTCCAGTTTACTTCACTTCAAATGCAAGAGTGTGAGTCAGCCCCCTGAGGGAATAACAAGGAATTCATTATAGCAACACAAGAGAAAGATGTGGAGGAAGTAATGTGCTTTCTTTACACAAAAGGGAAAAGAAATAGATGGTGAGAGCACCAAGCAAAGCCTAAGAAATCTTAAGACGTAATCTGACATAGTGGCACAGAACTCAGTTCTTATTGTCTGTAGGTGTATGACCTTATTAGGGCTTAAAAAGTAAGCCAAGTCTTCTCTGATCCATGCTGCAGTCTGCCAAACAAAGTAACTGCTTCCAGAAGTGGAAATCTTCATGATCAATACAAAATCACTAGAGGCACCACACTGTTGTGGGTGATACCTTTCAGAGAAATAAAAAGGTAAGATTCCCGAACCAAAGAAACTGGAAGAGGGAAGAACCTATTCTATTACCTTGTCTGTCTCCCCTACTGGTTTGTCCTTAGACATAGCTGTCATGTGCTACTTCAGCATGACACGTTTTTTTTTACAGGTCCTAAAGAATGATACTTCCACTTGAATATAAGCCCATCCTGAAATCATGTTGCCATCAGTCATCCCATTATCTTTTCTATCCGGATACGTTATCAACCCCCCCTCCTTTCCCATTCCAACTGAGTAAGCTACATTCTGACTATTCAAACTCTTTCCAAAACTACTTTTCCACTTTTATATCCTCCCCTTCACTTCCTGTGGTATAATACCAGACAGTGCTGCTTTGAGCTAAAAATCCGTCCTACTCTACCAAAAGATGTGGCTGCTCTTAGAAAAGTGTGTTGCATTTGAGTTTCTTAGCAATGAAAAGGGCTATATAAGGGACAGTTTTTACTACCATCTGCTTAAAATACAGTTGCAATTGAAAAAAAAGGCAAAAGAACTCTAAAAATTAAAAGGCAACATGTGCATATTGATGCACTGGATACAGTGAAGATGGATCCAAATTACCTTCAGCAGGAATGCAGAGGTCTGTATTAGTACACAGAGCAACGTATCCCCTGACATTCATTTGTATTGGTAGAAATAGAAAATTCATGTGGATTTCAAAAAAGGCATTTCTGTCTCTTATGACTGGACTGAAAGACCTAATTAGCAGCAATTACTCCCACTTCATTTTATTTACAATTTAAAGGAAAAGAAATTTTAAGATATTTTATGTTCTTAATATACTTGCACTTTTTTTTCTGCGTAATTTTCAACCTATGGATTTTGTGATCCAGGATGTTTTCAGAAATAACTGGAAATAGTTGTGGTGTTGCCCATTTTTACTAGTCGCTGTATAAAACTACTATAAACTACCAGCTATCACTCTTACTTGTTTTTTTCCTCCAAGAATGTGTGCATCAAACTTGGAAATATAATTAGGAAGAGTATTCCACTAACCTGCCTAGTGTTGAACTATGGCTAATATTGTACAAAAAGAGAATGTGCACATTTTGGTTCATCAAACACTCCCAGAGATTCACAAAGAGATTCAAAAGAATCCAAAGACTCCAAAGAAAAGATTCACAAATTCAAAATTCCTGAATTAAATTCAAAATTCAGTACTCAGATGAATTCAATGACAGTAGCAAACTCTGCTAAAACCTGGAAAGGGCCAATATCCAATATTAAACTGGCCCAAAGCTCCCATTTCTCAGAAATCAGATGATTTCCTCCAAACATGGGTCTTAGATTAATTTTTTTGCTTAAATTGTTTTCAATGCCTTTCTGCTGTTTGTTTTTAAGACAGATGTTCCTTGGTATGTCAGTTTCAGGAGCGTACAGATTTTCAACACATCCTGGAGATTGCAGCAGCGTCCTTCTGTAGAGTTCCTGCTTGCGGTCATCCACAGTCTCAAACAACCTTTTTACCAGCATTCAGGGAAACGGAAGAAAATATCTAAATCTTTGGCAGCTACCAGAATCCTGCTCTTTGCCAAAACAGAAACAGGTACCAAAGAATCTGATTCATAAAATCAAATAAGGTGGAGACGGATCAGCCCCAAAGATTGCTGCCCCTTCCCTTCTTGGGCATGTGGGCAAGGGCTGAACCAGCTGCTGTGCTGCAGCGCACTAGGAGCCGGGTCCAAGGAAACTAACCTGAACCGCCAAGGATAAAACCTCTCGGGCGCTTCCTGCTGTTTGACCAGTTCTCAAACACTCAACCACCTGCAAGCCAGAGGGCCCCAGCATGAGGTCTTCCGGCAGTATGGGGTGACCTGCGTCAAATTGAGAAGATCACCTTGCTCTTGGGATTTGGAGCACCCTGGAAGGCACTACACAGGGACAGATGTGTAGTACCTCTGTGGACAGATTTTAACCATCCTGTGCTCCAGCCACTGCAAACTCAAGACTGAGGAGCACTCAGGGCTTCATGGTGCTCTCAGCAGCACCCATGTCAGATAAGTGCACACATGGCCACAAGTAGTAGCAATGCAGGCTTCCAGGCTTTATCTCCTCCCCCACGGTTAAGTGGAGAATGCATCCCACAGCAGCATGCCCTAACGGGAATATTTTCTGGAGAAGTCACCTCTAAAGACAGACTACAGTATTCTTACCTGTGGAGCTCCTGGCCTCCAAACTAAAATGGCCAAACAGGAGGTAGAAGGTCATTTGTACTCTGCCACCAACGGTATGGACACGGGTCTGCTAGGAAGCAGCTTAGAACACTACTTCATTTTATATACACTGCAGAACAAACAGCACAGGCTTGCAGCTTTCAGAAGTCACTAGAGATATGGGTCAGATTCAAATCAGCAACCTAGAGGTGAAAGTCTCTATATCCCATTACCAAATCCTGAGACATCCAGTTCCCCATGCACATATTAATAGTTGATCATTATGAATTCCATGTTGGGATAATTAATTACTGCATCTGAACTATGCCTTAGGAATTATTAGATCATTTGGGGACTATAATTTATTTTATTTAGTACTGTATGAAAATTGCTGTTTCTTTTTTTCAAAAAAAAAAAAAAGCTGTACTTTAAGCTTTGAGAAGTACATAGTGTTTTCTGCAAAACACAAACCACAAAACAAATATATCTCTTATTGGGCCTGGAGTAGTCCTACAGGATTTGTTAGCAGGCTCTGATGATAGACGTGAGCAGCCACGCATCCACCTAATGAGCTGGCCCAAGGGATAAAGAACACACCAAGCCACTAGCAATGGATGTGGGAAGAGAGTCAGGGGGATGGCAGAGCATGTTGCCAAATGATGAGTCTTAAAGGTGGCTTCCCATATGAAATTAACGATTTTTGCAAAAGCACAATTTGTTTTTCTCCCACCAAAAATAAATCACACAACACGACACATTCACTTCTGAAATGAACATTCTCTCTGACTCCATTTTGTTCTTAACAAGACAAGCTCATCTGTTAAGAGCCAAATCCTTCAGACGTGACTTAACCTGCACTTTCAAGAGGCTTTGGTAAGTGCTGTGTAACGAGTCCTGAATAAAGACACAATTGAGCACTGCAGAAATTTGGTCCTTTGCATAAAGGAGCTATAATTCCAGAGAAGTTGTTAGAAGCCTATTCTATGTGCAGAAAGCTCAGGAAAAGCATCTCCATCCTTTTCCTGCAGACTCTGCTTGCTATTTGGTCTTTCACTGTGGCAATTTGTCTTAGGTCTGAAATTCTTTTCAATCTAAGGGCCAGATTCTGCCCCTCAGTACATGTGTGGAATTTATTCCTTGAAATATATATTCTATTTTCAATACTGTAGACTAAAATACTGTCTATTGATTTTTTGCAGCAGACAGACTACTTTGTGCTGTTTTCACCGGTGTCAACAATTGGTAGCTATCTAACTTTAGGATGAAAAGTGTCTCAGGAGATGTAAAAATACAATCCAGGTTTTTTAACTACTGTAAGCCACTATAAAGCTTCAGCCTGGTCAAGATCTGTCCGCTTTATCCTAAATAATGCTAAATGCAACTAATTTTTTTTCCCCTCAAGGAGCCTCAGGAAAATTAGCTGCACAAAATGGAAAAAAACCACTGACTGTTTTGTTTTCTACTGATTTCTTTCTTGCATCCTCATTCAGTCACCTGCTAATAAGTGTCCCTGTAATCCTAGAAAATGCCCATGGATCCTAAAAGAGATGTACTGGCTTCTCTGGCTTGATGCAAGAAAGGCTTGGAAAATCTTTGGTTTGTGCACTGCAAAAGATCCTGCAAGAGGATATTAATTTGATTATAAGTTGCTGACTTAGTTGCACCTCATCTTAAGTTAGGTCTCAGCTCTGTGGATTACAGGTTGTTCGTGTGCAGCCTGTCGCATAGGTTGGCAACCCTGAAAGTACCACAAAATGATGAAATTCTCAGGTGCATTTGAGAAATTATGAACACCGGTTTTGCACATATGTAATCATGTGGTAGGGTGTGGATGTCTCTTAAAGGTGTACCTTTTGTGTTTTCTGAGAAGGCACTTAGGGCTCTCGCTTTTTCCGTTTTTTGAAAGGCACTGCTGGAGTTATTTGGCTCCATTTCTACTTTTACAGTGATGAGTTTGCATTTTTGGGAATCTCTGTTTATTATATTGAGGTGCTGGGAGAAAGGTTTTGGCGTGCAGAGTCCCACACCAATAAATGGGAGGACCATCAAACATAACTGGCCTTGCCAAATTAACATCAGCACACCAGCAAGAACAATATACTACAAAATACAGGATACATGTTTCAGCTGTAGTTCAGTATATATCATTTGATAATACTTCCTGAATTACTGTAGAATCTCTTCTGCAAACAATGAATTTGCAATCATCCAAAGCTGCCTAGCAAGCCTAACAAGACTATCTAACACTGTGCTGATGATGATAAGTGAGGAGAGGTTAAGTTTCTGTTGCATGGGATCATGCAGGTTACTGAGCTGTTGATTGATGTGGCTTTCTTTAACGCGAGGAAGCTGCTTGTTATGTCAGGGTGATGTGATTTAGACAGTTTAGGTATCCAAGCTAGGTACATGAGCATGTCATGAACACATCTAATAGATTTCAATGTGTTGAGCAAGAGATGAGCTACCATTACTATTATTAAGCTACTGCAGCTGAAAGCATATTTCAAGATCCATCCATCCCGGTCACATGCACATCAATTACTTATTCCATTTCTGTCACACTTCTGATGTCTTTGCGCTTCCATATTTTCCATTTCAAGTGTTCTAGACTCTTTCATGATCTCTTACAGCCCTTTGGGAAGAGTTTAGGCTCACTTTTGCAAGGCTTTTCAAGGCTCAGGAAGAGTTAACCTCAGGTGCTTCAGAAGTTTAGGTTACTCTAGCCAAAATTTCTCAATATTCCTTCAATCTACAAAATCAAGCCTGAAATCCAATTAGGGCAAATCTTTGTGCAGTTAGTGCTGCTTTCTTTGAGCAAGTCTCACAGAAAAACTTTCATTTCTGAGTTTGCTAACTTTTATGTCTGTTTCTTGTAAAACCAGAAAGCTTAGAGCAGTTTTGAAAACATTAAGAAAATTAGCCTACTATCCTCAAACCTAACTAAAGTAATGTGTGATGGGCAATCTGGAGAACGGTTCAGGTTCATTCTTGTTACCTAATAAACTCAGCCCCATCCAATAAGTGCATTTCTCCATATCCAGTCACCTTTCACAGAATCACAGAATTGTTTAGGTTGGAAGGGACCTCTGGAGATCATCTAGTCCAACCTCCCTGCTCAAGCAGGGTCACCTAGAGCATATTGCCCAGGATCTCATCCAGACGGGTTTTGAATATCTCCAGCGAAGGAGACTCCACCACCTCTCTGGGCAACCTGTTCCAACGCTCTGTCACCCTCACAGTGAAGAAGTTTTTTCTCAGGTTCAGATGGAACTTCCTGTGGTTCAGTTTCTGCCCGTTGCCTCTTGTCCTGTTGCTGGGCACCACGGAGAAGAGGCTGGCCTCATCCTCTTGACACCCTCCCTTCAGATACTTGTACACATTTATGAGATCGCCTCTCAATCTTCTCTTCTCCAGGCTGAACAGGCCCAGCTCTTGCAGTCTTTCTTCATAGGAGAGGTGCTCCAGCCCTCTAATCATCTTTGTAGCCCTAGATCAGGTCGGCAGATAGGTGCCTCTGTCCCCTGCAGCAGGGAGTCACCCACAACAATCACTCGCCGTTTCTTCCGGGGGTTCCTGCACGGCACAGGGTCTGCCAGGCCAGTTGCCTCCCTTGGAGCCATGCCCAGCTCCTCCTCGGCTTGGAGGGCACTAAACTTGTTCTTCAAGGGTAAGTCTTGAGGAGGAGCAAGAGCCTTTCTCCTTCTACGAGAGGTCACCAGCTTCCAGCCCTCTTCAACAGCGTTATGATGCACCTTTACACATGGTGCTGAGCCCTCTGACAACTCCGCTGCAGTGGGAGCAGGGGACTCCTGGAGCTGCACAGTCTCCGAGAATACCCTGTCAATCTCCCGCTCATCCTCTCGGATGCTACGCAGCCTACTAACCTCCTCCTGTAACTCCTTTATCTGGTGATGCAACTGGTCAACCACAGCACACCTCACACAGGAGAGCTGACTGTCAGCCCAGGCCTCACGGAGAGGCCCCAGGCACTCCCTGCAGCCTGACACCTGCAGAGCTGCATCTGCTGTCCGAGGGTCTGTCTGGGTTGAGGCCTCAGACACAGCTGATGCAGCACCTCCAGCAGCCACTGGGGAACGTGCTCTGCGGCGTGTCATGACCATGCCCCGGGGAAGGACACACCACTGTGCAAAATGGAGAGGTGCCTTCTTTGCCTTCTGGCGCCCTTCTGCGCGAACTGCTGCGCAAACTGCTGCGTCTGTTCGCTGCCTCTGTTGGCTGCGCTCTCTCTTTGTCACCATTTACAACAGAGCACAATAATCTGATCAGTCATGACCAAGTGAGACTTTATTTACTTTTCCTAGTGTAAATCATGCCCATTGACTCAAATGGGGTGCCTTGGCTGTGCAGCCTGGAAGCTGTTGGGCTTAACATAGCTTCCACTAGCAAACTTGAAACTTTCTGAGTGGAGATGTTCATGCTTGCTGAACTGAAAGTTTAGGTTGAATCCCATCTGTCACTAGTGTGGAGTTACCTAAATTGATTTCTCAAATGGGATGACACTCCAGAGCCAGGTGACAGGCCAGAACAGTGGCTAGACAACAAGACACCTAGGGAAGCTAGCATGAGCTTTATAGAGCTCCAGGAAGGACTGCTGAATAATACTCTTTAAGCCAACATCATCTGTAAGATGTAAGTGCTAAATTATGTTTCTGCTTCCCATACTGACAGGTCTCTGGAATCGGCAGGAATTCCCCACTCTTCAAAGGATATCCGCATGCACAGCATGCGGCTTTCAGGGATTGGCAACCTCACTTTTGTATTCTCTTGTAATGAAACTTCACCCATAATGCTGTAAGAATAAAGAAATACAGCACTTGGAGGCACTAAAACTATCAGCACTTCCCTGTTCGGTGCCTGCACTACTCCTTCGTCTGGCCAAAGATAATCACACATACTTTGTTAAATTAAAACAGTTCGCTGATTTATACATCTACTTGTGAGGAGGTATTTCCAATTACTTTGGCATTTGTATTTTGGGCAAGCTGTTCTGTCAGATCACCCTGGCACTTAATAGACTGCCGACCGGTATCTTGTATGACCCTGGCACTATTAGCCCAGGCTGGCTAGTGTTTCAATTCACCCTGGCGCTGGTGGTCTGGAAGTTGTTCTTGTTTTCCAGGTTAATGAGTACCCTAAAACCACTCAAAATTGGAGAAGAAAGAACGTTTTCAAAGGGGAAAAATGAGGCAAGTTGGAACAGCCTGCTGCCTTTTCACTGCTCTCTTTCCTCATCTGCTTCTTCTTTAACAGTCTACATGGAAACTTAAAAACTGGTTTTCCTGCAGAGCAGCTATGGCCCATGGCGCTTGCTGCTGACACCCAAAGATGGAAAAGCCCTGTGGGCACCACAGAGGAGGGAACACTCTCTGCCAGCCATTTGCTAGGAGAAAAGAGAAATGATTGAAAAAGGAAAGGCCTCATTTATACTGTACTTCCATTGCGTGACAGTCACATCTTCTTGGTCAAAATTCAGCTGAAGTTTGGAAAGCCTTAACCTCTATTGTCCTCCTCCAGAACTAAGAGCTGCACCCACGTGAGCATGGGTCATCTTGAACTAAGCCTCCTAATTCCCTGACTGGGCACTGAAACACAACACAGGAGGGGATGGAAATGCAGATCAGGAGAGGGCCAGGGCTCAACCTGCTCTCCACTCCCTCAGTTTCTGCTGCGATACAGCCTTCATACCAAAACCTCCACTGGCTCGTCTTTGAGGAACCTGATTTAGCACAGAAGCAGGCTCAGGTGAGGGCCTTCCTCAGCCATCAGTAATTAACACAACTGAGTGAGGATTTGTAGTCCTCTGAACAGCATCCCCATTAAGAAATGGCATGCACCCAGGCAGGACTCTGGTCTTCACCACCCCTGAGTAAGAAGCAGGGAATAGGGGAGTGCAACAGAGGAGGAGAGGGGAGGATGTTGCAGGAACTTACTGTCTCATGGGACATTTGCACTGTATGAGGAAGGGTGAATTTTGGCATTATTGCCAAGGCTCCATAGCTGGTCAGATTTTCACCTAACAGATATATGCTCATTTATGAAGGGCTTTTCTAAACTTATTGCAAATCCTATACTTCTTTTCTCTTCATTTTGGGGGATGGGCTTTACATAATTTGAATTTGCCTATGTAACTTGTTATCTTTTCAGAAGCAACCCCAGCCCAGCCCTTGCTATTAGAGAGACTGAGAGAGAGAAAATATCACCTGGCCCCTGCAGAAGGGCTGTAGTAGGTTTTACATCAGCATTTTTTAGCTTCACTGTGCATTTTCCATTGTACTCGATTATTGGTTCAATATGTATACTGTGTTATTTAAATGTAAGGAGGAAAATTGACTAGCAGTTATGGGAGAAGGCAGAGCTGTCACAACATATTCCTGCAAAGCCATGATTTGTTTTGTGTTCAGTCACACGTTGTTTGGATTTCAGCTCTTATTTCAGTCCTGGCCTTAGGGTTTTCCAAGCAGTGTTGAAAGTCAGATATGCAGAGCGCTACACTGATTTCTATATCCTACATTTCTAACGTAGAAGATGGAAGAAGAGCGTTTTATAGATGGAGGGAAGGAGGGAGGGACATAGGACAAGCTGGTCTCTCATCATTTGCCAATAGATAATCAGAAAAGAGCTTTTGTAGCTATACAGAAGACCTTTGTGCGTATTTGTGAGAGGAAATGTGTTTTCTTTTCAGAAGGCTGACTCAGATCTGGTCCCGCATCCAGAATTGCTTAGGAAAACTCCTGTGCCCAGACAATGGGCCAGGCAAGAGCCAGAAGGCTGACAGAGGACCTGGCTGCTACATCTGTACAACAGCACTAATTGTTCTAAAAACCTGCAGTCTTCAAATGCTCCAACTAGGTGTCCATTTAACACCTCCTATGCCAGAATCTGAATCTGATACATGCATTTTCACTACAAATAAAAAGACACTCAGTTGGTAATTCTGACTTAGGTCTTGCTTGGGTCTTGCTGGAGCTTTTTATCCCTCTGTACAGAAGAATCATTAAGTCTAAAGTAACACAGACAGGCAGAAGAATATTGGCCAACCATTCAGTTACTGTTAACCTACTAGGTTTATTAAATTACATTTATATTTTGCCATTATGCAAGTCACTCTCTCAGAATCCACAAGCAAAACCATTCTCCAGAGCAGCAATGAGGCAAAAATTTCAACCCAGCTGCAGTTTTGCTAGGAATCTACCGCAATATGTCATCTCAAAAGACAGTCAATTCACTGTGTGGTGTTTGTGTTCATAAAGAAAAGTGTTAGGAAGCATGAAGGAAAGAAAAATATAAAACCAATTTTTGGACAGAGAAGAGAAAATGTGGTGGGAGGTGATACCCTGCCCCTTCAATACCTCTCTCGAGCTTTCTAGATGGCAGCAGAGCATTATCTTTGGGAACAGCACAACCAGGTCTTTACCAAAAGTGGTGCCAACATAAAGATTTATGCATTTTTAGCTCTTCCCTTTGTTTTAAGCAAAAACTCAGCGTCTGCTGCCTTCTAAATGCAGATGGCTAGTCAATGTCCCATCTAACTTCATGAAAATAAGAGAAAGAATATCATAGTGTCTTCCCTCTCCCCTATCCTCACCAAACATACACACATGCTGAGCAAGAGAGACTTTCATTTGACATTTTTGGAAAAGTCAAAGCAAAAAAAAGATATATTTTAAATATTCTTTTCTAGCTCTTTTTAGCTGTTGCCATTTAGACTTACTGCCAGCCTGCAAGGACATGATCCCTAAGTGATTATATTTCATTACCAATATCAATGAAATAGAGTAAGAAAGAAAGAAAGAAGATGCTGCCGCAGTTACTAAATCTACAGATAATCATTTTCATTGTGGGTTTTCTTGTCTTTAATATTGTTTTATTTGGGTGGCACCTTCCAAGGAACAAAAGCTTTTTGGAAAATGAATGATCTGGAAATGTAATCATAATATGATAGCAAGGTGACCTACAAAGGTCTCTGCCAAGGCATCAATGTGAGGAAATCTGACCTTCTGGAAAAGCAGAGAGGGGATTCCCAGCGCTGGAGAGCACCACTGTGACTCTGATATTGCTGCAGTCAATTAAGGCACAAGATTCTTCCCAGAGGACTCTGAATTTGGCACAGGTAGTCTTACCCTTGACCTTAAGGGCCTTTGAATCAAGTTTACAGTTTACAGAACCTTATTACTGTGTTACAAAATTATTTACCTGTCACAGAAATGTAGAATGATGTAAAACTGAGACCAAGGAGTTTATCCAAAACGCATCCATCCCAAACTAGATTAAAGGATACTCATAAGAATAATAACTTGTATTTCTATAGCGTAAAATTAACTCACAAGTAAAATCTAAGTTACAGAACAATAAAAGGCTCCCACAAGTACAAGAATGGCTTTCAGCTAGTAACTGAGATACAATTCCTGTTATTTATTAAATAGTTAAAAAGGAGCATACTGCAGAACAGAGCCTAAACAACTGCCTAACTCATGAGTGGATTTGCCATAGGAATCTTTCAAACCTCCATGTGTTTGTTTGCCTTAGTTATTTGAAAGGAAAACCCTGAACTGTAGAGGTGAAGATGAACCTTATTTGACCCTCATGTTCTTTCAGACTTAAGCAGGAAATCTTCCTATCATGGACTAAATTTAGGGATTCAGCATTTCCCTGCTCCTCTCGGATGGAATTAAAAGTAACTAGCTTCCCAAGTTTCTTGTTCCAAGTAAAATGGGGAAATACACTGACATGGAAAACGAACACCACTGGAACCCCTCACAAACTTTGGTATTAGCCATTATCTGTTGATTGCAATAGTAAAAACACATTAGCTGAACTGGAAAACTACCCCAATTAGCAGAGAGGATGGGGGCAGGATGAACAGAACACTTTTCATCCCAAAGCACGTTCAACAGAGTCATGCCAGCCTAAGGGCCCTGGTTCACAGTTCGCTCCTCCAGTGACGGTTTCACTTCTCTATCGCTGTTCATTTGTATCATTTATACTGCTGGACAACATACACTGATGATGAGGATCTTAACGCATTTCCTCATAGCAGCATTTGAGCTCAGAGAACCAAGAACAAGGTCAACTGAAATACTGTGAAATTATGTGAAATACTGTCAATTAGTAACGTCTTGCTTTTCTGTAACACCATTCATCCCAGAGTATGATACAAAATATGCTAAGGCAGCCTCCCAAAACATAATCCTTCATCTGAAATAGTTAGGATAGAGGCCTGTTTCAGTCATTAATTTTGCTTTCATTGTAGGTGTCTTCAGCTTTTAACAGCATTCTACAGACTCTTTGAGGCCATCGGAAAGACACTTACAACAGGCTTCACAGTGAACACCACTGCAATGCAGCCATCTCTGCAGAGCAGTGATGAGAAGCAACACATGGCATTTTGCACAGCTGAGTAGCAAAAAGTACTCCTCAGGGACACCAGGGCAACCTCGGCTCTCAAACTACTGTAGGACTTCAGAGTGCACAGAGGGTGAAAAACAGAGTCTAAAAAAAAAACTACTACTGATTTGAGACCAAGCAAAAATTCCATCCCACAACGAATCTATCATTTTAAAATCTCAAAGTGAGTAGCACAGATCGTATTTTACCTGCGTAACAGGGGTGAAGACCTAAACTGACCCTGCTATGAACTGAGCTTGCGCTTCCAGTTAATTAAAGCATTTCTAACCTGTTCCTTGGATCTTAATATCACTTCTGCTGAAAAATACAGTGATTGCTCTGTTTTTCTAATACATTCATCCCAAGGCTCACTTGTTCGTCTATTAAGCACTTAAACGTGCTTGTTTTAAGGGATTGTGTCTGTGTAGGTGATGGAAGAATTTCTACCCGTAGTTTTATTGCTGTTGAAGCAGGTAATCATCTTTTCCTTAAAACCCCGGCATGATTTATCACAGATTGTTTTGTTTATTAATGAGTGCTCATAATAGCAGGGCTTGATGTTCAATTTTTTTCAGACATATCAAGGTCTGATTTAACTGCTGGGAACAGATGAAAACAAGATCATATTAATGGATTAAAATCATAAGGTGATGAGATATTACATATTAATGAACTCACAGTTCTGTGAATCAGCTAATAATGACTTAGGACCTTGATAAAGTTGGTTAGAACAAAAAATAAGCACAAAAGTTCCTTTGGTTTGTGAATATTCTTACAATGAAAACCAACATCTCAAATCCATAGGAGTGCATCCATATGCTAAAATACAACAGTGATTCCAGGCTAACCTTCATTTTCACCAACTAAGACATGTGAAGCCCTCAGGGACATGCGCATGAACAGCATAGCACGGTAGTAGGGAAAAGAAGGGAAGGAAATTTAACTGTTCAAGCATAAGGAAAGATCCTTGCTGCCCAGAAGGCAGGGGAAAAGCTTCTTCTCAGTCTTGAAAAAAGTAGGATACTTGCCACTAGAGATATTTAAACAACCGTGGGAGGAAGTGGAGTGACGTGTCTGGCACAGATGACCACATTCTGGTTTTGAAGTTATTCTTCTGTGCATCAGAAACATCATGCAATTTGAGGGGAAAACTCAGACCCTACAATATTGAGAACCACTTAGTAGCTACACATTGTGCCAACAGATGAGAAATTCATTCTTCCAAGTGGCTTGAGAAGAAGAACTGCCTTAGTAACTTCTCCAAAGGTGCAGAGTCTGGCTGGCCGCATAGAGCTCTAGCTCTTACGGGGATAGGATATGATCAACTTTCCAGGGAAAAAAATGAGGAGCTTCTCATGAAATCAAGAAGAGGGTCAGGAGCTTGTGAATTGAATGAATGCTGCAGAAGTGGGCCTCTCCCCCCGGCAAGCAGAGGAAGGGAAGGCAGCATGGGAAAGCTCTGTGATCCTCTCAATAGAGCCGTGAATCTAAGCTAATAAGTGAAGACAGAATTCAATCAGAATACTTGCTGGTGCCTGTATCATTATTGTCCTAAGCTACCTAACGCTTTGCCAAAACCCTTTACCCTCATCACCAGGAGCTTTGTTCAAACAGACAGCTTATAAATAAAATTCCTAGATAGACAAATATCCACCCTGTCCTTGGGTGACTTTTAAAATACGCTTTTGTGCAAAGAAACTAACATTTTCTAAAGCTTTTTGGACCTATTCCTTCTGCAAACGTAGAATACCTACTATGCTTTGTAGTACCTTTTGCTTGGTTATAAGGAATTCTAGCAGGAACCACCATTACAGAAGGAACTTAGTTCTTTGAACTGCTCTAAATAATATAAGTTTCACTTTCATCCCAAGAAGTGTTAAGGATGCACAAAAACACACAGGGAATTTTGTGCTAGCACCACTGATTATATTACTTTCAAAAGAGAAATAAAATCTTACCCTGAAGCTCAGAATTATTAGAGTGAACAGCCAGAATCTATTATACTATAGAAATATCACACAGAGAGCATTCATGAAAGAATTCGCCAGACAACTTACTATGGTATGAAATTGTTCATTTTGTACACACTGTCTCATTACTTACTTTCCTCCTTATTAATGATGAAGTCATAATATGTGGGTAAATTAAAAGTCTTTCTGCTGTAACATAGAGAAAAAAAAATCAAAATCATCTGCTGGGTTTTAGTTACCCTACAGTTTCACAGTAGATTTAAGCTGATGTAGATGCAAGTTGCATACGAAAAGGTCAGCCCCTTCCCTCATCCCATCATGAGTTCTTGGACAGCCATGGGATGAGTCAGATCAAGGAACTGATCCGGCTGAAAATTGTTTTTTGTCCCCATCCTCCTTTTTCTGGACTAGTTTGCAGCCAGTCTGTTTCTTCACCCAGCTCCCCACACTACTCTCAGCACGGGGGAGGAATGTGCAGCCCTTCTGCTAGGATCCCACAGGTACCTTAGCATCAAGGGATCATGAAATCAAACACAAGCTGTCCAAAGCTGGGGAAATCAGCAAAAGAGGCTTGCTCAGGGCAGCCCGGTGAGCATCAGATAAGCCTCAGAATTTACTTCTGCTTCTTTCTTCGCAGCATGCTGTCCCTCTCCGATGAGGCCAAACCAGCCCTTTCTAAGGGACCTAAGTTTATTCCCAGGACTTCTGAGGTCACATCCGTTTTCAGACACTGTGCGCTCCGTAAGCCCTCTTTAGTCCCCTTAAAACCACTTTATTCTGCTAGGTCTATCACGTGGCTGTCCAATGCTTTTAATTTTACATTTCAAAATGTTACATTAAAAATTTTACAGTTAACGAGAAATGCAATTTACTATCACTCTCTCTAGGTGATCCTGCCCCAAGGATTGTGTATCACTCTTCTCTGAGCTCCTCATCGCGTTTCAAGTGAACATATTCATTAGTTCCTGGGTGACTCAGGAACCTAATTCCTGTTTTAAAACCAACTTGGGAACTAAAAATTCAGATAAAGTCCCTGGAAATTGACTCTCAGTCACTTTGACACTTTTGAATATATTCCCCATTGGTTTCATTCTTAATTTGCCTAGAATATAATAGAAGCAAATTAGGCACTAAGGAATTGTGCCTTATAGAGACTTATATTTCTTCTTATAGAAACTGTTTAAAAACAAAATAGGCCTTGAATTTTGTATTCCTGTAAGAAAAATAAATCCTACATAGCACCTTTAGAGAGTCTCTTTAGACTTAACCTAAAAAACCTAATGTTTTCTTCCATACTCTAAGAGCTGAGAACACTTCCTAGGCACTAATGTATGCCTTGACTCCACATCTGGGCAAGATCTGAACAAGCAGTTTCCCTCTCTTCCTTGTAGCGGTAGGGAAAGTCTGGCATTCAGGCTGAAAGGGAGCCACAAAACACCCCAGTCAAGGCACGTTGCAACAAACGTCTGCTCAGAAGCATAGACACAGCTTTGAAAACTGCAAGACAAAATTTATTTTACAATCATTAGGCAAAATATATCTTTCTCCCCATTACACCTGATCATATTTGAGCCAAGGACTATATCTTCCCATTTTTGTTACTTATGTTTTAAAAACATGAAAAATGCCTTTATATATTTTTCAGGCTGCTCTGTTCTTTGTTACTTTTCCCACCTGGATATTTCGTTGTTCAAAAAATTGGGATCTAAAGAAAAAATAAAAAATAAATTCCAAACTCTGTGTTCTTTCTTCCTGTCTCCATTTAATATATGGCAGCTAAGAAACTCATTTTCCTTTTTTTTTTTTTTTTTAAATAGTTAGCAGAACATACTTCAACTGCTCCAAAGGCTACTGAAGTCAGTGAATTTTTTTGCATCAGCTTTGATGGGTTTAGATCAGCCTCAGAGCAATTAAATTCATGTTGTATTTTCAATTCTCTCCATCACGTTCCTGCCCAAGCTCCTTCTCATGTAGAGATGAGCTGAAATAGAAGCAAGCCCATTAACTGTTCTTCTTCAAGACCTCCTCAATACAATCAGAACTTTGTCATGATTTTAAATACCACATTTGTGGTCCTGATATACTTTTTTATTATTACTTAACCTTTGGATTCGCCGAGTTCACACAGTCAGGGACCTGCTCTTCAAAGATAAACAAATTGTTGGAGAACTAAGCAATACAGGAAATTCATGTGCTTAGCTACTGAATTGAAGGGTGGGAGGCCGAAAAAGTCATTAGTTTTAGTGACCACAGTGGGTTTTATACAGAAGAAAGGTTTCATTCCCTAAATTGGCTCACATGTTATTGCTAATGAATGTCTAACAAAGATTCTTCTCTATAAAATGTGATCATTTTACACAGGAGATTTGTCAGTCGAATTCTTGGAGAGATTGAGGCATTGGAGTCTTTTAAAAGTCCATTTTTTAAGTCTTTACTCCACATATTGCTTTTATGACCTAAAAAGCAAAGGGACTCCACATGCTGTAGGGTTCAATTGAAATTATTGTTGGAATGTAGGAATACAACAGTAGGACTGTATTCATCACAAGAGTTACACTTTTTGTTGCTAGCGCTCAAGAAAAGTCCGTAAGGATCAGAGTTCCAAGCCAGCTCTTTCATTTGTGCTTTCTTTGTATCGCACTTTGTCTCTCCTGCTCTGCCTGTAAGAGGGTCACTTCGTGTAGCCAGCTTTCTCGCGCACTCCCCTGCAAAAGTTTTGTGGTAATTTGTTCAAAGGTTTCCAGATCTTGTTAAAATACTAATGCACATATGGCAACGCTATCAGTCATAATCAGAAGCTCCGAAAGGCAGGAGATGCAGGCAAGCGTGTCTGCGGGAAGGGGGAATTCGCAGCACCCACTTTGGGTATGTAACGTAGGTGCAAACCTGAACTCCTGTGGTCAGGACACCCAGCTCTCTCTGTGGTCAACAGAGAGAGATGTGCATCTCCAAAATGCAATTCAGAGCATCTACCTACCAGATGCCTAAAGTTAGCCAGGACAATTGTTCCTTCAGCGCAGAATACAAGTATGAAATCTTTTCCTTGTCTGGAGTCCAAATAAGCCTTTCAAAACCCCCTTGGATAGGCTGCACTAGTGGAAGCCTTAGCATCATTCAACAATAATAAGCACATAAACGAGAGAGAGAGCATGTGGGCACAAGCCACATGAAATGAAGCAACAGGCCATACCAGATCTCCCGCTGCATGTTTTGAATTGAGGCCAAAGAGATACAAATACCTTACTCTTCACATGCTGTATTACAGTGCTCTAGCAAAGGAATCTTGGGCATTAACAAAAGGTTTGTGCTACCATCAATAACAGGGAGAGAGTGAGAAAAGACGAAAAAATAGTAGACACAAGAAATCATACTTTGATGCCAAGTGTTTGTAGCCATGCTTGCCCAGGGCTAGCACCTCTGTACCTTCAAAGTTACCCTGGGGAAGATAGCAGTTTGTAATTGCTGTAGGTAGTAGGCAACAGGTATCAGGACCCAGGTTTTCTGTTCCATGGGACTTTGAGATTTAGAACTGGAACGTATGTTCAGTCTTTAACAGCACTCCCATCAACAGCTCATAAACCAAGGGCACGTAACACCTATAGTCATGAAGTTGCACTTCAAAACAGGTACAGGCTACTGGTGCTGGCTAAGTAATGTGAGGGACAGTAGGACAGCTGGCCACACGTAGATCAAGCTCGTACGGGACCAACATGGCCCCAGCTACATGAGACGGCAAGAAAAGGAAGCGTCTTCCAGCAGAGCTCTTCTGCACAGAAGCCACTGCTGAGCGGCAGCAGCTCCCGCTTTCCACCTCTAGCTGCAGCTGAGAGCACCTCAGTGTCCCACCTGCTCCATAAACTCAGATAAGCACAGATCACAAGCCCAGATGCCCAGCTGCATTCAGCATGGAGAACTAGAACGGGAAGGGGACGTGGCCAGCAAACGCAAGGCCCAGTGCATCAAGTGGAGTGTGAGAGACTTTTCAGATGGGCACATATGTACAATAACTGCCTCTGGTTTTTCCCTTTTTTTTTTTTTTTTTTTTTCCTGTTTAAGTGCACTACTGGTATTTGTGCTAAGCACAAACAAACCTCACAGGACACTTAGAATAAGCTGTAGTTACTGTACTTGGGATTGCTCCACGGCATGGAGTCTTACTAGCACAAAACAACAAACATCTGTTCTTACCCACCAAGAAAAACACGGCCTTCTGCAAGCTACCCATGAGAAATGGCTTCTCACCTGTACAGATTCCCAAGTTTCACCCAGCTATTGCGTGGGAACGTGACCCAGGCTAGAACATGCAGAACCTTTCTAGCCATTCAACAGTACGGGCAATAAGAAACCTGAAAAGATTCTGTGGCATTAATTTATTGGCACAGATCATGCATGCATTTCCTGAAAGTTCTTCCTTAATAATTTAACCCTATGGGGTGGGGGGGGAAACGTTTGTTTTCTGGAGAGGTCGTTTGTTTTTCTTTTTTTTTGGGGGGGGGCGGGGGGGAGAGTTGACAGATACTACAAACAAGCACATATTTGCTAGAAGCATAACACATTTGGTAGAATAGGTCACTGCCTG
Organism: Struthio camelus; assembly: GCF_040807025.1. NCBI lineage: Eukaryota > Metazoa > Chordata > Aves > Struthioniformes > Struthionidae > Struthio > Struthio camelus. Next base: position 121,702,694 of record NC_090943.1, on the reverse strand, counting down.
TAAGGAAGAACTGTCTTCACCAAAATGATGGTGAGATGGTGGTGTCCATTCTGCGTTTTAACACGCTGCTGCCTGCTTTGGGACTGCAAGTTTTGTTGGATACCATTAACGTGTATTAGAGAAAGGTTCTAAAAGTAGAAGGCAGTTTAGTTTCAGAAACCTGTTCCAGACTGAATTCATTTAGTCTAAAAGACAGAAGAAAAAAGGGGCTGTTGCTCATGAACACATTCTAAACACTTTGGTTTTTTGAAACAACTTTGTAATCATTATCTTGGCTCTGGCCCTCTTTCATTTAACCTCATCTGCCTGACTTTAAATTCATGGAACAGATTTGTACTGCCTTGGACTCCATGCAATTGGCTGCTGTAATATACTTGGACATTTTTTTGAAAAAAGAGAAACATTTGATACCATTAATCATATTGCCATATGTAATAAATTGGCTGCCTGTGGTACACTGCCTCAAACTGTCACATGGTTCCAATCACAGTTCTGCCAGCTGAAAGCAGTTGTTGGAAACTCTGACTCTTCCTTTCAGGCGCTCCTATTGCGAGGTCCGCGGGGCTCTGTCCTGTTTGTACTGTACATTAATGACCTGCTGGCTGCATAGCAGTACAAAGGCCAAGAGTTACAAGCATGCATATGTTTGTAAGTGCTGCTATACATAAGCAATAATCTGTTTGATATCAGAGTCACATCATTACAAAGTCAGCTTTTGACAGCATTTGCAAGGTTTGAAGGCTAATTCAGTACATCTCTAATTTGCAGCTTAAATATCCGCCAGAATGAGAAGTGGGGGGAAAGTATTAAATTTAGCTCTGTAAAAAAATTCAGGGAACAAGAACACTGCTCTTACGATTCAGCTGTTGCGATTGTCAGGGCTCTTGTCAAATCACAGCTGGAATGCTGCAGATTTATAAGAACAATAGAATTGTTTGGGGGAGGAGGTGGGGAAAAAGGAATAAAATGCTATTTGTAGCACTTCAGCTAACACTTTGACACAGGTTCTCTGGGTCTTCCTAAGTAGGCACAGACAGACTGGCTTAGATAAAGACGGTGCTGATCCTTTACCAAAGGTTGCCTTGAATCTGTTCTTAGAGCACTGACAACAACCTATTGACTTTAGAGGTGGGCCCAGAAACACAGCATTGCTTTTGACTACTGTTAAGTATCTTTTTACATTGCAGTAGCACCTGGGGAAGAGAAAGACAGCTACTCTGATGGAGTAATTGTTGTTCATATACACTACATTGGAGCCCTAGTGGATGAGGGCCCCACTGCACGAGCTGTGACAGAAATACAGAACAGAGGTAGCTCTGCACTCAAGAGGTTCTCAGCCCAAGCTCTAAGGTCACTGACTCAGTTCCCCTCTCTTGAACTTTCTCATTCCTGCCAACTCCCAAGTGAACAAAGCATGCATGTACCTCTGAGGCTACAGACAGGGAGTTTAAAAAAAAAAAAGAAAAAAAACCACACACACACACAGTTGGGGCACCTGCTCTCATGTACCCTTTGGCCTGACCAAGAAAAGGAAGGCCTATAAAACCTCAAAAAAGGAAAAACAGAATATCTGCAGGGTGCAAACAGTCCTGTTCGATATGTAACCACTCAAAAACCTCTTGGTAAGACCAAGGAAGGGACCAGTGAAGATACAGTAATGCAAGGTTTAACATATACTAGTAACAGGAGCACATATCTAGGCTTCCCGATGAATTCATGTAATAAGGGCTTGCCTGCTTTATGTTGCTTTGACTTCTATCCTATTCATCCTAGCTAGACAAACAGATAACAATTTTGCCTTTTATTATTGTGAGCATGTGATGTTTCCTGTATGCATTACAACACTTGCACTGGAAGAAACAGATGGTTTAAAGCTCAGCACCATGAGAAACCCTGGGCTCATAAGAGCTGCTGCCCTACCATTGGATTTTATCCTTGTGCTGCTTAACTTTGCTCACACACAGAGACAGACATGGAAGAGTGAGTCAAACTGGGAAAATCAAATGGATTCAAATCTGAAGAAAGAAATATTAGCTAATCTGATCTACTTGCTTCCAGAGATAGTTATGAACTTTTTCCAAACTGTTTCTTGGCTTCATCTAATTATTTTTTTACTTGGAAGATATTTCAAGTTAATGCCTAATAAGTCTTCCCCCAGGAAGTTACTCTGAGAAGATTTTTTTCATGAAAGGTCTTGATCTTTCAGACCTTTTTGCCTATGTTTAACACAACATGTGATAAAAATCCCAGTTGTAGGATCACTTGTAAAGAGAGACAAGCATGCATGAAAGTGCTTGCAGGCCGTAGGATCCACAAGGAAAGAAAAGTGTATAGTTGTCAATTTGAAAATGCACAATACTGAATCGTGCTGTCAAAGAGCTGACACCTCTGCAATGCTTGGTATCTTACTACCCACTGGTGACATTTGGGGGGCGGGGGGAAGGCAGACAAGGGAAGGCATTTCACAAGCCTTTCTTTGAAAGCAAAAGCTCTTGGAAGAAGACTGCATGAAGCATTGCTAGGCTGACCTTCATGAACGCATCACTTTCTGGAGCGTATATAACCAGGGGCACAGTTTGCGAAGGCATGGCTGTATTCCCATTATACTAACTGGATGAAGATGTTATTTCTGCATCATATCCAGCAGTACCTTTATGGACCAAGCGTGTCAGGATAAAAGTTTTGTTTGGCTGGTAAATCCTAGTAGGTGAACTGAGCATGCTTACCGTACTGTATAGATGTAGATTAGACCAAACAAGATATTAGCTTTGATTGAGACAAAGGTCCCATTTAGGGGCAGGGAAGGCAGGTCTAAGACTCATACATGCTAAGGTGATCACGGAGGGGCTGAGCACTACTGGGAATCCTTAATTCCCAAAGGACTCTGGCAGCAGGAAGTAGCGAGTGACCACTGGTATGCCAGATAATCTCATTTGCTTGCTAAACACCTAACTAGCAGGTGTGAACAGAATCTCACTAGTTTCATGAACACTCTTAAGAGAGACTTCTAAACTTCACATGAATGCCCATTTAGAAAGCTGAGCAGGTATTACACAAAGAAATGAGACTTAAGAGCAGAGAAAGGCCATTCACATATAATAAAAATATACAGAATTAACACATTCTTAACTTGACTATTTGCAAGCTCTCTGGAAAAGACTTTCCTTGCAGATTCTGCAAGATCTGACTAAAACAGCAGTTCATCCTAAACTCAGGCGTATGTTCAAGCTTAGATACCAGAAAGTTGCCTGATCCCCTCCAGTATAACTTTATACAGCCCCTAAGACTCATCACATACGTAGGGCTTCTGCTGTGGAAGGAGGAGACTGGCTCAGCAAACCTAACCATGTGCTGAAATTTAAGCTCACAAATAAGTTAAATGAAGAAGCTCTCTAGAAGAGAAGCATGTTGTTCACTGTTGTGTTGGACTAGGCTGTTAGCGTTTATAAGATCTTTGTGACGCAGACTGTCTTTTTCCCCTGCAGTAGCACTGCTCGTAGAGGAGTGAGCCAGTCTGCCTGGTTCTGTGTATCAGTAAAAACAGAGATAAACAGCCACAATCACTTTGTTCCTACTCCTATTATGTAATAAATACAAACCAGAAGACTTAGGTTTTTTGCTTGCAGAATTTTATCCATGTAAAAAGCAATATGTTACAATACATGAATTTATTAAGCAAACAAAAGGATTATGACAGAGGTTACCTTAACCACATAAGCAATAAGACCATCACAACTTAGTTAGCTACCTACCAGGAATAGCAAAGAGAAATCCAGCACTAAGCAAAATCTAGTCATTTAAAAACTAGACTTTTGAAGCAAAACTTCACATGTATTTTAGTTTTCTCTAGTATTTAAAGCTTGTTCATTCTGAAGAGCTCTACTCTTGAGACTTAGCTACATCATGTCAGTTGGATGCATTTCCAAATAGCACAAAGGATGACTGATCAGGTTATTGAAGTACTTGCTCTTCAGTTACTACACCTTGGAGTCTTAGTATTAGGCTAGGCTATATTTCTAAAGTCCACCCACTGACTAAACAAAGGAAAATTTCCAGTCAGAGAAATCCGGATCTTAATTTGTGTTCAGCTACACACTACCTCAGAACAATAGAAAAATTCAATAGTGTACTAAGAACAACCAACGAAAACTCATTTCTTTTTTTACTCATTACCATGTTATTCACAGCTAGAGGGTTTCTTTTTTCTTCTCCTCCTCCATTTTTAGGATGTGCCCTAGCCATCTCACATTATCTTGGATAGCTGCTTACATAAGAATAATCAAATATATACAGTGGAATAGAATTTGTAGATGTAGATACAAAAAATAAAATAGAGCGATCCAACCCTCCAAGCCTCTACAGAGCAAATTAAAGCAGTTAGCAAAAGGAAATACTGGCACATACGAGGGTTTTGAATTTCAAATATCCTTGAAGTTATTAAAAAAAAATCCTACCACTGAGAAAGACAAAAACCCACCATATTTCCTAGTATATACCTAAAACTGCAAGAGAAATAGTTATGTTAGCTTAAACCAAAAGTCATTTTTCCATTTTTAATGCCTCCTGATTATTACAGGTTTTTAAACCCCTGAAGAAGGCAGCAAGTCATATGAAGGTGATGCTTTAGTTCCAGTTTTGTCTTTCCTGCTGTCTGTCAATCCAAGAGCAATATACTGTCTTTACCTATTTGAACCTAACCAGCTTTACTACAGACTGAAGTCTCTATTGCTAGAAATTGTGCACATGAAGACTGGCATTTGCATCTAACACATCTGCCTTCAGCACATCTGTTTGAAATTTGTGACTTCACAGGTTTTTAAGATAGTTCTCTACTTGCTGGTCAAAGCTCTGAGCAGAGTTTGTCTTTATCATATTTAAGGGAGCCAGTGAATACTCCTCTGCAAAACTCTTGGGAGCATGATCACCAGCATCAGCCACCTGGGAGCCGGTTACCCCAGAGTCACAGGTAGCATGATTGTAGCCTTCATTCATTGAAAGAAATTCCTCTGTTATCAGGGAGGCTGAGCTGTCTTCCTCACCTAGGAGGCTGCACTGCAACACGTCACTCCTGGGACCATGATCTCTTTCAGCCGAGCAGCCTGGGTTAGTACAGTCTCTGACCCAGCATCGGGCTGGTTCTTGGTCCACCCAAAGATCAATAGACTTTGCCAACGTTTTCATAGTCTTTCCATCCTCTGCCAGCACAGAGACTCTGGACAGCCCCGCAGAACCTTCACCAACGCAGTGCACCACCGTAGCTGCGGCATGACCCCTAAACCGGTAGACTAAGGAAGAAAACAACAAGGATAGACCAAGTAGAACAACAAACCCATCAAATAACCACAGCCAAGAAAGAGCTTGCATCTTCTTTGATACTTAATCACTAAGTACTTTATAAATCTTTGATACCATTCTTCCCCCTGCCCCCACCACAACCACTGTAAGCCTTTGAGGAAGTGAATTAGTTACCACAAGATTAATGCAATTTGTCCAAGGTCAGAAAGCCAAATCTGTAAGGAATTAAAGATCACACTGTATTGCATCCAGTGACCTCTGCTGTTATAGAGACAGCCCTTCCTGTCTTTCTAGTAAGGGCAAAGAAAGATCAGGCTCTGGGAACGAGACTGTCATTAAACTCCTGGGTTTTCAATGCTCCCCAACTTCATCAAAACTGCTACAGTATTCCTGCAAGTACAGTATACTTAGCAAACTAGTTTGCTAAGTTTAACTGAGCCTGAAAACAGAACACTAACACCATAAGAGTCCTCATCTGAGGGTAAAGCACAAGTCTTTTGCAAGCCTCAGTACTTCATTTTGCTTTCTATGCAGAAGCTCAACTCATTTGATTTACTGCTGCCCCCTTTCCTGTACCCGTATAGATACAGCAACCCTTGGTTTCTATTTCTTTACTCCCTTTCTCACCTCCAGAATTCACCCCTTTTCCTGGTGGCCAAACTTGAAATGTTCCCAGCAGTCCTTACATACCCCTTATCAAACGCCTGGCAGCATCCTTCTAAACAAATTTCTGTAATACAAAAAGGGCTGCTCAAGGACTGTGTTAACTCCAATTGCTCCAGCAAGCAAACACAGAAGGGTGTTTGGAGTCTCCCGTAAGTTGGCCAAGATGATTATCACCTTGCAATTAGACAGGCTCAACATTTACAAAACACCTATGCACTTCAGAAGTGGATTTGCTGTGCATTAAGCCGGCATTAGGCGTTGGAAAGACTAGCAGCCTATCAAGAACAATGAAGGCATCTTGTAGCAAAACTGTAAGGGGAAGATGCTGCACAGAAGCCTTTGGGCTCCCCAGGACAAGCTACATCAACTGGAAGGAAACTCATATATTGCTCCTTCTATAACTTCAAGTCACATTGGACAGGGGTAAACCCAGTAGATCCCATATACCATTTGTTGTGGGCAAGCTGCAGGCCTGATCTGCGCCATGGCAGGATAACATTTCTGGGATAACATTTTCTCCAGTCAGAGAGCCAGCTTCAACTTAAGGCACTCATAGTATCAGTGCTTGGACTCTAGTTTCAAAACTAAACATATTTCACAGAAAAGAAAAAGCATCAGTACTCTAGGAACTCATATCTATGGGTCTGTTTGCTTTGTAAATAACGGTTTGGTTTCTTTAGGCCCAAGCAAATCACAGTCAGCCATGCAAGGACACCAGACAGCATTCTGTGCAGCTCTGAGGACAGGGGGCAGAATAGACATAGGGCTGTCACTTGGAGCTTTTGTATTCCTGAGCCCCTGTTCAAACTAAGGGACACATTTTCACATGGAGAAGACCCACAAGGAGTTCAGTTTCTACAGGCCAGTACTAGGGCAGGAACCAGGAAGCCCTGTCACCCCTTTCTGCAATCCTACCCTCCATAATCCCAGAAAACCAGCACAGGTGCATGACTAGGAGGCTGATCTGGTGCCTCTGCAGCCTGTATTACCATCACAGGCTGCAGGTACCAACCTGCAACTGCAGTCAAATTAAACCTCACACCCTCCCCCCACACAATACTACTGTTCCCTAGTTGCTATCACCTTGTGAGGCCCTGATTCGATCTCTTCCTCGCCACACTGAAGTTAGCCGTCTGCATCTTCTCCTGCCCGCTCTAGCCGGCTGCGGTCTGGCACACTGCTGCTCTAGGCTATCTGGCACAACATCCCCCTCAACCGAGGCACTGAAACTTCTCTGGTTGTCCCAGGGATCAGCCTGAGGAACCATTTTTTTGAGGTCCACCTAGAGATTAATGAACAGGGAGCCAGTGAGAGAGTTACTGATCTCACAGGACAGTGGGAAACAGGTGCCAAGAGCTGCAAAACACCAGATTTTTCTTCATACCTTACAGGATAACGAGGAAGCCACAGCACTAACACCAACAATCATTTCCAAAGAAGAGTAACAATATACCTTCCAGCCTACCCCTACCTCTCTGTGAGAGGTCCTCCTCTCCTTACTCCTAGGTAGGGACAAAAAGGCAATTCCACTGCCATGGTGGGAAGGTTGGGACTAGAAAAAGGAAATGACCCACTGGAGGAGGAGCTAGCACAGGATCTACTCATCTGTAATCAACAAAGCCTCCGAGCTGCAGTAACGACTGTCCAGGCCTAATGAAATGAATTGGGGAGAGCCCACAAAAGGTGTGCATGATAATTGGATCTTAAAGGAGTACAGCATGGCAAAGCTTTGGTCTTCAAAGCGATAGAGGAAAAGAAAGGGTGTTCAAAATAGGGAAAAAGCCAAAATAAATAGTGTTTTTACTTTTCTGCAATATGTAAGTATATTTTATTATACAGTTTACTTAGTATTTTTCAATGTCATCATTCTGTGCAAGTGACCACTGCAACAACTGGAACAGGTGCTTTTTTCATATTTTCATATTTTAATAGCAGTTTCCCAAATTTTGTGAAAGTACAGTCCTCCTTCTGGACCATCTGACCCTTGTGCAGCTTCAGTTCCAGCTGGCTGGTAGATTTTTCACTAGCTTAAGTGTTTTTTAACCTTTTTTTAGCACTTTGTGAACTCCTCTGAGGCCCTTTATGGCCCTTCGGGGACCATAACAACTGAAAAAACACAGGCCTAAACCGCAGAGGAGGTAAATGATCTTCTGCAATGCCTTCCTAGTTCTAGATGGTGTACAAAGAGAAAATGCAGCTCTGAAATAAAGAATTAATCAAAGAAAGGCTCATCTGATTTTTAAAACAAATAATTGCTTTGTCTTTGAAAGAGTGAAATTGCGAACATTTGTGAATGGCAGCCTATCTGTACACAGACCCAGGAACTAAGAGACTTAGTGTATCCAAAGTGTATGTTTGTGGGTATGCTTTCCAAATGTACTGAAAACTTGACAAACTTCTTGTGAACACTGGTTGTTTTGATATTTATGATTATAATCATCACCTTAAAATAAAATACTGCAAGCTCTGTGTTGGAAATGCATCTGTACTGCTAAATCTTGTGTTTTCTCCTTGTCACACTTCAGAAGTAGCTAATTAAATGCAGACTTACTAAATGACTAGCATGAGACCACAGTGAGCTTGCTCAATTTCTGGGCTTCACTATGTACGTGTTCAGCAATAAAATGCTTCTTTCAATTCCTGATCTGTCAAAGGCAAGGGCATCATATAAGGAGTTACTGCTGGAGGAGGTGGGGCTGGACAAGGCATGGTGGCCCAGAAGTTGGGGTGGACGAATGCTTGATGATCCAGCTCATATGACCTAATAGACTGTGTCACTGCCTTTGGGAAATGCAAGCCTCTTGACACGCGCCCTTGGCTGGAAGGTCAGAATAGAAAAGCCCAAGCTCAGAAAATGAAGCCCTCCAGCTGAGAAAAATAATCCAACCATGGATTGGCAAAAAGCCCTTTTTTCCCCCACCTGCTTTTTTTTTTATTTTTCAAATTTTCTGACTTGACGTGGTGCTGTAGTGCACTTCACATCTGATTAAATTAGTCACATTGCATTATGCTGTATCAGATGTGACATGATGCAATGGAATGTGAACAGTGTATAAAGATGCACCGGCATCAAATAACTGCTACCTGCTTCTGACTCACACAGGCATGTTAGCAGCAGATAAAAGAGACATACAATGTCCAAATCCTTCCTTGTTGTTAAATCGTGCTTTGCAGCTCATTGTTAGGTTCTTCTATTGTTACGTAACTTTGCATCAAAATAATAATCTGCTACTGATGAAACTGTTAAATATTCCTCCTGCAAGCCATCCACACCTGCTTGTGATAGTACAGAAAGAAGTGTCTGATCAGGAATCTCTTACAAGTCATCTCTTACAAGGATACTAAGCACAATTACTGAAAGAAGATTAACAAGATGCTGAGTATATAGATAATTGAGACCTACAGAGAACAGGGTAAAGGCATCATGTTATTGCTTATGTACACACAGTGAGTATTATTCTTGGGCTGCAGGAATCATACCATCAGGAAACTGTAAATTGTAGTTCACTGACTAAGCACCTCCTGTTAGTCTTTTATCAGTGCAGCTCTTGTGGGGCTCTGATAGGAGGACTTAAAGCTCTTACTCCCATGTAGAGCCCAGAGAAAGTGCTGATATCACACCCTGCCTCTTTGAGGGTAGATTCCCATTCCCGTGCATGGAAAAGCAGCTGGATGGAATAGAGAAAGCCCATGCTAATTTAATCTGGACGAGGCCACTACAGGCACATAGCCCATTACATATCCAATGTGGACTTGATGTTTTGTCTGAGATTCTTATAGAATAGCTTGAAAGAAGTAAAAACAACTTTAGCAAGAGAGTCAGTATAATCATCAGTATTATCAGATACTATCATATATAAAAACATCACAGTCTGAATTGCCTGATAGCATCGTTCTGGATTTTCTTTTCCCCCACATTTCCATAGTTAGTTAAAGCCAGGTACCTACAATAAGTGAATAAAAATTGTGTGTCCCGGTGCTTAACGGTAAATCCTTTAAGCTAATTCAAATCTTAGTTTGGCTCACGAGTGTGGCTGTACATCAAAGAAGACACCTATCAAATCATCTAGTCCCACAGACCTCAGTTGTGCAAAACTCCTGTGGCTCTCCAAGGAGTTCAGCCCACTAAACAGTTTTACATTTCAACATTTGAATGCTTTATAGCGTAAGCTGGAGCTCACATGAAATATGATCCTCTTTACTTCTCCCATTCCCTGTAATTAGCAGGTTTGAATCTTTTCCAGTATGTAGTCCAGAAAGAGAGGACCAGTGCCATTCACAGTTTGCCCTGGCTTCCCTTTGTCTTACTATATTTCCTCTTTCTTCTCATTCCAATTCATACACCTTTATACAGGTGAAATGAACAGTTGCCTTGTAAAAGGCAACTGTTTTCTAATTAATGCATATATGTAAAATCAGTCCTTGCATAGCTGACCTTTCCATTTGTCTAAGTTTGGCTGGGTATAACAACAGCTGCCAACACAATTTTCCATTGGTAATAACATGTTTAAGATGGTACTGAGCTGCAACACCTTTTATTTTCTGATGGACAAGTGGAGTAAGCAGGATACTGATCTCCAAACAAGTTCTGGACCTGAACTAACCCTGCACAGTACGTTCCCACAGGTTTGAATATAAAACCAGGGATAACCAAGGTGTTCCCTCAACACTCTGGATTCAGCTCCTTGAGTAGTGCCTGTTCTGAACTCTGAAAACTTCAAAAAAATGTATCAAATACTTGGTTATATACTTGCTTCTGGATTATGTCTGATGGGGAGAAAAGGCTGATGTTAGCACAGATTGAAGAGGACACAGTCCTGAGATAATCCTCCTTGGAGGAGTGAGATGCCATATAACAATGCTTGTGGTTTTAGAAAATACTGTTATCAGCAACCTGTGCCTGGCAGAGCCCAGTTTATGGTTTCTGAGCAGCTGATAAGGCAAAGGCTGCAGGCTGCAGCTGCAAAGCACTGTGTCTATAACCTATCACAGGATGAGCTTCCTCCAAACCACACGGAGCTTGCACTGAAGGCAGTAAATAGTGCAGAAGACACTGCAAGCTGAAGAGCGCACCTCACGTTGGTCCTGAACTACAAATACTATCACCTTCCTCCTCGGCCATGGAATAGCCTGTTTACCGTACAGCGTCGTCAGAAAGGGGTTGTAACTCCCTTCTTACCTCCCTGCTGGGTGTATCTTTGGATGGAATAAGTCCTATATAATAACCTAGGCACATCTTTCCTAGGGCTTAGGAAGTAAGATCGTTTAGGGGTGGACCACCTGGGCTTTGGCTGGTTGTGACTCTGTAGGTACCTGGCATTTCAGCAGCTGCAATTTGAGCAATTTTGGAATTGGCATAATTTACACCAGAGATTATGCTAGTTCCAGGCCGGAATCTATGAGGAGCAAAGCTGAGATACAGCTCCTCTTTTCCTCCTGGTTCAGGAGACGCATCCCTACTCACTGGTTAGGCAGTAAAGAGAAGGAAATTTGACACTGTACTAGCAGTGAAGCTAGGATTTTAACTGCCATTCAACCATTTGATTTGCCTAGAGACTCAGTATGTATATCTCAGCACTGAAGAAAATAGAGGAATTACAATTTATTAGTGAATTCATTGGAGGAGGAATTTATTAGTGAATTCGCTGGAGGGGAAAAGCTGCTATGTCCCCCTTCCTCTTCATCCACTTGGTTTAGTCTGATAAGAAAGGCACTCCTGAAGCACTTCCAGAAATGCGAGCGTGTGTGGGTATATGCATGCACATGCATGCATGTCCAAACTTGGTAATTACAGCATGCCCATCACCAAAACTGAAACAGAGTGAGTGTTTCCAGCCACTAACAAACCTTGCACTGGAAAGGCACGTACAGGTGGGCCCCTGCAGGGAGCAGGAGAGTCTTTAGTTGCCTTTGTAGGCAAGAGTGTAAGGCTTTATAAAAACATACGAATTAGGACTGCTGCTGCTATACAAACAGATAGGGAAACTAATGTTCAGTCATTCCTGAGCAGAGAGAGGACTGCTGCCTGCTGGAGGGCTGGGCTGCATGGAAAGGAGGAGGAATTGTAATTAAGCCTAGGTAAAATGCGGCCACAAATCCTGGGATTCCTACAACCAAGAAAAAAGAACGAGAGAGCAGCTCTTCCAGGAGGCATTTCAAGCCCACGAAGACTGGGATTGCTCATTCGGGGGCTGTCTCTCTATGCTAACTCCACAGCGACTCCATGGGAGCTACTCATGTGACTCAGAAATCTCAGTGAAGATGAATCTGAACTTTTGCGCTCAGATACACTAACAAGTTACTGCAGGGTAAGCAGGGACTATTAGGAAATGATCTCAGTAAATTCCTGCTTCAGAAAGGCACCCAGATGTCTCTGTGTATAATTGTTATGCTCAGCCCTCTGGGTGTCCCTTTAAGGATAAATAAGGGTTAGGGTGACGTGAAAGCAGAGACGATGGGAGTAAAGGCCTGCATAGGGCCATGGAGTGGACTAGAGATGGGTTTAGGACTAATGACTGGAATTGCCTATCTGTTTCTCTTCCTTAACTAGAAGAGACAGTTTTGAATCCATCAGTCGAAATGAGATCAAGGCAAACAGATGCTTTGTGAAATGGGGAAAGAAGACACCTGAGGGATTACCTTCAGCTCCCTAGAGGAACCGTTTGGACAATGAGCTACGGTTAAACAGATGCTCTTTCCTGGTAACTGCCTATGTCTAATCTGAGGAGCACCCAGGAGCAATTCTGAGCTCCCAGATCTGGGTACATGCCCCAGTGAGGTCCATACTGATGTGAGACCGGTGGGCTCCCTCATGCTTCAGCTTCCACAGGAGAGAAATCCAGGTGCGTGTGAACGTATGTCTAGAAAGGAGCCAAACACTCATGCAGGACCACAGTGTTTTGAAACAACCTCTTCCCTAAGGAAGACCAAGAAAAGAAAACCCAGTTCAAAGCAGATTCTCTCAGGTGCTTAATGGAGCCTCTCTAAGCTGCCTTTAAAGCTTTGCCCCACAGCCCTTCACCTGTGATTTTACACTTCATATACCTCGGGTACATATCACACACAGTTGCCAACATGTGAGGACATTTTTCAGTCTTTCATAGTTACACACCAAAACAGAATGCCAGCTAATCTGCTCGCTATGGAATTTGCATATGCGCAGAGTTTCATATCAAGTGAGATGCACTTTGTATGAACTCTGTAGCTCTTATATAACATTTTCAATTAATATCTGTTCACTGGTTTTAATAGCTTTCTCCCATAATGTTTACAAGACTCTAGACTCTCTCTTTTGACTAATTAACACATCTTTAAATTCCTTTGACTAAAGCTTTTCATTGTCTAGTGAGTAATACTTTGACTTGTCAGACTTTAGATCCAAGTCTAGATTTTGGGGGGGAGGGGTCATATGTTCATTAAAAAATAATCTTTAGTATGCTGTCCTCTCATGGTAAGGCTACGCGGCAATCCTTTTGCTATGTCATTTGGCATTTTAAAAGTTGCCATATTACTTGTGCTTTAATTTTAACGGTGCCATTTCACTTTATGTAGGGAAACAGGGATAGCTGATTTTGCCCAAAGAGTTGATATCTCACGGGGATGCCGTGCTCCCTCCAACAGTCTGGTTCTACTTCAATGAGATGTATGGTACCATGAAAATTGGAGTTGCCTTTGTCCCAGAAGACCAAGCTCAGCTCTATGATGAAAATGATCCTTGCGTGTGGCCTACAGACAAAAACAGGATAAAATCCCGTACCATCTACCTCAGCTTGTGTCACCATAACTGCTGAAGAGTGAACGGAGCCCCAATTTTCAGGATAGGAAAAGCTACTCCACGGCCTTTACAAAAACACTAGTTGAAATGCTGCATCTCCAAAACAGAGCTTCCCCCCATCCCTAGTTGCACAGAAAAACAACTTCCTTTTTCCTCACAAGGAATTCTCAGAATTGACAATATCTTTGGGTGTTCTTCTGAGACTGCCTGCCTCTGGAATCGTGTGTTGAAATGTGAATTCCTGATTTTTTTTTAATTCTTCGCTTCAGCATCCCTGTGCTGGGTTAATAGCTTATCCAAAAGATTAGTCAGTCAAAGGAGCTAGCATAGATCTTTGTAAGCGGATGGAATTTCTTCCATGCTTTAAGGAGCAATAAAGACTTTTTGTTTAAAAAAATCATAATTGGCATCTAAGTTAGCAGCCTTTGAAGTGAATGTGGAAGTTCACAGTATAGTGATATTTTTTCAGGTGGACATCACTGACACCAGGGGGCTGTATTTTCCAAATTTTCTTTGCAATCATAACACTAAGAGAGTTCTTTTCAAAACAAGGGAAAATAAAGCTGACACTCCAGAGAGAGTGAAGAGGAGAGTCTTTCTCTTCTAATCCTTTTGTGAGCTTTTGATCAGAATCTTCAAGATCAGATTTTAGTATCAATGTTCACTAGTGAGTATAGCACTACTAGGTAAATTAAAATTAATTCTGAAAGAGTCTGTTTTACAATGCAGTAAGTGTTATTACAATACACTAAGTATTAGAGTGCTTACATATAAAAGTAAAAAAGCAACAACAACAAAAAGACCACTAGCTAATGCTTTTTCATTGTTTTATTTCTATAGTGGAATTTACCTTCCCATACAGAGAAATAAAAAAAATAGCAATCCAGGTGCCTAAATATACTTTCCATAATGGCCTTATAATAAGCAAAGCTGGTGGCCTCACGTGTTATATAGTCCTATTAAAAAATAAAAACATTTTTAGCTGCTTATTAACTTGCCATATCTAGCAATTTTGGTTGAGGTTTTTCAATACTAGGTGTCTGCCCGTGCTAACTGGTTTTAAAAATCTTGGTCAAAACTTTTGAGCCATTTTCTAAACTACAATAGAAAAACAGCGAGGATGGTGGTGTTCCCAAGTTTAAAACTCTTGAAGCCTTTCTTTGAGAGATTCTTAAATCCCTTATACATTGAGGCAGTGTTCAGGTATTTGGCAGGGAGTGACCTTTCCAATTAGAGGTGCTCTGCCAGGCAAACCCTCCCAAACACGGTGAAGTGCCCAGTGTTGGATTTTAGCAGCATCATGCCCCAAGATTCAGTGCCCACTAGGCACAGTCCAGTTAACAACCAAGCAGGATTTGCTCAGAGTTTGCAAATTCCTGGCACCAAGAGGCTGGGCCGAGGCTTGATGCCCCATTGAGCCCCGCTCACCGTGGTGGGGGTGACAGCATAGGTGGCCCAGCCAACAAAGGGGGCAGAAAAATCAGATCCTTGCTATCTCACATCCAGTACCTGAAATTATTGAATACTTTGGATCTTCATTTCTGTGTGCCTTTGTTCCCCATTCATAAAACACAAATAACAGTATTCCCTTATTTTATTCCAGTGTTGTGAAAATAAGTTGCTTAATGTGTGAGGCCATCCAATATTGTAGCGATGAGTATCATAAAAAAGCCCACAAGGAAATGAAGAATTCTGTCTTCCAAGCACGATTTGAATATTGTAAAGTACATAAAACATGCGGCCACACACTGAATAGCTAAAAGAAAACACTGAATAGTTGTTCCTGTTTTCAAGCACTGTGCCCAGCAAAGACCCCATGGAAGAAAGAATGTGATCACCTAATAAAGAATCTTATTTAAACGTGATATTGTGGCAAGGGCAATCTGAATTCTAGCATTTGAAGTCTTATGAGTGCTTACTTTTTCATCCTCTTTTGTATCTTATGTTTTATAACATTCTTTTAATTTTCTGTGTGTGATACAATCTAAAGTGTGAAGGATCTCTTTGGCAATCAAGCACTGCTGTTCCTCTATACTCTAGAATTAATTTCATTCAAAGTCTGCCGAAAACAAACTATGATGAACATACTTCTTTTAAAGCACGTCAACATAAAACGACATTTAACATACTAGATATCTTCAATTAGAAAAAAAAAGTAATGAATCGGGGAAGAAATGAACAAAGGAAACGGTGTGCCCAAGGAAGTACTAATTTAGCCTAGCAGAGGGCTGAGAAGAGCTATTGAACAATTTCATTAGCACATCCTTTTCAAAGGAAGACTCCTGCTTTCCTATTTCATGATAATTGGATGAAGAAATGTGGATGGGAGCACCATTCATTGCAGAATTTGATGAATTATTTACTAATTAAGGAGAGAAACAGGATAGTGTGAGCTATATTACTTTGATATGAATGTTCCTTTTATTATATTATTTATACACATGCAATTGTTGCTTTTATTAACTAAGAGGTTAATCACTTGAATGGGATGCTTTGCATTCTTTACAATTACATACACTAGCAAATTGGCTAATTTTATGTGAAAAAAAAATAACCTAGCAATTTTTCTAGTACTTATCTGTATGGTGCAGTTTAATAACATTTTTGCACTGTATAAAATGAATAAACCAGCTGGTCTCATGTTTTGGCAGCAGCACTGCACATTGCAACACGGCATACAGAGGCTCAGGAGCCCTCTTAGGGCTCCGGCAGAGGTGATGCCACACCACTCCCTCGGGGTGGCAGATGAACCTGATGGCATACTGAGTGCCCAGGCAGGCCACTTATGGGGCAGTCTTGATGCCAGTTTTGAAGGGGGCTGCTTCATTTTTTTCTGCAGCTGGGACAGCCATTTTGTTCTAGGGGTGTTATTTCTGCAGCAAACTAATCACTGTCTAGACTGGATGAAATCTAAACCGTCCTGCTGTCTGCATTAAAGTCTAGCAGCGTAGCAGATGCAGAGCATCCCTCTTGGATCCATCCCTTCTGGAGCTGAAGGATGTTTTCGACCCCGTCCACTGATACGAAGCTTGGTTGTCCCTGCATGTTATTAAGTTGCCCACAAGCCTTTTGCCACATACCATCAGCCAGGTTAACCTGGCTGAGTGTTTTGGTGATAAATCCACTGTGCGCCTGCTCCCAAAAAGTACATCCAGTTGTTCAGCCTTTTGCAGGATGCCAGGAATTTATGTAATCAGTGCTGTTCAGATAGGATCAAAATAATGGAGCTATGTGCCTGTAAGAAAATGATTTTTCCTCTAGACATTTCTTCATATCTAGATCACCTCACCAGAAGTACAGAGAAACCCGTACTGTAGCAGTCCTTGCCATTCACAATTTTTTTTTTACGTACATTCAGATTGTTAAAAAATACTCAAACATATG
Source organism: Struthio camelus (assembly GCF_040807025.1). Taxonomy (NCBI): domain Eukaryota; kingdom Metazoa; phylum Chordata; class Aves; order Struthioniformes; family Struthionidae; genus Struthio; species Struthio camelus. The sequence continues at coordinate 121,685,575 of NC_090943.1, read as the reverse complement.
GTCTCCAGACAGAAACACCTACCTCTATTAAAAATATATAAAAATATGAAGGCATCTCTGTTTAGATTGCTCATTCACATGCCCCACCCTTTCTTCCCTGATGCATGTAAGCCATTGATATATAAACTTCATTTGCTAGTCATTAAAAAAAAATAAGTATAAGTACATGGTTTGGGTTGATGATGTAATAAGCCATTTAATGATTTTCACTGATTTAATGGAAAAGTGTATCTTATTGTTCACTAGAGATGGGGGATGGTAGGTTAATATACATTTCCTTTTAGATATGAATCATTTTGGGAACATTAATGGGATTTTTTTTTTTTCAGTTGTAACCACCTGGGGTTTTATTAAATTTTAAAATGAAAAAAAATGCAGATGGGGCAGCTCAGCCATCTAGCTCATATCTTCATAACACACCACAGTGAGGCCAAACCAAGCATTCATGACTGCAGCCCAGGGAAGGTCTGGGAAATGCCTGAGCCCAGCAGTGAAGGAGGTCACTCTCCACTGCCAGGAATAGACCTTTTCTCCTTTTGACAAACTCCTCCCTTCTCACAACAGCAGAGCAGAGCTCATTACTCTGGCCAGCACGGCTGTCCTATGTTAGCATCTTTCCCTTGAACTATTTTACTGGGACGCAGCCGAGCATGACCCAGGAGCCCACAGTAGCTGAGTCCAGGAGAAAAAGACATTTTTGACTTGCCTGACTCTGAGTTGACTGAACTTCCCTGCAGTTGAGTATTTTGAAGAAGACACAGCCCAAACATAAATGCCCAACCTGCCCAGAAGGTAGAAATTAAGGGCTGAAGAAACCACAGTGAATGCAGGCAGGAAACATGCTCCATGCTCTCCAGTCTCCAAAAGAAGAAAAAGTCCTCTGGAGCACAGAGGGATGACCAAACTTCTAATTGTTATTAGATATGACGGAAAAAATCAGTTTCAGAGGATACCTCTCCACTTTGAAATTAGTTGTTCCAAACCTACAAACAGAACACACACAAAAATAATCCATAAAAAAATTCTCATGGAGTGGTAGGCCAAAACCTATTCCGTAACATCAAAATGGGTTAAGGAAAAACATAAGCATAATTGATTATATTGGGCATTTTTTCACGGAGGTAAGGGAATTAAGGGAACTTATTCAAATGAATTTTCTTTTACTGTTCTGAAATGCTTCTTTTCAGAAAAATCACTGGAAAAACTCCATCGAAATTGACATCTTTCTCTTAAACATTTATTCATGAAGTTGCGCTTTTTTAATAGAAAACCCATCAATCAAAACTTTTTTACTTGCCTCTATTTCTCTGTTGTTGAAAGTCAAGCCCCTGGGCTGGGCTGGGAAGCCGTCCCTCGACGCCAGGGCACAGACAAGGCTGTGGGGGCTGTGGGTCTCCCCAGGAATGGGCACCGTAAAGCGCCAGAGTCAGGGAGGTCTTGTCCCCTCAGGCACCTCTGCTGATATTTAGCACAAAGCCGTTCCCAGGTTTGGGGGCAGCGGCCGGCTGACCTTTCCTTCACAGAGCTTCAGCGCGACTGCAGCACAGAGGCAGAGGCGGGGGGAACGTATGTTTTTCCACCCAAAAGAGGGGACCCATCAGTGGTGAGTACCCAGCTTGCAGGAGTATGTTGATCCTGCTCTGCACCTAATTGTGACTCCTCTTGAAAAGCTTAACTCAGTGGGCTGAGATGTTCTAACATGAGGGAAATCAAGAAGGCACAGATTTGTGAGGGATGGACTTGCTTACTTCGAAGTGAGGATGCCATCTCACTTTTTTCCCTCTTTTCCAGCTTTGACACTCTCACATTTGCCTGGGTACAGTGTGAATGTCCCAGTGGTCAGGCGGGTGTCCCATTGTGACACTTTGTATGGCTGGGCTAGTTATATCTGTGCTTTTTAAAATGAAAATTTAATAACAGTCCATATGGTTATAATTAAAGAAAAAAATCCATTTACATTTTAAAATGCACACATTTTATTGAAAACAGCTTACAAAAACACATCTGGAACACAGCTTCAGATAAAAAACATATGTAAGGTCTGATTCTGTTGTTGCTTATGCCGGAGTAAGTCGAAAATGACTCCATCAAAGTCAGTTCACAGGTGCAAGGCCAATGGGAGATCAGAATCTGACCTAGGGCCTTTAATTTCAACAAACAGAATATTGCCAAGTTTTACTTCAATCTTGCAACTTGGAAGAGGGAGAACCAAAGGTTTATAGCCCATATGAAGAATTATTAAATTACGAATAACTGAAGTTTATAGAAAAAAAGTTTCCAACGGTTAGACCTAGGGTTCCACTCTCCACAAAAGCAGATGGAAAAGCAGGCACTGACCTCTCAGCTTCAGGAAGTTTTTATTGAGAAGTCTGTACTCTTGACTATGTCCAAATTTCTTCCATTCACTGCTACAAGTAGTCCTTCTTTCATTTTATCTTTCAGAGTCAACAAGAATTGCAGCTGCAAATTATTGTATCACATTTCATCAGGCAGACTCTCAAAATACTTTTATGGTTTCTGTTTCGCCATAGATTTTTACATGGGCTTCCCTGTTGTTTCAGCAATTTGATCCATGCACAAATAAATGAGATATATAGATAACATACAAGAATTTCTCTGTTGGTTAGGAACCGTTACAGAGGCCCTGAGTACTTGCCACATTTACTGAAATAAATAAGCAATATAATCTTTCCACTCTGCTGAGAACAGATCCTCAGCAGTGATACACAAACTAGACAGATGGGTTTGCTAATCCTATTTTGAAAAAGCAGGTATCTCAGGGTTAAACGTATTCCCTTTTGAGCAGGATCCCAAAAAAGTCAACCAAAACATGATGATAGGAAGTTAAGTGTGTGTTATACTGCATTATGGGACACGAAGCACATTCAAGACAAATATGGTCCTTCTTATTTTTGTCATGTATATGTTCTGCATCCAGCAGGGCAGTAAATTAAAAACACTTTGCTGAAGTAATGGTAGATAATTTATTTTGCTTTTACAAACTGTTTTTAACTTCCAGACATGGGAGGAATGGCCCTCTCCTTGCAGCCAACATTATCTCTTTTCCAGTGGGATTTGGCTCTCTACTGACCAGAGAAGACTCAAGGTTTGTAAGCTGCCAGATTTGTAATTTCCTAAGCAAGTAAATATGAAAGCCTTGGAATTCTAAGTGGGCTGCGTGTTTTTGTGTGTGTTTATGTATATTATTGTACTGTCTGGGACAAACTCAGTCTGTGTCATGTTGTGACCAACAGGATGAAAATGTGTACTGGCACACTTCATTTAATCCACTGCTACAATGCTATAATTTCTGGGGAAGAATGCGGCAACCAGCTAGCTGTCCACCACAATGTTGTAAACAGTGAATAAAAATACTGTATCTCATACTAAAAGTCCAGGGTGAATTTTAGATTGGGAGGAATTAGTTACACAGACTGGAATTTGGTCCCGAGACTGAAGCTACCAACTCTACCTTTTGAAACATGCCATGGGATCCTTAATGACCACAGATGGTCAAGACCTCAGGTTTATGTCTCATCGTAGACAGACAGAGCAGCCTTTATAGATCTAGGTAGTTGCTAAAAAAGTTGAAACTTTTACATTTAATGAAGCTGAGGATCTAAGAGCAAAGAGCAACTATTGAACTTGTTATGGACAAACCCAGAGTCTGATTAAGTCCATGGAGCATTCACTTAAAAAAAAGAAGCCCACTGCAGCTTACATGTCAACTCTCCTTCAGTGTTACAGAAATCACTAGGTTCTACGTGGTCTGTGGACACAAAAAAGGTACCTACTCTGTGCACCAAGGCCATAGACTGTGCATTTACACTGAAGCAATTCTCCTCTGCCTTTAAGATATGTCGGGAATAAACTCCTGTGGGACTGAGAGGTCTAGAATTGGATTCTTACCCCAGAGAAACATAGCTTAAAACAAGACATTTGGCCTCTGAAATCCATTCACCTTGATACTGTTATTAACACTCTATGGAGAGCTCGAAGAGTCTTCCAGGATGGGCGTCATGGTGTAAAAGCTCCAAAGTGACAGAAGGTTTTTGAGACCCCCTCTGCCAAAAGAGTCACGCACCTTTCCCTTGTGATCTGTGAGTTACCTTTTACGGTACAACGCTAATGTGTGTTACTTTAAACAGTTTTGAGGGCAGAGCTGTATGGCAAGTCTGGCAATGCACACAGATAATCAAGTGGAAGAAATTAGACTGTGTTCTTTAGGCTCCTTTCCCAAAGGAAATAATACCAGGGCATGTCCTCTGGGTTGGGATGCTAATGCTTTTTTGGTTTTTTTGTATAATTGAGTGGGGTATAGTTCAGGGGTTTTCCTCTGAACTGGGCCTGGATGTGTTGAATTCAGACCTTATTTGCTCGTGCAGTTTCCAGGCCACTCTACAAGTGTGTGATGTTTTTGTGTTTCGCAGTCATTTTCCGCTGCTCCATTGCCAAGCTCCGCAATTAGCTGGAATGTACAAACAATCCCCCTGGGTTTGACGGAGCAGAGACCTGTCTGTATGCTGAAGGTCATACGAGAAGTTTCGGCAGGGTGCATTGTCTGAAGCGACAGACTCATGACATCCCCCTTGCAGCCCAGAGCTCTCATTCTAGATGTTTTCTGACCACAGTTTGGCTGCCCTCAGTGTTTATTTTGGAGCTGGAAACTATACCCGAGAGGAGAGCGGTGTTTTTACTGCCCAGTGGGAGGCTGAGCCTGCAAATCGGATCGGATCTGACTCACCACTGTAGGAGAGAAAACAAGAACATCCTGAGGCTCGATCCAAGTGTGGAGTCCTTACCTAAACCCCCTGCCCCAGGGGGGAACTCCAAAAGCTGTGTTTTGGCAATCCTTGAGTTTCTGAACAGTGATCCAGAGATTGCTTCCTATGTGATCAGTGTCTCAGGGAGGAGTTTTCCTATAACAATCAGGAGAGATAAGGATTACTCGGATTTTGCATAATTACAAGTAGTTTGAAGTAGTTTTCTTTGTAAGCATAGCGTTTTCCTTCTGTTTTATTGTGCATAAAGTACAGTTCTGTTTTATAAAGCTTTTCTTTTCCTCATGCCTGAAAGGATGCTTTGGAGGTTGTATTCTGTATGTTTATTGATCTTACAGGTCATTTAAAAGGTAAGAAGCCAGGAAATATTCAGATCTAAGTTACGCTTGCATAAGAGCAAAATAATTCCGGTGGAAGACATAGATACCAAGTCTTGGGAAAGGAGGGCTAATTTTAGGGCCTAAGTTTGAAAATCTCAGCCTTAACTTTTGTGCACTTTTCCCACGCACAATGGCATAAAAATCATTTCTCTGTCTTTGTTAAAGCAGTCTGAGGTCTACATTTGAAAGTTACTGTAAAATGTTAAGCGTATTTTTGCTGTTGACCACAGACAATGTTGACTTTGAGAGCAGAGCCTGTTCGCGTTTCATCATTCAGAAAGATAATAGTGAGAGAGAACTAAAATGGGAATTAACTAAGGATAGCGTGAAAGCTATAAAGGGGGCTGTAAGGGAAGTGCTATTCTGTCCCCTCTGTTAAGGACCAAAGTGAATGAAGGGAGCAGCAAAGATTAGCAGGAACTTATATTTTAATACTGGAGGCATTAGATAAAGACTGATCTAAAAACAAAACCTCTAGTCAACAGGATGAATAAAATGGCAGGTTCCTCAAAAAATAAGTAAGAGTCCCATATCAGAAAAAAATATCAGTCCCCTGCTTCTATTGCACTATTTAGTCTTCTGGTCTTCTGAATATGGAAGCTCAGAAGTTAAGTGTCAGTGACGAGCTCTCCACATATAATTAATAAGGGTAGGCTGGTTCCGAGACGTGATATGACAGACGTGTGTAATACTGTGTAATATTGCACAGGGCCTATTTTATCTTTCTAAAAGCCATACTGTACAGTACTGAACTAGTTTTACTAGTCCCTCTGATGGATACAAAGTGCAAAGTGGTATCCATATGGCCCTGTGGAAGTATAACATCACATTCTTCCAGCTTATACAAGTTTAATGGCACTGAATTAGCATGGGCTGCCCTTTGGTGCTAATTCTTTCTGCACTCAGGGGGTTAAAAGAGCTTCATGCTATCCAGATGTTCAGTGGCTCCTGCAAATGAAAGATTAGCAATTTTTGCAACTGCTGCTCTTTCTTCTCCTCCCTTTTTAAAGCTGATATTTTCCTTAAGAACTTGCTTAGTATCTGAGTCAGAGGAATCTCTTCCCCGAGGTAAATCAATCAATAGGCTGTACAAGAAAAAGAACAAAATGTAGAGGAGGTAGGCCCGAGCTGTATTAATTTGTTTACAGGAATTGCCTTCCAGGGACCAATATATTCGTCCTGGGGTTTCCTTTTCCTCTGTGAAATAGGAATCAAACACAGCATTATTTCGGGGTATACAAATAATAATAATGAAAAGAAGCCCAGATTTCTTCCAAAATGTCTTTTTTAGTGCTAGTGAATAGGTGAAAATTTCATTTTCCAAATTAGACTATAGGCAAGTAATACATATATCAGAAATAATACATTAACTCCCACATGCCACCAACATGGCTTCCCAGAAAGAAATAAGAAAAGTAGCCAAAATTAATTCCAATAAATGAATGCCAGTTTAGTATCTACTAAGCCTGTCTTTAGTATACACAAGTTTACTTGGGCTCCTGCTGTTGCAAGAGCTGTTCAAGCATAGAATAAGTAGAGCTCCAATGAGACAAAACCTTCTGCCTCAGCTGGCATTTAACAACCTGTTTTCTTGCTACAGCTCAGTCAGAATTTTTCTAACCTTAACAGAATTGCTAGATTCCACATCTTGCTCTAATACGTACTTTTCCAATGCTCTGGTTACCACACAGGAAAGAAGCAATGAATCATCTTAAGCAGAAAGCAATGTCAGATGTGTGTTACTAGCGTTGTGACTAATCTTCGTGATACCTGCCTAATAGCCTGAACATAAAGACATGTTCCAAGCTGCTGTTGCAGTTCTCCGTTGGCCTTCTGTGGTGTGAGACCTTGTGTGTGACCAGAAATTTGCTGTACTTGAGAACAAGCTCCTTCTCACTGCAACTCCATTGGCTTCCAGAGGAAAACTGGGAGGAGATAGTAGCACCTCACATTAGTAAAGCTGGTTTTCTGATAAGGTGGTAATTAATTATCTTAAGATGGTGCAGGCTTACAATTTTAACTACTTGATTTTTATTATTTATTAAATTTGGTAGATACTGATGTTTGTTTGGTATGTAGTCTCATGGCTGTGTGGGCACTCCCAGGCCTTACTCTCCACTGCCTCGCTATCTCTCCTTTGGCTTGTTCCCATCCCCATGGTGGTGTCCCAGCTGCCCCTGCTGCCCTGCTCCCTCATGGGGTGGTGGGACAGCCCCGCTGCCACCAGGAGCCCTTGCTGGTACTGGCCCCCCAAATCTCAGCCCCCGTGGCCGTCTGGCATTTATCATTTCTGTTTGAATTTAATTTAATTTGCAGGGAGGGATTAAAGACCTTCCTATACAAATTACTTATTTCAAATCAAAAGCCTGCAAGTGTGTCATGCATGAATGGTTTAGAAATCAAATGAGAAGAACAGCATCTTCCTCCTGACCCTGAGAGCAGGAGGCCTGTGAACTCCTGCCAGTGCCTCCTGTGCGGTCCTGGAGGCTGCCAGCGGACTAGTGCCAGAAGCACTGCAGACTTGAGCAGATCTGCTCCAAAAAAGTGAGGGCTCTAAACCTTATAATCCCTTAGTCCGTCAGAGGGACACAACAGTTCAGGAGCGTTGAGCAGGACAAAAGAGAAGAGACACTTTGAGGAAAAAGGTTTTCATTGCAAAGGACTTAGTTATGGGCTTCCGAAGATGTAGCTGTAACCCATCACAGCTACATCTTCATAGCCAGAGGCATAGAGCTACTTTGTAAATGGTCCAAGTGTCAAATGGATCAGGTGCAGGGTGGCACATGGCACACGTGGACTACTAGGTCACATGCATTTCTTACCCAGTATTGCTCTGGGAGGCAAAGCAATTTGCATGAAGACTGTTGTTTGCTGGGAACACTGCTAATTACTCAAGTCATTGGTGAAAAGCAGCTGCAGAACAGGGCAAATGAAAGTGAAATGTCAGTCCCTCCAAAACTCCAAAATCTCCAAACTCTACCAGACTTCATGAAATATGAGAATTTTTCCATTCCTTATATGCTTACAGTAGCAGTAATCACTTTGGTTTTTTCCACAATAATAAAGGACCTGGAAATACGAGGGTGGAGGGAAAGACAGGGAGACAGAGAGAGAAAAATGGGAAAAAAATGAAAACTCACCAACAAAGATCTTCCATCAGTTTAACCAACGTGAGGATCGGAGGGGATGGAACAGCTGATTCTTTAGGACTTTTACTTAACTCTCTTCCCCTCCTAAACTTTTTTTGACATTTTAATGGCCAGTTGTGCTTATATATTTTATACAGATGCATAGAGTTCTACTTTGATGCGATCTGCTTAGCATTAATCTTTTTAAAGGCAAGATTTACAATCAGACACGGTCCAGTGCATATGTTTTTCCCTTGTAAACAAATGCTTGATTCTAAATCTGGGAGGTATGACATCCCCCATCAAACAAAAGCAAAACCTCCAGAAGTGGAGGGTTAAATATTAATGTGTTACTTTCTCCTTTCTGCTGGTTCCTTCTGCAAACCATGGGCTTTGGAAAGGTGGAAGAAATGCCAGTGGCTGGTTAAGAGACTCCTGTCCCTTGTCATTCCAGCAGAAGCAGCGGTTTGTGAATGCAGCAGCAAAGAGTTTCAGGAGAAGGAACAAGGAGCAATGGAGAAAGTTAATGATCAGACCAAAAAATCCCACTCTTGACAACTAATAGCTTCACCTCTATGTTAGTAAAGTCTACAAACCCAGTCAGAGCATAGCAAGTGGGAGAGTATGATACCTGGCAACATAACCTAATTTGGGAATTAAACACTCCAGTGGCAAGAGGTAGGTATTTGGAGGGCATTGAATCAGCAGCAGAGGACAAACTCACCACAGAGAGTTTGCTGATCTATCAGAGAAAAGCTGCTGTTGCCCAAGCAGCGAGCTCAAATCTAAGCCCTGTGGGTTATTTCCATTAGGGTGAGAAAATAAAGACAATCTATGATTTTTGGTGCAGCTCTTTTTTATTTTACCGAAAGGGGTGGAGTCTTGCTTCTCAGAGCCCAGGCAGAGAATGAGACAACAGGAGCCGGTTTCACTGTTTGCAGCTCCTGCCTTCTTTTAGACAGCATTTAGTCCCCAAACTGTCTGTCTAGGCAGCTGTTTTGTTTCAGGGCTACATCAGTAGTCCTCCTGCATCTGTCTCATTTTACCTCCCTGCCTTTTCCCTTGGCTCTGGACTTTCTGTTTTTTCTCAGAGACACTGAATTACAGCCCACTGCATTAGCCCAGGGTCTGCTGTGCCAGTCACCAGGGACGCTGGTTTGTAGCTAGTGTGGCCTTATGCCGAGTTTTGCCCTGTTTTTGTTTTGAGGAGTGGTCCTTTCCTATCAGATACCTGGTATCACAAAAGGACACTTGCGGCTTTCTACAAGTATGTGAAAAGAAGGTGGAAGAATACTCCCATCAATTGAAAAGCTGTATAGTTCATCCTACAAGAGTATTTGGAAAGTTCACTAAATCATTTGTTTCTGCAGACTGCCAAATGAGATAGGTCTCTTACCCCAGTAGAAAACATATTCTTAAACCCCAGCCAGTGATAAGGGATGACTTTATGTCCACCACTTTTTAGTCTCCAGATACAAATTAGAAGATGAAATATTCTTCCTGTGTGACCAGGTATAACGTGCGCTCCATCCCATATAACAAGCCTGTGTAATTCTGGAAATATCTTGGGACAATCAATTTCTACAAGGAAGCTGCGGTCACTAGAAAATATCACAGCCTCACCTCTTCCCCACTCCTACACTCTTCTATATAAGGGGAAATCTTTTTCCCTCTGTGATACTCAATCCCTGTTGTCATTTCCCTTCTACTTCTCAGCCCAGCAACAACCCCGCAGCGCTTGTGTTCCTCACGTCTAGTTGGCTTCCTCCATGCTGTGGACCACGCTGTCTGAGTCATCTGACAACACTGGTGGACACCTCAGGGCAGCAACAGTGTCTCTGTCACATCATGGGTGCTACCACAATTTAAGCAGTAAAAATGAGAGTACCGGTAATACACATCACCTGGGCGGTCCAGCTTCTTTTCTCCTTGAACTCCAGTGGCTCCTTGTCTTTTGGAGTAATATAGCACAGAAAGATAGTCTCCCAGGCGCTGAGTTTCCTCGGCTGGGCTCAAGCCAGCTGCTTGAGCTTGCCTGCTTTCTCTCTTCATTGACAATTTATTGGCTGCCCTACACCTCCTTTTTTTCCTCTTAAATTTTCCCTTTTCTGGGCAAGCCTTATACCAGACTTACATGGCAGTATATTTCCTCTGCTCTTGAGCAAGAACATGGCAACTGCAAGGAAAAAAAGAGCTGTCCCTCACTGAACCCGCCACAGTGCCACAGCCGCGCCTGTTAACATCAAAATACAGTGTGCTTGGGAAATGAAACCGCTCTTCCATTTAACGGCTACCTCCTGCTTGTACCTTTATACTTGGCTTACTTGCATGATCTCGCCAGGCTCTGGAGGATGGTCTCAGACATCCCTGCCTCTCACCTCAGCAGTGACCTCTCCTTGCACTACATTTGGAGACCAGTTTCCCTAGTCCCCCTTCCAGCTGCTATGCCCAGCAGCTCCCACGGGCATTCATTTCTATGCTCAGCTTCAGAAAGCATGTTTAAAATCACTTTACATTTAAATTAGCTAAGGGCCGTATTGTTTGGATTATGACTAGAGAACAAATGTGTCGTAACTCTTTCCTCTCCTTTGAAATTTGACATCTAGATTAAAGAAGAATGGATTTTTCCCTCTCAGGCTCTGCCTTCACCCTTCCTCTCAGCAGGTCCTCGTTTCTGACACTGGTAAGAATAAAGCGCGTGTCCATGCTTGGGACTAATCAGAACTGGCCACAGGATGTCACTATTACTCCACAAACATGTGCTGAGTGTGATGTTTGTTTATAGAAGGGCAGGGTCTGATTTTTAATTCACTGCAAGTCATACGTCGTCAGCTCGCTCAGCTCTGGCATGGAGTCCAGGATACGCATCCTGCTGTTTCTTGACATGGCTGCAATCCTGTGTTGAAGTCGGCTCTGTGCGTTAAGATGCCACGTGTGTGTGTGTGTGTGTGTGTGTGTGTGTGTGCGCGCGCGCACGCGCACACGCGCGCACCAGTCTTGCCTAGCCCCAAGTTCGCAGAAGCCTTGTATTTCACCTTGGATAGGGGATTCAGATGGCTAAAGTCAGCCAAGGATTGCTTTGCTTTGAGCCAAAATCACATAAAGTCTCTGAGTATCAAATGGTTCCCTGTAAAACCTTAAATCAGCCCAGGTCGCCTCCAACTCAGTCTAGGCTCATAAAACTTCTGGTAAAATTCAGTTTCAAGTTCATAACAAAACCCAAAAGCAGGTTTCAGGTTCACTTTTGGATTTTGTTCTGAATGTTTGCCTAGCTCTGCTCAATGCAAGGTCACAGAGACTGGAGAGAGGAAAATGGCTTTTTTTAATTTTTCCATTCTCCGAAAAAGAGATAAGCCCATGGCTGTAAATCAGTGCAATTGTGGAATGAAAACTCAAATGCAGCAGTAAATAGCAGTGCCCATTCAGGAGAAGCAAATCTTCAAAAAACAGGTAGAAACCAGGCTAAGTAAAAGGGTCGGAAGAAAACTCCTCCATCTTGGGAAGCTGACTATCAAAATGTCAGAATAAGGAGTCTTGCCCTCCTCTTCCCCCTGCCTCTCAGCACCTAGTCCTTTCACCCTTGTTGTGGGAGGATGTACAAACTGCTGTGCTTTAACTTGGATGTCTTTTGGGAATCTCCTGCTCCCGCTCCCTTCCATGCCAGTAAATTTTACTATTCACATCTTGCTCACAAAACATCCTAATTCATCAAAATGTGCTCTCTGGAAATATTTTATCCTTGCAGTGCTGCAGTCTGTGAACCTAGGCTGTGTTTACATCTTACTATATCGAATTCAAGGGGCTTGTGATCACTAGTACCCACTAGCTTTTCCTGAAGAGCACTATAAGGCTTCAGGTATTAATGGCAACTGTGAGATTTTTCTCAGGAAAAAAACAACGGATGTACAAATACTATTATGTTCTTAATTTGCTCCTCTTTTTGCAAAACTTGGGTGACGGAGTGAGAGTCTCCTTATAATTTGGAAAGCATTTTCCTAGCACTGGGCATAATTTTTACTCTAGATAACAGTGTAGCTAAAACCCCAGAGGTAATGATATCCTGTGATAAAGAGGAACGTTTTTCTCAGTGTTGGTTCAGTAGTACTCCTACTACAGTGCTTGTACCCGACAGCAGGAGACTCATGTGCAAAAGAGCCTTCTATAGAAGATGAGTGCAGGCAGGCCTATCTGAAAATGTCATACCTAGGAGGACTTTAGGAATGCTAGGAACATTATTTTGCAAACTGAAATTCACTGGTATGATCTTCTGGGACTAAGGTCGGCAGAGCAAAGGCTACTGAAAACCTATAAGAGGATGGCTTTGGTTTCCATGGAGCAGGAGCATCTGAATCAGTATAAATTGCCAAATGGGGAGAACTTCTGTGAGTCTTACTCTGCGTATGTCTTCCTCTCTAGTTTCAGTGCCCTGTCCCCAAGTCCCATGGGCTTTAATAAATAAGCCTCTGGCCCTGGCATTTGCTATATCTAAATGCGTAACTTGAAAGTCTCTTGATTTGGTCTTGGCTTGTTTGCCAAATGCTTTTTGTGCTGGCTTTGGTGATGAAGAGGTAGAAAGAAATGTCATTTAACTAGAAGATTTCCCTTCCGATTCTAGCTTCCACGCAGAAACTGAGAGACCAGAGAGGAGCCTGCTACCTCTAGGACCAGACCAGAGAGGAGCCTGCTACCTCTAGGAAGGAACTGCTTTTCCAGCCTGACAGAATTACAACTTCCCAGCCGAATTCCGCCGTGAGTAAGCTCCCTTTTCAAGTCCCTCTTCTTCAGTTGCTTTGTATGTCTGCTTGGTTGCAGAAACTGAGCTGTCAAACAGCCACAAGCTAGTAGGATGAGAAACATTCGGCCAGGCTGGCCCAAAGTTACACAAGCATATGAGCTAAAGGAAATAGCCGCTGGCACACTTAGTAATGTAAATATGGACCCTATTTTTTATGCTATTATAGTTAGCGCAAAGCTAGGAAAGAGTCTGTGACTTAGAGCTAGCTACCTGGGCTAGTTTCAGCTACATTGAAAATAGCAAAAGCTGTATAGCTTGCCAAAAAAGCTGTGTGGAAAATGAACTGGTAAATAACTTCGCTGAACTATGTGCCCCAGTGGCTGTATTGCTAACACCCCTGGAGTCAGCTAGTTTAAAGCCAATTGGAACACATCTCATGATCTACATTGTCATGTCCTCAACCTTACCTCTCTGTCGCTCCAGAGAGATAGCAATCTGCAATGGGTCCATACAAATAGCAGTTTCTATACCTCCTGCCCCAACACCAATTCAGTACCGTGAGAAGGACCCCTGCACCTTTCCCGGCGCTCATTTCTCGTACTCAAGGGCTGAAGCAGCCGCCATCAGTTTGGTAAATCCTTGCATGGAGGCACATCCCAGGTGCCTATCCTACAGCACACACCCTTTATTCCCTGTGCAGAAATGGAAGGCAAGGGAAAGCCAGCAAGTAAGACAAAAAGATTTGGCCATGTAATATTTCCATTGTTTAAGAAATTAAAGCTGCTCTTTATACATACCTATACTTCAGTTGATAAGATAGATCTGCATCGTGTCTCCTTATTTCTGAGCTGCTCTGAGACAAAGATACATGATTTTGAAGCCTCATTCACTGTGAGCTACATTGTCTGATGAGAGCAGAGCATCATCTATGTAATCCACGAGCCATGCCGGATTTCTCTGATGCACTGGTCTGCTCTCTTTTGCGTTTGTCTTTCTTATCCAAATATTTTTCTTCAAGAGGAATCTTCATTTAAGGAACCTGATTCCCAGCTCATTATCCAGAAGTATTACATTTAATACCGTATCCTTTATGGCTGAGCTGCAGCTCTCCGAGCAAGAGCTGTTTGGATGTATCCAGCAACTCCATATTCCCTTTCTGTCTGTCCAGTTCCGGTGATGATTCCACCAATTTTGGGTTAGGCTCAAGAGTCATAATTTGCATGACTTACTCACACTTGTGACTCTTACTTACACCCCGTTAAGCCTGTACTTTATTAAATAGAGGGACATCAGTAAATCAAGAAGCTTCAGAGGCTTTATTCCTCCAGAGGCAGGTGTGGCAATTCAGATTAGAAATCATTCCACTTAAGCCAGTCAAGTAAAGCAGAGATATAAACAAAATCAGACTTGTACTCCTTCCTTAGCAATTGCTGAGTCTTAACTAATACAGTGGGTATTTGATTTTCTATCTTCAAGAAACATGCCTTGATGTTTGAGTTAGATGTCTTATTCGTCCTATTTAGTTTGACTTAGACCTCTTTCTGTGCTTTACACCTGAAAATCACCTTACAGATATTAACGTATGGCGATGTGTTTGTACCCTGCTACTGGAGGTCAGTGAGGAATAAGGACACCTGTCAAATGCAGTATTGTCTGCCCGGTCTCTTTTAGCTTTGGGACTAACAGAGCTGCTTGGAGATACCAGGAGAAAGCACAGCCAGATTTCTTTAAATCAGTTTGAATGCATACATGGTTAGAGTGCTTTCAGAAGGCACTTCAGCATGTAGGAACTGAATTGATTTTCCTTGGTATATCTATTCAAGTCACTAAACAGGTTAAATACAAACGTAATACTTTTTACAATGTATCCACTAGGTGGTAGCCTATCCTTATCTTTTCCATTTTACCAATTACATCAAGACACGTTATAGGATGATCAGTGATCCATCTCAAGAAATCTCATTGTGTGAGTTTCTACCATCAAGGAGATACTTACACTTCACTCATAATGCCCAGTGGATCTTGGCATGTGAGTAGGGAAATGCAACCCCTGAAATCTCCTCCCTGCCAGAAACCCAGTTGCACACTGTCCCAGTCTGTATTTGGAGAAGGTCTGAGTGAAAGTACCTAGGCAGTGTAACCTACATAGTCCTGACAGCTGAGGCTATGTTCCTGTTATTAATTCAGATGCAGAGCAGTCATTCATGCTGGTAATCACAGTGGCTTTCCTGCCTACATTGGTACCTAAATTTATGATATTTCTGGTGTGGAACGGCTTTTTTAGAGCATGATTAGCCTTTTACTAAAGGTCAGATTTTGTACAGAAAGTCTAAGAGATTTCACTGCATAATATTTTTGGAAGAAATAATGAATAGTGGGTCAATGCGTAAGTCTTTCCCAGAGCCTTCCTGAGAGAGGAAAATTCACTTATTTGAACCATTTCCCAATATAAATAAGAAAAGTGAGAGAAAGAAAGAAGAATATATATAATTCCTCCTCGCACTGGTACCCCTGTACCAACAAAGAGCAATAGTCACAAAGGTCTTTAATGGAGAATAGAGAACAATAAAGATTACAGTACTTTGTGCAGTGGGTGACATGCACCGGTTGAAATAAAAGCATGCCACACAGCTGCTTCTCTGCTGTGTATGCCTCTAATCTCTGCCCTCACGGTGCTAGCAGGTAGGAGGTCACAGGCAGCAGCAGGCATTTGACAGATCTTTCACTTTAATGATGTGCACGCAACATGCCACAAAACACTGCAGCTACCTCTAATTAGCTTCATAAGCATTTTCTGTTTCATATACATATACATACACACACACGTGCATGTATGTAGGTATGTCTCTTCCCAGAAATTCCACTCCAAGCTAGTTTCACCAGCCCCATAAGGGACTGCAGATGTGTCTGAAGATCAAGGCTCTCTAAGGCAGTCGACAGCTCTCAGATACTGCAGCTGAAGGTATTCAGGTGAAAACTCAAGACAGAAGACATCTCAGAGAGCCGGCATGGACTCCTGACTTCCGTCCAGCACTGGGAGGTGACCAGCAACCATTACAGCATCACAGAATTTGCATGCTATTCTTAGCCTTGGAAGTGCATTGGCTAGGCACCAGGGTATTTCCAGAGCTGTTGTATCACAAATTTCTCTCCTAAAACTTTTCCATCTGAAGAAAAAAACCAACTTAACAAAAACCTAATTGGCAAGATTCCTATATGCAGCTCTGAAAGCACATTTACACCCTAAATTGTTTTTACTCAGCAACTGAAAATGCTCCCCTGGTTTCTGCATCTCATTTGTATGATATGCGGCAGTTAATTGAACGCTTTGGAGAGTTATTAAAAACACTCATTCCATACCATCTTTGCCATTTTTATATTATTCCAAGGGGAATGAAGCTCACTAATGCAACACTAAAGCCCTTCAGAGTTCTGACTACTGTACTTTTTTTGCCTGGTTCATGTACCATGAGTTCATATAACGTAGTCTGAATGAAAGATAAGAGGAATATAATAATGAAGCTCTTCTCTGACTTAAGCTTGTGTTTGGTCATTTGGTCTAGACCAGGTAGGAAGGAAGCTGATGAGGCGCACATGGCTTCTTTTTCCATATGCCTCTGTAGGAAGGCAACACTGTGGTTGAGTGTTACAGATTAATAATAGGGCTTTTACGCATTGTCTAGATGCTCAGCTGGTGGAATAAAACATCTTTCCAAGTTTAGGATACTATAGAGCCAGTCACTCTGCTGGACTTAAAAGGATTCCTAGTTTTTCTTCTACTCCTCTGCCCCAATGCACAGACATTACAGTCCTTGTTGCTACTCCTGGTTAATTCATAGGCACCATCTCCTTACTTTCCTACATCCCCTGCCAGGGATTTCAGATTCCCAGAAGAGAGTAAAACAGAGAATTGTAGCCAATTGCAAAATGGGCTCATCAATTGTTAAATTTTAAGTGCTAATATTTGATGCAAGAAAATGGAGGACTGTGTGATGTGATCTCAGGCATTTCGTCCTGGCACATGAGGAATGCAGCTACACTGACATTTAAGGAGAAGTCCCCAAGCAGCATTGTTGATCATTTAATGAAAAGTTCTGCTCAGAATTTAATTGCCTTTAAAAGAAAAATCGTCAAACATTACCCTGATTTTTAAAGAGAGGACTGGAAAGTAGAGATTACATAGTCCCACAATAAGCATCTATCACGCTCTTGCTGCAATTACAGCATTGTGTATAGAGTTTCTGAGAGGAGATAGCAGAGGCGGTGAAGTGAAGCCTGATGTGGTTTCTGTATGAAAGGCGCCAAAGAGAACGGGACAGTTCTTCACAGGGCGGAGATGAATAGGAGCGGAAAAACTGCTGCACTTAAAGCTGTATGTTATAAAGAAGGAAAACGAGATAGTCATATTTATCATAAGCAAAGTTGTATTATTCTGAAAGGCTGGTGAAAGGAAATACCTTTTACATACCCTGCAATTAATCCCATTGTATCAAGATAATATTGATGTACATTACCGGCATGATCCAAAAGAGGACACTTCAGAGAGTCCAGCTCCTCATCTGTATCTGAACTTTATAGCTAGAATGAACGTGGGTACATCCATTAAAAAGTATTAAGACTTTAAAACAGAGATAATACCTGGTGCAGAAACAAGCATACACAGATAACACCAATATTTTTTATGTTTAGCTGCTTATTTGCATTGTACAGGAAGGCCATGGTTCCCATCTAACATGACATCACTTACCAAGGAAACCTGACAGGACAGTGCCATTTAAAAGGAAATCTTTGCCCTTGACAGTGGCAGTGGCTACAGAGGCAGCTATAAATGGTGAAGGACTTATTTACCTAGGGAACTCCTTAGGACTAGAAGCTATTTTTTAATTTCATATCTTAAAATTCGTATCTTCAAAATGCATATTTCAATCAAAATAATGTAGAAGGGTAGACAAGGCTTAACTTCGCCACCGATTAGTGGCGAATAGCACAGTGCAGTGCAACATAGGCAGCTGCACCCTTCCTTGTGCTCATTACATGCTATTACTCACAGCACATGGAGCTTCCCAGGAGAAACCATACCAACAAAAAATTTCTTCCCTGTTAAAAGAGAACACCAGTCCTCCTGCCTTGGGTCCTCTTTTGCCCCATGTAAGTATACCAACAGGACTATGCGAGAATAACCTCTTATCAGTATAAATTGGAACGCTGTAAGAAATGGCTTGCTACTGGTGCAGTATGCAATCAGCAATGGTTTGGATTAGTGAGAGCTACAGTAGAGCAAAAGGAAACCCCCGTTACAGGCAGGCCCTAGCTGAGATCTATGAGGCAGTTAAAGTGGGCCGTGATGTCTTACCGGCAAGGCAAGTCAGTCAACATGTAATTGATTTTAATTAGCACTTTGTTCAGTTCTTCACATGCAGCCAGCTGTTAGATCCATCACTAGCAGGTGAGTTTTTTAAAAAAAAATGCACAAAATACTTTTCTGCAACATGAAAACTTGAAAGTAAGCTGGTCCTTAGATGCAGAAACGTTGGTCAGTCATTCATTAGGATGAAGAGTAAATATTCCAGTATCGGTGGCAGCTGGATTTTTAAGGTAGTACGTGATCCCTGGGGCCTAATGATCATTAAATAATGATATATAAACCCAGACCACATTGTGTGGGATAATCTTTCTGCAACCAGACAGTTGTGCCCATATAGCAGTGATCTGCCTATTGATTACATTACAGGCTTAGCCATGGCCATTTAATTAATTTCTGTTGAGGTCTACAGGGTAATTTGCTGAGGTCTGCTTTGCTGTAAGCAGTGTGCTATACGTTGACTTTAGGGCAGGTAGCTCTGATTGTGGCCAGTGGCTATTCCCCAGGGAGGATGCCAGGAGGTATAGGATCTCTCCAGGAGTTATCCCATGTCTTGCTGAAATATGGGCAAAAATTTACTGACGGACCAAATCGGACCAAAAATCTGCTGCTTAAGTAACTCTGGCTTAATTAGTTATTTATTCTGCCCTAAGTGCTTCCTTTTGCCTTCACAGTCCCTGCTTGTGTCCTCTCCAATTTTGAGTATCTCACTTGCTTTCTCTTCCCATTACCCTGGTAGACAGGGAAGTGCTCTTCCACATGCTCTGCCATATTACAGATGGGCAGGTGATGCCCTAAAGTGCTCATTCTTAAACACATGTGAGTACCTTAGTTCTACTGATTTCACCAAGATTTATGAATTAAAATCCATTAAAAGATTCACGCAGGGTTTAGAACTGTAACTATTGGCACCAAAATCCCAAATTTATCATCCAGTTACCTCTTCGCTCCTCTGTTAAATCCTTTAAGAATTTTCTATGTAGAAGTGTCCACATATTCAATTTTAATTTCATTAAGATCCTTCAAGGGCTGCCCTCAAGCGCTTTACCCCTGACAGAGCTGAGGAAGTTGGCACCAATTTCATGCATCAGCCCAGCTGTTGTTCTCAAAGTAGACATCCCTCCACACCTCTCCTGTTTGCATGGCTCAGTACAAAAAGCGCTCCGAGTGTCCGCCAACAAATCCAGTGTTACACAAAGCCCACTCGAAGAGCAGTGTGGGTAGTGAAGGTGCTGCTCCTTGTGCCTGTTTTGCAAGTTGTGTGCCGCTGGCTGACTCCAGTAAAAGGGAGACAAAGGTGTAATCCCTTCTTCTGCCAGAAAGAATTTGAAAGCAGTCCTGAGACAAGATGATGGCTGAAGAAAGGTGGAGAGGAGCACTCATTCCCTCCTGAGGAAGCAATTTCACTTGTCGTGGAATAATTATGCATGAAATGGGTCTGAGAGAGAGGAAATCTTAATCTTAGGACCGTCCCTCAGGGAAGAATGGCCCCAAATACAGGTCTTTCTTCCAGCAAACACCTCGCTAGTTGACGGTAAATACATGATCCATGCAAAGTAGCAGAGCTGCAACAGGATCAAGGGGGAGCAGTTGTGCACACTCCATTCACAGGACACTTTACCAGGTGGTAAAAATCAACCTGTTCATGGCAGGTGAAGACTCTCTGTTTCAAGGGAAGCCCGGGTGACCAAACCCAGGGCTGTGGCCTTGGCTCGGATGCCTAAGGACAAGGGGTGCTGAACAGATGTGCGTGGCAAGAATGTGAGACCTTCTGCACTCTCCTAGCAGGACCCTGGACACTTTGAACACTGAGTGACAGGCATTTGGTTCTTACAAAAAGCAGCTAACACAGATTCTGAAAATTCATATTTAGGTCTACGCTGACAGCTGTGCACCTTGGTCTTTCTGACTTGCTCAAGCTTGAATCACTGAAAAAGTTTTTCTTCCCGAAGACAAGGGAAAAATGTTTTTCAGACTTGGCAGTTAGTGTTTAGGCAGACCCTGAATTGTCATAGATTTAATTCAGGTATGCATCCAATAGTTCACAAACCAAATGGAATCAAATACTTGGAGTTACTGAGGAAAGGTAACTGATATTTTTTGTGGTTTTATTTATGTCAGAAATACAAAATTTCTCTGAAAAATTTTGTTTTGGTAAAGCTTTTCCCATTCTTTATGGGGAAAAAAACTCTTCATTTTCATTTGAGAGGTTTTCCTGTTTGTTTCTTAATGTGATCTGGTAATGTATTCATCCTATATGCTATTTCCACACCATGCAATAATTACACTGTGGATTAAGGATTTACGGTTCCAGGACATTTCATCTGGAACATGTCACACATGCTCATTTTCAAATGCATAAATAAATAATCTCAAAAGCACCTAAATTCAGTATCATTAGCTGAACTGAACTTGCATATTTCTGAAGTTCACAGTCTCATTGCCCAAGGAAAGAGCAAGAGAGTGCAAGATACTGTAAAATGCAGGAGAAATATTGAATTGTTTGGAAAGGTTTTCTTTTGCCTTTTGGTATTAGCACTTACTGTGACAGAGCCCAGCAGAGCTTGTCCTTGGTACCAGAGTGGCATTAAAATGTAATCACTACAAAGGCAACTAGCCTGGTGCATGGGCCCACATCATTGGGATTTTTTCCCCACAGAGAAGAAAAAAGGCCCAGATAATTGAACAGAGCTGAAATGAAAAGGCCAGGATCCATGGTCTGGACCAGCTTGGAAGGAAGGACGAAGTTAAAAGCCATGCAGTGTGAGAGCCATTTTGCCTCCTTTTCTACTCATTTATCACCACCTACATGGTGACTAGTTAAATCCCCGTGAGGATAACAGCCACATAGATTTTTACTGACAGCTGAAGTGAAACTTTATTGATTTGACAGCATCTCAGATAAATCACATACAGATCTAGAATGCAAGATTTCCCTGGCAAAAAACACAGTTTGAAGGGTACTCAGACAGCTCCATCAATAGTGGCTGATATAGCTTAATAACTGGAGGGAGTATACAAAGCAATAAAAAGCTTTTGTGGGGGGTAGGAGGTTAGTTTACAAGAAACATGTGATAAATTTAGACTTTCAAATGCCTCTATATTTGGAAGTACATGGAAGTCAGGTAAAACAGTAAATTTGACTGTTTTTGAAATCTTGAAACTTTATTTCAGCAATAAATATTAGATTATCTGTTCCAAATAGAGAAGGAGAATGGCAAAATATTGCCTGTAGAAGTTTGGAAGACAATCTGAAGACAAGTTCTGGTGGCATCCGTGTGGACTTCCGTAACTTTTGAGTGATACTGTCCCAGGCCCAGCCAAGAACAGACTTATTGTTTTAGGCAAGGTGGAAGGGAGACTAGAAGACAGCTCCTACGTGGAAGAGCTTACTCTGACCAGCTGGGTTTGGGTGCATTTTTCTCTGCAGTTTTGCTTAGTAATGGCTATAAATGAATAAAACACCTTCAAGGTTATTATTATTGTATTAGCATCATAATTTACTATTTCAGCTACAACTGAATTCAAAAGGCCTCAGTCAAAATCAAGATACAGGAAGTAGGCTCTGTACAGGCATAAAATGGTAGATAACCCCTTCCCCGACAGCCTGTCATTATGAGTTGCCTTAAAATATACTAAGGGGAAGTTCTCCAGCCTCCAGTTCTTGTCCTGCATGGTTTTTCTGTATCTAGACTCTGCAGCTGCGCTTTCACTTTACTGCTACGTCTCTTGCAGGATATTTCCTCCCTGCAGCAGGACGTGTGTGACTACAAACCAGAATCTGCTTCTTGGTCTGCTCCAGGAGCAGCAGCAGCAGCACGTGCTGCTTTTTGCTTGGAAATAGGGCCAGGCTAAAGAAACGAAGAGTGCTGATGAAGAAACAAGTGTAACAGCCTCGCTTCTGAGCCTCTGAGTTTGCATTTTGATTTGGCTAATTGCTCACTGAAAGGGGGATAGGCAGGTTCATTTCTGGAGAATTTATCTGCTTGGTGGCAGTTTTAAACTGGTGGTTACATTCCTTTGATCTCTTCATATAATATATAAAAAAGTGATTCTCCATACTACTCTTCTGATGTGGCTGTGTTGGGTTATCTGTCAATGCATGTTTTGGACAGTGTGCTTGTTCAACAGGAGTGCTGAACATGTGAAATTACTAATTATTATGTCCATATTTTTCAGGAGAATGTTAATTAGCCTTCATGTCAAATTAAGGCCTCCCCTGCTTTAGTAGTCCCACACTCACATCATCTAAAATGCGGCACTAACTTACACCTGACACCAGAAACATCAGTCATCTAGTGAGTGGTCTCTAGGCAGGGAACGAGAAGACAAGCTATTCCTAGCTAGCTTGCTTGCCTGCCTACAAGATTAATAATTATTATTTCACCCCTCCACTGTTTTTCTTTGTGTGTGTGTGAGTGTGTGTGTTTTTTTTCTCGCCTCGACTCCTTAGATTATAAGTTGATTATATTATAAGTTGATTTATAGAACAAGCTATATTAGCAAATCGTTTGGCACAGCAGGTATGGAAATACAGAGCAAAATGGAGGACCCTGTCGCCAAACCATGATCTTTTGTTCTGTGTTATGTATTTTATTCTATGCATCTTGTTCCAGTCAGATTCAAAGCACCGTAAGCCCATTAGCAGCCAGAGCACCTGTGTTTCTGGTTCAGTTTCATTTTAAAGCAATCCGGTTTGCTTACTCTGAGACCACTCCTTGACGTAATCCAACCCATGATAAGAAGAGGTGATCAGGCTCCCCAACTGCACTCCTGCTCTGAGTGGACCTGTACTCTATTTCATTGTATTGTATATCAGAAATTATTCATACTGGAGCTTTCAAAGGCTAAAGCAACATAAATAATCTAGAAAGACAAGGCAACTAACAATACACAAGCAGAATAGAGGTAGAATAAAAAAGCACTTCATATAATGAAAATCACTAAAGTAAGCCTTTGCACAAGGCTAACCTTATTAATCAAAATATGTCCATTTGGATATGTTTGCTATCTTGATGGAAAATGCAGGCATTTCTGAAATTACAGCTTTCTGATCTCTTCATTTCATGATATTTAATTTTTTCTCCTTGGTTGGGTTACAAAAACATTAATACTAAGATCTGAATACACCAGAAATTCTCCTCTTTGGTCAATTGTAACTTGTCCATTTTTCAAACAATATGCAGACTGGACATTTTTATAATTTTCTGCCAAACGTTGCTATTTTAGATTGCTGTTTTTCATGCATTAACAATTCTGTATGCTTCTAAAGTGGCAATAGAAAAGTGCTCTACACCTAATGGCAAAAGCAAATGACCTAATGAGCCAGATTCACAAGTTACACTTTAGGTGAACAAATATAAGGAAAGCAAAAGAGTTTCAGCACTCCAGTGAATTCAGATGCTGCTCACATAGGCACAGTCTTCTCCAACCCACGGTGAGGGAAAAGAGGCAAAACAGGAGCATGGGCCAGATGCCGCATTCCTTTGCGAGGTGATCATACCCCAAGGTGTCAAGCCTCTGTTGTGCAACACTGAAGTGTAGAAGTAGGAAAACCAAGGAATGACCTAACCTCTTTCCTATTCCCGGCTATGCCTTCTTCACAGCAGTTGATATATTAGGTAAAGCTGCATATTTGCATCTCTAGTTGCTGGAGATTTCCAGGAAGGAATTTGTAGGTGCAGATATTTGGGCACAAAATTGGCAGCTGCCTATTGCAACTCTAAGAAAGAGCCAATAATTCAGAAGACAACGGCAAAACCTAGACTTGTAACTAGATCTTAAGAGGTCTTCTCCCCTGCAGTGAAACTGATTAACCACAGCTCTTCCTGACTACCAGAGCAGAGCTTGACCACTGGGAGTCAAAGATTGCAATGATGCAAGTTAAACCTTCCTCTTGAAGCTTCACCAAATGTTGTAGAAACTTCTTGACATTTTGGAGAGAAGTAGGAGAAGGTTGTGCTGAAAAGTAGCGTATCTCTCAGAACTCACTTACTTTACTAGTAATCTTTGGCTTTCCTTGGGTCTGTTCACCTAAGTGGTAACTTGTGAATCTAGCTCATCAGGCCATTTGTTTTTTGCCATTAGGTGTAGAATGCTTTTCTACTGCCACTGTTGCACGTAGTAACATTTGTGCATAGTAAATGGGGGCTTAGCAATTGCATATCTTTCTCTACCCCAGAGAACCAAAAAATAATGATTCCTGAAGCATGCAGATGGCTTTTTATCTTCAGGGAAATACTAAGCAACTCTCTCTGCACCAGCCTCTGATGCTGTTAATGTTCATAATTACTACGTGTTTTCATAACAGCATATTAAGTTTTTTTTCCTCTTTATGAACATTTTCATTAGCCTTTGCTTCCTTCCTAAAATTAACCTAAGCTCATTTTAGTTCACTGTCATACTTTCTTAAGTTTCCTTCACCCTTGTACACTTGTAATTACCAATGGATTGCTTTATTTTAAGACAGCACAAATGTCTGCTGAATGGCAGCACCTCACTTAGAAGCTAGAAAGGCCGATGATTTACAGGTTGTAAGCCAGGCATGTCTCTCGCCAGGGTCAAGCACGTGGTATCAGTGAGCAGGTCTCCTGTAATCAAGGCTTGGTAGATGGGGGCCTAAAAACTGTATCTGCGTGAAATGTTCTTTGCTCTCAGAACTTCTACTTGTTGGTGTCTAGACTACTTTGTTTATAAAAAGAAGATTGAAGAGTGAAAATTACGTCTCCCTTCTGAGGCATCCAGATGGTAGATAAATTTAGCTCATTTTCTTCAGACCACCGAGAAAGGTCTGGTGGTATAGCAGACTTACTGTGCACACACCTTATGAAAGCCTCAAGAGTAATGCAAACCCAGGAGCTTACATATGAAAGCAGCAGGAACATTCAGAAAGACCATGTTGCAGCCTATCACTCTTGATAAAGGCCCAGACAGGTAAAAATGTCAGCTTTATGTGTGTTCCAGCCACTCTCAATCAATCTACTTTCGTATGTAGGTTACTGAGTGTGTCTTCCCCAAAGCCTTGAAGGCTTTAAATCTTATGCCCAGAGTGATGCCATTATTTCATGATAAAATTGATCCAGGCAGACATCAACTTTCATTTTCCTGGTACCAGACTGGTGGGATTGTACTTTTCAGCTCAGTGGTTCTGGAAATTCTCATTGCAATGGTGATGTAGTAAATTGATTCTACTTCGCTTGATATATCACCAATGCTGCACAACAGGAGGAGATGGCTTTTTTAAATTTGTTTTCTGCCCACATTCAGTATGATGTAACAGAATTGTTCAAAACCACGTGAATTACATTTTTTCAGTGTGATTAGTGAGTTATAATTCAACTATTATATTATTAAACGCACTGAAAAAGGATTCAAGGGTGAGGGGAGAAAAATAACATTTAAGTCCCAAAGTGAATCATGCCTTCCTCATTTTTTCCATCTCTTCCCATTTCTCAACTTCGCATCTGGCTCTGTCCCTTTATTTTCTCTTGGAAGTTCCACTTCCACTCCTATAGCATCTACTGCCATCATGCACTATTTCCATAACTCATCTTATAAAATATTTTTATCTCCTTCTCATCTTTCTCCACTTCATTCAAAACATTCAACATCATCTCCCACCATCAATTCCGTCCCACGCAGGCTTCATCTGACAAGCTGTCCTGTCCTTGGATTCTTCACCACTGGTATCTTGCCAAATTTTCACACAACAGCATAGCTCCAAGCATTGCAAGAGAGAACTACAGGACAAAATTGCAAAAGGTCTTTTCTTTGCAAGGGAAAATAGAAGGAAATCTGCAAGCAAGAAGCAACCTCTGTTCAAGGTAGCAGACACGAGGTTCAAGTATGGTGTTGCCCAGTTAGAACGGGATGGTTTTTGCAGTGTTAGTACTGCTTGGAAGCTGAGCAGCATGCTGGCATGGGAAAGGCAGAAAGCTGCTCTCTCCAGTATCACAGATTTCGGAGCTCCTGGGGATTTTCAGGCTACTCACCAGTGTCACTTCATATCCATCTTCTTGTTAGACACTGAATTACCCTTTTTGCAACATACTCTGAACCTGAGGAATTCTCCCACAGATTTAAACCTTTGTTGATAGGTAGAGAGTTGGTGTCAGTGAATGGTATCTTTCCACCACCTACAATTCCATTTTATTTTACCCAGAATCCTTCTCAGAAGATAACCATAAAATTAAATAATTTTTAATGCCTCTAAACATTTCTGGAGTCAGAAATGTGTAAAAACAGTTATTGCCAGAAATGCATACCTCTGTTATTTGTATGCTTGTCCCATAATATCTCTATGCCTCCATGAAACCTAAAATTAATATATTTACTACAGGGAGAACAGCATTCTCAAATCCTAGAGGCATTTAAAACATTTCCAGGGGATGCCTTTCAGCTTCTATACAACTCTACTGCTTTCATCTCTATCAAAGTCTACGACACTTTTCCTGAGGATTTGCTTCTGCAGAAACACAGGTGTTAATTCTCAGCAACTCTGCATGTCCAACCTGCTGTGAAAATTACAGAAGCTCAGAGCTCTTCTAATTTATTCTATTCTTCCCACTATCTCTGTGGGGGCAGCTCTCCAGCACTGTCCTATATCTTGTCCCTGTTTCACCCTGATGTCTCTTGGACTTTGCAAGGGAGATAGAAGTCATAATGTTGCGTATCCACAAAAAGTGAGGAGCCCCTCTGTGCAACAACTACTTCCTACTGTGAAGATCTGCTGCCACCAAAGCCCCTTAACCTAGGTGAGTTGATACAAAGGTTCCCTAAAGGAGCAGAGATTCAAGTCCCTTTCTTTTATAGAAATAATTGTTAAAGTAACTCATGATAGTGGGAATCTATGTTGATGATTAATTTTGATGAGGTGAAAGATCCATTGCCTTACTGAGCAATGTTTTAACTATGCACACAAATTTCTTGCAGCTACATAAATTGAGCAGGAAAATTGGATTATTATATACATTTCCCATTTTACTAGTCAATGTACTTGAGTTTCACAGCTAAACTTCTCCTGTGTAAGTCTGTAATTTAAATAGCACTGGAATATCATGATGAATCAAACTTCCTTTCCTGGAGCACAGGATGCCTTAAATTCTAGATCCAAACCCAAACTTTCCCAAAGTTCTGAGAAGGTCAAATGTAGACCCACTATTAATTAAAAATGATTTTTTTCTCATATAACTCCCTGAGTCTGGGGCCTACTTAGGTATTATTGAACGTAGAGGAATGTTGACTGGGAAGCCATCACAGTTAAGGGTGGGGAGAGGGATTATCTATCATTCCTACTTTAAATCCGTTGATACCTGAGAGTTTTGAGGCCATTCTGGATTTGTATGGTTCAAGTTAATGACTCTTAGTTAATTCACTGATAAGAGTTTCCTAATTATGCCACAAACCAGTTCTGACTCTACGCTGATGGCTTAAACACCCATAGCCTTCCGTTTCATCTAGCCTCTCTACTTTCATTTCACTCCCAAACTATCAATCTTTGCCTTGTCTTTCTTCTCCGATTCCTTTTTTTCTTCCTGTTTTCCTTTAAAATCTTCTCTCCCGTCTTTTTTCTTTCTTTCTTAACTAATCATATTAAAAACTGAATTGAACTAACATGACATTTACTACTGCTGTTACTTGCACCTTCCTTTCGGGCCACGTCCCTTCCCAGCACTGTGTCTGGATTGTTTATACGGATTTATGGCACAGCCTGTTTCCACTCTCTGTGCAGCAGCTAGCACGATGAGGTCTGATTTTTCAGTTGGCCCTTATGAACCATGGATTATTAACACTTATGATTAACGAGACTAATATTTCTAGGGCATCCCTTCTCACTAAAACCTTGGTCCAAAAGTCACCGAAGCCAGAGGAAGGACTCCTGCTGATTTGAATGGCACCTACATTAGCTCCAGGCACTGTGGTTGAGATGGTCCAAAATGAGAACTCAACACTTGGGAAGCTGGTGCAAACTAAATCAAATCTTTTGAGGATGAATCATCACTATACTCGTCTCTGTTCAGTGACATTTAATAATAGTGTCACAGATTTCCCAAAGTAGCCTTTTATATCTGCATAAAAATGTAAAGAAGCAAATACTGAATCAGCTTGTTGTATAATGAAGAGGGAGGAATTGTGCAGCTTTTACCGCTGTGATTCTTTTATCTTCTTTCAATTTGACATTCAGAGTTGGTGCTTTTGAAATAAAAGCAGTTTTCTTAAGGGATAACAACACTGCAGGGCTTGGAATCATACAACTGAATAAGAATATTGAAAAGGCTGCATACATCTCCCAGCCAAACACTTCCAAGTAACCATCATCAGTAACTGGGCATGGTCCCCCCAGCCCATCTTGATGTGACTGTGGTTCTCACAAAGTGCTGGTTCATGCAGCACTGTTGCAATAAAAATATTTATTTATAGACATTTAATAGTTTCTCTGCCACAGTTGCAAATTCTGACTTCATTGTCATGCTTCACTAGGGCACTATTTGGGTATGGAGGAAGTGCAGAAATACAAGGAGAAACAACCCATTAAAAACAAAAGGTTATCTATTTGATTTCATCACTTAGTATATGCTACTTTGTGGCTTTCCAAAGGATGACGTAAAGCATCAAACCACACTTGTCCCATAGGTCCTGGAAGTTCTGAGATTTCAAGAAGGCTGCTATGTGCTCACATATTCCGAGATGTTACGTGCCACCCTGAGAGTGCCAGCACTGAGTCCCCTGAGGTCAGGTCCAGTAGGGAGGTGGAAGTGCTCATTTACCACTTTGGGCATTTGATCTCGGCCACTGTTTATTTACACCAGGTATCTCCACCTAGTATAAGAAAATAGACCCGTGAAGGGCTGTCAGGCCTTTTATATAAGAGAAAGCCCAACACTGAAATTTCAAAAAAATACTAACACAGGACAAAAGCCATGAGATGCACAGAGTGAAAGGAGATGTTTCTAGTGATGAAGTCATAAGAACACTGTACCTTAGAACAGCATTAGGGCAAAAATTCACAGTGAAGATCAGTTTAACCATTTAATCACTTTGCGTACCACTTACACAGGCTACACAAAAATAGGCAAGTATATCACCATAAACCTATCAGCGACTGTAAACAAATATTAGGAGTTTAAAAACTAAGATGAGTGAGCTGAAATGCCTAGTTTAAAATGGAAGTGTCACTCTGATTGCATCTAGGACTTAGGGGCAGGGAGATAATCAGAGAGGCATTGTAATATGGGGATACAAAGAAGGCTCCGTCAGCAAGTTGAGTAATTTTTTAGTACTGGGGAAAATAAGATTAATCATCTCAGAAATAACTTCAGATTTCTATGGTTTGGAATTCCATGCGCTGTTAGGAGCACAGAATTGTAGTTTTCCACTACTCAGTGAGGATGGGAGATTAACAAATCTGTGAAGGTACAAAATGATGAAATGCTCCCATAGAAACACGGCAAATCTCTGAGTTAGTCGTAACACAAGGGCTAATTCTCGGACATGAGAAAGGACTCCTCCTTGGAATAACTAGCCCGAGCATATACAAGGAGGGGAGGAAATTTTAGTTTCACTTGGTTTTAAGTAGGACTTAAAAGAAAGGTTTAAGATGTGCCAGTGACTCTATGACAGTAACTATAAGCCACTCATATTCAATGTCTTTTCACGAGAAGAAAAGTGAAAAACATCACGCTATGTAACACTTGACTTTTAAAAGTGAGGCTACATAAAAATGAGGAAACAAAGCAAAATAAAAGTAGCTGCTGAAAGTGATAAAATGGTTGTTGGTGGGAGGGAGTCTGCCTCCACAGATATCCATATCAGATTTTCTGTTTAAAGGTATATTACTGATGTAGAGAAACTCCAGAAGACCCAAACATGTCAGTATGGATAAATTTCAGAATAAAGGAGACTATTACAAGTAAAAAGAAACCCTTCAGAAAAGTGGAATTCATGCATAGGTAGGAAATAGACAAGAATATGAACTTTCAAATATAAAATATGCATCGAAATATAAACGTATACGTGGTAAAATATACAAACATACTAGTGCAAGCCAAGAGAGGCTGAGGAGTATTTACAATTATAGCAGGCAAAAAGCCTACAAGAAAGTTAGTGGGATCAAAAATCATCAGTCAGAAAAGACAAGCACATTGCAAAAAGCTGAGTTATTTGTATTAGATTTCACATGAGAGGCCAGAAAGTTTTCACACCAAACTAATCAGTTCGGGGAATGAGCCCGAAAGATATATCTCAGAAAAGAAACGTCAGTGAAGAGATCTTAGAGCGAATTAGTAAATGAAATGTTAACAGATCAGGAAGGTGGGATTTTTTTTTTTAACCAAAAGCTCTAGAAGAATTCAAAAATGAAACTGGTCACAACTAATTTTGGTTTGAACAGTAGTTTATACATCAGGCCTGTTCCATAACAGAGGAATAACAGACAGCAGCTACAACATCAGTCTTCAGAAAAAGCATTGCAGTGGTGATTCTGTGAGCTACAAACCAGTAAACCTGATTTCTGTACCAGGAAGATGCTTGACGAGTGGAATTAGCAGACCCAGGAACAAATAAATTTGGGGAAGAGTCAACACCTATTACTCTTCTTGACTCTGTTCTGAAGAAGTCAGTAAGCACATGGATGAGCTTCCCTTGTTTTTTTTCACTTAGTCAGTTTTATTGGTCACTACCAGATATGATGAAACTTCCAGCTCAAAAACCCACTAAGCTTTTAATTGATAGAAGATGAATGTCTTTTCTGATTTTAAAGAGCAACACATGAGGATTTCCCAAGGCTGTCAGCATTTCTCTTTCTCCATTCCAGCGAAGCAAATGAGGGTCTTGTTAAGAGCAGGACGAGGCTGGGAGCCTTTACGTTTTTCCTGTTTTGCCTGCGCATTTGCAGTTGCCCATCTTTCCTCCCCTTGTACTACTTCCATAGGCTCTTTATTTATCATCTTTCTTTTCTTCCTTTTAATGAGTTATTTTTATTTGAATTCTATTTTTCTGTTACTCATCACCCCGAGTGCCTCTGCAGGAGAGTGGGGCATAGTGTGCCCTTTATAAATTAGATATTAATTACATTAGTAGTTATTATTATGTTCAGTTCCCTGGAAGGTTTTATACAAAGACAGTTAAAAAGCATATATTCTCTAAGGTATGTCTGTAGAGCGATTATGGACTTCATGCTTATACAAAGCCATTGATTTTTCTCATGTCTGCTAATCTATAGTAGTATGTTCTGTTTCAGATAGATGCTACCTCCTCTTCATGTTCAAATTTTATTCATTGAATAAAATTTTATGAAGGGAGGAGAAGAAACCTGCATATTTTCTCACTTATTGACATAAATTTGTTTCCTGAAACACTGTGTTCCCTCGGGAAGCAGAGAAATTGTACGTAACCTTTGTTTTCATTAGTTGCTCTATGTTACCATTTTGCTTCCACGTACAGCAATGATGACATAAATGAACCTTGCAGGCAATGACAGGATTTGCACTCCTAGGTGAACTCATAAGAAACCTTGCAGATATTTTTAAGCAAGGTCTGCTCTGGCTGTTGTTGCCACTTCAACAACAGCCTTGGGCCATGGGGAGTTTACACTCTATAATTTATTTCAGAGGCACTTGTGAACCCTTTGGCTTTTTGTCCCTCCCATTATTTATTTCCTTTAGAAGTTTAGTTTTGGAGGGTGAGAACAAACCTCTTTGCGGCAAGGGCCCAGACAGCTGGGAGCAGCCCCTCTGCGGTCACTCCACCACACCGACCCTTGGCTTTGGCCACACCACCAAAAGACAAGGTCAGGGCATTCAACGTGAGGAACTTCCCTCCAAGGCTTTCTTCCGATTCAGTAAATCTCTGGCAGCTTACGCTTAAAAAAACCCCAAAAGACAGGGGTAAAATGCGGGCCATGGAAAAATCGAGGCTTTACTGGGGCAACGCAGGCGAGTGGGTGGCACAGTGTGGAGACCAATCCCCGCAGGGCTTCTCCAAGAACAGGTCTCAGTGTGGCAGCCCCCGCCTGTGTGGACAACAGTCAATGCAGGCTCCCCACAGCATGGATGGTTTCATCCTCTTGTTCGACCTAAGAGCTGCTCTTTTCCCCCACCCACAAGTGAGGCCCAGGAGGTGGAGGAAATTCGCTTAGTTGAAGGACCAATTTGAGAAAGCAATTCTCATGCTCCTCAGTACCCAAAGTTTATCTAACCCTAGAAGACCCTCACTGCTACTGTCATAACATAAAGTTATCAACAACAATCAAAACAATATGAAACTACAGAACAAAATACTCACTGAGGAGAGGGATGTTCTGATTGGTTAATTAGAATTATCTTTTTAAAAGCCAAAGATTGTCATCAGTTCCTCCAAAAATCATCTCACTTGACAACATGCAAGAAGAAAATTGTCTCCTGCTTATGCAAGAGCATGGATACCGTTCACCTCACTGACAATTAATGCTCCACTCTGAAAGGAGAAATGCAACTGCTTGTGTGTCTGTCCTTTAAAACGTTTGACACTGGTAAGCTTAGCTAAACAGCCTCGGCCCTGTTATCATTTCAAGTCTGCGTGTGATTCTTGAGGCATTTTAAAACCTGTATTAAAATTGTCTACTGTGTGTCCTGTATTCTGTGGCAAGCTGGCAAGTGACAACAAGGCGATGGACAAGCACACTGCGGCAAGTATTTGCTCAGCCATTTTCCTTTTTTTCTACCAGCCCTTTTTTAAAGATTTAATACAACCTTTTGTTTTGCACTAACAGCCACTGATTGAAGCAGAGCATAGTCATTTTATTGCAAATCTTGTAACTAATCACTTTCAGTTATTCCTATATATTTGCATACAGAATATTAAATAACTATATTTTCAGGTAGGCCATGATGAGGCCAGTACCTTCTATCTGAATTCTCCCAGTGGCCCAGAGGTCAGTATCTAGCTCTGAAGAGGTTTACAACCTGGGCTGTACAAAAATCTAGATTTTGATACCAAAGGCATATATTTATGCCTTAAGATAATTTCTCTCTTGAATATTAGGCTAGAGAAAATGGTTATCTTTGCCTAGGCCTGAAGCCTCACTGAGACAAGTTAGAAAATGAGAAAGGTTGTTCTTTCATCATAATAGCAGGGCTAAACAAACCAAATAACCAAAAAAGTCATACTTCAGGTACCCAGCAAACCAAGCAGCCATTACCTGGTGGAAATATCTCCAGCTGACCTAGCTGTACGGAAGGAGTTGGGGTCCCAGGCTGGTCTCCTGCAAAGAGCCAAAGCAAAAGCAAAATTCCTTCCTTTTAAGTCATTTAAGTGCAGAACTTGAGCATGTGGATCTGGGTCCCGCTGGTGGGGACCTCCAGCCCACAGACACCTCCAGCAGCAAGCCGGCACTGGGAGGGAGTGGTGGCAGGAGAAAGGGGTGCCCGAGTTGGCCGCTTTTGCTCGCCCCTGCTGCAGGGACTTGAGGCTCTTTCCCATTCGGCGATGTCTAAAGTACCAGCCCGAAACCCGCAGCACGTCCTGAACATAGTCGCTGGAGGGAGAAAGCAGCAGGAGAGAGAAGGTGGCGTGACGGGTTTAGTGGGGAGGAAGCTGGCCCCACGGAGGGTCACTGCAGTACACGAAGGCTGCAGCACCTCCAGTGCCTTTATTCACAGGAAAAGGGCTCAACCAGCTCCCGCGGCTCAGCCCTGCCGCAGCCAGAGGCAAAGCACAGCCACCGCGCCGACTCTCCTCCCCTGGCTTTGCTCCCCGTGCCAGGGCCGGCCGATACAGCAGCCTGCAGCAACAATCCCAGGAGCGGCTGCAGGGAACGACAAGCGGCGGTTGTAAAGCGGGGGATGTTCACAGGCTCAGACTCGAAGCGCAGTCGCTAAAACGAATTGGAAGCAGCTGGCTGTTTCACTGTCAATGGGTAATGATGC
This sequence comes from Struthio camelus, assembly GCF_040807025.1. Lineage (NCBI taxonomy): Eukaryota > Metazoa > Chordata > Aves > Struthioniformes > Struthionidae > Struthio > Struthio camelus. Next base: position 121,651,287 of record NC_090943.1, on the reverse strand, counting down.
AGCCCCGTTGCAAACCCAGATGTGATTCTACATTCCTGCAGCTGTTCTGATGGGAGTTGCAACACCCGAAACATCTGCTACTGGGAATCAGTGGCACCGTACCTGCATGATCTTTTAGGGCTGTTATTTTTGTTTGTTTGTGGGGTCTTCTTTCCTTTTGAAAATATGTTGTATTTATATAATGCCGTTTGCCCAGCAGTGGCCACACCCCAGAAAGAGGGGATCCCCACATAAAATTGAATGATGTATCTGTAACAAAGGCCAAAAAAATCAGGTTTAGGGTTCACACTGCACTGATGTCACAAGTGAACTTTAGGGGGGTTGACACTGCAGAACATTACAGTTTGTCATGTAAATATATATGTAGGGAGTTGCTAAAATGAAGTCATTACTATGTGCTGCGTAAATATGCATTTAGACCATTTTAGTAAAACAGAGTTGCCAGTGTATCAAGTAATTAATTACATATTTAGAGGGTGAGAGAAATGACTGTTTTGGAATTCAGTAGTTACTTACAAGCATTAAAAATATCATCACAGCAAATGGGATCAGAAGATCGTACTATGACATTAAAATGACAATAAAGGAAGGACGAGAACGGGCGGGAGAAAATAAACTCTGGGGTGCGGGGAGGAGGTATAACATTATAACGTCCAGACTGATCTACTGAATTGTGTAAGGGGGAAAAAACTGCCTTCCAGCTGAGACCTCTGAATACCAGGATTAATCTTGAAGTGCAAGTTTAAGGTTGTGCTACTCCAGCCCATTAGAAACAGATTTTTCTAGTGGAAACGCTGACTTTGCGCCGTAACACAAGCAGTCAATATTATAATTCCTTATTTCCTGTTACCGTGGGCAGTTAATACACCAAAAAGAAGCACAGGGCATGGAAAATTCACACGAGAGGCGGCGTTGTTCCATTCGTTACCGCGCCGTTAATTACACTTTGCTCCTTCTCGAGTGATTCAGCGCAGGCTCGCCCGTCTCCTGCATCCGGAAGCCATCTTCTGCCCTCCCGCTTTGGGAAGTTAGTCTCAACACGTCTGAGCTGCTGCCAGAGGACGCGCTCTCCCGCTAAGTCTCCTGCATGCTGATCAACTCCCAAACACCCGCGAAAGTGCTAATAATTGCGCCTGGGCTGCCACTCGCCTCTCGCGTTACCATGGAGACCGCAGGGGCTGCGGGATGGCGGCGGTGGCCCCAGAGCCGATGCGCCCGCCGGGCGGCCGGCCACCTCCGGCCGGGCGCTGGGGTGGGCACCGAGAGAAGGGCAGGGAGGAGAAGTTGGGGGAAACCTGGAAAAGGAGGAGGGAGGCAAGGGGATGGGTGGAAACGGCAAGGAGTGAAAAGATGGGAAAGGCAGGTCAGGAAAGGAAGGAAGGGGGAGCAGAAAAATTGCTGCCCTTGGAAACGTTGCCCTATTCCTTCTCTGCGGGGCTGGTCTGGAGGAGAGCTGTGTCTGGACAGGGTGAGGACTCCTGGGAAGCCCTAAATTAGCCGCGCCACCATAGGGAAGCAGTGAGGGCATGGTGCTGGAGGGGATGGTAGCAGGCAGGCAGAGAGGAGGACATATCAAAGAGACAAAACAGACATACACTCTGCTTTTTCAGTCGGGGAGGAAGCCCCAAGTTAACTTTCCCGTGTTTTCTTTGGCTTGCTTTCAGGAGAGGCACCCCGGATTGCATGCTCCATCTCCAGCAAAGAAACTCCAGCAAAGCAAGCCCAGCTCCTCACTTTGGCATCTCAGTCAGCAGTAATTTATATTGCTGTTCCTCCTTAATAAAATCCATCGTGCACTCCAAAAGAGTAACTAGGACACTTAGTTTTTATTCCACATGCATCTCATTTGTCTTCAGCAGGTTCTTCCATAATCTCATCATTATTGCAATCACCCTCTGAGGACAGCTGACTTGCATTAATCAGCTAGGCCTCTCATCCCTCACTAGATTCTTTACAGTTTTACTGTGCCCTTGGGCATCCTAACTTTACTTGAAAAATTAATAAACCTCCCCTCTCTTATCTTACCTTATTAATGTCTGTCTTTGTAACCCATTATCCCTGCATCTCATCGGTGACCATTTGAGGATGTGGTTACCACCAAAGGATTGTGCCCTGGTGAGGCAGCGCACGGGAGTGCCCTACATAATTGAAAAAAAAAAAAAAAAAAAAAAAGCAGGGGCAGAATGAGAGAAAGAAAGAAAAAGACCAAAAAAACTTTAAAGACGAGCATCGTTGTTTACAAGGTTGGTTGACGGCATAAAAATATGGGAGTTATTAAGAACCCAATAAAGACCATTACAACTCATCAAACAGTTCTTTCTTGCCTTATTCCTCTCTATATGTAAGCAACTCTTTCCCCTGCAGCCCCCCCACCGGTGCATACCCCCACACTCCCACCCACTCACTCCTTCTCCCCTTCCTTCTCATACACCCTGTTAAATCTGACTCGTTAGTTTTAGGTGTTTTGAAATCCTGGTACATTAATCACTTGTGTTTGCACACACTTTATGTGGGTTGTTGGTCATGGTCTGTAGGCATACTGGCTGTCTCCCTTGCTTACTTAAAAGTACAATCCAATTGAAAATAAAGATTTTGCAGGTTTGCTCATTTCACACAGTGATAGCAGCTGGTAAGTGTCTTTTGCAATTCATCAGAGGCCTCCCAGACCACCTGCTCTTGGCATCCTGCAAACAGCTGGCTCTGTGTAAGTACCATAAGCTATTATCTTACTCAATAAATAATGAAATAAAGAAAGAAAGCAGGACAAAACCGTGTCTTTGTAAATAAAATACATTCATGACTAGCCATCCGTCCTATTTCAGAGAAGAAGAAATCGAGGTAAGATCCTTTGCTGGATTTAGCAGTGCCGTATAATAGAAAACGGAGATAAATCAACACCAACACATAAGGCTCTGTATTTTCTTTCTTCCTTTCTTTTTGAAACCTGCTCTATTTCTGAAAAGGCCATAGGGAGCTTTTATGAAACTTTAGCTAATGTCACCAGATGTCCCACTACTGAGAGGTGAATCTCGGTCTTTGAAGGACTGCCCCACTTAACTTCTTTTTTGAAGCGAACTTTGGTCCTCTCTTTCCGGTCCCGAGAGCAGGCTCGAGGTCGCTGTCCCCTCCCCGGTGCTCTGCTGCCTGCGAGGCTGCAGCCACAGCTCCTGCCAGCCCGGGGGGAGCCGCCGCTTTGCCAGGGCAGGAGACGGGCACTGGCAGACGTCACAAGCCAAAGGGCCACCGCGGCGAGCGTCTGGAGCAGGAAATTGGGAAGGAATTTCAGAATGAGGCAGAGGAAGGAGATGATGGGGGCAAGCGGTGCCAGCATATTCCCTCCGAGGATGAGTAAAGATTTTAATAGGAAAGCGCTGTGTTTCAGGCACAAAGCCTGTATCGCGTAAGGAGTTTTATTTTTTAATCTATGAATTCTATGAGGTGCATCTAACAGATTTCTTGCACTGCACACAAAGGCAATAAATAAATGCAATCTGTTGCATGAATGATTTATACCAGCACAATTTAAATTTAGGGCCTGATTTATTTTATTTTTTTTAAATGGCCTCCTGTTTTATGTTTGCCATAAACCAAGGGTGCAAGTGATGGCAGTTAGAGATCTTACTGCCTGAGCTGGGGAGAAAATTGGGAAGTTCAGTGTCTGCCACGGTTTGCAAACTCAGTGGGCAGTCCCATTCCCTGTAATGGAAGTCTTCACGTAGTAAGGTATAAATCACTGCCAGAAAGGGTGCCTGAGCCCAGCCCCTGCCATTGCAAGTGAGGACCAGGAAAAGAATTTTTAAAGTGGGCTTTTAACATCCTGTAAAAAAAAATACTTGTGATGTTTTTCACAACAATTTTTTTTCCCTGTAGGCTTGCAATATCCCTATGGGATTTGCTACTGAAACTACAGACCAAGGTATCGTTTCCCCTCCTTAAATCAGACAGCGAGCTTGGCTCCGAAGGGGTGGGAAGGAGCTGCTGTTTTACCCCGTCTGCACCAGACAGCACCACTGAGCTGGCACTGGCATGTTTTAGTTTGCTCCTGGTATAGATCAGGAGCAAATTAATACCTTTCTGACAGGATGTGTAATCAGCAGGGGAGCAAGGCAGGTACTGTGCCTCGGAGAGATGTCTCTGATGGGCCCGTTAAAACGCTGTGACTGACAGAGCCCTGCCATGCACTTCTAATGTAGCATTTAAATGCCCTGGTGAGGGTAACAAAGGTTTGTGACAAGTTTTTTTCCGTTCCATGTCAACCTTGCTGTCCTTCCTAGTCTCTCTCTCTCCTCCCTCTCTTTTTTACCTGTTTTAATATCCGAAAGCAGTAAGCTCCATAGGCGGATTCACACGTAAACATGAGACGCAAACAAACCTGCCTGACGCTCACCTCCCTTTTCATAGATGCTGGGAACAAACTGGCAGAAAGAAGATTCTTAAGAAAATTGCAGTGCAAAAAAAATTGATGTCTGATTTCTATTAATGCTTTTTGAGCCATTGCAGACTGGAGCAATAAAGCTGCACCGTGGTGCCCTGTTAGCTCCCAGTGGACGGGATCATTTGGCACCCGAAGGCAGAGGGGATGCAGGAGGGGAGGGCTGGGGAGAGCAAAACAAAGGGAGGGGAAAGGGAAGAAACAACAGAAAATTAGGTAAGCAAACTATCGGACCCGTTCCCCCCTCTTCTGCGGGAGGTGTTTTTCTGATGAAATAAGAGCAAAGGAGCAATGGGCTTTGACAAGCATCAAACATATCAGCTGTTTCTGTGGCTCCCATGAGGTCTGAGGAGAAAAATAAGCAAACGGGTGGCAGCATCTCTTTGAGGCGTCAACAGGAGCTGCAGAGGATAGGGAGAAACAGCTGAATCGGCCTCAGATAGTGAATGTTTTGTGATTCCTCTGCTGTGGCATTTACGTACTTTTGCCATTAGGGAGATAAACACTGTCCTACTCATCATTGTGGCAGCGTTAGTAGTTGTTTCTTGTGCTTGCACTAAATCGAAGCCCGAAGCAAAGCCCCAGACCTAAATGTTCCTCTGTTCTGAGTATCAGGTTTTCTTTATGCCCTATAACTTTCAGCTTTTTCTCTTTTTGCCACTAAGCATTTTCTGAAACTTGTGGCTGGAAGCTGTAGTTTTTACGATATTTTTAGTACACTGCATGGTTGTTTAAAGTGCACCTTATAAAACTTCAGTCCTCAGCCAGCCCCCTATAAACTGGCTCTGTTTTACATCAACAGGCTTCAAACCTTGCTGTTCCCCACCCTCCCTTTTTAATAACGAGGCAATCTACAGCAGGAATTTCTCTTACATGTGCTGATGCAGCCTACTCAGAATTCAAGACAGGAGGCTTTTACTTTATTTTATTATTTCACCAAGACTAAAATCCTCAAGATACTATTTTCATTTTTAAGAGCAGCCTGGGTAAACACTGAAGATGGAATTAAGAATTTTACTCTTGACACAAAGAAGCTTAAATAAAATGAACATTGGACATAGCGTCATCTAGCCAGGAGCCCAGAAAAATTAGCTAGCAAAAAAAACGGCCTGCTCTATCATAACTCAGGCTCCAAACAGCCAGAAACACGTGGGCCAGTTCAGCTCTCATTTCTGACCAGGCCAAATCTGTGGCTATACTAGTCTTCAGATATTAATTTTGAAGAGTTTGGCTTTGCAGCCAGCAGCTTGCGTTTTTCCATAAAAGGCAATGATGGACAAAGCTCAGAGTAGAAGGTTCAGATGCTTCTTTGAGATTGAAGTGGACTACTTCAAGAACTTAGATCTGCAAAAATGGGTTAGCCACACCATAATTTTTCAGATAGTATTGACTACTTCTTTCCCATCAGGGTGGAACTATTCAAATATCTTCTCTTGCATGATACTGGTGCCTCTAGCTAGTATACTGTAATATTCCTGTTAGAGACAGCCTGGAACACCCAGCTGAGGCCAGAGTACCATGGCAGTAGGCACATGGTACCTGTATGTAATAGGAAACTTAAATATCTGAAAAAAATAACCATCAGTGAATCCCATTCATCACTTTTGCACTAATTTCTGTGAGGATTATTACCTGCTTGGAGAGGGCACCATACTCCCAAAACTGGAACCTCAGTAGACCAAGGATGTCAAAAGGAAGTATTTTCATTTGTTCCGATTATCATGGTTATTATTATTATTTTGTTTCACTCCTGTTTTCACTAAGGGAATGGGATATCGAACTCTCACTTGTGAAAGATCTTCCAAATCTCTTCTGAATACTATCTTCCACTTCAGCGCTTATTTCTCTTTCTTCAAGTATCGTCCTGAGCAAGGCAACATGTTTTTCAAGCTGTCTGCAACTGTCTTTGAAACATTGATACTTTAGTTAAAAACCAAAAGGAAGTGGAGGATATGGAGTATCAATGGGAGGTAGCACTCAAGCTGATGGTGCAGCACTGTTAATTACACAATACTTTTATTGAGCAATTCAGTGGTAATTCTTACTGCTATTCCTCCTTAATAAGATCCATTGTGCACCATAAAATAGTAACTAGGACACAGTTTGTATTCAACATGCATCTCATATCTCTTTAGCAGGTTCTTCCATATCCATAATCTCATCATTATTACTATTACCCTCAGAAGACAGTTGACTTGCATTAATCAGACAGGCAGCCATTCCCTTGCCAGATTTTCTGCAGTTTTATTGTGCTTTTGGACATTTTAATTAACTTGAAAAATTAATTAAAAATCTTACCTTATTAATATCTCCTACCTTCCCCCTACTCTATAATCTATTATCACTGTTTATCATCACCGGCCATTCAATTCCAGAATGGTCTGGTAACGGGCAAGCACACCAGAATGCCTAGGTGATGAGAAAATGATAGAGTGACTTGGAGACATGTTAAAATGCTCGAGTTGATCTTGTATTTAAAGTATAAGTAAAAACAAACTGCTGCAGCTCCTTAAAGACTATTCCAATTCTTCTAACTCACAGTATAGCTTAAATCCTCAAACCTTTCTTCTATTCTTGTATAGTTGGTTGGAGATGATTGCCAGAGTATAGACTGAATGAAATGAAGCCAACTCATTTAAGGATGCCATGACACATCCCTGAGACTTGGTCACCAATCATATTAGTTAGAGTTTTACAATGTTCTTTATGGAAAAAATAAATTAAATAAGGATGTATGGAAATTAATAAGGATTCCATGGAAAAAGTTCTTAAAACATATATAGTTTAACAGAGTAAAACAACCTTCTGCTGATATTTTAAAAACAAGCTACAGAACTTGGTAAAGAACAGTTGCCTCGTGATGAAATTCAGTAAGGTAGTTTAAAATTGTCAAGATACTGCAATATTTTTTAGAAAAAATACAGTGCTTTGCAGACAGGGGGTTTTTCATGTATTTTTGTCTATGCTGTCATGCTTCTCTTAACTGCTCAGCACTATTAACGTGATGAAGCTGTGATTGCACTGGCACAGGCAGTTCCACTGAAGCCAGCCAGACTAACAGCAAAGAAGGATGCAAGACACCACAAGGATCTGCAGTCTTGTCCTCAGCATTTCAGTTTGGGGTGCTAGCTGGGATCTCACCTCTGTTGCGTTTGAGGCTGCTCCAGCCCATACAAAGTGTTATGCCTAGTCTGAAAGGTCTGCAAGCAAAATAGCAGATTTTTGCTTTAGTGCACCACTGTTGTACATCAGATTTTTAGCACCCAATCAATGTTTTGGAAATGGAGCAGCTACAAATCACCTCAGCTTTATAATTAATATAATTAATATACTCAAAGTGAAATCTTGGCCTTTTGTTAAGAAGGGCTAAGGCACACCTGAGCCAATTCCTCACATTTCAGCAGAGGGAGTTCTGAAATGATGGAAGATCATCCCTCTTCTGAGGGCTGGTGGCCCTTTTCACTGTGAAGGAGAAAGGTAACACCAGTTACTACAGTAACCCACGTGGAATTTCTACAGGGAAAGTACAGGAACAAGATCAGAGCCTTTAACCGGACCTGCCTGCTAATGATGCTGAACACAGACTTTCAATGTCTTTCAGTGTCTAGGAGGAAATGGGACCTGATGGAGATCCAGTGAGGTTCAGGCCTTACTTTCCTCAGGGTAGAGATCCTAACAGTATGGAAAGCTTGTCTTGGGGTTAAGGGACATGGCTCAGGGCTGGGTTAAATCCCACCAGTGGACATTCTATGTGTGCTAGTCCTATGGACGTTGGATGTCTCTGTGCCACGTTTGTAATCAGAGCCATGTAAGCATCTATAACTAGCTACTGCTCAGTGGAGACAGGCAATAGCAGGGGAAAAGTAAATTGATTATTACCCATAAAAAAAGTTAAAAGTTCCCAACAGATAAAATACTCAGAGCAACTGCAGAAGCCTTCAAACTCCTGTCAAACAATGGGACATTTCCAAGAGCTCTCCATAAAAGAGAATGATCTGGGGTAGATCTCTCCCAAACTGTCCGTCTTTAATCCTTTTAAGAACAAAGAGCTTATTTTCTAATTGGTATCAGAATTTCATGAGCAAAGGCCTTCACCCACCTTTTCATTGAAGTAAATATCTAGATTACCAGAAGACAAAGAAAAAGCAGTGCCCAGCATGGCTTAATCCCTAACAAAAAGCACTTTGAGGTAGTTTAAAGCTGTACATCCTATTACAGCCAAGAAAGAGGCTTCTGAATTATTTAGTAATCTCAGGCCTTTCAAAAGGAGAAGAAACTCATTGCCCGGTTCCATGGGACTTAGATGAAGTTGTGTAGGTGGGAGTATTAGATATTTATCCACTATGGACTTTGATAAATAATTTACCAGTTCAACTGTGACTAACAAGATTGGTGAATGGTGAGATTTCCACAGTAAGCAAAGAGAAATGTTTCCTCTATTGACTGCTCAGCTGAGGTCCCAAACTGCTGAAAGAAATCCAGGATGCATCCTGTGAAAATCTGCCAGGCAGCCGGAAAGTGTCATGTTACGTGGACAAAAGTACTCTGCTTCGTAGCTATCATTATGGAGCTATCATTACCTGCCTTAGATAAAATTAACAGGTTTATTAATATAAGCTTGGACTACTGGATCAGAGGGGCCCTTTGTGCAAGCAGTGATGCTTTTCACACAGAGATATCAGAGAGCTAAGGAAAGTGTCTTATTCTTGTACTGAACAAGTGAAAAGCTTATGAGTCCTTTTGCTTAAAAACGGAGACAGAGCACTTTCAGAAAGAAAGAAATAAAAGTGTGTTCTCCACTAAAGCTGCTAAATGCACAGAAGCAGAATTTATGCGCATTCCTAAATAGTGTATCTTTCTCTTTCTTTTTAAATAGGTGGCCCAGAGGCTATCTGTAAACCTTCTCTCCTGCTCTTCTTTTGAACTAACCCCGTTCATACTCTTTCAGTTGCCTGTGCACATTATCAAGCAATAGTGACACCAAGTGGTCTAGCTTAGCTGATTGCTAGCATTTTTGTTTCCCTGCTCATCCCCGGGGTGGATATCGATTGTCATCAATCCTTTCTGTAAACATATCTGAAATAAATCTAATATCAGACATTTATCCTGTTGAGGGTATTGCTCATCAGTTTGATTTAAGTTATGTTTATATACGATTATAATATGATTTACAAGAGACCTTCCAACTTTTCACCGTGTGGTAGTTTTAAAGTTCTCTATCAGAAACGTGCCTGTATAATCCTGACTGTAAGAAGATTAAAAGCCTTCTTTTCATATCTGATCTACAGCATAGGCTAGACCAATGCAGCAGGAATGAGTATTATTTATTGTTTGCATTTAATGTGTGTCTAGTATGCACCAGCAGAGATCAGGGGCTCTGTTGTGCTAGAGACTGCAAACGCATGAGGAAAACTGTTCCCAGCACCAAAAGAGCTTGAAGTATCCCAGATGAAAAATGAAAAAGGCAGCAGCAGTCAGCAGATGGGACAGCACAAGACCATGATACAAAAACAACATAGCAAAGGGTGTCCTGCCCCACCAGCTTCCTAACTAAAAAGAACACAGCACAAAACCCCTCACTTAGGGCTACAGAGCCCCTAAAGCAGTGGAAGACAGTTGTGATGGCAAAACAAGCAATGCTGGTTGATGGTATCTGGCAACAGAACAAACTGCTAGAGGGATCTGACGACCCCAAGGTATAGTCATCACCTGGAGCCACAGCAAAACCTTTTCCTTGCCCCCGTGATATTGACAACGGCAGTTCCACCTCTGCTTCTCAAAACCAGCAACTGAAAATGTGTAGCCTTTCCCTCAAACCTACCAATGGTATATCTGAACATTTCAAAGAGATATACTAGCTGAAGAGTACAAACTATTGTAAAGACATTTTCAGCACATCCACAGTGGTGCATTTTATTTTCTATTTCTTGTGAGCTGTTAGTCACCTAACACATATTTGGATGGTCACTAATGCCAGATTGTTCAGTAAATTCTCCCTGAATCCTGAAAGATTTCTGGACCAAAGGGTTAAATTCGTAAGTCCGCTCCCCAGAATTACTCAGACCAGCTTCAAACAAATGGGCTTGGAAAAGGGGTTGCTTAGCAGACAGCACCTCCAGCTCCACCCTTTTAAATCGCAGAATATATGAACTCCAACAGCTTCAACACATTCCCTGCCTTCATTCCCTTTAGGGCATGAACTGAAGATGTCTATACAGAAAAAGAGAACAAATGATTTGGAAAGGAAGATGTTTTACTTCACATTCCTCCATCAGTGACTGTGACAGTGTATACCACATAGAGGAACTCAGCATCTTTTCAGATGTACTTCGCAGTTTCAACAACAGTGGACATTAGACCAAGGGGAGATGATATCACGAGGATACCAGCTTTAACCTAGTAGCATGAAGAGCAAAATCACAGAAGGCACAAAAGCATGAGCCTAAGAAGCATAAATATACTAGGGGTTGGAAGAAAAAGAAAGGGCCATAATAAAGGGTGTTCTTGTTCTCCACATCAAAGGTGGTGGTGACAGCCATATGATCACACAGCTTCTCTAGTCTGGCTGTGGCTGTCCAGTCTCAGAGCTCATCATCGGGACACGCTAGAGTCCCTGGCTCTAGTGTGTGTTGAGCCTGTGTACGGCACCTTCAGTGGAACTGTTAGTCACAGTAGCTACTCAGCACCTAGCACTGATTTCTCTGCTCATGCTGAAATCACACGTTCATTTTTCTGTGGAGATACATCCTGGTTCCTCTGCATCAGAACTGCAAAACAAGGGAGCTGGGTTTCCTGTTAGAAAGAAGAATAAGGGGCTAGAGTGAGCATGTGCTTGCCCCATTTTTCTTTCCTAACGTTTAAATAACCAAATTTGCATTTCCTTCCCCCTAACACTGAGAAGTCTGCTGGTTAACATACAAGTGCCCGCTGGCAGAGCTCGCCAAAGGGTTCCCCAGGCCCCAAACGCAGCCGAGCAAAACAGGAGCGTCTCATTGCACTCAGCATCGTGCTGCACGTCCAGATCAGCTCGTATGGCACATGCACAGCAGATACTGTGCTGCACCTGGGGGCGGGGGAAGAGGCCTTTTGAGCTGGGAAGCCCAGATTACAGGCCCCACTGCCCCGTGCTGTAAGACAGCCCTGGTTGTTGCTGAATACAGGTGCAAGTGAGAGAACATGTTCTTCGTTATTAGCTATTCACCATGTGTGCTCCAACATTCATTAGTCTCCTGTTTAACTAGAGTTATTCAAGTAAGGAACAGAGACAATACCATATGACTTATGTGAACACTCACACACCGTGAATAATGAATAGTGAATAGCCAAAGTGAACCTCTCGCTGGATTGAAAATGCTTTGTCCAAGCTGTTTAACAAATACTTAGGAATAATATTCCCATAGACAGAAATTGGATCTTGTTGAGGAATAACTGATACACATCCCCCTCCCCCCGAAAAGAAAAAAAAGAAAGAAAGAAAGAAAGAAAGAAAGAGGAAAGAAGGAAGGAAGAAAAACTAAAAAGCACTCTGAATTTACTCAGAGTGAATAAACTCAGCAGGCTCTGCATGCATGCAACTATGGGAACTTTCCCTAGATCCACAAGAGGAGGATATATATATATATAGATATGTTTATATATCCGCACATAACCCCTTTTTCTTGCTGTTGTTACTGCTTTCTGCAGTTTTCTAGATGGCAGTAATATTGAAATAATTTCCTCTGACAGCAGACCGTTAAGTGGTGGCACAGTGGAAAAGTAGGACAGCGCTCCAGCCATACAGGAGTTCACCCTGTCGGGTTTTGGAGGGAGTGATGTTCTTTCCAGTAGAGAGTTGCCTAAGCAGGGTGTAGGGACTATGCAAAATGAATGGATATGCCTAGACATGGACCTGCTCTGTCTTTCTGGCCTGTCAAGGTCTGGCATTTACTCAAGCTTCCTCATGTTGAGTCGTCGTGTTCTGTTGAATTCAGTAATCTGCCTAGAAATGTGAGGTGGCAGGATCGGAACTGTGAGACAAAGAAGATCACATGAGCTGAAATTATCTTTTACAAAGCAAAAAAAAAAAAAATCCTAAAGCTAGATATAGCTCCTCAATATTATACTACTGACAGGTAGGCTGGACATACATCCATGCATGTGTGGATTGGATTGCAATTTGGAAACCTCTCTAAAAGACTGAGGAGACTGCTCATGTGTAAGGCTTTCAAAGCAATCAAGGCTTTCAAAGCAATCAAAACCCTAACAAAGTCCAACAGAACCATCTTCTCCAGTGTGCTCTGTCACGAAGGAGACTGTGAGCCTTGACTTAAATAACAAAGACTCAAGCTGAACGTAAGAGCTGTAACCACAGCTTGATCCTAATGTAAAGCTTGCCTCAGCTTGCCAGAAGGGTCCAGGGCAGGTTTATAAGCAAAATATTCACATCCTCTGTACTTTGACATAGCACATAGCATCATCCCTGGGAAATGATCCGCCATGAAAACAAACGGGTAGACTCAGAAATTTTTTTCCCCTTGTAATCAGAATCAACTTTTATTCTTAATATGAGTTCAAACACACCACTTGGTCCATTTTATTTCATATTACTCTGTTTTGTTCTTTTGCACAGGAGCCATGAGAAGTGCTGCAGATAGAGTGGAAAATCCCAGAGCTGTGTTAAAAAAATTCCAGATGTAAAGCAAAATGGATTAATACACTTTTCTACAAAGTGGTAAAATGAAAACACATCTGATGGACTTCCACACAGTTTGCCTCAGGCAAAGAGCATTCCATTAAAGTAAAAATACATTTGGTCAGAGCAAATTAAATGTTCCCAAGGAGGAATAGCTTAAGGTCAAAGGTGAAGCCACTTTACTTGAACACATGTTTTCAATCTGTTTGACCTCTGTGATCAGCAAAGCTCAAAAGTGCAAAGGGGAAGCTTAAAAGAGATTGAGAAGAATAAAAAATAAAGAGTAATGCATAAGACAGCTGCATAATATAGGCATAAACTCCCTGTACTGAAAGACAAAAAGTTTTGAAGAGTTTTTCTATGTTCCTTCTTGGGGTAATAAAAGACCTGGAAGATCCTGACCATATTAGAGTAGTGTTTTTTTCTCATCAGTTGGGTCAGAAAGAATAACACTTAAGCTGTTATGGCAAGGATTTGTGTATGATAGAGTGGGATGATGAGCATGCCTGAAAAGACTCCAGGGAAGTGGATAAAAAGAAGAAAAAGAGCGAACAAAAGACCCTCTTTCTGCTGAGCCAGTACCCTGTTTCACGCACGTTCCCCCCAAACGTGCTTGGCCTGCTCGCTGACAGATGGCTCTTTGGGCAGGTTAGTGCCCCAAGAAGCCCACGGGCTGGGGCAGCCAGACAGTGAAGAGCAGCCCACCGAGGTGCCGGGCGGCAGAGGGCTTGCCACGCGAGCCGCTCGATGGCTTAGGTCTACAACAGAGGTCTCATTTCCGAGACTGCCTAACCTCAGCTCTTACCCCTGCAGTCTAGACAGACCAGGCAGGTAGGAGGGAAAGGGTGAGCAGGGACAAGAAAAATGGGGTTGTGTTTTGCCACAGGGCTGCCCCCCCTCCCCTCCTTTCTAATAGATAGCACAAGTCAGGGTCTTCTTCAGCACAAAGTGAATGTTTTGGGCCCATTTTCAAATGTGACCAGATTAAAAACAAACAAACAAACAAACAAATAAACCTTCAGCTTAAGGCTGTTTTGGAGCTTTCTCACTTGAGTATATATAGCCCAGAAGGCTACTAACTACTAACCCTTTTATTGCCAGCCGTGGGTTTATAATATCTGCTAACACTGCACATTCACTGTCCTGGCAGCCAGCATAGGACTGGCTTTCCCCTGCTGCCAGCACTCGAGAGAGGATCCTCTCAGCAGCGACTGTTCCTTGCAATCTACATTAATCAGGTCAATAAGAATGGATTTTGCTTTACACTCCCAAAGAAAGGCTGTCGCGTGAGCACACTACCACAGATCTTTGGACAAACCAGACTTACCGAGGAGCCACATTTGGTCAAAATGCTGTTTTAGAGCCAGTTAATTTAGCTACTCAGTATTTCACAACTCATCTGTTTGCTATAGGTTAGCAAATTCATTGGCCTGTCTCCATCTATGACAGCTGTGTTATTGCCTGTGTCACTGCAGGAGAAAGAGAAAGGTGCTTTGGGTCTTTCCCCGGTTATTACTGCAGCTTGATCTGTCTACAGCGCTGCAGCTGCAGGTTGGATCTCCAGCGGCTCCCTACCCAGTCACATGCTATCAGGCACCAGTGCCACCAGTGCATCTCCTGCTGCTCACAGCCCTGGGCTCAGCTGTGGGCTGGTAGCCTGTCTCTACTCCGTTCTGGGCTCAGAAGGTTTAAGTGACATTTCCCCCATGATTTTCAGCACGCATTTGTCTTCTCCATTGCTTCAAAGCAGTAGATAACTACGAATGCATTTTTCAAAATGAGAGTGTGTCTGAACCTCTCCTAACTCCTGATCAGGAATAGCAGCTCTGAGTCTGTCATGAATCCTTGCTCTTACCGGTCATGAAATTGCAAAGCCCGCACCTCAGGCAGTGTGAATGAGAAGAGCTGAATCAATTTGTATTATATGATACAGACTAAAATCACCTGAAAAGCTGGTAGACAGCGTTCAGAAAGTGCACAGCCATCTCACAGGTCCTCCAAATGCAAATCAACCCAAAACTTCTGACCATAACTCCCCCTGCTGTGAGTTAACTCACCCATACTTCCCACCTCACATGCCTGAGCTCTGCGGAAGGGCAGATCCTGAAATCAGGCTCAAATCATTTGTAAGATCAGTGCTATTTACACCTTATCAAATGGCAGCAACACATGCAAAAGGGGTAGGTTACACCTTTCTTGGCGTAGCTCGGATCCGGGAGGTTGGCTTTTTTATTAGCAGGAAAGCAGAAGAGACTGTGCCGTGCGGGGAACAATAGAATTTGCACTTGCCATTCAGAAAAGGCGTTACATGTCTCAGACTTCTGTGGCTTCATAAATTATAACACAGTGTCAACAGCGCACCTGTGAGGAGATTTTAGAAAAAAGGAGCAAAGAAACCGCCCGCGTGTCAAGGGGATAGGCAGGCAGAAATGCTAGCAGTGTATCTGGCCACTGTCTGCTGCAGTCTGTGCAGCTTTTGCCCCTGTGCGCTCCCACCCATGAGCAGATTTGCACCAGCATCACTGGAGGAGAGGAGGAGAGTGAGCGAGCGAGCACACTTTTATCACCCTTTGCAAAGCTCAGCTCTTCTTTGCAATCAGCTCTTGTGCTCGGGACCCGCTTCCCCTCCCCTTCAGCACCACACAGCGACTGGCTTTTAGGGGCGAGGGTGGCAGGCAAGGCAAGGGGGGGCTTGGGAGGGGATGGGGCTTTGCATAAGAGATTAAGGACCAAAGATCCCAGTCATTTCCCTTTTATCTATCTGTGCGCTGTGTCACTGAAGTCTCAGCTTTCCCTGTGTTATATTCAGCATGCGGTGTGACTCATCTGCAAGCGCAAATTACCTTGCTAAAGTATTCTTAGGAGAAATAATTAGCCACAAGCACCTCCTCTGCAGCCTCCTGTATATGCCTCAGGGGACTGGGGCGCTTGACATAAATCATTTAGTCCCGAGCCCTAGCACGCACCTTTCCCAAAGGAGACCATAATTGGCAAAGTAGTTGCCAACTGGGTTTAAAGTGATTTGAAATTGTTTTCCATATAGCCTTGCTGATAGCAAAAGGTTTCCCCTTTTCCTCAAGCATGAGTTACAGTAACATGATTGAATGTAACCAGTTATTCAGTTCAAGCTGTGATTCTGATACAGTATAGACAATATAAATTCCCCAGAGCTCTGTGAGGCCACCTCAATGGTCCATTTAAGTCCAATTCAATTAGGCTCACTATAGTTCTTAGGATTTCTTAGGTATGTTTGCAGCAGCCTTGGGGTTTGAGTGTGAGAACAGTATTCATCTAGGAGTTTTAAATTAGGTCTCAGGTGTCATCATTCTAAATGAATTATTACAGTGGTGTGTTCATGCCACTACAGGTAAGGTTATGTTAGTGTCTCCACTCAGCCATTTTAATGCACCAAGGGCTGAAGCTTGGTATGTAAGGTCCTTGCCTTACAGTGACTTTTTTAACCCCATTTTTTAAATAATTGGGCTGCCTGGCACCAGGTTGGATTTAAAATACATGTAAGCATGTTGTTTACTTGCAGCTTCTGATCAACTGTCAGCAACATGGTTTAGGAAATCCTGTTATGTCTATAGCACCGCCAGTGTGCTCCTCTTGGCAGTGAATAAGGAAGAAAAGGTCCCTGTCCTGCTCGGCTTGTAATCACTGCACATGGCAAACAGCTGGGCAACAAGAAATGGAGTGCTGGGAATTGCAAAGGAATGGGGAAAAGAGTGCTAGTTTCCGTCTTGCTCGTGTCATGAGTTCAGTGTTTCGATTTTAAAGCCCTTCTGATTTCATTGCATTTCCCTAGCCATGGCTGGTGGGGAGCGAAGCACAAAGATGATGTTTTGTTTTGCTTTTCCCTGCTTTTTCTCCTGTTCTGTCTGAATTTGATCTCTCCAGTATTAAACACTTCTGAAAAGGCTTTCAGGAATGAGTGTGTTGAGAGGAGGGAAGTACTCCAGAGCCCCGAACGGCACCTCCGCATTTTGTATCTACAGAGGGACACCTTTTGGTTCATCCAGCAAGGCAATATAGATATGCAGATGAAGCTTACTTCAAAGAAGTACGAACGAAGAAGCAAAGAAGAAGTATAATTTTTGGCAGGTAAATCTGGAAGCTCAATTGACACTTGGTTTGAATCCTGACCCTGGTATATAAAGGGCAAAGAAAACATATTTTTACTGACCTAAATAGCAAAATTATTTTCATTATTTTCTCTGGTCCCATCTAGTGGCTCCAGCAGAAAGTGAGACCCCCCCTTGGCCCATCACTATATTAACAGAAAAAGTCACAGTCCTGCTGGGACTAAACAGACAAAGGGCAGGGGACATTTCACAGGCAGGGGAGCTGAGGAACAAAGCAATCAGGTGGCCTTTACATGGTTACACAGGCTGTCGGGTCTCCTGAATCCAGTTTTCCTGAGAACCACATAGTATTTTTTAAAGGAGTGCCCTGCCTCTCATAGACTTAATCTTTTTCTATTATTTTTGTTGTAGAAATTCCACTTCTCAATTTCTCTCCATTCAAATTTGCTATGTCTTGTCCCTATAATCCTAGGAGAAACAACCCAATATTTTGCTTGTGTTATGTAGGTGAATAGGTGGAAGAAAAGACTCAAAACCTCTTTCCTCCAGTCTCTGTCATATTTTTGCTAGGGCAGACTTGTCACCCTAAGATCCTTCTGAGATCAAATAAATGCCTCCAGGAACTAAAGATCAAAGGAGAAAAAAGCTTAATAAGTCACTAGTCTGGGTATTTCCTTATATAAGAGTGGCCCTTCATGATTCATGCAGTCTCCTGGGTTAGGAAAATTCAGGGACAAAGCGTGCTTCTCCAGAGGCAGTGGCACACATGTAGGGGAGTGCACCCATGGGGTGCATCTACACAGACTAGAGGAGACACTGTGCACTCACTTTTTTCCTGCTCCAAGCTATCTATAAAAGAGTCAGAGCTTACCTGGAAGTCATCGAGCAATGTTAGCAACTCCAATGTACTTTCCAATGTAATTTCCAATTTCCCAGCTTCAGAGCAAGGCTGGTGGCCAGCAGTACCAGCAGCGAGGATGTGCTTAGAGAGCCACGGACACAGCACTGATTTCTGCTGGCCACAACCAGGGACTCATGCTGCCTGAGCATCCATACACAAAGAAATGGGGCTCACAAAAATCACTGTTCTTCCAGGGAAGACACGCTGAACTGGCACTCACCGTTCATGAGCAGAGAGGTTGTCTCTAGACCTGAGCTGGGATGTCCTGACTGCCACATTAACTTTTCCAGCTGATTAACACTAATCTGGAGGTGCAAGCACTGTGCACAAATTGCCACTTAACCAGACATGTTAGATCACCTCCTGTGTACTGGATGCTTTCCAGTGTCCGTTTCCAGTAACGGAATTTCCACATCTGGTGGTGACAAACTGCCCAGGATTGTCAGCACGATTTCCTGCAGTGATTCATTTTCTTTTAGCCACCTTCACTTTTTTAATCCTAGCTTTGTCTCCTTGATCTTCCATGGCATCTTCCTCACTCCTAATACTAATACTGCTAAAATACAATCAAGGTCACTTCAAGGTATACCACTGCTACTCATGCTAACATCTCTTACGACTGGCAGCTCAAGGGAATTAGATTCAACTGATTTAAAGTTGATCACATATTTAGATATCTTGTTGGGTCAAGATTCCAGTGAAAGGGAATATGTTGTCTTAACAGAAATAATAAATATCTCCTAAGGAACAATGTTATTTTAAGACAGCTTCCTAGAGGAGCTGGCATTTTACCTTGTTCTTCAGAGTGTTTTTTTTTCAGGTGCTCTAAAGTCCTATGCTTTCCTGAGGTCTAAAGTAATTAATTCTTATGGATGTATTTCATTATCATTTAACTATCTCCTTTTGCTAGAAACACTTTTGGAAGGTTTTGGACCAACTGGACAATGAGGTTTTAGTAGACACCACATCGTGCCTTGAGACAGGTATGAAAATTCACATGGTACTCCAAATCCTGACATCTCTGCAGAGTGAATCTAAAGCCAGACTGGTAACTGGGAGCAAAAAGTTTCCCCTAAAGCTAAAGTATGAAAGCCCTGTGTAGGATGCTCAGATCTAGAAACTGATTCTCATCCGTGAGGTGCTGGTGTTCAGCACAAGTAAAGGGAATGAGGAAAAGCGAATGCCTGCCCTAAAACTTCCTGGGGCCTAAATTTTTCCTAGAGAAAAACAGAGTGTCTACGAGTCTGGTTAAGCTTGCTCAGGTTGCAGTCGTCCTCTTAGGACAGCCCCACTCGTCCAGATTCACTGGTGCTTGCTGACTGTTGTCTAAGCTGGGAGAACTCCAGAGCCTTCCCAAGACCTAAGTGCCTTCTGCATTCACAACTAAGTCCCTTGTCAGGGCAAGGCCTGATACACGCTGCTTCTCGCATGCTTTGCTTTCCTCAGGAAGGTTGTTCAGGCATGCTGACTGGGAGGTTGTGGTATGCTCTTCTGGGCCTCTCTTTTTTGGCAACCTGCAGCTCAGTTCCCCCATGCACTTGCAAGTCTACTGAGATGTAGCCAGTGTGTCCCAGCCAGGCTTCTTCTGGTCTCTTATATCTTTGCATATGGCGGGAAAGGATTAAGTGAGCTCCAAATGGAAACTTCAGAGGCATCCTAAAGCTGCTCATTTAGAATCTTGCACATTGGTTTTGCCTGAACTGGCTGAAAAGAGGCTTAGTTCGGGCCAGAGATTTGTGTTCTCTTATTTCTTCATTCTCTGTGTTGACAGCATTTTTACAGGCTATATGCCAAGTAACTGAGAATCCTTCGAACCGGTTCTCAGCTGAAAGGTATCTACAGGGAGGCACTCTAACTTCCTGTATTTCCTGTAACTCAACCACTTTGGTCACGGTTTCCTTGCTGCATCAATACAGAAAGGAAGCTACCACAAACACAGTTACAGCACTAGGAGGGCACATCATCAAAGCGTGTCTATTACTTGCAAACTATGACACCGTTAGCATCCACATGGACTCTTTTCATACAACTTGACTGCTCAGATCTACTTAATGCAGCTGCATCCTACAGGGTGTGTGAAAATACATGCTGTCCTGTATTGTAGCCGTTGTGTATCCTCCATAGGTTACCGCTCGCCAGCTTGTTTTCTGTGGAGCAACAGTGACATCCAGTGGCTCATGAGACCAAGCTGAGCTGTGTAACTCGTGCTAGAGGCATTACTCAGAAGCATGTATCTGCTTTACTGTCATTATGTAAAACTGATATGCCTAATACTAACAGGCTGAGAGAGCAGCGTTACTGCTCTTTTTAATAGCAAAATAGTGCATTCGTGAAGTCACTCAAAAATGAACAGTAAAAGTTCCACCCAGGGAGCTAGGAAGGAGCTTGGACTCATAAACCACCTAGTTAATACAGACTACAAATATGTCAGTGAGCAGGGAGAGGGTATTTCTGGAAGGCAAAGTTCACCTTCATGCCTCTGGGCCACCACCCCCCCAAAACCCAAAAGTGATAGGAAGCAACCCTATAATAGTGGGCTTGATTTTCACAATTAAAGTAAGTGCACAGTTATTTTTTCTTCTTATTCTTTCTTCTTAAGATTGTGACTGTAAATCTTCCCTTCCCAACAAAGGGTCTTTAAAAAAAGTACGTGCTGTGATTCTCCCGATACCTGCCCGTCACACAAACCTTGGCTCCAGAGTGGTAAGAACCATCAAACAAGCAAAAGCTAAGAGTCAGTGATGCTGAAACCTCTCCTACCTTTTTCCTAAAACCCAGCTTTAGTGTCAAATATGACAAGAGCTACCCTTACAAACAGACCTGAGGCAAAGTCTGCACTGGAAACCTCTATCTGTGGAACCACGTTGGTTTAAGCAGTGACATTTTTATTCCTCTTTTTTATTCCTGGTGAATCCCTAGAGCAGGATTAGCTGTACTAGCAAAAGCTCATGCAAAGGGGTGATGGGAAGCAAGTTAACAGGCAGTAGCCTCCCCTCGCTTGCAGTGCCTGGGGCAGCCATAGCTCAGCCTGAGTGTCCTTTCCTGATCACCCTCCTCCCTCCAAACCGTGGAGACATCTAGCCCTGCGTTTTCCTCCGAGCTGTGCCTGTGCTGGAGGGCTCTGCAGCTGTGCAAGCTAAGCTCCCTGCTACAAAGCCTTTAATCATCCTTGTCTTTAATGTTCCGTTAGTACAGCAACCTCTCAGTATTTCCAAGGATATGAATTTACTTGCAATAAGCAATTGTGGTAAACACTACCGATAGTAAGTACTTTGAGGCAATTTGCCACAACTCGTAGACGAATCGTTCTCATTAGGTGGAAAAATGCCGTCGTAACAGAGGCAAAAGGGCTCCAGTGGCCATGTAGCTGAGTCACTGCTTGTGCGTCACGGATCATAAGGACTGGAGTAACCACACAAGAAGCCACTTCCCATTGTCATCATCCTTGGCTGCACCACAGATTTAATAGCACTAAAATTTTTTTTAAAATGCATAGATGCAGGGAGAGGAACCCCCAACCAGTGGATGCTGAGGCTTCACGGTTCCTGAAAGGAAAGAAAAGCAGATAATTAATTAAGGCAATTAGTAGCTTTATTTTATTAGTAGCTTTCGTAACAGCCCAAGGGGATTCAGGACTATCAATGAATTGCAAGAAAATCAATATCTAATTGAGAAGTAAACATTTGCTGTTGCAGATCATTCAGTACAACCTCAAACCATGGAAGGGGAAACCTGCACTTGTGAGATCTCTATCCCTGGGGCTGAAAGAAGACGTTGGCTAGATGTTAGTGTGGTCACCTCCTCCTGCCGCATGGTAGATCTGAGGGAGGACTGGCCCCTTGGGGGCTCTTGCTAGAGCAGGAGGTGGTAACTGCATCCCGGATCAGTACGTTGTCTGCCTTTCCCACTTGTGTGCCTCTCACAGTGCAGCCTGCACATTCCTCTTTGCCCTTCCCTTGTTACAGCTCTGCCCACGCCTCCTAAAAATTGTATTTTTTTAGGAATCCTAGAGATGAATTCCCTACTAGCAGTGAACATTTGAGGAAATCCATGGGACACCTGAGAAGAGCTGGAACTATCCTGAATAAGGAAAGCACCAGCAGGTGACCAATGGCACAGGAGATCCCACGGACTTAATCAGCTCTAGAGACACTTCTGTGGATGCCCACCTAGGAAACAAACACCTCCCCCTTCCCAGGATACACCCTACTGATCTCATGAAGAGAGAACTAAGATGACTTTTTACTATTGCAGCTTTCACATTTACCATTGCTGACTTCCCCGGCAGACAGACAGACAGACACAGTCCCCTTCCTACCCAGGGAGCCAGCCCCGCTGCACATGCTGGTGACTGCTCTGTGCATGAAGCAGAGGAGGAGGAAGGTCTCTGCTGTTCCACCCTCCACTCAGCAGCAGCGAAACCTGGACTGACCCAGCCTGTAAGAATAACCATCTCACCCAAGACGCCTGTTTAGAAGCATTTCTGCTTTCTTCCCTCCCCAAGCTTAAGAGGAAAAACCCATGCAAAAAATCAGCTGCCACTCAGTGCACAACAGCTGCAGCCCACATCAATGACAACCGTGGTAATATGCCAGGGCTCCTGGAGAAAGGGTACGGCTGTCAGCACACTAGGTGGGCGACAAAGTTACACTGGTGCCTCATTAACCCAGAGGGACAGCTCTGAACAGCAAGCAGAGGAGCCAGGGACGGCCGAAGAGGGGGAATCCAGTCTGCTCTTCCTGTCGAAGCACAAGCAGCTAATTGACAGCTCCATGCTGTCAGACAGGCATGGAGGAGAAATCTTCAAACTTGTCGTCCCGACAGGAAAAAAGAACTGCATGGCTTTCTAACAACCTCGCTTCAGCATCGCCTCTTTTTTCATCTGCACACCAGTCACCAGCAGCAGCAGCGTCTCCTGTCAATTGCTGACAAAGGATTCCGCCTGCCACCGTAGAGATGCTGCATCATGAACAACAGGCCACCGGGAGAGAAGTGTTGACTGTTGGAAGATTTAAAGGCAACAAGCTCTTCTTTGTAAGAGAGAAAAAAAAAAAAAGCGGGTGGCAAGAACAAAAAGGTTGGGAATAAAAAAAAGACAGGGAGGAAAACCTGCCGTGAGGAAGGTTTTATAATATGGGAAATAAAGAAACAGGAAAGAAGATGGTGGCCCAGTGTGATGAACTGTGGTGTATGCTAGTTTCTGACCCCTGCTCCTGATGTGGTCCTGCACTGAGGCTGCTTACTATCTCTAGGGATCAAAAGCAGGAATGTGATGGGATTCTACTGAAACATCAATAAAATCCATTGTTTGTTGCTCTTTACAGGCATAATCCTACTGCCTCCTGGTATGTTTAGCCCAACAATGTGTCATAGACTCATAATGTTCCACTGGGGTTTGAGTAGGGAACTTGAAATATTATGCTTATATATGTGATAACTTGCAATTTTTAAATATGTCCATATTCAACCTGGTCTGACCTGACGATCGAGTTACAGCAGTTCTGACCTCTCTCTAATTCTCTGCAGCCAGCAAAAATCTGGCTGAACTCCAACCTGTTTTATCTTTCTCTTTTTAACAGCCTCAGGATCTTCGGTTACGGACACTGCTTTCTAAACGGAGGTCTGAATTTCCACACATAGCTCCTACAACTCTTTTCAACTGTGAAATTTCCAGGTAGCTGTCGTATCCCTTCTTCCATAGGAATGGCCTAGCGGGTCAGGGCAAAGACCTAGCTAACACGACATCTTCTTTCCACTGTGGTCAAAAACACAAAGCCAGAGAAGAGCATAGTAGCAAGCATATAGTGACATTTTACCTGGATTCCTCTCCATCCTTTCCGCTCACCAATTTAGCTTTCAAAGGTGCGGAGGGCTTTTTCTCCTCTTTAAATGTCAGTAACTATTTTTGTCTGGTACCCACTGCATCTATGACCACAGGCATAGCTCTATAATGTGCTTCATTTTTCACCTTTTTATTTTGCAGAGGCAAAGCTCCCCTTGTTCACCTGGCGAACTGAGTCATCTGACATTACATTTGCACTTTCCCAGAGGCCAGCAGGCTTCAGCTACTAAACCATCATCATCTAGACTTCCCCTATGGGCATAATATGCTAATTTATACCCACAATCAAGCATCTGTGATACCATTTGTGCTGCAGATACTGTGGAGGGAATTGACGGTTATTCAGATCTTGTGTTAACTGAAGAAAAACTGATTTATTCCCCCACTGAGTGGAGCAGTTACTAAAACCAGGGTGGATGAACTCTCCTTTTGCAATGTGCCTTGCCTGCATGCTAATAGTTTGGAGTCTAGGTGACTCATTCATTGGAGAAACTTTGCTCTCTGAATTATTCACTTATTCAGCCTACTAAGCCAGATAATAAGAGATGGCAGAACCTTTCCTCATCTCTCAGAGGGTATATTAATATCTTTTAAACATTCATGCTCTGCCCAAATATATATATTTCAAGACTTATTTTTGTCTGAGTTCTTTTTCTTTAATCAGTTTGACACCCTTTCGTTCTAATTTTCCTTGTAACGTGAAGGTTTGGCTGGGAATTGAGCCATACTTCCCTACGAAAGAAGACTGGTTTCCTTTTTTAGAGAGACGTTTGAGGAAGCTCAGCGTTTATTCCCTATGACAGGGAAAATCCTAAGATCACTTCTCTCTTCCCCTCCCTATCCAAAGACTGTCATTTCCAAATTCATTTTAAAACCAAAACATTTCCATCCATCTGTATGACTGAGTCCTCCATCTCCTATCTTGCCTTCAGCAGCTTTTCTCTGAGGTGAAACCCAAGACACACGTCTGTTCAAAACAGCCTTCTGTAGCTGCCTGCATTTCTCTCATGTTGATCCTGCATTGTGAGTTTGCCCCCTAAATTCCAGTCATTTGCTGTGCCAGGTTCAAGCTTCCCAAAGTGCAGACCCCTCTGCTTTGCTTCTCCCTTTCTCTCCGAGGGCCTTGCTCCCCTGTCTGCTGTGGCTCCCCTTTTAGCCACAAGCAGCAAAATGCAGCCACTACTCCCTCCTCGCTCCTTTTTCACACTGCATTGATCCCCCCAGCAGATCACGCGCTTCCCACTGCAACACCAACAGCTCCTGATGTCCCCAAGCTGTTCCCAACTCCTCCAGTAAAAATGAAGCACCAAAACCCCATATCAGGGACATTCAAGCCCCAAAGCAGAAAGAGGTATCAGAGGTCTCCACACTAGCAGGGACTTCAGCATTGCTATTGCTCTTACATGCACATTACTATATCTTGCGTTAATGAGGAACAATACAGAATCCACAACAGAAAGATAGATGAGATGGGTCTGAGCCCCAGCCTAGACTCTTTCAAATCTCTCTGCAAAACTCACCTCTTCCAGGATGTCTGTAGGTTGAGGAGGAGTTACAGACAGCTGAGAGGTTTTCCTTCATGTAGTAATTTCCTGAAATCATCATGTGTATATCAGGGCTGCCAACACTTTTTCCATCAGGCACCGGTTCATTCTGTGATTATAAAGCACCTAGCACAAGAGGTTCTTTGTCCTGCTAGTCTTTCAGCCTCCAATAACAGAAATCATAAACTTATTTGATTGCGTGCCCCTTACTCCTCCTTTGGAGCATCAGATCTTGGAACGTCAGTCCACAACCGAGTCGCCCTATGCCTTTTTAGCTTGCCTAGTGCAACGGACATTCATTCCAAGCTCCTCTACATGACTAATAAAACATAATAATATATAGCAAGGCTTGACTCATACTGCTTTTTTTCTCCATTTTCTCTTACCATAGGAACTACTGGCAAGATCACATATAATGATAATGTTAATGAGGTTAGGCATAATTTTGAATGTGTATGAGGACAGTTTCCAATCACAATAAGGTGAAACAGACTTTTTTTCCCCTGTTGAGGCCTATTTGCTCTGAGTCACTATTTACCTCTGGCTCTTCACAATGCTGCTGTGCTAATGCTGTTTCAACAGCCATTTTTAACATTTAATGAAAGCGCTGTGTTAGCTTTTAACCAATTGATTGTTATGTTCTGCATTGCTGAATTAATTTTTCCCCCTTTTTTTCAGTCTAAGCATCTCCTTTCCACTAAACCGGTCTCTGAATAGGCCAAATTTAGTTTTGGGCAAAGAACGTTTAATTTTAAACATTCTTATGATTTCTCCACTTCCAGATAATGAAGTTGCACATGGAGTATGTTTTCTGAAGTTTAGTGCTGAATGATACACGGAGAAATAAATAGCACAGATGGTAACGGATGAGTGAAAAAAATGACACGGTGAGTGCTGTTTTAAAAAGAATTAACATTTTAAAGGAGAACAAGGGACACACTGGGACTATGTCTGGCCCATGGGTGTAAGCAAGGGAGAGACTCAAAGAAAGTCCTTTTCGCACAGCTAGTGTAAGCCATGGCAATATCCTTTGTGTCTGATTGTTCCTCGTATGGATACAGAAGCAGAGAAAATCCAATATGTACATATATTTACACTGGTAGAGCCCTCAAGAGACTGTATCCCTCTGAGTTATCTGTGGGTGCTATGGGTCTATGCTACAGTACGATATAGCTCAAAGCAACTATCACCTCTTTACAGCAGGTTGATAAAGGAGAGATAGTGTTAAATTTTCTGGCATATAGTTTAACGCAACTTCCATTCCTGGACTTTAATTATATCCAGGTGGTGTCCAGGTGCAGTTGTCTGGACTATTTCCATTGGGCACATTTGCTTATAGAATAGTCTCGTTGGTGGTTTCTTTC
This sequence comes from Struthio camelus, assembly GCF_040807025.1. Classification (NCBI taxonomy): domain Eukaryota; kingdom Metazoa; phylum Chordata; class Aves; order Struthioniformes; family Struthionidae; genus Struthio; species Struthio camelus. The sequence goes on along the minus strand of NC_090943.1, from coordinate 121,624,448 downwards.
TGTTTTAGAAAAATGTGCTCTCCTGGCTATTCATTATGGGCTTTCATTCCTCTCAAATTTTCCCTATGTCCATAAACTGAAAAACAGCTAATCAAAGTCATAAATAAAAGAAGCCAGCTCTGACAAGTGAAAACACTTCTAAAATAGTTTATATAATTTGCTTAGCCTCACTGATCTTTCCAAAATGTACAGCAAGCAGATTTTTAAAACATGTAGTATTACTCTTGAGCTGAAAAGTTTTTTTTACCTTGTGGTCCTGAGAAAGCTGAATTTCCCCAATTCAGTTTCCCCAAAAAACAATCTGAACTTTATAAGGTAATTTTACTAGAAGTAACCCATAAGACAGAACTATGGAACCAAGAAGCTATTTGCGCTGGAGTCCAAAAAAAACTCTGGGGACAAGGGACAATAATCCGCCACTAAATACAATAATCTGCCACTAAATTCCATCACCAGATTTGGCTATGCCTAGCAATCTCTCTGCAGTCGTTAGAGAGGTAAGTGGTGTTAGAATCAAAGAATCACAAAGCAGTTGATATTGGATGGCACCTCTAGAGATCATCTGGTCCAACCCCCCTGCTCAAGCAGGCTCACCTACAGCACATTTCTCAGGACCACGTCCAGTCAGACTTTGAATATCTCCCAGCACGGAGACTCCATAACCTTTCTGGGCAACCTGTTCCAGTGTCCAAACACTGTCTTAGTAAAAAAGTTTTTTCTTATGTTCAGATAGAATTTCCTGTGTTTTAGTTTTTGCCCATTGCCTCTTGTCCTGTCATAGGCCTCCTCTGAGTAGAGTCTGGCCCTGTCCTCTTCTCTTCCCATCTTATATTTATAAACATTCAAAAAATCCCCCCTAAACCTTCTCTTCTCCAGGCTGAACAGTCCAAACTCTCTCAGCTTCTCCTCATATGAGAGTTGCTCCAGTCCCTTTACCATCTTTGTGGCCTTCTGCTGAACTCACTCCAGTAAATGAATGTCTTTCTTGTAGTGGGAAGCCCAGCACTGGACACAGTACTCCAGATGTGGCCTCACCAGTGTTGAGTAGAGGGGAAGGATCACTTCCCTCGACCTGCTGGCAACGCTCTGCCTAATGCAGCCCAGGATACCATTGGCCTCCTTTGCCATAAGGGTGCATTGTTGGTCCACGTTCACCTTGGCCATCAGGACCCCCAGGTCCTTCTCTGCAGAGTTGCTCTCCAGCAGGTCAGCCCCCAGCCTGTATGGTTCATGGGGTCATTCCTCCCCAGGTGCAGGATTTTGCACTTGCCCTTGTTGAACTTCACGAGGTTCCCCTCTGCCCTTCTCTCCAGCCTGTCAAGGTCGCCCTGAACGGCAGCATAACCCTCCCATGTATCAGCCACTCCCCTTAGCTTTGTATCATCTGCAAATTTGCTGAGGGTGCATTAAGTCCTGTTATCCAAGTCATCAATGAAGATGTTAAACAATATTGGCCTTCATCCTCAGCGACCTCCATTCAACAAACATGAGATGATCGGAGCTGAGACTTGGTTTTGGTTCGTATTAAAGGCACGGTATAAGACAGCTGATTACAGAAAATAACTTAGTAGTAAGCAATTACAAATTGATTCAACTTAAATTAAATGGAAAACATAGCAAAATTGTTTTGCAGTTAAGATTATTGATTTCACAGAAAAGAAGCGTAGGTAAATCACCTGAACTGAATTTTGAATGGAGAGAAAATGTGCAATTTCTCTAAGACAAAGGTGGCCAGTGTGCTCAGATCAGCAGGATCTGCCACTTGTTAGGAAAGCTCTGCCACGTGATTCTTCAAGTCTGTTAGCAAGTCTCTTTGATAAAGTAATTAAGTTGTGGACAGTGCCATAGAATTGGGGAACAGCAAATGTATGACCTGTAATTTAGAAGGTGAAAAAATTGACCCATATTAACAGGTCTTTAGAGGCACTTCAATAGCTTGCAAGGCTTTAAAATAGGATTCTGTGGGGAGCCTAATTAATGATGCAGAGGTAGAAGTAGTATGGGATAAAATGCAGCATGGGTTTACTAAAGGTAGACCTTGCAAGACTAATTCAATTTCTTTCCTTGAAAAGGTAACTACGAGTGTATCAGGGGAGGTATTGCCAGTAAAAATAGGGAAACATTCATGTCCTTGTATGAGGCCCAGGTGATACCATATGGAAAACTGCATACAATCGTAGTCACCCACGTTTACGGGAGATGAGTTGCAGCTGGAAGAGGCGCAGAGAGGTCAGCAGAAAGATTAGGAAAACAGATACAAGCAGTCTGGCAGTTCAGCCTAACAAAAGGGAGGCTGGCTGGGCAGCTGGCTGCTCTGCAAATGCTCTGGAGGAAGAAGACATGCACAAAATAAAAGGCAACACTGGCACATCAAAGGCAGGCATGATCTTGGTCTGACTGGTGAAGCCATGCAGCCATATAAAATAATCACACAACGCAGAACTACACCCAACACCAGGCAAAGGCTAACAGAGAGTCTAAAGGTCCTTCTCCCCTACAGTTGCACTGAACCTATGCATACAGTACGGTCTGGAGGAAATTTAGGCTGGAAAGAAAGCTAACTGCAAAAGCAAAGGGGCTCATGCAGAGGTGTCCAAGAAGAGTTGTGAGACAGAAAGCTAATTACAGCTCAGAAGGAGCTTGCGCTCTTTAAGAAGGGATGGTCCAACAAAGTAGCCTGTGAGAGAAGGGGCCTCTCAGACACTCAGGAGCTGTCTTTTTTCCCTCATTTCCCACTTGCTGCTTTTCAAAGACCATTGCTATAGTTTTACGTAAAAGACATGCTCTAAACTAACTTTCAAACCAAATTATTCAAATTAATTCATGTTAAGAAATGCAACGTAAAACTAGCTTTACTATTAATTTTGTGAAACTGCAATGAAAAGCAAGGTTACTTGAAAACCTATATAACTGTGTCATTTCAATAATTTACACACTTTATATTCAAAGATTCCTGGATTTTAATGTCAATGAATATTATCCTGAAAATAATTTATCATGTGAATAAGGTAATAAAACAGGAATAGAAATAAAGCCCAGCAGCAATACATAGGTATTGGTATGGATACAAGCTGGCTATTACTAGCCATTACTGCAGATTTCCCCCATGTGACTAGGACAAGTTACACAGAGCCTGATTCTGTTTCCAATTAAATCAGCTGGACTAGAATCAAGCATCGCTCCACTCTTTGATTTCACCTCTCCACCTGTAAAATGAGGGTAACGCTTCCTGTAAGCATAATTTCTTGCTATTTGTTTAAGTTAACTAAGGTTTAGAAAATTCTCTGGATTCCTGGGGCAAAAAGTGTGAAATATGGTAATTCTGGAAATATTTTTGGCTTTTTCTTGACATTCTGGAAGACAAAGGAAATCTCATTCCCGGGGAACTTCCCATCTAATGCTCTGACTCTCAAACTGTGGTATTTGCAAAGTAGCCAGAAGTAGCTAGTAACACTTTATCAGGGCATAGCATTTTCAGTCAAAATTTTCTTAAGGCTATGCGGGTTGTGAAAGAAATTTTAACAGCTCACAGTGATCAGTAGGTCCACAAACTTTGGGAGGCACTCTCGTAGTAAATGGAGGTCAAGATGAGTGGAAAAAACACAGGAAACATTGTTTTAATGTTATGCCCACCACACTTGCAATACATGCCGCCTTGCATGCCCAGTTTTACTGGTCGTTAGCTGTACTATTATCATGTAACTGGTCAGCAAAATAGGAACTCTTAGCGATAGCAGGAAGGCGATAGGGTAGAAAGAAGAGGTGCTGGCAGTTCACAGTGTGAAAGCCCGTTTCCCACTTTGAAGGGACAGAGTGCTACAGGGATATAAGTACCACATTGCTGGGGAACCCACGCACAGAGATCCTATTTCACAACCTCAAGACCTCACCACCATTTACAATTTTTCTAAATTAAGCCTAAAAACAGGACAACAATCATGGATTGTAGCACTGCACTCTCAGTGCTTTCACCTATTATTCACTACCTCAGAGAATCAGAACTAAAATAGAAGGAGAAATGACCAAAACAAAACTGTTTATGCGTTTAAAGTGTTCTTTGTATCACCTACAGCTGCAATTAAAGGACAGATTTTCCAGTCTTTAACCTCACAGTGATCCATGTCCATTAGCTCATAAGCATCTGGCATATCTTCCCTTACTTACGTTTCAATCTGGATGATTTCTCCCTTTAACTCCATCTCACGCAACTTTCTTTTTGACAGTTGTCACAGTGCTCTATGCTGAATTCCCCCAGTTCTGTTCTGTCTCTGTACTTCGGCTGCTTCCCTGTCAGCTGCACTTCGGATGCAATTTTTCAAAACCTCGACAAGAAAGCGAACAATTATGTCCATGCACTTAAATTCAAACAGAAGTTGTCAGATCCTCATCCTTTGAGCAGCGCTCACTTCCGCTGTGTGCTTTCCCTACCCCCCCTCTAGCGGTAGCACAGTCTCAGCCCCAGTAGTTGCCTGGCTGGTTACAGCTGCAAGGTGCGAGGAAGGCTAGCCCACAGCACTAGTCAGCTGCTCCCCTGTTACATAGCAAGTTCAACCTGATCTAGCTTTAGTATTAGCCTTGTTTTGAACAGGAGGTTGCACTAGATGACTTTCACGTGTCCCTTCTAACGAAAATTATTTGTAGCAGTGTTAACGGCACCTTCATCCTCTTCCTCCACCTCAATAGTCTCAGTGAGGCTGGAAATGATAGGGAACACCAGGGCTTCATTCAGTGCCAGGTGACCTACAAGGCCACGTACAAGGAGCCCACCTACTGCAAGACCAAGTCATAAGAAAACTGCTAAACTCAGCATCCCTAAACTCATGAACATTTGGGGAAAAAATAATAATTAAACTTTGGACTACAGTCATTTTATTTCCATAGGTCGCTCTGAGATGGACACAAGGTTTATCTCTGAGTATGCTTTGAAACATGCTGGATTAGAAGCAATCTCTGTTCCATAAAGAAGCCTTAAAATCTTTAAGATGTCTTAGTGATGGTCTGCAAAGCTGCAGCTAAGCTGCATTAAGGGTTTTAAGACAATTTATTATTTTCTACTCATCTAAATCCTTAAATCACCTGAAACTCTCACCTGAAATCACCCAAAACCTTAAAATAAAAAAACCCAGAAACTCACTGTGTCTCTGTATCAAACATTAAACTGATCAGTATTTGTTAAAATTTAAGCCTGTGAATAAAAGTAAAAACTGCATATCATTAATCATTTTCCAAGTCTTAAATATACCGTGACAGAAGACGCCTCTCAGCTGACTTCGCATAGGCAGGGAACAACCATGTGAAGGTTCAAACTTCACAGATACTTTACTCCCCATATTACAGGCATCCTGTAAGTTTAGGGACGCCATTTAGTTACTTATGAAGTTGTGGACCACTGTAAAAAGGTTATTAAAACTGATGTCACAGTATTTTTTATGACTAAGGTATGAACTCCACAGTATTTGAAGCTTTCTGTATGAAAAAGTACACTCCAACTTCTTAAAAATTTGCTTCCCTTCAGTGGGGTTTTAGTCACAAATTGCCCAAAATACACCGGTATTGTGAAACATACATAGTCCAGCAGCTAACCATCTTCTGCTTTCTTTTTAAAACCTTCCCTCCTTTTCCAGAGAAACCTTACTTTCCCTGTTCCGCTTTATATAACCATAATCCCCTTGTCCTTCCTCCTTACTATATCTTCTGTTCTGAATAAAGGAGCGTTTGGATAGTTTTGCTTAGTCTTTCTGCTCCTTTAACACAACCACGCAGATAGGGAGGAAGTTTTGCTCTTTCCCTAACGCAAAAGGAAGGAGATGTCCGAGGCAGTGAAGGATGAGAGGAGAAAAAGGTAGCTTTAATTGATTAACAGCTCCTGTTACTAGAGCCACCTTGGACACCACCAGGGTGCCCAACCCTGGCTTTTCCGGCTCAACATGAAAAAGTAACTGCAGTGCCTGTAGCAGAGCAGCGGTGACAGAGCAGCCTACGGGGCCTTGTCTGCTTGGAGAGACAGTCTCCAGGGTGGCCTTCACTTCCCCCTCCCAGCAAGCACCCCAGCTGCACTCACTCTTGACCAGCAATAAGCAGATTGTAGGCTGGAAACATCCTGAGACAGCATTTGTACCACTAATTTGAAGTAGCAAAGAGGAGTCAGTACCTTTTGGCCTAACATGGGCCTGGAATTAAAAGCAAGTTTGCAGGCAAAAAACAAAGTTACTTTTTGTAAAGTCTTAAGGTTAGTGAGAGACAGAACAAATCAGAGGACGGTGCCCAACTTTGAACTCACAAGCCTCAGTAGAGCCATAGATCAGGCAAACCTGGCCCCAATTCACAGTGTCACATGTGAAGATAATTTTGAATTTGAGCCCTTGCAGGCCTCAGACATCCAGGTGCACAGGATACCCAGATCTTGAAAGTTGCCTCCTGGGCTTGGTGTCATGTTGCCTATCTCAGGTCCCTGCCCTCTTCTCCACAGCTTTCCAATTCACCTCATAGCTGTGGAGAAGTTTTCCCCTATTAGAAAAGCTAAATTGGACACTAAGTGCCTTGACTGTCAGGAAAGCACGGATAAGGACAACAGCCAGGGGGGCAGTCTGCAATGCAGCACTTCTTTTTGCAGCCCTCTGCCTGACTGCGGGCTTGCCACCAGCTCCTCAGGTGGCTGGGCCGGGGTGGCAGCTTTCCTTTCAATTAATAAATCTAAACTGGGAAGAGTCATGGAGGGGGGAAGAATTATTCAGGGTGGTCAAAGGAGACAAAGCAAAGGCTAATGGCCTGAAGCAAGAAAGAAAGACAATCCAAGATGAAAAGATCCCAACAGCAAGGTCAGCCAAAAAGCGCCCAGGGGAGCTCTTACACTGGTGATATTTGCTTTGGGCGGGTCAGGGGGGAGGAAGGAGAGGAGGTGATGGCCTCTGCGAACACTTTGTGACTTCAAGGGCAAGAAATAAATAGACTTGGGCTAGGAATACTAATCACTACAGACTGTAAGCTGCTCCACTGTGAGCAAGGTAGTCCCCACTCACAGACCTGACTATAAAGCTGTGATACTATAAGCAGCGTGAAATCCCAATACATGCTCTTTCCCCTCTGGATATTTCTCAACAGAGCTGACCTGTCAAAAATTAAAGAAACCGTTTTTTGGACCCCAGCAATCTAGTAAACTACACCCATGTTGCTATCATCCTTTTTTAAAACACATAGTTAAAAACTAGCAAACTGTGAAAAGGAAGAAGATTGTGTTTTCAGTGAAAACCTGTTGGATCTTCTCCAGCCCACAACCAAATTTAGCATGGCATTGAATCACGCCTGTTGCTCTGCTGGTCTTTTTACCACAAGAAGTATATCGAAAGAAGTTTGCTAGATCTCTCTGTGGCATTTGATTCAGCCGATCTTCCAACAACCCATCTAACATCTGAGAAGCTGTGTGGGAAGAGAGATTCAGATATGGCTCAAGGTCTTTACCCAGTCCAGAGGTTTTCTTGTTTGTTTGTTGTTTTAGTAGGCAACTAACCATTCTCCCTTGCATCCCCAGAGGCCAGTAACTATTCAGTTCAGCCTTTTCCTTTCTACCTTTCAAGATCTGTATGGTCCAAGCAGAGGTCAGGCAATTCAACATATTGCCTGCAGATATGCCAGCAGTCTGTATATGCTGCTGTCTATATCTTTTACCCGTCGGAGCAACAGTAAGTAAAACGTGTTTCGTTGCTTCATACTTCAAGTCAAGCAGCTAAAAAAAGTAAAAACTATCTAACTATCTAAACTGAGAGTAGCTAAACTGCACTAGAGGTGACCACACTTCTGCTTTTGCAGCCAGTGGAACTGGGTCCACCACCCAAGGGCAACATGGACAAAATACATAATCTATGCACTGAAACTGGACTAAACTGAGATGTCGCTTGAGCAACAAGAAAAGTTATGAGAAGAGTTTCTCTCCTTCGTAGTACCTTTCACTATCCAGGACACCTTTTCTCAAATGGTTGTACAGTTTTCCTGTCATTCCCACCCCCCTCACTGTCACTGTCCAAGTCTCATCAGTAAAACCACTGACTTCAGCCTGTGAGCCTGATCAAATAAGGCACAAGTTTTTCCCTAAAGAGTTGGTCAGCAAGAAGCTTCCACCTGTGCCAGAGACAAAGGCACTTGATCCTATTCACGACCATACCTCCGTCTGAAAATTCATTTCCCTCTCCAAGCTGGTTATGTTTTTATTCTGTTTTAAAAAACAAAGCAGCTTCTCAGCTCAGCGTTGCCTGTTTTTGCAGATCTACTGCTGTGGTGATGTGCACTCCACACTGGCTCCCCAATGGAGCTGACAACTCTCTTTCAGTGCTCAGAAGCTGGAACAGGTTTAATTGTAACCTCCTGCTTTTCCTCCCTGTGCAGTTGTGCCCTCCCACAATACCAAAGGACAACAAATCCAGCAGCTTCACAAGAAAAAATTGCCCAGAGACAGGACCTAAGCTCTGGACATTACCAGAAAGGAGAAATGTTCTCAGAAGGAAATTAAAGCATCTTCTTGCCTCAGTTTTGGTTTGAACTCCCCTTTTCTCATTCTCTTATAGGCACAGATTCAAGTTAACAAAGAAGACATAAACCTACATGCTAGATGGGAGGTTTATAAAAAAAGATAACATTGCCATTCTTCATTAAGAAAAAATAGCAAGCATTTATGCATAGCTCCTCAAAGAACCCTATCTTCAATTCCCCAGACATGATAAAGAGGAAGGGCACACCACTAGGTATATGGCTGTACCAGGCGGTGAGTCAGAGGCTAATGCTGTTAGCTCTGCATTAGGATGCGCATAGCCCACTATCCTGGTGCAATGTCAACAAAAGGGCAATTGCCCAGGCAGACCATGATAAAGGAAGTCTGATGAATAATGAATAGATTAACAAGTGCATTGTACGATTCACCAATCTGAACAATCCTTTGATAGAGAACAGAAAAGAAATACTGCCTCTGTTAATATAAAACCAGAAAAGCCAGGCAAGGAGTTAATCCAAAACAGCAATAGCAGAACAGGTTGAAAATTGATTGAAATTAATACTGAAATATAATACAAATAATGTAAACCGTTACACTTCAGAGGCTATACCCATTCCTCAACTTTCATGGTATTATTTCAGAAATTAATTTGGCTCGTGTCCTGTAATATGGGCATTTGCATTGACATATTGTCTGTGTATGTCTTTGACATGTGACTCTACTTGCAGTTGTCAAAAACAGTTGTCAAAAGCAGCAATAGCAGTTGAATGTAAATGTCTCAGCAGGGAGCTCCACTAATTTTAAGAGTTACAGACGGTCTTCCCAGACAAAGAGCTTGAGCAGGAGTTAAAGTTGCTGAGACCCTTAGCGTAGCAGGGAAAGCAAGAGAACTGAGATCTGTCTGCCTGTGCAAGTGCTCCACCCCGAAAGCCCAGCTGAGCAAGTCCCTTTGAAGATGTCCAGTCATGCATATCAGGCAATTTCATCCTCTGGTCTATGTTGGCACGACTTTGCTAAAGTGATAGGACTCCTACCAAGACAGCCCAGCTAAAGGTCTGCTCTGTAGAAATAGACTGAGAAACATATCCAAAATTGCGGCTTCATCCTTGTGTTAAGCTGACACCAAAATAAGCTGCTGACAAAGGGAGAGGTCTGGCGTCTTCTGTTACATCAGCCACTAGCACTTATGTGGCTGTATGATAAACTCGACAATGTACTCAGCCTAAACCAACTAATCAAAAAGAGAAATGGTTGCTTTTCACCTGCATCAGCTCCTAAACTCAATTTCCTGTGCAGCTGCACCAGCCCTTGTCCCAGGATGATGGCCAGGGTGCACACGTGGGGCCAAGAGCAGCAGCACACAGGGTAGGAGAGCTGGGCTGCCTTTGAGCAGCACTGCACAGCTAGATCAGCTTAACGCAGTCGTGAGAGCAAAGCCTTTTATGTCAGGGGAAAGGATATGTTTTTTCCCTAAGCTAATACTGAGGATCCACTCTCAGCTTGGCATGACTCTTCATCCTTTCTCATGGGTGAAAGGAGACTGTGTTTTAAATGCAGAACATAAGATGATTTCTATGCAGGGCAACTTAGGAAGAAGGCCTGCCCTGACTTACGATTATCTGTATGACTAAACTCTTCCTTTCTTTGCCAAGGTAATAAGTCCTTCCACTAATCTTTTCTACTGTAGAGTAAATATTACATGAAATATAACAGAGCTGGTAGCTTTTTTAGCAGAAAGCTGCTAGTGTCATATCAGGCAGTATTGCACAAACGGCACCTTTTGAAAAACCCACAGATTTGAAAGATTTAAAAATACTACGTAGCACTAGTGACATCTGCAGGAACACACTGGTTGGAGCAGCAGTAGGAAAATGTCAAAAATCAGGCGTTTGTGGGAATCTCTCATAAGGAAAAACAGGAGATGTATTCACAGCACCTGCCTTCACATGCCTACCAAGGGAAGAACAGGATCCCCGAATTACTGTTGCGTGGGGTTAAATCAGGACTCTCTCTTAAACTGCACTCTGAAGGAGCTTCTCATTTCATTGGCAATATAGGCAGGCTTGGAAAGCTAGCTTCCTGTTTTACAAGGCACCTATACAGCGGTGTGACTATCCCCCTCTTTCCCAGAAATGAAAAATAAAAGAAAAAATCCCCTCCTTCCAAGGGAGTTTCTGTTGCTTCCTCAGCTGGGCCTAGCTACACTGAGCCAAGAGACGCTAGCATGAAGGAGACAAGCACAAATCATTGTGCCTTGTCCTACAGAAACTGGAGAGGAAGGAAGAAGCTCATTTAATTTTTTCTATGACTCAAGAGAGAGCAGTTCAGTAGTAGTTGTTATTGGTTATATTGAGTTTTCCTGCAACTGATAGGTCTAACGAACCTTCTTCTTTGAAGATGTAGTGATAAGAGAGAGTTCCCACCAAAAGGGCATATTCAGATACAAACTTTGAACAGAGTTGTTTGGCAAGGAAAGCAAGTAAGCGAGTGAGCACGCACGTAAGTGAAGATGACAGCAATGTGCGAACGCTTAAAGGCAAGAAAGTTTGATTCAGCCTGAAGAAGTATAATAGCCAGATCCTGAAAAGAAGTGTCTACAGGGAAAAAGTCTGGGGAGAACAACAGCTAGATTTATTGATGTAAAGAAAGAGAGGGTCACTTTTTTCGATTCTCCTCTTTTCAAGAAAGCTATCCCACAGTAAAATATCAAACTTCACCTTCACCAGTTTTGTCAAACACAAAACCAGCCACTCTACCTGCTCAATAACCCTTCATGCTATTTACACTAGTAAACCTATTGCTAACCAGATCATTAGCACTCCCATTAACACAGTGCTTCCAAATCAAAAGCACGTAAGCAGAAAACCAGAAAAAAGATGAATTGAATTTTTCCTGATCCGAGTACATATGTTGTGTTTCTTTCCTTAAAGTTTCTTCATTTCTGGTCTTGTTTTTTTTGAAAACATTGTTTCTTAAATAAAATTAGGAATTTTACAGCACAATTTAAGCAACGTTCCCCAAATCCTTATAAAATATTGTGGCAGAACCTCCATATCATCAAAGGGAATAGGTATGATCATTTATACTTGTTAGGAACATAGGTCATTTAGTTTTGGCGTTTGTGAGACAAGGCAGCACAATCATTTTGCAGATACTGGGGATGAGACATGTTCTGAGGTGATGATATGCAAGAATGCTGTGTTCCACCTTAGATTTACAGCAGGTCTTTAGCATAACAGCAGGTAGGCTGACAAATGGTAAAACTCTCATGAAGTAAGGTATTTATGTTTGTGTTAGACTGCTAACATATTACCAACAACAGGTTTTACTCAGGGGCATTTTCAATTTCTTTTTAGGCTTCCTGAAGATATCTTTACAGTACAGGAAATGAGAAAGAAAACAGTAATGTAGAGGAGAACGGTAATCAGATCTATAACACATTTAGTGTCAAAGCTGTACCAGCATGCCTAGGGAACTGCTGAGCTAGGCACACAGAAATGTGCACCACAGCGAATCTATAGGCATTGCAGCAATATGGAGGAACATGAACTTCTTGACTCAAAATGGGAAACCAGGTACTGCAGGAATAAAAGAAATATGGTGAGACTCCAGGGAAAAGAGTGCTGAGGGATGTAATAGTAAGGGAAGATCACTATGCTGATAAAGCAGTAGGGCAGCTTTGTACATCCCCTGCCTGCTCTGCTGGGGGACCACGACATCTGCTGGCAGCACCCACACCCAGTGGGTACAGCCCCACAGCACCCCAGCAGAGCAGGCACGGGACGGTCCTACTCCCATCAATGGCCCTGGTGGTCACCAACAAACAAGAGGTGATGAGCTGGGTCCAGAGTCAGCCTGGCAAGTCCAGTCAAATGTCAAAAAATGCAAAAGACGGGGCTGCGCACAACCTGCAAGCTTTATCATACCTCTGGCCAGGTCTCTGCAGCTTAGGGGACCTCCAGAGCCCAAAGGTGAGGGAGTGGGTGCGGGTGCAGTGAGGCTGCTCATGACAGCTAAGGCCTGTGGGGTGCCAACTGTGCCCTCACACAAATAGCAATAGGACCTAATTGCTCTTGATTAAGATTTGCTCAGGAAGAATATCCTTCCCACCATCAGTTCTTCTGGTGAAAACCCAAAGAAGACTTTTTATGAAGGACCAAGCTGTTGTTCACTAATAATACTCCAAAGCCACATGTCCATAATCCTGCTAGGTACATCTTCCCCCTAAAGACTGTGACACTATCTTTTTTCTACTCCAACTTTTGCAATTAGATGCACATTCGAATGCTGTTTATAAAAGTCTTTTCTTAAGACATTTTCACAGCAATTGTCAAGTAGCTTATGTATTTCAAAGTATCATTTTACTCTGATATTTTGAAATATTATTTTTTATGTCTAAGAAAGAAAGGACGTTGTCTAGTTACACTCACTTACCAAATAACACTTATGTGAGAAGTCCTATAAGGTTCAGTCAATGCAAGAGAGACACGAAATTTCCATTAAACGCGGTATCGCTTTTCCCTCTAACCAGCACATTTACTGATGCCTTTCCTCAGCACACTCTGTGGCATTCAGGACCTAAGCCCTCCTCAGCACACTTACCTGGAGGTGGTGGTCGACCTGTTCTTAGCAAAAGCTATGAGCCCCCTTCGCCTTCCCCACACAGGGAGTTTGAAGTAAGAGCATGCAATTTATTGTGTGGGCCTTTGTGTTAAAGTATGCTTCGTATTGACTAAATGGTCTTCAGTGATAAAAAAACCAGTTCCTGAGAAACCAAGATATCTTTCTTTTTCACCTGAGCTTGGCTGTGTTTATTAATCCCTTTTCCTACTGTTGTTCAACGAGATTTCTTCAACCACTGTTCTGCTAATTTCCTCCAAAGGAAAATTTCAATTTGGAATTTCCCAAATTAATTTCCCTCTTCCAAGTATATTACTGTTCTGTCCTCTTTCTTTCAAGACATAAGCACATCCCCATTTTCTCTAGCAGTATAAACTACAGAGCTCCTATGCCTTTTTCTGTTAGAAATAACCTCTGTGTTAGAAGAAAAGAGAGATTGATCTAGCCCCTTACCTAATTCGCCCTATTTTTCTTGCCCGTTTGCTCTTTTCCTACTTCTCTTCTAATAACAATATCTCACAAAATGTGAGGGAAAGCAGGAGCAACTAGATTGCCAACTTACTTCCCAGTGTGGTTGCAAAGCCTATTAGAAATTAGCCATTGGTATTAACTGAACTATTTGTCTCTGCTCCTAAAACTAAGTGTACGTTAAGAAGCACTGTCCAGTTAAAATAATTACTTTGACAACTTCTAAGATGCCAGGTAAGCTCAAATGGAGACAGTGTTGGGTGCTTCACTGGCCCTCAGAGGAGCTAGGCTTGTCATCAGTATTTTGTATCAACTAACTTAGACTCAGTTGTTGAGTTCTGCAAAAGTCTTGCCTTTCCCAGGCATTGCATGGGGCACTGCTGCAGAATGCACCCTTGTGCATCAGGCTGCTGAAAAATAAGTCCCTGTTAATACCAGCATTCAGTTGATATTCTGGCCTGTAATATGCAGTTGCGGCAGATATAAGGCTGGTATGAGAGGCAAGCAGAACAAGAGAGCAAGGAGGAGGAAGAACAAAAAAAAATAACTTGACATAGATCTAACAACATGTTTCATTATCTACACGTGGCAAAAGCTTCGTTTCATAGATATCCTTACGATAACTTAACCAGAATGAGATCTTTAGCCTGCTATGCCTAGCGCTATCAAAAGCAGGTCTTATAGAGCATTAAGGAGCCATTTTCTCTTCAGGCTGTCACAAAAGGATTTCTTTGCACATGTTAAATATTGCTGAATTTACAAGTCGTGCTTTAAAGGAATGGCAAAAGCTTTGCAGGGAACAAAACTGATACACACTGCATTTACAGAAAATCATTAGGTACAGCAGATACCCGTGTTTCGTGTTCTGCCCCGTTTTGATAAATCCATAGGCTTTTAGCAGTAACTATAAGTCTAAGTGATGGACCAAGGCCCTGTAGTGCCCAGTGTTGTTTAAACATCAACAAAAAGATTACTTCTAATCTACAGATCAAATAAGCAGTGTATTCAGAGAATACTAGGGAAGAGGTAGAAAAGCCAATATACTTTTTTAGACCTCTCAGTTTTGAAGCCTGACAGGCTTCAAAAGTTTAGATTCCAGCCTATATTAGGCCAAAAAGAAATATCATAGGAAGAAAAAATCAAAGGAAATGTTAATAGACATGAGGCTGTAGAAGGAAAGACCTTCTCATCCCCACAGCTAAGACTGACAACAGAACAACAAGCCTAGGCTAGGTAAACACAGAGTATAACATTAGGGTAAAAATTAGACCTGGTCTGCCTGGAGACAATGTCAAATTAAGTACATCTGCTTGCTCTATTTGTAAAAAGCAGCTTTATATTAGTGATTAGACAATAAAATAACGGCTTTGTCCTTGGCCGTCATTCTCCTGACATTGAACTTATATCCATGCTTCTACCTGCAAGTGTATGAACGATCCTCCTTCCTCAAAACATTAAACCTGAATCCTATTGGGCAAGACTATTCCCAAAAAGCTAACCATCCATCACTATTTCCTAGTATTTTAAACCTCACAAAATGTCCAAATTGAGATTCTTATCTTCCCTTTGAGTTTATAAAAATAATAACACTTACGTATTTATTTCCTGAATTCTCTGTATTATTTTATTTTCAGTTCATACACCGTACTTCATGATGAGTATCTTCAGCAAAGTTCTGTTTAAAAAATAGGTTTTTGAAGTAGTTCCTGTCAATTCTTTCAGTTCCCAGCTTACATTAGAGAGATAACACTTACTACAACATTAGTGAATACATATTTAATTTGTGTAGGTAGCCAAGTTTACACTGTCACACAGTACAGCAGGACAAATGACTGTGATTAAGTGGCACTTCAACCCAGAAGGAGAACATTAAAAGGATTGTTAAGTAAAACACATTAACATGGATTTGCATTAAAGTTGTAAGATAAATGGGATACCCACTACTATTCACATTTCTTTAGTATTTATTCCTTCATTCATTTGTCAGCCTTATACTTACTGGTAGCGTTAAGAAAAGAAACTGTTTGTATTTTAAAGAGTTACACCCACTTATTTTAGTAAGGAATCAAGTACGTGAAAATACCAGAATTCTGTAACTAAATGACTTAAACATTTTGGAAGCTGAATATTAAAAGGAGTTTACTCCTCCTCTGTCTCACTAATTCACCACACATACTATGGGTAGCCATTAAGGTAAGTCATTTTTTTGCCTCCCAGAGAAAACTGAACACATCATTAGTGTGTAATACATTTACTCATTTATCACAACCTCCAACAAAGGGCTTGTAAAAGAAATAGCAGGTGTACGAAGGAGGAGAAATGAGATAGAATATTCCCATTTAACCTATTTCTGAATTATTTGAATTGCTTCGTCACTGGCACATTGAACTAAATGGGGTTTTGCTCACGTGGAGTTGAGTTGGTCCTCATGCATTATACCATATTTGGAAATGAGAAAGGCCTGCAAGACCTACATCTCTCACAAGGTGGGTTTCCATTTCACTGGGAGTCAGGAAAGGATTCAGAGGGGCTACAAAGTATTGGTGCTGTTCTGCCTGCTGTACACGCGTCCTCCTGGGAGGGCAGCAGCAGAATTTCTCCTCTCTCGTTATAACTGTAAAAACTCAGGAAAAGTAAGTGATTCACTCTCTAATGAGCAGCGTAGCTCTTTCACAGAGAGAGAAGGTGTGTTCTTCTCTCTCTCAGCACGGGATGCTTTAAGCCAGGCCCCACTCACAGAATCTCAGAGAATGGCCAAGGTTGGAAGGGACCTCTGGAGATCATCTAGTCCAACCTCCCTGCTCAACCAGGGTCCTCTAGAGCACGTTGCCCAGCATTGCATCCAGGCAGGTTTTGAGTATCTCCAGAGAAAGACTCCACAGCCTCTCTGGGCAACCTGTGCCAGTGCTCACTCACCCTCACAGGAAAGAAGTTTTTCCTCAGGTTCAGGCAGAACTTCTTGTGTCTCAGTTTATGCTTGTTGCCTCTCATCCTATCGCTGGGCACCACGGAGAAGAGTCTGGGCCCATCCTCTTGATACCCTCCCTTCAGACACTTATACACATTGATCAGATCCCCCCCTCAGTCTTCTCTTCTCCGGGCTCAACAGGCCCAGCTCCCTCAGCCTTTCTTCAGAGGAAATGCTCCAGTCCCTTCATCATCTTTGTAGCCCTCCGCTGGACTTGTTCCACTAGCTCCATCTCTCTCTTGTACTGGGGAGCCCAGAACTGGACACAGGACTCCAGGGGAGGCCTCCCCAGGGCTGAGCAGAGGAGGAGAATCACCTCCCTCCACCTGCTGGCAACACTCTGCCTAATGCACCCCAGGATCCCACTGGCCTTCTTGGCCACAAGGGCACATTGCTGGCTCGTGCTTAACTTGGTGTCCACCAGCACTCCCAGGTCCTTCTCTGCTGAGCTGCCTTCCAGCAGGTCAACCCCCAGCCTGTACTGGTGCATGGGGTTATCCTTCCCTAGGTGCAGGACCCTGCGCTTGCCTTTCTTGAACTTCATGAGGTTCCTCTCTGCCCAACTCTCCAGCCTGTCCAGGTCCCTCTGAATGGCAGCACAGCCCTTCCCCTCAGTTTAGTATCATCAGTATCAGTTGCTGAGAGTGCACTCTGTCCCTTCCTCCAGGTCATCGAGGAATACATTGAACAAGACTGGACCCAGTCCTGACCCCTGGGGGACACTGCTGGCTACAGGCCTCCAACTAGACTCTGTGCCACTGACCACAACCCTCTGAATTCTGCCATCCAGCCAGTTCTCAATCCACCTCACTGTCCACTCATTTAACCCACACTCCTGAGTTTACCCCTCAGATGTGATGGGAGACAGGGTCAAAAGCCTTGCTGAAGTCCAGGTAGACAACATCCACCGCTCTGCCCTCGTCTACCCAGTCAGTCATTCCATCCTAGAAGGCTATCAGATTGGTCAAGCATGATTTCCCTTTGGTGAATCCATGCTGACTACTCCTGATCACCTTCTTGTCCTCCACATGCTTAAGGATGACCTCCAGCATGAGCTGTTCCATCCCCTTTCCAGGGATGGAGGTGAGGCTGACAGGCCTGTAGTTTCCTGGCTCCTCCTTCTCGCCCTTTTGGAAGACTACGGTGACACTGGCTTTCTTCCGGTCCTCAGGCACCTCTCCTGTTCTCCAGGACCTTTCCAAGGTGATGGAGAGTGGCCTAGCAATGACATCCACCAGCTCCCTCAGCGCTCGTGGGTGCATCCCATCGGGGCCCATTGGATTTGTGGACGTCAGGTTTGGACAAACGATCTCTAACCCGATCCTCCTCGACCAAGGGAGAGTCTTCCTTTCTCCAGCCTTCCTCTCTTGTCCCCAGGGTCTGGAATTCCTGAGGGCTGGCCTTAGCAGTGAAGACTGAAGCAAAGAAGGCATTCAGCAGCTCTGCCTTCTCTGTCTCCTTTGTCACCAGGGCACCCGCCCCATTCAGCAGCGGGCCCACGTTTTTCCCTAGTCTTCCTTTTGCTCTTGATGTATTTGAGGAAACCCTTCGTGTTGTCCTTGACATCCCTTGCCAGATTTAATTCCTAATGGGCCTTAGTGTTCCTCATCGCATCCCTGCATTCTCTGACAACGTCCCTGTATTCCTCCCAAGTGGCCTGTCCCCTTGTCCACATTCTGTGTACTTCTTTCTTCTGTTGGAGTTTGGCCAGGAGCTCCTTATGCATGGAGGTCTCCTGCCCGCTTTGCCGAACTTCTTCCTCAGAGGGATGCACCGATCTTGAGCCTGGAGGAAGTGATGCTTGAATATTAACCAGCTTTCTTGGACCCCTCTTCCTTCTAGGGCCCTGTCCCATGAGATTCCCCTAAGTAGGTCCCTGAAGAGGCCAGAGTTAGCTCTCCTGAAGTCCAGCGTTGCAATCCTACTTATTGCCCTGCTTCCTCCTCACAGGATCCTGAACTCCACCATCTCATGGTCACTGCAGCCAAGGCTGCCCCCAACCTTCACATCTCCAACCAGTCCTTCTTTGTTTGTTAGTACACGGTCCAGGAGCACACCTTTCCTCGTTGGCTTCTCCACCACCTGAGTCAAGAAGTTATCATCAGTGCTCTTCAGGAACCTCCTGGACTGCTGTCTTTCTGTTGCCTAGCTGTTGTCTTTCCAGCAGATGTCACGGTGGTTGAAGTCTCCCATGAGAACGAGGGCCTGTGATCATGAGGCTACTTCCCCCTGCTCAGGGCTGGGCTGATGCTCTTGTGGTGGTGCAATCAGACAGGATCCAAGGAGGTCACATATTCCCGAAGTCTGCAAGATGCTCTGTTGGGTTATTCAGTCACAGATACATTCCCGACCGTGGTCAGCATGCTGCTCCCTATGGGCCTGGCCTTGATTTCTATAACAGTTTTGAATAGGAAATGCTACTCTTTTCCATGATCTTTCAAAACTATAGCTGTAGAAGGCTTGTTTCTTAAAGAATAGCTGAAGATATGCATAAATGCCTTACAGCTCTGAATTCTCCACCACTTCATCTCATCAGGTATGCAGATTAATGCCTTTCTCCAGAGAACATCTTCATTAAGATCTTTAAAAGTAGTCCCTGTGTTGTCCTTGATGTCTAAGAATCATGAAAGAAAGGAATCCTGCCATGTGTCTGACAACAGAAATCATAAATTAACTGAATATTTTACAGTAAGAAAAAAATTGCTTCTGAATGCAGTATAAACTGTTCAAAAAAAAAAAAAGAGAAAAGAGAAGATGCTGCCTTTTGAATACTACTGACCTTATAGCAAATAACCATCTTTATTGCATTATTAACTAATACCATCCATGAACACGAATATAAGCTGTACTATTATTGAAAACAGTATCTTTAACAACCAGAATGAAGATAGTGTGACTGGTCTGATAGGGTAAGTCAAGGTAAGGTTTGAAGATAGAGGCAATATCTTTTATCTGGCCAATTGAAATAGCTGGGGAAAGTACACTTTGTTTGTCCAACCTTTCTAATCTATTGAAAGATATTGCATCTACTTACAGACCTTGGCCTCTTGCATCCCTCATTCAGTATAGCTACAGCTGCTCTTCAGCTGTAAATCTGTACAGTTTTTTTTCCTTCTAAAAAGAGCTTGATCTCAATGTTGAAAGCTTTTTGGGACATAATATTTTCATGAAAGCCATTCGAAACTTCATGTGACAGAGAGGGTAGAGAAATGGGTTCAAAGCAGAATTGAGCCACAAAAGCCAAAAGGTAATTTCATACAAGGAGTTATGGACACACGTTCCTTGGCAGGCTCCACGAATAATCATTAGTAACGTATACGGGGCCCAGCAGACGGCAAAGACGCACACAATTATGGCAAGCGACTTCGCAATTTTCTTGTCCTGCTGCAGTTTTGAGCTGGTCTTTGCATGGAAAGAAGCAGAAAGATCATTCTCTGGGGTTACAGAATTGCCTCTGGATGGAGATGAACTTTCAGTTACCAAAGACACTTTCTTTGGCCTCATAGAGGAAGAAACACTGTCCTCTGCTTCTGAAGACGACACTCCTTGCCTTGGCAAGAGGCAAGTTCTCCAAGACAGGCTGCTGCTCTTCGGAGGTTCACCCTCCTGCATGCTGCCATGTCTCTGGCGCTTCTGGATATTCTGGAAGATGTGCACGTTGAAATAGCTCACCAAGAGCAGTGGCACAAAGAACTCCAAGGTGGAGGCACACAGGAGGAAGTACCAGTTGCTGAAGAACTCAGCATGGCACTGCTCCTCCGCGACCACGCTGTAGCCGGCCACACGCTCCCAGAAGAGAACCGCCGGGCAGTAGAGGAGGAAGGCCAAGACCCAGATGGCCACCATCTTCACAACAGGGTTGGAGGCCGCTCCCTGCTGGACTCTGTAAGATACCTGTGAGAAAAAAAGAAAAATGTCATACCCTTAGAGAAACGTTTGGAACTCACAAAAGTACCAGCAAAGGAGCTGAGCATGCTACTTGGTAACTTAGAGCTACAGCTATGCTGAGCAGCTGAAGCTCACCCAGGAATGTCCTCAGTTGTGTTCAATTTGTTGATGTTAACATAACATAGGGGTGTCTCTCTACATGGTTAATGTAACGGTGCTAGGGTCCAGGCAATGAAACATGATCATCCATCAGTGTCAGAAATATCTCCTAATTTGAAATGCCTTGTTTGTGACATCTGCAGCCTGAGCTGCCAGTGTAATTAGCATTTTACAGTTGCTCAGAGCATGACTCCCATTCACTGACAAGTGCACTGCCTTTTTACAGCATTTTACAAGGAAATAGGGCTGTACACATAAAAGTAGTCAACAGAAAATGTGCCACATATATTTAACAGCCACCTTTGAAAAAATGCATTTACTGCATAGATCATGAGGAGGTAGGGATAGACTCCAGTTCTGCAGGGCAGCCTTTAGCTGATAAAGCCATGAAATCACCCTTTTTTTTCCTTCTCCTCCCAGCTCCTGGCCCAGCACACATTTTCCACTATATCACTTAGAACAGGCAGATATCTTACAGCTCTCATACCCTGCTCCATCACTGTGACAGGATGTTAGGATGAATCTATAATTCTGGGAGCTAAGATAGATAGACATCCAGTTGAAAAAAAAAGTATGAATGAATCTCATTAAAGACTATCATATAGATGTCCGTAGGTCTTAATTGCATTTGTGCAGGTGCTGTTCATTTGGCACTTCGTAAAAGCTTGCTCTTAATTTGGCACTTTGTAAAAGCTGATGCTTTGGCTTTCCAATGTAATGTTTCTTAAATGTAAAATGTTTAGGTGTTTAATTTCTCAGACTTTTTCCTCGAAATAAAATTAAATAACATAAAATAATAACATTTAATAAAAACAATGCAAGTATAATAGTGTAAATTATTATAATTAATTAAAACAAAAGCTGAAATGTATCATAAGATATCCTATTGACATTCTCATAGATCACTAAAGAGCTGGAATCTTTAGCTCTCCCACACTTTTCTCTACCATTTAAGCTAATAGAATTACTGGAAAGAAAAACTGACCTCTATCCTTTGCATGAATTAAGACGTAAGGCACACATAAGGTGCTCTGCAAAAAGCAGAGCATGCATCTGAAGTTTTGAGTTCTGTTCCAGATGCTGAGAAGAGTTGATTCCTGCATATCCCCAGTGTCCTTCACTGGCCTATCCCCAGTGCCTTTTTCTTCCATGTTTGATTTTAGGTCCAACCCAAAACCACAGTTTACTTCAAACTTCCTCTTTCCTTAGCCTTTTTTTTGCCAGACTCCTGCCTTCCCTTTTTCACCCCGCAGACTGTTTTTTTTAGTAGCACAACAGCAGCCTGTAGCAAGAATAGGGAGAAAAGAGCTGTTCAAGTGACTTTGGCTCAGCGCAGAATATTCACCTCATTTACCTGCAAAAATCTAACAATTTCCACATGCCAGCACATTTTTGAGAGCTCTTCCCTTGATTAAATTTGGGCCTATTCTTACTAATACAGCGAGGGTTATATCACTAATATCAAGATTTGGCCTTGCCACATCCCACATTTTTGAGACAAAAATTCAGAGAGGCTATAAACAGAGTACTTACAGCTTTAGTAACAGATAGGAAACGGTCATAGCTGATAAGAACAATGTTAAATACTGAAGCCGTGCACAGAAGATAGTCCATAAGTAGCCAGATCTTGCAGACTCCTCTTCCCAATAGCCATTTCCCTGTGAGGCTGTAAGGGATGTACAGAGGTATGCAGAATGCACCTATGGAAAGCAACCGCAAAGACACAATGCAGTTGTTGAAATCAGGATTGCAAATGGTACTCATGGAAGCAGAGAGTCAGTATTTTGGTATTAAGTTAAAAAGAAATACTAATAAGATACCAATAATTTATACTAGCAGTAATTTATATATGGAAATTCTTAAATTCTCATGAAATCTGAAGATGACTTTCTGTATATTAAATCTCAGTAAATTTGTATATGCTGACTGTTAGGAATAAGCTTAGGGCAAATCAGCAAAGAAGGATCTGCTGAAGAAGAAAACTGCAATCTAACCAACTTTATAGACTCTAAAGATACGTAACTTGTGCTCAGCATGTATGCACTGTGGTTATGCTTAGAGATGTAACCTTATTACTGTACATCCTACAATCTTTTACCTGAATTAGAGTTTTTTCATGTGAGATTAGTTAGCATTTCTTAGTTAGCATTTCTAAGTTAGCAAAAATACAGTGGAGAGTTTGTGTGACATCTGTAAACCTACCAAAGATAGAGTAGTCACAGCAGAGATATGAAACTCTCCTTAAGTGATGTTTTAAATCATGCTGGTTCTCCAGCTGAGATAACTCCGATAATTATTTTTTGTTTGGTTGTGATTAGCTTTTGTCCAAAAGGCCAAGAAACAAAGAAATTTAGCCAATGAGAGAAACAAGTCAATACTTACCCTAATACGGGAGAAAGGTTGGTTGGTTAATAGAGATTGAAATTCTTGCAATTAAAGAGGTGTTAAACACAAAGAAAATAACAAAATAAAACAGAAAGGATGAAAATCCACCAAACTTTCTCTCTCTGAAATCAGGTAGTACTTCATACTGTTGCAAAGTGCTGAAATGTAGGTGCTTGCAAATGTAAAAAGTTTACATATTGCTACCAGTAGAGTTGGCCATTAATTTCTCCTTTCTCTATTTAGCAGGAAACAGAAATTCTCTTGCCATAGGTGAAGAAAAGTTTCTACTAATCATCGCTAATTTGCTGACAGATATATTATTTTTGTATCACCTATTGCAATACAAATAAAGTTCAAGTAAGGAGTTGCCTTTAGGCAGAATACCAAAACATTGCTTTCCACTTATCCACTTATCTTTCCATTGCTTTGAACTATTTTCATGGGTAAGTCATGGTTTTGTTTTATTTTTAAGCTAGTAATTCAGCAACTTCTTTCTTAAAATGTAGTTTTACCACCCCTTATATTCTTTCAAAAGTATGGTGCAATATCTGATGCTCCATGCCTGAAATAGCTGTTCCACTAGAGACAAATACAGAACTACACCTTCGAGCACCTTTGAGATCCGTTGTAAGCTTTTCAGATTATTATTTTTTAATATGTCAGCTGAAGATGACCAGATCTTAAAATTTACTCATCATATTCAGGCTGGTGTGGTCCACTGACAATAATCGTCTTTGGGGCAATGAGTTTATAACAATGGCTGCTATCAACAGGCACGTGCATGCAGCACTTTCAATAGCAATGACTTGTCTTAAAATATATTTGAAATACAAGCAGAATCACTCCTGTACAAAATACTCATTTTTCAGAGTTGCTGATGACAGCTACTGTTCTCACCATCTTCAATGCGATCAACCAGCATTTGGCATCACGTCAAAAATAATCTCTGAATTTAGCTATAGATATAACTATAGATGCAAGAACCAGACTTTAAGCATTTATATTTGAAACTGTTCTCACTTTTACTAATAAGAGGATAAAGAAGACATGAGTCACACTGTCTGGAAAGATTCCAGTTCCCTAAGAAATTGAAAAAACACAGCAGTTTCAGAAAATAAAGCATTTTCTGACTGATCGCAGAGATGAAGGCCCAGATTTAGGTGGTCTATAGGCCTACAAAATACCGAAACCAACCATTTCCTCTTGGCTGACTTAAGACTCCCTGAGGCACCAGCTACAAACAAGAACCGATATGAAAGGTGAGATTTAAAATTTCTTGACTAAATTGTAAAATTCAAGGAGAGACAGGCTTTTGCAGAAGACCTGAGCAATGGAGTGGCAGTTCTAGCCACCTGCATGTAGGGAGCAGGAAAACAAAGGTTTCAGCACATGCATCATTTAGTTTCTGCTCCAGGGGGTGAGCTCCAGAATTAGGGACTGCCTTTCATAAATTGCATAAATAAAGCAAAGTCTTAGAGGCTAAACTAATGTGCTTCACTATTCAGCACTGAATGAGAAATAGTACTTCTGAAGAGTATTGCTAGAAGCAGTGTAGATCAATGAGGATGCTACTTCCCTCCTTGTGGTTCGATGAATACTGGTCTCTGTGACTGCCTGAAAAAGAAGCACTTGTGTGCAGAAATACCAATTTGCTCGCCTCAAGTCAAGAGAAGAAGATTTTTATAATATTTCTCAAGATGCAGTTACTACTTCTGCTCCTAGGACCTAGAGTTAAAAACTTGTGATCCTGTACTGAAGCTGCTACATTAAAAGAGCCAGGCAGACCTCACTGGAAAGCCTTCTAAAAATCAGTTTTCTGCGCTTTTGAACTTGCTTAGGAACCTAACTCGTTTCCTTTTTGCTGGGACATCTGCCTCTGGATGATGCTTGCGCAAAGCTTTCTCTGCTGCACTGGTTCCTGGCTTGGACCCTGAAGGCGTGCTGCAGAATGCATTCCCACCACCCACCTCCTGTCCTGGCATTGCCCTCTGCTACTGGCCTTACTGTACATCCATGGGCAACTCTCTGGTACTTCTGCAATGACATTATGGGAAGAGGGGGTTAATAAGGAAAACAGATGGGAGTAGACAGTTGCTGGCATCAGGACAATCCATCTGCTCCACAGCTTGCCCTTCAGTTGCATCCAGTAAAAAGAACAAATGGTAGAGCGCTTTTGCTATAGTATAATACTTTAATAAGTGATTAGTACTATGTAGAGAAGTAATTCATTTACTTTGATGTAACACATGTAGATGTCTCAGAACATAGTTATATTGTCAAATGTGAGGTTATTCTGAAAGTCTGCAATGAATAATTTAACAGGAGGAGTAGGTTAAATCAGAACAACTAGCGCACAACCTCTTTCCTCCAGTCAGTATTCACACATAGTAGTTGCTCCTTTTTTCTGAAGCAATAACATTAAAAGTATTTATATGACAATGGATGTATTCCTCATTATAATACATTTCTGAGAAATAACAGACTGCTAAAACACTTAATGAAGTTTCCACCATTCCTTGTCCCTCCCCTAGACACACAGCTGGGAAATACTGCTCTTAGAAGAAACCACCCAGCAAAATGCACCCCTGCTTCTCTTAACATTACTAGAGAACAAACACTCCATGCCTTCACGGTTGCAACTTACCCACTGCAAAGTCAGAAATAGCAAGATTGAGAAAGAAATAATTGCTCCGATGCCTGAGGTTTCTGTCCGTTATGAAAGCAAGGATCACCAAGGCGTTCCCAAGGACTGTGATCAGAGCTAGCAACACCATAAGGACAGCCAGGAGCACCAACACACCCAGCGAAAACTCCGAGCTCGATGGCTGTGGGGACACGGTCTCGTTACACGTTCCAGTCGTTTGCAGAGCTGCAGCGCTGCTGTTGTGCATGCTGTGCGTCCAGGTCAGTTCACTCTAGGAAGAAACTCACATCTGGCAGATTTATCCAAAAGACTGAGACAAGTATATTAACAGCATGGGTTGAATACAGAAACATCCCAAAAAATCACAATATCAGAATAATGGACCTCAAGCTTTCCAGGTTATTACATCTGGACTTGCTAATTCTCCTTGATCTGAAGGCACCTTTTTGCCTGAAGACGAAACCTTTAAAAAGACTCCCCATAAGCAGTACTAAGTGTACACTCTTAAAATAAATTATCTGCTTCTCTCTTCAAGGCTGATCCTTATCTTCTGAGGTTGAAAAGTTAGTCTGAAAACAACTCTCTTCAAAGACAAGCAGTTTGCATATTAGCATTATGTAAGCATTTTTAAACAGTGAATTCTCTTGAAGCTAAAAACAGAATTCATTTTCACTTCCCTAGTGGTCAACAGAATGTAAATGATAAATTTCTCTTACCGTAAAATGTAGAAATTGTTGTACCTGCTGTTATATCACGTACTGAATTATCGAATTAAAACACAGAGATGTATATTTCTTAATGCTGATAATTAAAGTACCTCTAAAATTCAAGCTTACACATAGAAGAAGTATCACCAGTATCTTCTGAACTCATACAAACCAGCACGCAAGTGTAGCCCTAGACACCGAAGATCAACCACGTGTGCTTTGGAGGACCCTGTAGGCTTGGCCTATTTAATCCTTAGCTTCCCAGGTAATTTCAGGTAATCCCCCACACCACCAAATGTCAAACTCTTAGTCCTTTGCAGTTGTGAGAGGGCACATCCTTCCTCCTCATCATTTCATTTACTTTGGCAAGAGTGACACAGAAGTTGGCAGGCCGTGACTCATGCCCATGGCTCACCAGTTCCATAGCACCACAGGACAGGCTACAGACGCTTTTTCAGACTGAGGCTGTAATGCTGAGTGCTTGACAAGACATAGGGCAAGAAACAAGGAAAGAGAGATGTACGTGGATGGGCTGGGGGGAGGAGAGGCACGGTGCTGCAGGACAAAGGGGAATATATTGTAAAGAGCAATTAAGAGTGATGGCATTGAATGACCTCTAGAAGAGGAAGAGGAGAGGTATTGTGCCCTGGGAAGAGGTCAGAAAGATGACCTCTCGCTGGAGGAGGTGTCAGAGCCAGCTGAGACTCAACCAAGCACTCACACAAGGAGAAAAGGAAAGTAATAGCTATCAGGGACATCCCTGCAGGGGATAGGGGCACCCCTCTACCAACGTGACATCTTGGGGGGTTGCTGGAGAAACAAATAGGAGGAACTAGAGTTCTGTGTGCCATCACAAAGCCACAACATTGCTGGAATGACAGACATGGTGAGACAGTTCACATGACTTGCATGCTGCAAGGGACGGATAGAAGCATGCCAGGAAAGACAGACAGAGAGGGCAAGGAGGGGGAGTTTCCTTCCATGTGCAGGAGCAGGTTGAATGTATGGAGCTCTTTTATGGGATAGACAACAGTTTGGTTGCGATTTTGTGGGTCAGGGTCAGAGGAGAGGACAGTGACATGGGGGACATCATGATGGGAGTGTGTTACAGACCACCCAAACAGGGTGAGGAAGAGGATGAAGTCTTCTTTAAGCAAGTCAAGGAAGCCTCTGGATCACAGACCCTGTTACTTGTGGAGGACTTTAACCTCCATGACATCTGCTGGAAGGCCAACACAGCAGAGTGCAAGCAGTCAAAAAGATTGCTGGATGGTGTCAGAATCAACTTTTTGATACAAGAATCGGATGACCACTGAAGGATGACACACAGCTGGATCTGCTATTCACTACCAAGGAGGAACTGGCTGGGGATGTGTAATCAATGGAGGCTTTGGTTGTGGGGATCATGAGGTAGTGGAGTTCCAGTTCCTAAAGGGGTGAGGAAGGAGAGTAGCAGAGTACAGACCCTGGACTTCAGGTGGGAAGACTTCGTGTACTCAGAAAACTGGTAGGGGGAATCCCATGAGAGACAACTCTAAAGAGCAAAGGAGCTCAGGAAACCTGCAGACCTTTAAGGACAGCATCCTCCAAACATAAAAATTGTCCATCCCAATTCTCAGGAAAAGAAGCAGACATATCAGCAGACTAGCTAAGGAGGGAACCCATGGCAGAGAAACAATACAAAAAGACAGCATAGAGAAGTTGGAAGCAAGAACAGGCTACAAAGGAGGAATTTAGAAATGTTGTCCACCCATGTAGACATGGTGCTAGGAAAGCTTGTAAAGGATGTCAAGGCCAATATAGAGGACTTCTATCACTACATTAGTATTAAAAGGCTGAACAATGAAAATGTGGCTCCACTGCTGAATGGGGGGGGTGATCTAGTGTCAGCAGACACAGATAAGGCTGAAGCACTCAATGCCTTCTTTGCCTCAGTCTTCACTGTCAGGGTCTCACAGGTCTCTGTGCTTAGTGAAAGAGTTCAAAGGAGAGATGGGCAGGGAGCATGTGAGAATACATTCAGGGATTACTTGAGAGAACTTGACACATATGAATCCATGGGACCCGCACCTAAGGGTGCTGAGAGAACTGGCTAATGTTCTTGCAAGGCTGCTCTTTGAAAGGTCATGGAGACCAGTGGAGGTCCACAACAGCTGGAGAAAGGCAAATGTCGCACTCATCTTCAAAAGAGGCCAAAAGAACAATCTAGGGAACTACAGGTTGGTCAGCCTCACTTTGGTCCCTGGGAAAGTTATAGAGCAAGTCCTTTTGGAATGCATTTCTGACCACTTGGAGGAAAAAAAGGTGATTGGGAACAGTCACTTTCGATTTACCAAGGGGTAATCATACCTGACCAATTTGACAGCCTTCTATGATAAAATGACCAGATTCATGGACAAGGGGAGAACAGTGGATGACATCTACCTTGACTTTAGGAAGGCTTTCGACACAGTATTCTTGTATCCAAGTTGGGAAGTTAGGGTCTGGATGGATGCACAAATAGGTGGATTAAAAAATAGCTGAATGGTCATGCTCAGAGAGCAGCGGTTAATGGATTTTTATTCTACCTGGAGGCCTGCGACAATTAGAGTACTGCAGGTGCCTACCCTGAGACCTGCCCTTTGTAAGATCTTTATTGATGATCTAGGGATGGTGACAAAGTACACT
Source organism: Struthio camelus (assembly GCF_040807025.1). NCBI lineage: Eukaryota > Metazoa > Chordata > Aves > Struthioniformes > Struthionidae > Struthio > Struthio camelus. The sequence goes on along the minus strand of NC_090943.1, from coordinate 121,595,460 downwards.
TTTTCAAATTTGAAGACAACACCAAACTGGATGGACCATTTAACATGCTCAATGCAAAGCTGCCATTCAGAGGGGCACAGGCTGGAGGGACAGGCAGATACCATTATGAGATTATGAACCTTATGAAATTGAACAAGGACAAATGGAAACTCCTGCACGTGGGAAGGAAAAGCCAGCCAATGAGACAGCACTAGCTGGCTGGAAGCAATGGCTGGCTGGGAGCAGCTCAGCTGAAAAGGACCCTGTAGGTGTGGGTAAACAGCAAGCTGAATATGAGCCAGCAATGTGCCCTGGCAGGAAAGAAGGCCAAAATGATTATCCTCTGTCGTGGAAGGTTTGGTTTAGGGGACAAAGTTAGGAGAGGTATAAGGTGTCAATCACCCTGTCCTTTTTGTGACCCTGGGTAGCCCATGGAAATCTCCCACTACCACAATTTAAAATCATTGGTGGAGGGCTAGTATGTTCCCTAAGAGCCCGTACCAGTCAGTCAGGCAGAATGTTCCCGAAGGAAGGCGGGTCTGCACGGCCGGCTGCAGACAGGCCCGCATTAAAATTGGGGATCGAAAACAGACCACTAAGAGTGGGGGGTCTAGAGAAATTTGACCAATCGCTTGCCTGCGGACCCAAAGTGGGATAGGGATAAAAGGGGCACACGTGAGCCCAGCAGCAGCTCTTGCGACAGTGATGGTGGAGGAGAGAAGAAGAGAGCTGAAATCACTGAAGCAGTGGGGAAGAAGCTGCCTCGGTGGCCTTTTTCAAGGCTCGAAGACGCCAGGCAGCCTTTCCCAAGGTTCCCCCCGCCACCGAGGGAAACTCCCCGCCCTGGCAGGCTGCAGGCAGGCAGCACCACCGTGCCCCCTGATCCGGGACGCTGGGTCAGGCAGCTGGGGATCCCCCCACCGCTACTAACACGGGTGGGCACGTGAGTACTCCCTTCCTGCCCGCTCCAGGGAGCAGGAACCGAAGCGGCACACCTGCTTGGCTGCAGCCTGCTCACTGCAGAGCGCGCGTGGTGGTGGCACGCTGCGCCCAGTGCAGCCTGCTCAGGAGCCCTGGGGCTTGAAGGGGCACCACCCCCCACGCCCCCCCCCCTCCACCAGCATGGCCTGTTTGTCCTTTCCAGCATAACCACCAGGTACCTTTCCCCCTACCGGTTTGAGCTCATGTATGTGTTAGTAAATACTCCAATTGTGCCTATTCTGTGTTGCGTGGGGAGTTCAATGTATAGTTACTGATTAATTAATTGTATATTGCTACTATTGTTGTTGTTATTACTACTTTTTAATCGTTATTGCTACCAGTGATACACATTGAACTTTGTTTCTGGCTGCTAATTGTGAACCTATTCGTAAGTGACAGTGACACCTCTACTGCCACCTGAACCTTTCTTGTAGTATGGAGCACTGTGGGGACCAGAGCATGAGGATGCTCTGTGGTTGGCTCAGCCACCCCTCCCTGGCCTCCCGTGACACCTTCTTTACTTAGTCCTTGGTAGACCAAATCTAGAAACTGCCCATTTGGGGGCCCTCCAGTACAAAAAAGTCATTGATAAACTGGAGCAAGTTCAGCAGGGAGCCACCAGGATGGTCAGGGGCTGGAGGACTTGCCCTGCGAGAAGCTGCCGAGGGATCAAGGCTGTTCTGCCTGGAGATGAGAGGGCTTTGAAAGGATCTAATAGCAGCATCCCAGCACCAAAGGGGAGGTTACGGAGAAGACTGAGCCAGGCTCTTCACAACAGTGCATGGTGGGAGGCCAGAGACAACGGGCATAAGTTGAAACAAGAGAAGTTCAAGCCAGATACAAGAAAAAAAACTTTTCAACCCTGACAACAGACAAGCAGAGGAACAGGCATTCCAGAGAGGCTGTGCAGTCTCCATTCTCGGAGGTTTTCAAGACCTGACTGGCCAAAGCACTGAGCAACCTGGTCTGATCTCACAGCTGGCCCTGCCTGGAGCATGAGGTGGGGGACTGGATACTTCCTGAAGTTACTTCCTACCTGACCTATCCTATGATAAAGTGGCTAATTTGTACGTGCACGGGAGAGGTGCAGAGTTTTGGACCATGTATTACCATGATTCTAAATCTTGCTTTGGAGCCATGTCAGACATGTCGTAACAAGTAAAGACTCTCACTGACCTCAAACGACAGTCAGTCCCTTGCTTTTTAAAATTAGGGAAGAGGTCAAAGAGAACACTGCTTTTATTATTATTGTTGGTGGGGCTGAAGGAGAAACCTCTGTGGTCTCATCTTCCTTCCTCCCTGGAGAGAAAAATTATAGGCTAACATAAAGGAGATGGACACAAAAATCACTGGAGCTAAAGATCTGTCCAAAATAACAGAAAAAATTTCCTCCAATGGGTATATTCTGAGGTTATTTTAAGACCTGAGAGGGTAAGTCAGAAAAACGCTATCGCCCCCACCATGTATTTACAATAGCTATTAGACACCTGCAAAGACAGAAGGAAATGCAAGGCATGAAAAAGTGAAATGGGTGAGTGCGTGAGTGAGTGGATGGGGAGACTTTGCTTAGGAATAATTTAGCAAACAAAGCACACTTGTGTCAGTGCACGAAAGGTGCACCCAAAACCAAATACTGAACAAACATATTAGCATGACCCTGAAAACTGTCCAATAGAGTGGAGAAGACTTCTAGAATCCGCATTGGGCAAGACAGCTTTAATGCTGTTGAGTATTAACTATCCAAATGTTTGACTTACCCTGAGTGCTGGAGAGCAACAATTTATATGATTAGAAAAATATGACGATCCTTTCAAATCTACACAAGTGGTGTGACAAAATGATGTGAAATGACTACTAGGTGTAATACATACAATCTAAAAAATATTGACTTGTAGTAACTTCACCACTCTACTCTATGTGGTTTCAAATTTGCTGCCATTGTGCAATTTGCATTCATTGTGCTCCCTGACACACTCTTCCCACGCTGCAAAGTTTGGATCCTGTTTACCTAGTTAATAATTGTGAAGGCCATTTTTTCCAAAGTAATCAACCCATTCTTTATTCACAAAATGCAAGCATTTCTCTTATATCAGAATTTTTATGCTAAAAGCATAGGGATAGAAAAGCAGATAATCAAATACTTTCCCAGTTGGGCTTACCTACAGTTTCTCTGTTCAACAGATGTTTACTTAGTACACCAGCTATTCTATAAATGTTCTAAATGTTTTTTTTTTTAAGCAATACAGAAAAACAAAATGAAAAAAAATCTATGCCAGCTCCTTAACTCATGACAAAGAAAATAGCTGTGCTGAATCAATGGCCTCCTAAAACTGTACACCTCTCAGCAATCAGGTTCACAATGCTTAACACTATCCACGTGAGGCAAGAAAGCATAACAAGAATGGTGAAAAATAATGGCAAAAGACGTTTTCAGTTACACACCTTTAAACAGAATGGCATTTTAGTTTCTCAAAGTCATTAACTTTTGTGCTATGATCAAACTGTTTACATGCATTTGAATTGTGCTTACAAAGAAATACTCTGCTTTTGCAACACTTCAACAGCCAATTTCAAATTAGATTTGTATTTCAAATAAGACTTTGCAAATTGACTATTACTGTTCATTATTCTGTGCATTAGATTGGTTTATCTTTCTATATTTCATACATACATACAAAGAGGGAAGGAAATTATATAAATGGAGAGGAAAAAAAATTAACTGGTGACTCTCACTTACCCACCCATGAAAACCTTCTGGATGAGTTGCAACATCCAACACCAAGCAAGAAATTATGGCGGGTGAAAAGGATATAACCAAGCTCCATTGCCCTCTCCAGCACATCTACCTACTCCTTTCAGTGCTGCGTATTTGCCCTCATTGTTTCTAAACGGCTGCTTAAGAGACATCCGCGGTCAGCTTTCAGACAGACCTCTGTGAATCCCAATCTCCAACAGCGAATATGGCCCTTGTCCAGTGATAGAGAAAAATCAAAGCTGACAGTGGTTCAGTGACAGAGAAAAATCTGTAAAATGTCACAATAACACGACAAAGAACTGATCTAGGATAAAAATTACTCTGTCAGTTCAAATTTGTTCCAGGCATTTGGATGAAACATCTTTGCACTAGCAGGCTGTATGCCAGGTAGAGCATTGTCTATCCTCTCACAGTCAGCCAAAAGCATAAATCCAGCATGAACTTTGTATTGCTTGCTCTGCTAATTCATCAGGCATGCGATCATTTACCCAAGCCTGGCCTATCTTTTACGTAATCAAATAGCGCACAGATCTGTTACTAAAGATCACGTAAGCATGATCAAAGAGGCAGCAGCTGTCAGAAGAAAACCAGTACTGGTATAAAGAGTAACAACTATATACGCTTGTGCCAATTTCCAAAACTAATCTTAAACTTTCATAATAATGGAAACATTCTGAAAATGGTTCTAAAGTACAAACTTACGTGTATTGTGTCCTGCAAAACCAAGTACGGACAGATAATGTTAGATCAGACCATCAAATCACTTGCATATTCCTCACCGTGGGCATCGAAGGCCTACGAGGCCGGGGAGAGGGTCTTACATACGTACACAAACATATCTCCCTCAGTGAACATTATGCAGATATCTATAAAAGTTCTTTCTTTGTCCCACTTTTACATAAAAAGTAAGAAGAAAAAAAAAAAAAAAGCATTTCGAACCCACAAACAACCCCAAAAGTACAGTCAGCAAAACGTTGTTCTACTTTTCTTTGCACTAGATGGTGTTTATCTTGGCACAATACCAGCAAAAACAAAAAAAATCAGGGCAAGTACATGCCTCTACTGCACTCTCAACCAATACCATCAGTGAACAAGAGCTTTTCCTGTATTTCTGTTGAAGATATAAAAAATTAGCACTAAATAAGAGAGGAACCTTATCTGTAAGTCATTTGCTTTAACTCTCTAAAAAGAAGGCGTGTTACGTGATCTCAATGTTGAAAGCTTTTTGGGACATAATATTTTCATGAAAGCCATTCGAAACTTCATGTGACAGAGAGGGTAGAGAAATGGGTTCAAAGCAGAATTGAGCCACAAAAGCCAAAAGGTAATTTCATACAAGGAGTTATGGACACACGTTCCTTGGCAGGCTCCACGAATAATCATTAGTAACGTATACGGGGCCCAGCAGACGGCAAAGACGCACACAATTATGGCAAGCGACTTCGCAATTTTCTTGTCCTGCTGCAGTTTTGAGCTGGTCTTTGCATGGAAAGAAGCAGAAAGATCATTCTCTGGGGTTACAGAATTGCCTCTGGATGGAGGTGAGCTTTCAGTTAAAGACACTTTCTTTGGCCTCATAGAGGAAGAAACACTGTCCTCTGCTTCTGAAGACGACACTCCTTGCCTTGGCAAGAGGCAAGTTCTCCAAGACAGGCTGCTGCTCTTCGGAGGTTCACCCTCCTGCATGCTGCCATGTCTCTGGCGCTTCTGGATATTCTGGAAGATGTGCACGTTGAAATAGCTCACCAAGAGCAGCGGCACAAAGAACTCCAAGGTGGAGGCACACAGGAGGAAGTACCAGTTGCTGAAGAACTCAGCATGGCACTGCTCCTCCGCGACCACGCTGTAGCCGGCCACACGCTCCCAGAAGAGAACCGTCGGGCAGTAGAGGAGGAAGGCCAAGACCCAGATGGCCACCATCTTCACAACAGGGTTGGAGGCCGCTCCCTGCTGGACTCTGTAAGATACCTGTGAGAAAAAAAAAGAAAAATGTCATACCCTTAGAGAAACATTTGGAACTCACAAAAGTACCAGCAAAGGAGCTGAGCATGCTACTTGGTAACTTAGAGCTACAGCTATGCTGAGCAGCTGAAGCTCACCCAGGAATGTCCTCAGTTATGCTATTTATTCTGTAATTTCCCAGACATCCAGAACCTCTTCACTTCTGTATGGTCCTGAAAAACTCTATTAATCTTGCTCATGAAATACTGTGATCGATTTTAATATCTGGGATTGGAGAAGAGCACAGAAATTATGATAGATCAACTATCACCTGAAATCTATGGAGAAAAGGATATGGTTTGATTTCATCACAACCACAGCAAGGAAATATTAAGAAATCAGTTTATGACTCACAAAATGCTCAGGCTCAGAGGAGAGTGAAGACAATTGTGGCACTTCCTTCCTGTATTGGCAAAAGTAGAAGCCCTCTATATTAGACAGGTCGCCAAGAAAGACTGGAATCAGTAGACAATCTAATTTTTAAATATTATTTCCTCCTGCCGTAACGGAAAATCTATCCCACGTGTATGCTTTAACATTTCTTATTTTATTGAAATATTCTGTTTTTAACACTCACTTTACCTTGTAAACAGCTCTTAGTCTACTTTAAATGTTGAAGTTTTTTTGTCTACCCAGACTGCATTAATTTATCTTACTCTCTAGCCATAAACAAATATCTATCTTTAAAAAAATAAGAACTAATTAAATTAAGAACTAAAATCATGTCATCCAAAGTTAGAAAATGCAAGAGTTAATGCTGCCCTTCAGCCCATGTAAGAATAATACACTCTTCTAGCTCTTGGCCCCTGCATCCTTCAATGCACAGGATGATCAGTTAATGAGAAGCTAGTCAATATTTTATTTCCTCCAGATTGTTCAATATTTGTTATCTCAAGCTTTACTGAGATCCAGAACTATTATCTTCCTCATTGGGTTTCCTATGCCATTCATTAGTGTAGCATCAGTATGCTATACAAATATTAACGAATGCTTTCCTCACAACAGCATAAGGCATGATAAGCATCATTGTCCCTATTTTACCAGTAAGAGAGCAGTGAGGCAGTGCTACAGGCTTTATTTTAGATTCCATATTTTAAATGTCTGTAGCCTGAAGCATCACTGTTTTACATCTTATAGCACCATACTGGCTCAGAGCACAGCTCCACTTCACATCAACTGCAATTACGAATTTGCAGCAAAAGACCACAAGCTTCTCAAGTTAGTAGGAAGAAAACAGGAAGCTCAGTGCAGCTTCATTAAAAGTTTAGTCTGAAATGACTGGCTCCTGACCACATGCTAGTTCTGCAGAAGGTGAGATCCCAGGTCCATAAGGAACCATGGTATCTTTTGTCCTATGTTGCATATTCCCAGATTTACTCCATCCTTATTACGTAGAGGAGGAAAACAGAATGTGATCATGTCAGTAAAGACTATCATCAATGCGTAAGAACATGTAGCCCAGTTGCGTTGCAGAGACCTTCTTAATTTACATTTCTCACATTCTGAGCCCTGCAACAATATTAATATTTCTCAATATTACCAATTCTCAAACACAGGTTTTTTTGATTGTTCAGCTTTAAAATAACAACAGAAAACCTTAAAACCCTAACACTAGGGAAGAAAATAGAGATAAGGCATCAGAATAGGATTTCTGAACAAGAACCTCACAGGCTACTGACAACAGAAAAGGATGTCTGTCTTTCATCCGAGCCAAACACCAGGTAGCAGCTTAGAAATTGTGAATGTTAATATTTATCAGTGGATTTGCCAGATATCTTCTGAAGCAGGAGAATGCTAAAACTCAGGAAACACCTCTTCCCTCACTGCATATTTGTATCTCTTGTTTTCATTTCCAAGGACTTGTTTCCACCCAACTGCTTGTTTGGTAGCAAATCAGTCACCCCCTACGGTACTGCAGTTCCCTCATGTTCTCCAGTCAATCCATCCCACATCTCTTTCCATCTCCCCTTTTCCTTTTAGAAATTTATCCCAGGCCCAGGCACCTCCTTGACTTAACCTAGTTTTAATTACCACCTTTTTAATAACCAACGTCCAAGTCCTCTACACTCCAGTTACCCCTTTCCTACCTTGACCCCCACCTCCTGTAATGTAATTAGACAGTTACCATTTGGGCAGCTGCAAGGAAACACTAAAAACAAAAGCAAGGCATTTTCATTTCCCCATGTTTCAATGCCACAGCACCTACCGCAGCCAGGAAGTTGACAGAAAACATCTTATTTCTAGTATATCTAGCTTAAGTGTGAAAAAAATCTTCAAATAACTTAGTTGCCCACCTCTACCAAGTCTCTACAAAGTCTTTACAGAGTTGCATATCTAGGCAAATTTTCACACGCTAGGAAAAGCCATAGCCACGGCAACCTCTCTGCGAAAAAATGTGCCTGTTGTGGTACACTGAAGCACAAAAGTTTATCCAGAAAAGAAACAGTACAATAATGTTTTCATGTTTTCAGAATAAAAAACCTTTCCCAGCATTGCTCTCAAAAAGCTGAATTATTTCAGCTCAAACTTTTAATCCGCACAATGAAGGGCTGTTGAGCTTTTAGTATTATCGTAAACACACTGAGTTTTAAGAGAACTCTCAAAATATATTTATATATATATATATATAAAATAAATAATTAAAAATGTTCTACTTACAGCTTTTGTAACTGACAGGAAACGGTCATAGCTGATAAGGACAATATTAAACACTGAAGCTGTGCACACAAGATAGTCCATAACTAGCCAGAGTTTGCACAGGCTTCTTCCCAAGTGCCACTTCCCTGTCAGGCCATAAGGGATGTACAAAGGTATACAAAAAGCACCTACGGAAATAAACCAAATGAACATGTCATAGGCAACACTGCAGGCAGTGCTCATGAAATCATGGGAACGTTTCTGTGGTGTCTGATTAAAAACAAAATTATACATACTGGAATTTTCATGTGGAAGGCTTTGTATTCTCATGCAGACGAACACTTTACTACATACTAGGCACCAATAACATTCTTATCATTAATATTTTCTTGAAAGGCATATCATGTTTATTGCTATTCTCAAATTTACAGCATTTGATGAAAGAGAGAGTGACTGACATTGCTTTAGGTGCTGTAGTAAACACTATTCTGTATTAAGCCACTGAAATGCAAACAAAAAGGTCTTTTTTCTTCTAGTGTAATTTACTAACTGGTTTCTACAAAATACAGTCTAATTGTCATGCTTATGTCCTCTTGGAAGCATGATACGGTATCTGAAAGTGCTCCAGAATTTACTGTTACAGAAACACAATGTGGACTTCATGTTAATCTTTCAAATTATATAACCAAAAAGCTAAAGGAACTGCACAATTAATTAAAGGTACTGTCTAACATTTCTTCTGATCATAACCCTTGACCATAACCACTTTTCAGCAGTGAACTGATAGGATATTATCTATGGGAATGCACCAAGCAGTGGTAACATACATGCGTGATCAGCACCCATGGTTATCTACATTTAAGTTGTTAAATCCAAATGTTGTGAAAGTGCCAGTGTGAATTCATTTTAATGAATTTCTAGGTGGCTGTACTAGATACTTAGTTACAGTACAAACTTGTGAGGCTGAAGAGCTAACAATGTAGTTTGCTGTACTGCAGAAGGACAGCAAGCCCTAAGAATGGACAACATCAGTGCTGCAGTAAAATGGAATCGCTGCATCTGTTGAGCAACTAATACTCGCTCCTTTCATCAGAAGGTTATAGTTATATATTAATGTTCACAGGAAAAAAAAAATTGAGAATTATTTCAATTTTATATGTACTTCAAAACAGTGCATACTCATTTAACAGGTACTGAGGGTTATCTTGAGAGTTCCTATATTTCTCTAAAAATGTTACAGTTCTTGTTATTCTCCCTCTCTACTAAAAATTAAGAGATCTCCGTTCATATGCTATATGTTATAGATCCAGAAGTACAGGGATAAAGCAAAAGTTGTTGAAGGTCAAAATCATATAGATTAAATATAATAAAACAAAAGGCAAAGAGCTCTGCAAGCATAAAAAGCTCACATTTAGCAATTAGATCAAGTAGAAATTAAGGATAGTCCAGATACATCCTGAATCTAAATTATGTAGCCACATAGCTACAGATCAGTTAGTTTGACTGTAACATATGCAAAGCTTTCAACCAAACTTAGAATGAGAAACTGGACATTGAGGTAAACAGAATATCATGAAATACACTTTTACAGAAGTTAGGTAATGCAAAAGTTGAGAGGAGAAATTATTTACTTCTCAGCTAGATGCCACTATTTATTTAACGTGAGCACGATGACAGAACACCGCTCTGTCAGTTCGTTTTCTGTTCGTTGCTGGTTTTTCTCTGTCTACCACAAAGTACTCCTCTATGACAGGGGAAGAACTGCTTGGGCTGACAAAGACTCTGGTCTCAGGACACAGACAGGCAGAAGAGAGTTTGCCAACAGAAGAGGAAAGACTGAAACATGCCACAGTCAGAGGCACAACAGATTCAAAACTGCATCTACATGACTCTCTCAGCCTTGGGACAGGGACAGTATGAATTTTGACTCAGCTGCAATTCAGTGTTTTGACTCAGCAGCCCCTCTTTAGGTGCTTGGAGTACTACCATTTCCATACACAGGCTCACGGTATTCTAGAATCAGACCGGTGCTGACTAGCTAAGACAGTGCCCTCAGCAAGACTTGGGATGCAGTCAAGGAGCAGACAGCAATCTCTGTGGCACAACAAGGCAGGTATATGCTTGAAGAAGTTGTCATCCATACAGAGGAAGGGATCGAAACATTGTACAGAACGATCTGGATGTCATGAGGACTGGAATATTAAAAGCCATGCATATAACAATTTCTGATGCTGGCTATTGTAGCTATAAAACTTAAGAACAAAGGCAGCCTCTTCTGTTCTTTGAGCATCCTTTTTAATTGTATACAACATAAAAAAGGTAGAATGAAAACAGTTTCAATTATAAAAAATTCCGTTGTGATGCAGTAAGTCAGAATACAGATTTTGTGAAATATCCATGCTTGTTTAAAACCATTCTTCTGCCTATACAACATTTTAACAAACACTTTTAACAGATATGCACCGCTTCATGGAAAAAGTCAGTACATCAGTCAATCTCCAATTGCACGTCATACTAGCATTTTAACTGTACTTTTTCCTCAGTACAAGTTTCAAAAGTAACTATGTCCATACACATAAACGTATATGTAAATCATCGAACTTCCTACAAATTGTTTGACTTGTTATTTTTATTTACCTATACTAACACATATTCCTAAGGTATGACTCTAGGTAGAGCCACATACAATAAAACATTTAAAAATAGTATTCATCACTATTCAGTTAAAAACTTTAGGTGATTATCTGTATTGTGTTACAGTACAATGAACTAAAATATATCAACGATGTATGCAAGATCTGTCTGATAACATATACTGTATTTAATTTTTGAATCTAGACTTTAGTCAAGACTAGTCACAAAAAATTCCCCCTTTCTTATTCTGAATCAATGCATACACAGTAATATTTTTTCCTAAAGCAATAACATTAAGCATTATCTATTTATCCGACAAAGGATGCGTTTTGTATGATAAGGTGTTTCTGAGAAATAACAGACTGCTAAAACACTTAATGAAGTTTCCACCATTCCTTGTCCCTCCCCTAGACACACAGCTGGGAAATACTGCTCTTAGAAGAAACCACCCAGCAAAATGCACCCCTGCTTCTCTTAACATTACTAGAGAACAAACACTCCATGCCTTCACGGTTGCAACTTACCCACTGCAAAGTCAGAAATAGCAAGATTGAGAAAGAAATAATTGCTCCGATGCCTGAGGTTTCTGTCCGTTATGAAAGCAAGGATCACCAAGGCGTTCCCAAGGACTGTGATCAGAGCTAGCAACACCATAAGGACAGCCAGGAGCACCAACACACCCAGCGAAAACTCCGAGCTCGATGGCTGTGGGGACACGGTCTCGTTACACGTTCCAGTCGTTTGCAGAGCTGCAGCGCTGCTGTTGTGCATGCTGTGCGTCCAGGTCAGTTCACTCTAGGAAGAAACTCACATCTGGCAGATTTATCCAAAAGGTTAAGATTCATAAGGAATCTTAACAGGCTAGACCAGAAAGCAAATAAAAATCCAAAAAAATCTGACTTAAGAGAGGGAGTTAAACGGTTCTGATGCAAGATAAATCCTTTTTTCCTAAGATTTTCTAATTTTAATAAATAGCAATGCATCTGAAACACACAAACCTGCGTAAGAGCTACCAATAAGAAATATGTAGCATTTTCAAGCTCACTTTTACATGTAAGCTCTTCTTTATGCAACCTGATCCTTATCTGTAGAGGTCAGGAGGGCTGATTTAATACTCTTTCTCATTCTTCTGTCTCTCTCAGGAAGCGTTTTGCTTGTTAGCGCTATGGACCTCAACCTTTTCTTGAAGTTCTCTCTTATTCTGAGGTACATACCCTTATAAGAACTTAATCTATATTACACTTCTGATTTCATCCTCATTTATCTAGTGACATTGGATTTCAATAAGCCAGTCCTCCCTCTGTATTGTCTTATAGTTTTTCGCCAGTCAAAGGCATAATCAGCATTTCTGGTTTTTGGTCGTCTTTCTGCAGACCCTAGCACTGAAAACTAATATACTGTAAACACATATACAATTACTTACCATGGGAGTTAACCAGTAATGGTACAGTCCTCACAAATCGGCTGCAAAACTCCCACTGAAATCAGTGGTAAAACTCTTACCAGCCTCAGTGACACAGCATCAGTTGCTGCCTTTCTAGACTCAAGGAACAAAATATTCACTCCTTGAATGGGAGCTTTGCAATTACCTTGAATAGGGTTAGGCCTTTCTCTCCACACTGACGGGAGAAATGGTGTGCCTTCTGCAAGTGCTTAGATTTTGTATAAATAATGATACCATTTGCAGAGAGCTCTGAATATTCCCAAGTTTTAAAAAATCAATCATTTTCACCGTAGGTCCTAGAAACGCTTTCGTGTCTAATTTAATATAATCAAATTTGAAAAATTTTAGCTTCCATGTCTGCGTTTCTGTTCCCCCTGTCTGTGGGAACAAATTCATTAGCATTTGCCCAGTGCTTTTACTAAATGTTTGCATGGCAACAGTACAGAAATGCAAAACTTCATTATTCATACAAATATCTGCACAGCATACATGTCCATTTCTGCTTTAAGCTTTATTTCATTTCCAGGTACTGCTGAAAATGTTGAAAATACACTTTGGCAAAAACTACTAAGTAATGCTACTAACCTGTCTTCTGCTCGCACTACTGAAGTTGATCTACATAAAGTCATTGAGGTCTAAGTTATTATGTGGTTAAAAAAAATAAGTGGTGAGGAAAAGCCAGGTTAAATTAAGAGTTTGGCTAAGTCCACATCCTGTGTGCACCAGCAGCCAACAGCCTACAGAAGGGAGTAAGAAAATGGCAAGATATAGTAGTAACTACTGATATGCTCTCTTTGCCTCCAGTGATTTGTGGCTCAGGGTACCAAAATGGCACCAGAAATTACATTCCATTACTTTAATTCACTTTGCCTTCTAAGCAGTCACCTGCTTACCCTTAGAACTTTTGCTTCTCCATTTTATTGATAATAAAAGATATCACAGGGCTTCTATAGGCCTCTAAGGAGGGTAACAGTCCCGTCTGTGATTGCTTCTTTACATTCAAATCCAAAGAATAGCAAGAAAATTGCCACAGATACTGCCAAAACACAAATACTCTATAAACTGTACCATGCCCCAATTATACTTACACTCTCTTCCTCATACTTAATACAATCAGTGCTTTTTGACTGGTCTCACCTCCTTATCATGGCAGCAACAGCTCATTCAAAGCAACAGCCCTGCAGTAAGAAAGCAATGAACCCAGGGCAGCTTGCATGTACACACCATGCCCACTGCTAACCCTCAAAACTGCGTGCTCATAAACTGCATGTATTCTAGCAGAAAGCACATAAAAGGTTTCCTTCCTTTAGACGTGGGAGTGCTTGCCCTGAGTTGGGGGGGGGGGGGGGGAGGTCCTGTACTGGGCTCTCCATACCCAATAACACCTCCTCCCTTTTCCACTACAGAGGATGGGAAAAGATCTGTGCTCTTAAGTATTCTCTGCTACTGGGAACTTATACCGTTGATCCTTACCTTGTCCCTGAGAGGCCAGAGATGTCAGCTTGAGCACTCAGGCTTTGTAAAGACTGGCTCCTGTGACGAATCCATATACAGCCACCAGTCCTAGAAGAAAAGCATTTGTTACAATCTCCCAAAAGCCCCATTATGACCAAACTGCTGTAAAAATCTTAAGAAAGCAGAAATATCATAGATCCAAACTGTGCTCAGAAAGAATATGCTTTTATAAAAACACAAATAGATAAATCATGATGCAGAAAGCCATTGTGTGTAACAACTGCAGTTAAAACTGTAGCCTCATAATCGCAAACCCCTTACTGAATTTTTATGCGTTTTTTTCTTCAATGATAATCTACGATGAAATCATTAAAGCTAAGTTACTGAAGGGGCAGTTAAGTCACTAATCTTACTTGCAGCTACCCCACTTCAGAGTTGGAATGCTGCAGTTACAGCTCTTTGCCAAAGTTAGTATAACGGTTTGGGCCTTGCGTTTCTCTCTCAAGCTGCTACAGGTTCTCATCATATCTTAACCCAAAATTTTCAGTGGTCAGGTACTGAATTGGAACAGTATTATGGGTACTAAATAAGGATGTGGAATCTGCCCAGATAATGGCTTCCCACATAGAGTGGCCACATCCTCAGTTTTGTAGCATGCAACAGATTACCATAGTTTAACTATACAGATATCTAACAGCAGGGCTAGTCTTGTTAAGGTAAGATGTGGAAAAGAATCTAAACAGTTAATTTAAGAAAAAAATCACTTTGAATTCCTTGCTTTTGTCATCTTTATTCTCTAGCATTATTACAAGAATTAAAACACTGCCTTTAACGCAATAAAGTCCTAGAATCCCCTGGAAACATGGAAATTCTGGGCTGCACTTTTGGTTCAAGTGGATTCCCCTTGTAAGACCCCTCAGTGTCTTACTTTAGGTCTTTGCTTCAATTTCCTCCCCAAAAAAGGAAGGTAATGCTTAGCAAGTTTGTCAAAATCTGCGGGAAATTAGGCATTAATTAATAAACTACATCAGAAGAAGAATATGAGAGAGAGTCTCCAAAATACCCTTAGTCTGTTAGTTAGGATTGCTCATTTGAGAAGCAAGAAAGCCTGATTTTACAGCCTCTGAAACAAAGCAGAAGATAGGATTCATCCCATCTCAGCACTCGGACTATCAAATGGCAAAAAGAGAAACGGCACCTTCACTGTTTTTCATGGAAAACAGTAGACCTTACTGAGCGGCTTAAATTCAAGAGTGCTTTCTAGGAGTATATAGGTACCTAATTCCCCTCCATCTCCCTCCCTCAAAATGTCTTCTGGAGCTAACTATCTAGTTTCTCAAAATCTTAGGTATCTTATTCTTAGAAATCTTACTCTTCCATACTATGCTTGGAAAGTCTGCATGCAGCAGGGCACCTCAAAACATGAATGCTACACTCCTGTGCCTTGTGAATATACCTCCAATATCACAGATCTATTTTAAGTCATGAAGTCATTTAACTAATTTGTTCACATCCAGAACATAATCTCTGCTAGTCAGTATTGTTTTTCAAAAACATCAGCAGCGTAAGTGAAGTTTAAGAGCAGATCCGTTAAATAAGTTTTTGGCATAATTTTGTTGTGTTTTGTAGAATTTTGTTGTGTGGCTGTAACTATGACTAAATCAGTCTATAAAGCTATTGTCCAGCTAGGAAAACATCTGAATAAAGTGCTGATTTTCTACTGGAGTCAGGGCAGCACACAAAGAGTTTGATGATAATTTTATAAAAATGTATGACATTTTTACTCACATAGACATGCTAGACAATAAATTCATGAGAACAGATCGATACACTGAAGGGATCCACAGGTAAATGTTACATCTTTCTCTTCCCTTTTTTCTTCATCAGGCTTTTAACAAGAATGTGTAGGAAACAGTAAAAGAACCACCCTGAATTATCTGCTTATTATTCAGGCTTTACAAAAATCAAGATATTACAAATAGTCCAAAATAGCTATGCTGCAACTAGAGAGGCATTTATGTTCATTTTTAAAAGTCAGAGACAGTATGTTTTAAATAAAACAAGTGATCTTTTCATACGTCAGCATGGAATAATTCTAGATTTATGGCAACACGTTTAGATGAAACGTTCTGTGTCATCACCACTTGAAGA
Source organism: Struthio camelus (assembly GCF_040807025.1). NCBI lineage: Eukaryota > Metazoa > Chordata > Aves > Struthioniformes > Struthionidae > Struthio > Struthio camelus. The sequence goes on along the minus strand of NC_090943.1, from coordinate 121,579,423 downwards.
GAAGAGCTATAGAAGTTCTTTTCCATTTCTCAGCTGCCTTGAATTTATTCAGACTCTTCTACAGAGATTCATGTTTTACACAGAAACCATCTGGCAGCTCTTCAGAAGATATTTTGCTAACAAAATCCTCTTACCAGAGACCAGATATAAACTCCTGCTACTGCTCCACTCACTTCAGTTGGACCAGCATGAAAAATTAACCATTCTGATACTACCTTGTAGGATTCTGGGGTTCTGTAAAGGTTAATCAGGTTTCAGTTGCATTCTGATACATTGCCTGAAGAGCAAAGTGAACTGTAAAACAGAGACAGGACAGAATAGAATGGCAGAAAAGATGAAAGTGACAATCCACGTTTTTCTGCTATTGTTCGATTATTTAGGGACATATTTTTATGACAGGCAACTGTATTTTAAGTGTGGATTAACGCTACAGTCTTTCTCCTGCTTTTTCAGCTAATGAAATTTATAATTATTTCACAAATAGGGGATGTGTACACAACCTATCCTGTCTTAAACCAATACATAATATTTGGAAACAAACTCACTGTTAAACTGCTCCTTTTGTTTTTTAACAGTATAAATTATATTAAGACATTAATTTTAAAATTAAATTTGCTTCAAATCCTTCTCATTATCTTTTCTTTGCTTGATCCTACATGCTAGTTCATATATACAAAATTTGATTAATACAACCTCAATCCTCCTCAAGCTGCATTGTTAATTCCTGGGCTAAAGAGCTTTGTGCTCTATGGCAATTTAGTCGATTTTCAATGTATTCCTTTAGACTCTTATTTAAGAAAAACTTTTATTTGCAGTAAAATATTAAACCATCATAGTTTACATTGATACATTGATTAGATGGCTACATTGTTTAGTAGTAGGAGTTCAGTATTTATGAAATGTGTTTAATAGGAATACGGGCTCCTATAAAACTCTCCAAGTTAAAGATCAGACTTCTTTGTAAACAAAGACTGACCCCATCCTTGTTACCTGGTAAGGGAGTAAGCTGTGCCAAATCTAAAAGAGATCTCCTGTCAGCACACTTTAGCTAACATAGAGTGAAAACATTCCCACAGTCAGAGGTAGTTTGGCTGACTCTGCTTTAACCCAGTTTCACCACAGAAACCTGCAAAACCAGTGATACATACGTAAGAGAAAGGACAAAGCGTTCTTTCTCTTCTCTGTATAGAGGCATACTGAGGGTCAAACTTCTAATATCCATAAACTTTACCCAAAAATGAGAAATTGTCAACACCATAAAATTAAATGACTATTAGTTATCAAAATAACAGGGTTATCATGACTACAAACAGTCATCTACTTTGTATCTATCATCTGTAATTATCAACAGCTAGATCGGTGCTAAATTTTTTGATCCCGATGCTTAACGACCACTGCTGCTCCTACATTCTCTCCCTAACAAAGCAGGAGCAATGGTATTCAGTGAAAAGACAGGACACAGCCTTCCTGAAGGACAACTACTAATGAAAGTACAACAAGAATAGCAGATTCTTTACAGCATGAAGTATACTGACACACTGCGCTCAAAGGTAAGCACTAAATCCAGTGTTGCAAAACTCTTCTGGAAAGCCACATGCAGAACTTGTTCTTAGAATAAAGGAAGTTTAAACTTAGCAAATGCTTAAAAACAAAAAAAAAGGAAGAGAATGCAACTTCTCTAACCAAATGTGTCCACAGGAAGGATAGCTAGCCAGCAGTTTGTATTCTCTCTGAAAGAAAAGGTGTGAAAATACAAACACAATTCTGCTTCTATGACCTGCTTCTAGAGGTTTGTTACTAGCCATCCTAAGTTACTGTGTTTTGATTTTGCTTATCAATTAGATGACGTATGTGAGTTTATTTCATTAAGGCAGCAACCGGTTACCAAAAACATGTATCTTGCATTTGGGGGGTTTCATTTTCACCATCATGCATAATTAGAATAAGAGATTTTTGAGAACAAGGATCAGTATTTCTGAAAAAACAGAGACCTAGCTTTCACGTACCTCAGGTTGAACATCCAAAAGCTAAGACCTTCAGAATCACTGTCGATGCTGAGTGTTCAAACTTCAAGGGTGCTCTTTGGAGAGAGAATACACGTTACCATGACTGAAATGGAATCAATGGCAGCTGTAGTAGAACATCTAGCAATCAATCTGCTTTTTTTCTTAATTAATTGTGACAATCGCAAACTCTCAGGAAAGCATCAGAAACTTTGGAATATTTAAGTAGGTAAAATACTGCAAGCGAATGGCAAAATTTTTACTCTTATGAACAAAAAATAGTTGTATCACCCAAGAAATACTAAGACTTTTACATAAGGTAGTATACAGACCTTCTTCCCTGGGAGGAATGCCTTTTTGTAATTACAAGCACAGATGTTTGACTGACCACAAAAGAGCTTAACAGTGTGAACAAGGAAACGTAGCTGCATAACATTGTTTCAATAAATCACTGCACGATCTGTCTCCCAGAGAATCTATGGTAAAAGCTTTTTTTTTTTTTTTTTAAATATATTTCAGTAACCTTAGTTACTAAAATCCCTATACCACTAGTATACTATACTTACCTTGGCATACCATACTACACCTTTACTATATTCAGTACCATTTTAAGTTACTGAAACTGTTAAGAAATATCTCTTGCTATATGAAACACTGCAATAATTACTTTCATTAGATGAAGTCTACCTTTGGAAAGGTTTCCTGAAGTAGCTGTACTGTAAAACTATAATGAACAAATGACATGTAAAAAATATTGGCAAAAAGATGTATACCAGATTGATGGTCATATAAGCAAGTCTTACAAATACACTTTTAAATTATGCAACTATACTGTATCTTTTGCTACTACACAAATGTCATTAAAAATTATCACAGCCCTAACTGCCATTACTATACAAGAAAAATAGGTAAGGTATACCTGAACTAAGAAGGCATCTGACTCAAATGCTAATCATTAAAGATCATCCATTTTAGAAATTAATTTGAAAAAAAAAAAAAATTAGATCATTTAGTCCGTCCTCTGCAAGTGAAAGATACCATGGCAATGTAAAAAGAACAAAACAAAACAAAAAAACCCACAACATTTTAATCTCATCTAAACATCAAGATAACGATTTACTGCCAGAAATGGCCTGTTAAATTTTTCTGTAATGCATTAGAGAAAAGTCTGGAAACTATTAATAAAAGAGAAGAAAAATGCAAGTGTTTGTGATTGTATTTTTAACATTTGCATTTTTTCCCACTCTACATCACTACAACCCATATCAGAATGTGTATTAACATTCACTACTAGCTGTAACACTGTGATTTCAAAATCTCCATATTCTTTGTTGAAATCACCGGTTCCCTTAATTACAGGACACTTATCCTCAGCGGGTCAACAACATCTCAAGAGTCTGACACACTCAGCATGCTCCTTAAGGAAATTTTGAAGCAGTAGCTTTACATTTCTGTAGTTCACCACCCATGCGCAGCCTTCCTTTATGTCACCGAGCAGTTTCTACCAGACATGACTGAGAACCATGTAGGCAGCTCCAGGCTCTCCAAGGCCATATAGCATTGGGTCATCTGCTTTCCTTTTAGGTACTGAAAACTTCAAAAACCAGGTCACTTGCAGGATGTTAATGGCTTCAGTCTCACCCTCAAAACAAGAAAGTAGGGTCTCAAGTTTCAGTACAAGGCAGGCGTTTGAGTTCCAACCCAATAATAGAGAGGATAGATAATCCACATTTTAATCAATCATTCATAGTTGAGGGGGAAAAAAATGATTCTGGATGCTGTAACGCCCTCATAGCAAGGAGCTGAAATATATACTACAGAAAACTCATTCGTCTAAGCTCTACACTTCAGAATAACTGAAGAAATGACAGAACAACGGGAAAATATATCTATAGCTTTACTGAATTTTCTTTTGAATACAAAATGTCTGTTGTGGATAAGGCAATATTGTCCAATATTTCATTTCTATAAATATGTGCAAAGTACATATTTATATTTTAATATTTTAAGAATAAATTAATGTTCCATTCTCTTTTTGTTGTCCTTCTTTATCCTTTTGCTCTTTCCCACTTGTTTAGATGATTCTTCCTGAAATAAAAAACGAGCAAATCAAAACTTAAAAGCAACATTCTTAACACACTGCAGGTACTCTCTCAAGGTCACCTATAAGACTTATTCGAATAGGAATAGTGTTCATTAACTCACTCCTATTTGTGGCAGTTTTTAACAATTCTAGAATATTTAACCAGCAAGTTTCATTATTTTGCCTGCTTACCTTGCTATTTATAAACTTCTGCCTTCAGCAATGCTAAAATTATAGGCTCAAAACACAAAGCCTTTGGGCAGGGTACAAGCTCTTTGAAATTTCCGTTTCACATACCTATGCCAACAGAAGCATGTAATGCAGAAATAATCTAAGCCATTTTTACTCAAGGAGGAGCTTACCAGTATAGGAATACTAGTACAATATACTGCAAAACTCCTGCTAGTGAGGATGTGACTGTATCAAAAGATATGTACATTAAAACCAGCTCCCTAAGCAAAACAAATCTACACTAGGAAAAACAAAACTTTACCAGTCTTACTGCATCAACATTGCATCACACAACTTACTCTGACTGCCAATTCTGAAAAACATGATCTTTCTTCACATGTGAAAACCAACTGCTGTATGAGGTTTTGCACTTTCGTTACAAGTTTTGGGGAACGTAGTCAACAGTTTTTAAATATTTTGTGGACTTCAGCATACTGGCAGATTACGTTCACTCTAACTAAACGCAGTAGGCATTAATCTTGGGCACTTCCCAGAGCAATGAGGGAATCTGCCACTACAATTCACAGAACTTACTAATCTTCTCTCTCCTTCTTCTTGTGCATGGAACAGAAACAGACCCTAAAAGGATGTTTGAACTCTGCTGTTCTGAAGAAAGTTACCTAAAAGCATACTTCTTCAAGAACACATCCATGTGACTAGAAGAGTAATTACTGTAACTACCATCTATTATTTTTCCACGGGATATTGGTAACAAAGCATATTGGTTAATATACAATAAAGAAACACAGTCTGACTGAAGTAATTAAAATATTGAAAAATTAGAAGCAATTTTTGGTACTAAACTTTCTCTTGAGGGTAAACGCTTAAAAATCGCATTATAATTTCCTATTATGATATGAGCAAAACATAAACAAAAGAAAACACCAGGTGCCAAGAAAGGGAATCACTAAGTATATACAAACACCTCTAAAATGCAAAAAGCAAATAACTGACAAGTGCAGGGAGAAGAACTGGGAAGAATGCTCAGCATCCAGCCACAACCACCTTAGATGCTTTTATGTAAACAGGAAATTTCAGATTTAGCTCCCTTAGGAGCTAAAATGCCCTTGAAAGACATTTGGGACTTAGTCTCCCGAGTCATTTAGGTCCCTTTGAAACATCTTCCCTTGATCTTTGCTGTAATAATTAATGTTACTTAGTTTGCACTCTCCTAGTCTAGTTTTAATTTTTTTTTAATAGTGCCTACTGCCTAGTCTTGTAATAGTATTTGCTGTTGCTATGAAGCTGTGGTATGTTATATTCTCTAACTATCAAAACTTCTTTGGGTCTAATAAAGTTTTGACGTTTTAAAATGCCTACAGGTTACAGGGATTCCCACACTCAGTCTGCCTACACACTAGCACTGGCAGTTGTGGCACATGTAACCATGAGAAGCACTGGCAGCAGGTCCCAGTCCCTGGCACGCACAGGAGGAGGCATATTCCCTTCCCATCCACCCCCAACCCTTAAATTCAGGTTTTAGACCCATCTCCTCAACTGCTGCCACCCTTCTGTTGCACACCTCACACTCATAAAGCAGGTCCCTAACTTCAGTCTCTTTATCTTCTGTATTCTCCCACCCAAGAGTTCAGTGGAACACAGGCAGCAGGCACCTGTATCTGCTCAAAGCCACCTAATGCTACAGGAAATTACTGATGGGAACTGAAGGACAGCTCCCAACTCTGCCTGGAGGCAGGCACAATACTGGCAAGGACACGGAGTCAATTTCTCAGTTTGCCTCTGTGAAGATATTTAAGAAAAGCACAGCTGTGCTGTATTTTCATCTTAAGGTGGACCATGTACAAGGCATATAAGGTATAATATTAATTCTGTCATTCCTGAAAAACATCTCTGTTGTTAAATAGTAACTAAGAAGAAATGAGAACAACATCAAAGAAGTTAGTCAAAGAAAACAGCTTTAAAGCAAACCCCAGTCTCTTTCAAGTCGATACTGCTACACATACAACTTAACATGGAGTTCCTACTAGCAGTTGACTTCATGAAAACTTATTTTCCTATCTGCATCTGTACATTACTTGAGGGAAAAATATCACCTATTTTACTAGACTGGTTTTCAATAAATATACCATAGTACAGGGATCTCATGCACCATGTCAGATCATCAAGTATTTTTTAGTTAGAAGTTTCTTCAATTTTGTCTCTTTTTTGCTTACTATTAGCACTACTATTTTCCCCAACAAGTAACAAAATTACACAAGAGAACAACGATAATTTTTGCAATCTGAAAAAGGAAAACAGTTGTTAGTTTTTGATATGATCCTATGCTTACAATGAGTGCATCAAAGCAACTAGAGGATGACAACTAGTATTACTTCTCTTCTGGCTTCATCTGAACAGCGACAGTTTATGTAAGCTATCATATAAATACCTTCATTCTAAATGGCAGTAACTTACCACTGAACGTACATAGTTGTATTCCACAAGTATAGCTCTTGCACAATTGTTGATGTGTTTAAAACGATCTGGTCCTAACAGAATACCTCCATACCAGCGGGATACCACAACTAACACATTGTGGACGTTCAAAATCTGTTTTAAAAAAAAAAAAAAGTTTTTTCCTTTAGGAAGCTAGTTTTGCTCTTGACATCTGTCTTAAACATAGAAAAAACTTACTTTTTTGTGCTTTTAGGAGGAATTTACAGTCAGCTCTGTTTCACACAGAGAAGTTACCACAGAATTGTTGACTTGTCTTTATCTGGTACCCTGTGTTAAGTGTCCCTTTTGAGCTTTTGCCCAAAAGTAAATTCAAAGTAGAATGAGTCAATATATCCCTCAGAGAGGGGTAAAGCTATCTCACGTGCACTGCAGTTGCTCGTCCGTGCGTCAAAGGCCTCAGATACTATTTATAGAGACACCTAACCGAGTTACACATTATTTTTTGGTATGGCACATTGTTTTTTCTCAAGAACCTCTGTTACTAAGCAGATCATCTATGCACATTCTTGAAATGAAGGTGGATGAGGTTAATGACACCCAGGGGACAGTCAAATGAGGCATTGTTCACACGGATACTTGAAATGCCATAGCTAGTATTGCTGCCATTTGCAGGATTTCAGCAACAGCATCTGGAGAATACACAAAACCTCTGAATCTTCCAGGTTTGAGTCATGATCCCTTACCACCTAGCAGTAGCTTTCCAAATTCCAAAGAGCATATATATACACATATTTCATGCTGATGATCTTTATTTATTAAGTCCAGTCCCAGCGAATAGGACTGAAAGAAACTAAACGGTTATATAGCGTCTTCAAAACTATCAGCAATCAAGGAAAGAATTAATCAGAAGGTAAAACGATGATTTCTTTTACTGCTGTTTACGGTAAGAAACATGGAAGACCTTCAACCTTCATTTTTCACAATATCTAAACGCGACTTGACAAGACTTGAAAACTATCATTTATTCTGCCTTAGAGCAATTCTCTCCTAAAAAGATCGCCATCACCAGCAGCAAACAAACATTAGAAAGACAGTGAATACCAATTGTCTAAATATAGGAGAAAAACGTATGTCTTGCCAAAATATCAACTCTTTGCTGCCTTTGAAAAATCCCAGTTCCCAAGTTACCCTGAAGTCTCAAAGATCAAACTGCAAGTAACGATTAGTGTTGGTTTAGTTCATCCTTTGTATAAAACCATCAGCTTGTGCAGGTTTGCCATACCTGATCAAAGTAAAGAGCTAGAAACTGCCCAGTCAGAGTCACCTTAGGAAGCCACATGAAAGCTAATACAAATGGAAGCACAACGGCCCAGGTATCACTGTTTAAGTTAGATTTATATTGCTTGCATGGAAACATGTAGTGACAACCCTGAGTTACCATTTTCGCTCAAATTAGCGTTGCATGAATAGTGACCACGATCCTGAATTTGGCCCTCAGACTGAGAAGTCTAAAATCTCTGTGGAAAGTCTTCACTTAAAAACAGCTTACTCTTTGACCCTGCACAGCACTACACTAATGCCTAAAGATGGCTTGGAGCCAAACAGAGCAAACACAGTTTTATCTGCATGCAGCTGAGCAAAAATACCATGCTCTGCAAGTTACATAGTGGTTTGGTGGAGTGGAAGAGGTGGAAAACCCCTTAAGAGGCAGCTATCAATAAGCAGATAAACACCACTCATGACCTCCATAAGGAGAAAAAAAAAAGGTATGAGTAATCTGAACAATAATATCAGAAGATTCTACCTTTGTTTGTGAAGACAGAAATATTCTTTCAATTTTAAAATAAAAAGGATAACGTAAAAAATACAAAGAAGGATTGGGGAAGTTTCTGTGACAGGCATTTTCTACTCTTACATATCAGCAATAAAGTCCATTTATAGCAATTGTTCACGGTAAACAGGATGTTAAACATAGCTGGGATTTTTTTTAACCCTAACTTTAAATCTAAAGAGTTAATCTGCAATACTGTTTCTTGTAACCAGAAAATGCTATCTTGACTGAAGTGTTAGGTCTATCTGAAACAAGGGAAGATTTCTAGTGCAGAAAACTGTAACTACAGCAGCAATAAAGGGATTAAACCACTTAATTTTCAAGCCCGTTATCACTCGTAAGCATTTATACGAGAAAAATGAAAAGAACTATCTGAACACCCAGAAATAAGCCCATAAACTATTTTAATCTTTTCCTAGTTGTGGAAATTCTGCTCTTCTGATCCCTACGGAAGTACTCTCCCAAAACAAATATACTCCAGTAATTAGGACCGCAGATGGAGAGAAATGATCCACTCAATTTAGACCCATTCACATACGAAAGACAACACTTCATGTCATTTCCTAAACTTGATTTCTATGGAGTGCTAAGAGCCTGGACATTGTAAATTTGACAACTTTCAAAAGGATACATTAACAGACTGAAAAATCCCTGCGCTCAGTATAGCTCAGAATAAATCAGGTACCTCCAAGAACAGTAACTGGAAAGTTGTTTCTTTACGTTATTTCTTTATTATAATAAAGTCCTCACACCTACCACCTATGCTTGCATATATTACACAAAATTAGATTTAGCTTGCCAAGTCAAGTTTAAGTTACTTAGGAAGTTTCAAAAAGTTCTAAATAAAAATTATAATTGATTGAAGTACTTTGACAATTTGTTTCAGAAATAAACTTTGAAATCAAAAAGTAAGTTTTATAACAGTCTCCAAGAGCAAGTGGTAGAAATGGTGTTGCTTAACGTGCTCTACAGCACGTTAAGCAAGAGAATATGCAAGCTGGAAAAGGATGGAAAAAGAAAACCCATGTTCTGAAGGCGAGAGTAATCTAAAGTAGAAGCAAAAATACCCATAGAGTTAAATAACTTAACGCACAGCATAAAATGTACTTAGCTGTTCCCTGTAGTTCAGGTATTTCACTTGGGGTACTACTGAGGGGCTTGTGTCACGCTAGCGAATCACAATTTACCAATCCCAATTCACTTTTAGTAGTAACTTTGCTGAGGGAATATTATTTCAATCCCTGAAAACTAAGAAATATGCAAACATGAGGGCTGAGGATCCAGAACTGGAAACCGCACAAAGAAATAGAGAAAATTAATAGAACAACTTCCTCATCCACACTACCTTTTCCATTTGAGGTCCTACTCTGCAGTTTCAAATAGTACTGCTTTTTTACTAAGAATAATACAAGGAGACTGAATGAAAGATTGAGCTTAGGTCAGCTGTTCTGTCCTGTCAATCAGTTTATTTCAGTCTTCATTTTCTGTATACTTACACCACATAGTGAGCATAGGAATCAAAATTTAATTCCCTTTTGAACTGTTCAAACTATTAACACAATCTACGAACAGTACTCATTTTTATGATCAAAGAGTTGGAAGACCCAATTTATTATATGCATGCAGCAGTCTATACTTCTCTCTTTCATGCCCGAGAAAACAATCACCGATTGGACAAAGAGCAGAGCAAGAGCTAAATAAACTTGTATAAATTTATTTACACTGCTGTGATTTTAAAAGTCTATTTAAGACTGCCAGAAGTCAAAGTTGAATCCCTATAACCTGCATGAGATGAAGAAGGCGTCCCCCTGCCGCTGTCTCCCCATCATCTTCACAATCCTGTAAGAAGGTCTGCTTATCTCCACAGTATATTCTTAAAAAAAAAAAAAAAAAAAAAAAGTGAAAATAGAATGGATTTCAAAAATGTCAGTCAATGAACATTTGCAGATGATTCCTGAAGTCTCAAAAATCCTTCATAAACACGTGGATCAATTCTGCTTCCTTACTAAGGGCATTTACACGTAAACAGGATGAGGCTTAGGGTAAACCACAAATTTTTATCTGTACAGTGTAACATGTGTTGAGAAGCTTCTACAAATATTTTTGACTACCTCAAGTTAACTCCCAGCTCATTACCAGTGTAAGGCCCCTATTAAGAAAAACCCTTAGGTTTTCAGCCTAATCTTAGCTGAAACCAACTCTTATCAGATACAAGTACGAATTATGGGGTAGGAATGGACTGGGAAGAAGTCTGATGAAACTACTGTCAATAATTAGTTAAGTCTAGATTTCAGGAGCAGTGTGAAACTATTACTGAAATTCAGCTTCAGATTCTCCAGATTCTCCATGCTATCCACTGAGCCTTCTTCCAGAGCAAAGCTGTGACAGGGTATGGCACAGCTGAAGGTTTATACAGGGAGCACTCCAGAAGCCTTTGGAGCCTGCTGTTTCATACAAAGGAATGCAGCCTAGGTCTTAATTTTCCAAAAAGTAATCCTCACAGAGATCTACTGTTTGTTACCCACCCAACTGATTTCATAACTTCTGCATTTACACATGACAGTGACAGAGGCTTATGGTACCAGACGAAAAATATGAAGCAACAAGAATGTCTCTGCTACCTTTTTAAAGTGTGTTTAGATAGCACGAGTGCAAGGAGTCAGATTAGCAGCAGCAGTGACAATAAAAACCCTCTCTTTATAGAAACTTTTAACTTCAGTAGACTCGTTGGTGAAGTAAGCTTTCAGTTGCTCTCATTTTCATGTGTCACTAGCATCACTCTAAAATGTGAGTTGAATGGATTGGTTTTCATACATGCTGTTTCAGATGACTAGTTCCTCTAGTAATGAAAGAATGAAAGGATTCCTTTCACTGTTAGTTAGGTTCCTCAAAAAACCTACATCACTCTACTTGGACTGAGACCTATTCATCGCATATAAGCTATGTTTGCAGAAGATGACAGAGATGGACCATTGCAAAACTCTTTTTACCTGTTTCTCACTTTCCTTGAAGTTTCAAGTATTTCTGCAGAAATTTCATATGCCAGATGTCTGCCTCAGGCTTTCAGTTTTAACTCTTATTTGAGCTAAAACATTTCAGTCATTTCCAAATATAAGGTCGGGAATAAAAAGTTACTTTGCAGATAAAAAAAATAATAATAATAGACACTTATTTTGGGATGGTGTAGCATTTCCATGCTCTCACGTCCTATACAAAATATAACAATATGTATTCAAATCCACTTATAGGCTTTCTTTTTATTCCTAATGCTGTTTTACTACTATAACATATTTTCTACTATATGTCTTACTTTCTTGATCTCAAATTCAAAATAAAGCCTAAAAACTTTAAAATACAAATAAGAAGCCTTCTCCTGTACAGATTTAATCGCAAAGAATAAAATCCGATGGATTTTACTTTTCTCCCGTCCTGCATCCACTTGTCAAAGAACCCTGAAAAAATCACTATTTAGCTCTCACCTGTAGGCATATATGTTGTGGGTAGCGCTCGCAATTTTCTTATTCTCATATAATTTTTCAAGAACTCTCTTCACCTTTAAAGAAAAAAAAAACAGAAATAAATTTGCTTTTACAATGGGGTTTTTGTACACCCCATCTCAATTGGATTGCTCAACAAATGCCCGCTTTTTAACAACACAATGAAACAGTTTTAAACTTTGACGCATTCAGCAATAAAATCTATTAAATATTCAACGTACTAATTCAAGGAGTAGTTTCTCAGCACCCTAATGCTAGTCTCAAACTATTTTTCTAGAATATTGAAAACTGCTGTTTTTTGAATTAGAACACTGCATGCTTAATTATTGCCGAATATGTAAAAGTGCTGAACTGTTTCATTAAACAGACAGCAAGATTTAGAAAACATTTTCAAAACAATATTAAATATGAATTGCACCTAACAACTTATTTCAAATATAACACTAAGCTGGAATAATATGACACAACTCGACATATGTGTTTATATTACACACTGCTTTTACCAGTGTCATGAAAACACGAGAGGTTTAGAAAGTTCTACCACGTTTCACTTTAAGACTTTCTTTTTTTCATACTTACTGTTTTCAGTGTTTCCTTTTCACAGAAAGAATCAGAAAAATACATTCTCATTAAAGGTCAGAAAGTGTGAGCGTTTCCCAAACCATAGATGTTCCCACCACATCTATCTCTCTGCTCTTAAGCAGTATGAAATTCAAAACATGTATCAATATTACTTTATCTTCTGTTTCTAATTAAACAAGTTAGCAGTTGTTCAACCCTTATTAGCTTGATCTAGCAAAGAGGAGGGCTTTGACCAAGATATTGTTTTAATAGATAATATATAATTGATATTACTTTGAGCAAAGCACTACTGAAGTTGAGAAAGCTTGGGAAAACATGCCAGACAAGCAAATTGCCTTCCATTCAAAAGGAAAATGTCTCTGAGGAGTAATCAATTTACACATTTAGTATCTGTCCTAGCTATACTATGCCATTTCCAATTCTTCCGGAAGAAATTCAAGTAACAACCTATAAAAATTACCTCAAATATAAGATTCCTCAGTGAAAAAATCCAAGAACAATGTACATTTTAAGCATTAGAATGAGCCAAAAGTAGACAAGGAAGAGCAATGGTACTAAGTCTAGATTGCTACCTGAAATATACCTATCGCTTTCTTTTCCCATATGTTTTATGGTAGCATATTGTATTATATAAATAACTATAGTATTACTCTGGCTGTCACTGAAATCTACAGTAGCAGTGAAATTCCATTATAAAAAATATTCAATAAAAGAATTTACACAGCAGTCTATGGACTGTACAGAAAATCAATGCCATTACAACATACAGATGATGCAGATAAAGTATTAAGGACACATACTAACCCCTTCACAGTTGATAAAGAAGGTAGTTTTCATTACAGGTGCAATTTCTACCCTGCTCTTCACCCTTCCTGGCTTTCTTTCAGAAAAATGAATCCATACCAAAACAAAAGTGCCCCGCAGTCTGGAGACCGATCAAGTCTCACTGTGCAGCAAGAGTCAATGAAACAAGATGGATTTGACCTTTGGGGAAGTGCTCTACCTTTATACTCACCATATACCAAGAAGTCCTGACCTGAAATTCCTACGTCTATTGAGTTATGCTGTCTTTAAAGAGAAGTAAAGAAAGAAGAAATTAAGAATGTCTTCTTACGCAAAAGTAAAATTACTAACCTGCTTTAAGTAAATACTCTTTCTTGACACAGATATGCCCTTTTGGAAACTTATGTCTGCTGGTATGGATTTCCTCTAAGTAGCAACTGTCTTACCCATAAATCATCATCAATGAGCAACAGTATTGTAGAAGGAGAAAAGGAGATAGGCCAATGATTCTGATTTCCTCCCCTTCTGAAGCAACGCTGTTCATAGGGACTGAGCACAGCTGAGAAAACCCTTGAAGTTCAGCGCTACTTTAATGAAAACGTAATGGAGTGTTTAATGTAAGGGAGTGTTTTAAAACCCTGATTTATTCCATAATAAGCCTAAAAACATAATTACTTTCACATTACAAACAGTGAAAGAACAGCTCAAGAAACCTGAAGCTGGGTTCACAAAGCTAAAGTTGTATCCAAATAAAGAAAAACATAACAAGAAGGCATAGATGGCAAGATAGACATGACAAGCATACCGAGGCAAGCCAAACTTTTTGGAGGTGTCAAAATGAAAGTAATAAGGATATTTTTTTCAAACACATAAGAAACGGAAGCCTACCCAAAATTTGTATTGCCAACACATAAGTTTAGTATGAAAGAAACACTCAAACATATAGCTGTAGCACAAAAACTAAACGGTTGCGTTAACATTTGTGAACTTAAATGGTCAGACAAAGATGACATAGTGGCGGCGACTTACTGCAAAGCTAGGTTTTAGAACAAGCTGATAAAACGAATGGAAAAAAATCAGTAGAATCAGATCACATTTTTATTCAAAAGTTTTAAAGGAATTTGAGTATGAAGCTATCAAACTACGACTAAGGTATCTAACCTACCAGTTAAAATTGCTTCTGCAGCAGAGGAATGCAAGGTGACTAGCATAATACCAACATTTCAAAAGTACTCTAGAAAGGAGTCAGGGAAGTTAAGACCAACAAGTCTTACGTTCCTACTAGGCAAACTAACAGAAGGTGAAACAAAAAACAGAATCAATGGACAGCCATATCACATTAAAAGGAAGATACAGCTTTTGTATAGGAAATTATGCCTCAAAAACGCGTCAACAATCTTTCACAGTCACTGAGCCACGTGCGTCCAGTTGATCTAGTCTACCTGGAATCTCCAAAAGCATTTCACAAGGTCCCTCGCCAAAGATTCTTCAAATAAAAGGAAGAACTGGATAAAAGTAAAGATGAAAATCCTCTTTTTCTTATCATTAAAACTTGGTTAATGGTAAGAAAAGGTGAGTAGATCAGTAGTTTCCAGACTAAGTGGAAATCACCCATGGAGATCACGTTAATAAAGGCAAAACGATGTAAAGGCAACTCCAAACTCATCTCAGAAAGAGATCTTGAGGTTATGGCAGACATTTCTATGAAAATATCAGGATCAGTGCTCAGTAGAGGCCAAACAAGCAAACTGAAAGGTATTACTAGGAAAAGAACATGGAAAAGAGAAAACTTCACATCACTCTAAGTCCTTGGTGTGATTGCATCTTGAATGTTGTGTATAATTCCAGACTGCATCTCAAAAAGTATATAGAAGGGAAATAAGCAGAAGGAAAATAAATACACGTACAGAATCACCTCCACATAAGAAGTACCAAAACAGATCAGGGCGCTTCAGCCTAGAAAGTAGGAAACTAAAGTCTATAAAATATGATAGACACCTATAAAACTCAACTGCATAGAAGAAGTAAGAGGTAATTATTATTTAGTTTCTGTGCCATGACAAACAGTAAGGGGACAACAAATGAAATTATGATGAACCGATCACAGTAAACACAGGAAGGTGCATTTTCATATGAAGTTGTGGATTCTAAAAGTTAATTCTGGTTCAAAAAGCAAGGAAACAATTTCCCTAAACAAACAAACAAAAAGAAAAAACAAAAAGAAAAAAAAATCAGGAGTATTAAACACGAGGATGCCTTCTTTGTCTTGTGTTAAATTGCTGAAAGATGGGATGTATGACGAGAAACAAAATATGGCTAGCCCACCTGGGTATACATCCACTACTTGTCCCTACCACAGACAGCTGCACTGATTGACATGAACTAAAGCAGACATTCCCACTGATTGTAGGCAAATACAACTGTACAACCATGCTGACCTCTCTCACTTAATTCCAGATGAAGATTTGCTTATGCATTTTATTCAAGTTTATTTTTCTATAAAATGTTTTCTCTAGAAAGAGAGTCATGAAATCATTTTAATTCATTTTCCAAGCGGCATATGGCAGGTCCAGTAGCTTCCAAGTATCATATGACAAGCTATTAACATCCAAAAGGCAAATATCAGTGTTCTTATTCTCTCTCTTACACGTAAGGCACTTCACAGGAAGAAATAGCAATAACAACCCACTTCAACGATAAAACTGGAAAACTACTGGGAAGCATTGTAGAGTAATTATTTAGCTGATAACGAAAGCCAATAACTGATGAGTACTCAGACAATATTAGCCCATAAAGATACAAAGAAAGAAATAAACATGCAGCTAATTCCAAGTATTTCAGTAACGTTTTGTCAAAGGATAGACAAAAACCTGTAAGAGCCTGTTCCTCAATCTCTACTAACTTGTCGAGGTGTCACCACAGGAGCCAGATGTGCCTGGAAGGTACTCCTTCGGTCTGTGATTGGGTTTCCATGATGTATCGATGGCAGTTCTTCATCTACAGAACACAAACAAGGAAACGTTTCTTTTCTTTTTAGGGTACTGGAACAATATATATGGCTACATAAGTAAAGAATGCCTTAACTTTAAAAAAGGGACTCATTTAAGTATACAAGCACACATACAGAACCACCAAAAATATGCAGTTTTTTGTAATAGTTAATCTTTATTGTAATTTTTAATGTTATTGATTTGCATTACTCAAACAGTGAGCAGAAAAATAGAAACTTAAGGCCTCTCTCTTCCAAACGATTTCATCAGAATTAAAAAGGAAATATTTTTTACCTTCCTGGCTTTCAGAGGTAATAAAATTCAACATTTTCACTGAATCTTCCTGAACCGGCTGATAATCCAGGAGAAAACCATTTTCATTATCTTCATCAACTTCTTCACTAGTTTTCTTAATATCTGGTTCTGCTAACATAGTAGTAGAATTTATGAAGACATTTTTTGGAGAATAATCAATACAACATTTCCAGTAATTTTTCCTCAAATTACAAAACGCAGAATGATAATATTAATTACAGTAAAATCAGAAATGTTTAGTCCAGCATTAGCTAAAATCACGCCTAGAATTAGGAATAGAATACTCATGGTATGGGATCCACGTGCAATCAGTTACATAATATCTTCTGTTTTAATACTAATTAACACTATTTCTAAGACAAAAAGAACATCAACGTTTACATTTTCCATTAAATGTTTACACTGTGACTGTTAATCTAATCTGAATTTAGAGTCCAAAATAGTCTTCAGTCCAGAGTGCTTCAGTCATTTGTTGGTCATTTCTGGAAAAATGTAAAGCTATGGTTCAATGCTACTGAACAAGATTATGAAACCATTAAATTTGAAACATCTCTCTGGACATTTTTCAGCTGCTCTAGGAGTTCTGCAGTCGTATTTTGCTTCATGTAAAGGACATATGCAAAATAACAAATAAATATTAGCAAAAGGCTAAATATCATACACTTCCATCGCTCAGGCAACTGGATTTAGAGAGAGTCTACCATACAGACAAGTTAGTATATCACAATCTAGTTATCTATTTAGAGAGCCTATGATGCAGTTTTTGTAACATAGGTGTTTTCCAATAAAAAAGAAGAGATGCAACAGAGCATGCTAAAAAGGCCTAGAAAAATTATTAGTTGAAGCAGAAGCCATAATATCCAAATACCCAACAAACTTCCAATACTGTCACTAAAACTTTCACTTTCCAATAACTATTCCTTTAGTCATGCCAATGAGAAATGATTTTTAGAATTCTTTTCATGTAGCACCAAAATGCACAGTTTATTAAAAGAGTAAAACTAGACCTTACTAGGAAGAAGCACTGAAAACTGTTTTTTCTCTTCAGTCGTTTACTCCTCAAGGAACTAAGCTATTCTTACATTTGTTTCCTTTTGCCAAAAGTGCATATATGTACGTCTCTCATGCATTTAATAGCAGATTAGCACTTTAATGCAAAAGAAAAAAGCTTTTCAAAAGAATGACTGTGAATTTACACAAATTCTGTCACTGTAAGCAACAGTGTGTACCTCCTTGCAACAGTAGAAGAATCACTGCAACTCTAGTGATCATGCACGTTTTCATCCCAATATAGCAGAACGCAACTGAGACAGAATACAATCATGTGTCTGCATATTCCACTGAAGTGTCTCTTCTCTTTAGGCTATTCCCAATCATCCAAGAGCGTACTCAACACCAGAAGTTTAACTACTGCTATGAATGACTGATACAGAATAGAGAACAGCGCACGATGTACCTGCTATACTGAACTCTGCTATCATGGAAGTAATTTTATTCCTAGGAGGAGTGACATCCTTCTTCTAGTCCACTGAGACCCTCCCCCTTTTCTTTTTTTCCCATTGCTTTTTAAAAAGGAAAATCATTGTGCCAAAAAAATAAGCCATAAAATTAGAGACTGCTGTTATCTTTTATCTAGATCCAATACAAAACCAGATATAAAGCTTTAAGTCACAGTGAAATCCTACTTTGCAATTAAACCAGAAGTAAATTAAAAAAATACTTATTTTCTGAAGTACCCGGATCTGATGACTGTGCCTTTTCTATCAGAACTTCTCGTATCTTCTCCACCCATAAATAAAGAATACTTTCACCAAGGTTCTGTCTGGAAGTTATTTAAAATTCACAATGAATAAGAATCCTTTTTTTGAAGATTCCACTTGGAAAGTATCTATATTAAATAACATGCAGATTTCAGACAAGCAAAAATAGAACATTATAGTCTAGCGAGATAAAGAACTTCGACAGGCTTCTTTAAAGGTCTGTTTAGGTAGTTCACTGCATGAAACAGCTGACATCTGCATCATTAGATACTGTCTTTGCGGCTTGCTTTGACATTAAAAGCATCAACGATGGAGGAAAACAGGCAACTGATGGAAACTGGCCACAGAGAAAAGTGAAAGCAACTGAGAAAAGGGTAAGTGGTGCCATCTCCCCTATCGAGTAATTTTTTGAAAGAATCCTAAGCGAGGGTGTCTAGCCTCAGAGCTTTCTTTGGGTCAGTTGTTCTCTACAAAAAAGTGCTGTACTGCCAGTGGTGAGCTCCTTCAGCTGCTCTGTGGCTGTAGGAGAGTATTCCCCCTTTATGTTTGCAGTGGCTCTTCCTTGGAAAGGTGCCCCTCTTTTCCCACTCACGCATTCAGAACACACATCTGGGGTTGAGTTTGCGGGACTGCAGAGTACAGCAGTGGCAGTAGACAAAATGGAGCACTGGATAGATGGGCTAGAGTTTGGGTGAGGAGCAGTCCTGTAGAAAGGGAGGAGAGGTAAGGATTTACGTCTGGGAGTCCTTACGTAGGGGGCACCAGCATAAACATATGCTTTTTATGTGCAGGTTCAGAGCTAAGAAGTGTTGCCTTTGTGCACAGCAGGACCCAAACAACCCAAAATACGTTTAAAACAGTGTCCCAAAAAGTTATTTTCCCAATATTTTGATACGAGTTGTTCATGTTTGTCTGAAAAGCAAAACCGAAGATTCAGAGCCTTAGCTAACTCACAGATTCTCATTAAAAATTTTACACTTACTGCCACCATCTGGGGCAACATGTAAGTACAGATCCATAACAACATTATATATTTAAAGGCTTACTTTGCTAATCGTGCACAGCACTATTGCTGAATAAAATCAGAAATTCAAAAAGATATACGTATTTCAAGAAAAATATTCAAGGAACAGTAAGGATTATAGCTTGGTCAAATTTGGGCTGTCAAAATCTGGAAAGATTCCAGAACAAGTCAGTGCCCTACTTCATGCTTCTGCTTATCATATAGAAGCACCATTTCAATACATGAAGAATTATATTTGTTTTAATTATAACATTTTAACTACAGAATCAAGAATTAAACTTCACAGTAGTTCTCTGAAATATATATACCATTTCCTATCTCATAGCATATTTCTCAATATGGAGTTGTTATTAGGAAATGCTTTGGAATAGGAGAGAGCATGAATATGATTTCTCTGCTGTGAGCAAGTAACTAGCAATTTCTACTGTTATAACCCAATTTCAACTTTCATTCATTATTAACAAGTTACACTTAGTCTTAAAGGTCATCTTTCTACGCTGCTTTTTTTCTTGTCACTTAGGTATCTAAGTCTTGAAACAAAGCTTTGTACTGGAATAAAATTTTTACCTTGAGAATATTAAAAAAATCCACATATTTGTTACATTTTTAAGTTCTTCGGGTCTCCCCAAATTGACTTGTGATCTGTAATATCTGCTTCTCCCACCTCATTATGAAGACTAGTGACTGACAGTGTAGTTCAAATTGTCTTAGATTGCAAAAGTAGGTAGTCTAGATCATTAGGGATTGGAAGCCAGGTAGACCACTTAAACAATTGCTAAAAAAAACACCTGCAAATCATGCAGAGTACCTATGTTACCATGCAGAGCACCTACGTTTACCTGATAATTATCCAGATAATTACTCAGACCTTTGGATAGATCAAAGACTTTCAAGGAATACTCTGTGCATCAGTGACTACTGCAGGAGTGCAACACTTAGTTTAAGCTGAGCTAGCGTTACATTACATTGGAGGTCGTGGTTTGAAACACAGTCTAAAATGACATACACAGCCTAATGTAGAAACACATTCATTTTCTGCTGAATAAATAAAAATAACAGGAGAGCAGGGAGGCTTCTCAACAGCAATTGATACAGACAAAACAAAGCTCCCAGGGACCGACCTAACAGCATAATTTACACAATCTACAAGACCACTGCAAAGAAGAGTGCTTCAGAAGTACACTATTCCTCACTGCAGTCGTTATGTGGCAACTTGCTCCAGATGCTCAGGACAAAGTACAGGAAAAACCTGCAGCAGCTCTACCCTTTGTAGAGACTCCTGCAACTCAGGTGCCTAAGCAGAGAGTTACGGTCAATCTCTGTTCCTTCTGCACCACTGAATATTTGTGGTTAATATGATCCCACATAACTTTTTACTGGGAATCCTTTTCCATTTTTAAAACTTCAAATTCTATTTTGCTTGCTTAAATTGTCTGCTACTTAATTAAGAAACTCAGTTACCCAAGGCAATGGAGTAATTAGATAAAAAAACCCTCATCCAAGCTACAGTACTGTCTGTCTTATAGTATGCCAATAAAAAAATTAATATTTATGTTCAGATTTCAGTATTTTGGGCATAACCATTCTCACTTATGACATATTTCAGTTTCACTTAGTCTATATCATCTTTGGCATCTAAAAGGATGAAATAAACTCTATACAATTACTACGGTAATTACCTCAATTTCACAGCACTTCATATAATTTGAGTATTTCTAAATGTTATGTTTATTCTCATGCATTATGAGTTATTGCTAAGCTGCACGCCGGGATAATAAACTGTCTCTGTTACTTTATAGTTAATAGATTCTACATGTGGTTTAATTTATGTTAAAAATGCACTCATTCCTTAACTGAAATACTGCTTTTTAATACAAAATTGTTTTGCCTCTTTGCTCTAAGATATCAACAAATATTTTCACATCTTACAGTTTAATATCCAAATACATAACAGATGGAGAAATCTTGCACTTCATAGCACCAGATTCTTTATGAATCTCATAAATTCTAAAGGACCACAGATTAGAAGGCAAAATGAAGGCTTTTATCCATAAAGAGCCCCAGGTCTAAACAACATGAAAGAAATAAGTCTGAGGATTTAACACACTTAGTTCTCACAAAATGTTAAGTATAGTAAATATACAGCATATTTGACTCTTTGATTTATAAAATAAACTTACTTTTGTATGGCAATAATCATTTTCGGTACATAAAAACACACATAGAGCATGACATGAAACTGGAAATCCATTGTCTCCTTTTAATATATTCCACTGTCTATCACTTACACGTATATTTCTTCCAAGCTATTTGCTAGTTCCACATAATCCTGTCCTCGAAGCCAAGAGGCACTAGGATGAAAAGACATACAATGAAAATAGTACCCATACACTGATTCCAGCCTCTCTACTGAGATCAACAAATGTTCGTTTTAAAATAAACGTGACAGAAAACACAGAAGCAAACTTTTGTCAAACATTCGTGCTGAACATGATTTCACTTTTAAAAATATTGGTAAAACCAGGAGCATGTAGTTTCCTTTCAAAACTCAGTCTTTGGACTTACGCCCACCTCAGGTAAGAAAGCTGGACTCATTTTTCATTGTAGGCCACTGTCACTCCAGAGTCGCCTTGTGTATTACTAGCTTTCTTTTCTGGCTCCTTCAGCACGATAGCACCTCTTACATTTACAGTGACCCTTCAGTTTTGTACTGAAGATCCTCCTGGTCTCACATTAAACTATACTCAGTCTCAAGTCTACCATCACTATCTTCTATTGTCCTAGCAATAAACTAAAACGCTGATAGACATGTTCTGTATCACGCCACGCAGGCTTGGTCCCTCTGTCATTGGAATCAGGGATCTGGCTGGCTCGTCTCCATTGCCTTTTGGCTTACATATCAGGACTTCCTTCTTACAGGAACCAAGGCATGTGAGGAGCAGGGAAGGAAAAGAGTAAAATGGCTTGTGTCCTTGGTTCCACCCCAAACGAGTCAGTGCTCAGACAAAAAACATGCCCGATAATCTGAAAGAAGGATCCAGAAAAGAGGGGTACTCAGGGAAACAGCGAGACATCAGCGTCCAACATAACAAGCAACAGTCATCATATTGCCACAGTCTAATTGTTGCCTTGCAACAAAATAACATTTTCCCAAGAAGACTTCTGAGGGAAGAAAATGAATTATCGTTAAGAGCTCCATGAGGCAGGCTTGGAAGAAAAAGTAAATATTCCTGCTTGAAACATCCCCATCCCCAGGATATTTTAATTCAAGGAGTCATCTTAACCGAACTTCAACTTACATTTTAAACAATTAAAGTGGTAATTCAGAAAAGAGATATAAACATTTAAAAAGAAAAAAATTCTTGACCAGAAATTTCACTTACTTTAGCTGATAAATAGGCGGCTCTGCAGCTGGATATCCTGGAGGCAAAACTACCTGAAAGAAACTCGGTGTAAATATTTACTGGACTACTCCTCTCAACTACCTGAGCTGTACTTATAGACTCTGATGCGGAGCATTAGGGTAACAATTAGTGTTCCAAATGAAGAAAATAGTTGGCTTTGTTGTTACAGAATGACGAAAACCTTTATGTCTATATTTAGAATTCCAATAACTGTTATACATACAAATAATATATTTCATAAAGTAATCTTTAGGGATGAAATATGTAAATAAAAGCGCAAAAGAAACTTGGAAGGAGCTACATGCATGGCTGTTGGATTTATTTAAGGGGCTCTGTACTTCTATAATTAGACACTTCAGAGTTACTTCCTCTAAATAAAACTATTTTCAGTGCTGTAAACACACAGTAGCAAGTTACTCAGTTAAGATGATCTGACTTCAGTTTGTCTCCAAGCTTCATAGAAAGTATGTCTAGAAGCAGCTGCAGCTGGTTCACTCAGTTTTCCTATGCAAAGCCAATGTAAAAAAATAATTTAAAGAGGAGACTTGCGGAAAACCACTTAAATTAGTTTTGGACAGGTGTGGAATTAGGCTATGCAACGTTACATGAAATGTTACAAGCACACTGATGTGTTACAGGAACCATCACTGAGAAGTCTATGAAGCACTCTGATCCAGAAGCTTGTTGATCCATATTGAATCCTATTTAAAAGGGTTTCATGCAGACACAAGGTTTTGTGGGGGGGGGGGGGGGGGGGGGAAGGGTCCAACAGCATAATCTGTGCCAAACTCTTTAACAATACTATACCTGCAGACAGAGGGTCCATTTTGGTTGTTCCAGACAATCACTGATCTTAATGCAATAGATTTTTTCATCTTCATCAACAATACACCAGTCTTCACCATATATGGATGAAAGGGCCTCAATTTCATCAAGCTAGAAAAAGGGTACGTTAAAGTAAGTAATAATAATCTCTGTGTGCCAAGCATAATTTTAACACATGCTGCTCAACACTTCACTTACAAACGTGACAAAATTCACTACAGCTGACTCTACCAGAAGGCCACAAATACTGGGACGCCAATCAAGATTCACACTCTTAGGTAGACTTTGCTCAGTTCTCCCATACAAACAGCATCTTTTGTATTTCTGTGGATAATCTGTAACTCTTTATCAGTGACAAGGTCACTCGCGAAGCGGCTGCAACACATGCCTGCAGCTCCCAGTCAGTGCAACTCCTGGCTGGGTCATCATCCAGCAGCATAAAGATCCCCCAGACCTCAGCATTAGCTTTTGCTGTGTAAGACTGAGTAAAATTATCCAGTAAACCCCAGTAAAAAAATGGGCAACTACGTTCTTGCTGCTTTCAGTGTTATCTATTAAAAATCTGAAATGAACACCTTCAGTGCAAAATCGTAGTCACCTCTCAGGGCTTGAGCAAAGACAATCAAGCTGTCATTTGGACACTATCAAGGCCTACCGGCAAGAAGCTCCTCACGGGACTTGGGGTTCATGAGAGGCTACTTAAATCCACTCATTCTGATTCAGTGCTTACACTGACAGGACACGAGCTTCCCCCGAAACACAGAGCACGCCGCGGCCCAGCTCAGCGAGAACGATAAGCGTCACCGCCCTTCCATCCCCGCTGTAAGAGCCACCTCACGCCTCCAGCTTCCTCGGCGTTTTATCCCCTTTCCCTCTGGGCTGGCGCAGCCGTTGATGGCCGTTAGCGGCGGGCGGGAAGGAGGGGGGGGAGGGGCAGGCAGGGGGCTGCCCGCGCCCCGCGCGCCCCCCACGTGCCAGCCCCGCCCCCCGCCATGACGGAGGGGGCGGGGCTGTGCCGCCCGCCCGCGACCCTCCCCGCCTCGCACGCACGCTGCTCCCCGCTCGCGTTCTCCTCCCCCACGGCCGCTCACTTGCTGCTGGGCCGTCTCTGCCTCACTCGCCGCCATCGGTACCTGAGGGAAGACGGAGAGGAGGGAAAGGGCACCCCGCGGCCGATGGGAAGCAGTAGCGCGCATGCGCCGCCGGCGGAGTTTGCGCAGTAGCGGCGACGAAGCCGCCCGCCCTTCCCCTGCCAGCACCCTCTCCCGGGGGGGGGGAGCGCATGCGCAGTGCGCGTCAGTGGGGAGCCGCGTCGGCGTTGAGCGGCTGCGGTGTCCAAATAGCAGGCGGGTGCGGCGGCTCCACGCGCGGCTGGTAGCGCCCCTCCCTGTCTGGGTGGGTGCTTGCTGTGCGCTGCTGTCGTGTCTAGGAGCCCGGATCGCAACAGGCTGCCCCCTTGTGCTAGCAGGACAAAAGGGGAGAGGCGGCCGCTGCGGAGGACTCGCAAACTCGTGACACGAGAGAGCCGGCGGGCAGGGGTGGACCTAGGCCGCTCGCCTGCCCTCGTTGCAGGGCAGACGCTCGCTGTTACAGTGCGTGCGCTGCCCCAGCACAGTAGCAGCCAGTCTCCATTTAGGCTTATGCGCCCTACGAGAGATGTGCAAGGCCGCAGCCGCCGCGCTCCGTCGAGGACAAGGTGCCAAGCGGCCCAGGAAGGCGGCCGTGGGGCACCGCGGCGGGACGGCCGAGGGACCGAGAGGCGCCCCGGTCCTGGCCGAGGCACCGAGAGGCGCCCCGGTCCTGGCCGAGGCGGGCCGTGCCCCCTGGCGCTGCCAGAGCAGCAGGCCAGGCCTCTGCCCACGGCCTGCGCCCTGCAAGGCGCGGTGGCCAAGGACCTCTTTTAATTGCTGTCCCAATGCGTGCCTACAGTAAGCACCCCGAATAACTAGGTCCAGATACAAGTGTTATTAAATGGATAAATCTACTTGGGTCACATGCTGCCACAGAATTAAGATTCCGCTTGTCAGATGGTGTTTCCACCTTATGCATGACATCCTAGTTTTAAAATATACTGTGTAAGCAGTTGTGTTTCCGTGACAATTTCGTAGATACAGTAGTTTCAACCTGGTGCTTCTGTCTACCCAAATGAATAAGTGGCATTCTTGTAATTACATAATTTCTTCTCTTGTAATTACATAATTTCTTCTAAAAGACAATTACAGAAACATCATCGGTGTTGCATGAAATTTTCATTATATTTACAGAAATGCAATTCATTTCTCTAACATTGAGAAGTTTCCCATATCTGTTTTAAAGACAGAGCTGCTCAGTAAAGAATACAAGTTCTAAGGTCTCTCTTTTTGCTTTTGTGCAAAGTATGGGTGCCATCTTTTTCAGCAGTTTGTAGTTCCTGTGCTACCTTGCAATGTATTTTTGTACTGATTTAGTTGTGAAGAATTAAGGTTAAACTACGTTTTCCTCCTTCACAAATGCTGAGAGAATCTGCACGTGCTTCAGAGAACAGAATTATAATGCGGAACGATTGTGACAAAAAGGAGGTAACTGAGCAGAAACAAATACAGCACTGTGTTATCAGCTGAATAAATTCAGGATGGAAAACTACTGGTTAAGGAGACTTCCACATAAAAGGTTTGGAAGTTGTAATGAATCCCACATTAAGTATTCACCAATAATGTCCTGCCTTTGGTTAAAGGAGAACTATCTTACTGGGATGTCCAAATGCTTGTGAGGTAATATATGACATGTGATGTAATCCTGCTGTAGAGCTGCTAAAGCCACAGCTGGAATTGTGTCCAATTTTAACACTGCCCTTCAGGAAGGATGTGCACTAAATTAACAAAGCCTGAATTAAAGTGATAAAATCAGTCGCAAATCTAGAAAGTCTGTGTCATCTGAAAAGACTGGAGAGAAGGAGTTTTCTAGTTTCAAGAGAAGTCTGAGAGAGGTAAGCATCCTCCCTATGCTACAGATTGCGATGAAGAAGAGAACACATTGTTCTCATTGTCCACCCCAGAAAAGATGTGAAGTACTAGAGATTTAATTTGGATGTTAGGGAGATTCAGATCAGATGCTTGAAAGAATTTGCTAATAATGAAGTTAGTCATCCTGAGTAAAGGGAGGGATATGATAGCAGTCTTAAAGTACAGAAAATCTGGTGCAAAGATGAAGGCAACACTACGTACTGATGAAGCCACATATTACCTTAGATTGCAGCAAGGAGGATTCAGATAATTATGAGGAAAAGCTGAGCACTGAACAGTTTATTGAGGTGTCATCACTGAAAAGCTCTAAGAGAGGTTAGACCTGGATACAGTTAATCCTGGAAATGCAGTAGCTGAATGTGAAAGTAGTAATTCCTATGATGCTTATATACATATATTCTTGGGCTTGTAGTTCTACTAGAAAGTACCACTATTAAGTAAGACTCTAACCTGAGGGCAAAGAGTTCAGAGGGATGGTCTGGAGGCAAAATTTTGTTACATACTTGGAGCTAGATACAAGAAAAAAATTTCACACACCTTTTTGCTTCTAAATTTTAATTTAAATCAATTGGAATTTGGAATTATATTAGAACATGTTTTTAATGTGCATATCAGAACTTAACAGACACTATTATTGATGATACCCGAGCCAAAAATCTTAAATCCCAGGTTCATATGGCATGGGTGGAAGTTTGAAAAAATGTTCTTTTTCATAGTGAGTTAATCCAATCTGTACTAGCTGAAATTAAAAGAAAAACAGAACTCTGTCCTGATGTTATTTGAAAACTAATATATCTAAATAAATATAAACATATAATTGTTCCAAATCTGATAATTGGAAAGGTAATTTTTTCAAGATCGGCAAGGCTTCTGGCACTATCATTGTCTTCAGTGCCATGGCCAGAGTTGATTTAATTGTTCCTTGAATAATAGTGAAAAGAATGTACCCAGTCATGCAACACAAAAAAAAAACTCGAAGACTGAGATATATTGAACTGAATCTCACAGATATTTTGTCAGAAGTTGCCTACTCCACTTTTAATTCAAAAGAACACCCACATTCAAAACAACAAAAAAAAAAAAACCAGAGAAAGGACTTTGCTAACAATCTCCTTCTCACCATTGTCATCTATAACCCCTATAAAAGCATTGAAGGAGTTTGGCAGCCTACCGCTGGATCAGGAAGAGACTGTGCTGCATAAAAAGACATAGAAGAATAAAACATAAAAATTGCATGGATTGTAGACATCTCTCAGATTTCTCTGAGGAGCCTGTTATTTCCTTTCATTGTTAATTATAATTTTGTAAACCTTGCTGAACTGAAATGGAGACAAATGTAATTAGTGAATCTCCAACATGTTTATATATACTAAATTAATAACAGAGTAGCTAAATTGGTATGATGCAGAAAAGGATTTAACAGCTGATTCATAATAGCGAGGAGTGTCCCAAACTGATACTCTTCACAGCACTGCATGAGCTTTGACATTTAAAATGATGGCTAAGTCTAACCTTTGGTCTATTAGTTCTCTCTTTGTGAACCAGAGATAGCAAAAGAAAACATTCAAAGCTCAAATCAAAACAATTAAGCAAAAGAGCACCCTGAAGGTCAGGAAGTGGCTTAAATGACTAGAGGAAATGCAGCTCCTTTCTTCTGTCTTGCTGGGGCAAGATAGTATGCTTGGTCATTACTGATGCTTTTTTAGAACTAAAATCTAATCCTAGAGTACCAAAAGCTTAAGCCAGATAAGAATAATATTCATAAAGTTAAGGAAGAAATATTTACTATAATTTAGAAAGCTTAAACAAAAAGAACGCTATTTACATGCAAGACATGGAAAAGCTGCCAAGAGTTTGGAAAGAAAAAATTACGCAAACTGCAGCAATGCTTTTTGATTGAATATAATAATGTTTACATTCTATTTACCAACTCTGCCCAAAGGGGGGAGGTAAATAGCCACGTCCTTATGTTACTACAAAACAAAAGGAACTAGCTGAGCACAGATCATTCTCTATCTGTATATAACTTCAGGTCATATGAATTTTATTGGTCTAGCATTGCAAATGCCTTTGATAGTCAGTTTTTAAACTTTATGATCCAAGGCTTATAAGCCTTAGATTTGTATAATAAACCAAACTGGTATTTAATGGCTGTTAGGAAAATCGTACAGAGATTGACAGTGCATAGTAAATGCAAATTAGGGGTAAAATGCCAAAATTAGTACGAATGACAAGCTCTGATTTGTGACTAAGAATCACATGTAAAGCATACATCAGGAAATCTTAATTTCATTATTGTTGATGGGAGTTTGACTATTAACTTTTATGGAGCTACAATACGTAAACATAGAAGTATAATACAGGGATAACACACAGTATGTAAAATATAGAGAAGAACTACACATTTTAGTTAAACATCAAAGATTATACTTGTTTTTGCATAGAACAACTCAAACAATATGGTGCATTTGCAACTTCTTTAAACAAATTGGAAGATTAAGGACAATTTTAACAGCTGCAGACTGTACCTCAAATTATCATGTGCAAATATGTTGTTTAACTCTGCATCAGTATCAAAACATGCTTAAGGGTTCTGAGCCAAAAGTGAAAAATCAAGAATATTTGACCTTTCAGGTAAGGCTTTAAATAAGGGTGACAAATTAGAAGTGAAGAGATCCTTGTGTGGATGAATTTGTTGCCTTTCTACTCAAGATGAGAGTCAAGAAACAAACCCCACACAGTAGTACAGACAATTACTTAATTTGTCTGTTAAGTCTTCCCTTTAAGGTATAACTTTAAACTTGGTATAGTGTAACCATGCTAATAGTTCAAAATTACTATGCCAAATCATATACTACCAGTTTATGCCCTCAGTTCTGTGTTCTGTTTTTGTGTAAGATTTTTTTCTATTGAGGCTACTTACTTGACAGCGTTAGTGCGGTAGCTTTATTTTCACAACAGTTCAGTGAAAGCATTTTGCTATAGAAACAGTACACTGCTCACCATCAGGACAAAGAATTGCAGATATCATTCAGCTTGCTAGCAAACAGCATCTGATATCAGCTCAGTTGCCACCGTCCAATAAGGAGCATGTATGCATTTAAGGACGAAGTAGTCCATCTGAATTCAGTTGCACAATGCTGCGGTTTACTACATTGAGGGATAAATTACTGAAGATTACCTATCAGGTTTCTAGTTATAAACTCTGTGCATGCAGCCAATTTATCATCTTAGAATGAAAAACAAACCAAACTGATTCAATCATATTAACAAAAAAGTGCATTACACAAGACCGAATCTTTGGCTGAGACTACATGGCTGGTAAAAAACAGGAGAAGTATATGTCACGTACGGGTGGCTTTGTGACACCTCGGGTTATAACGTTGCTTCCTTGCGTTGCCACGATCCAGTTGTGTGCTGGCTTGTATGCAGCCTATAGCAGCATACAGTTGTCTTCTGTAGAGTTAGAGAAATTTAAAAGCTTTTCTACAATATAATAACTGCTAGCAGGTTTTAGGAGCCTCCTGTCAAAAGAGGATCAGTGAATCCTCACATTTTTGGTCCGATATGTCTGCATTCAGATAAGAACAGCAAGTTACAATTCTCCATCAAAATATTTTCTATCACATGTTTCTTTGCTGGAGGAGGATGCCTCCAGAAGCTGCTTGAGCTCGCTTCAGTGCTGCTTTGAGCAGCAAAGAGCATTCCTATCTCAACAGTAAATAAGGTTCATACCATCTACAAATTAACCACTTCACAGGGCTATTTCCTCCCATGTATGAAGTAAATATCACCAACAAACTTGCAACTGTAACAAATTCCTATTGCCAGCCTTTCAGAACTACCTGAAAATTGTACTTTCATCATTGGCTGGAAGTTGCGCTTGGTAATTCAAGGCAAAACCGGAGGAATCATATTTGAGACTATCAGCGTGTATATACCTATACCTGTCTTCTGCCAGCCTGGTAAATGTAACAGGTATAGAAAGAGGACTAGGCCCTGTGTTTGCTGTATTGCTCTCCAAATAGTCAAGCAGTAACTTTCTGAAGAACTGCATCGGGGCACAAATCTTGAATTTCTGTCCAGCAACTGACAGGCAATTAATGAACATTCAGTCATTAACTGTTCTACTGTATGAAAACAGTACAACCTATCATACATACAATGTATCATATCTCATATGTTACTTCACTAATCTTCTCCATGTGTGCGCTTCCTTGCTGAGCTGGATATTGCAAAGGTGGCTAATACCTTCTAGTCTGATGTGGAAGAAAACAAAGAGTCAGAGCAACATATGCTGTTAGGGAGGCTCTGTATTCTAAACAAAATTGTGAAGTTTTGGGGGGGATAGCAAAATAAATGCTCAGTAATTATGGTCCCTTTCCAAGTCCGAAGTGCTCTCCAAAAGTTCTTCCTTGCTCCAGCCCTGGATAAACCGCTAGCAGCCGAGGCCAACCGTGCAGAGGCAGAAAGGGGCGGCAGCGCGGTGCTTCTTGTCTTCTCTCAGCTGCCAGTAGTACCTCGCAAAACAAGGAATGATCAACATCTGTCATGTTGGCTTGTATGGTTGCTAATGCCGGCTTCAGCCACAATAGTGTGGTTATTTCATTCAAGTAAGGGCAATGAAGAGTGGTATTGTTTCAAAGTTTTCACTCGGATACTTCTAGTCATAGGATTTGATTGCCTGCAGCAATGAATTCAACTGGTTGATTACACAGCACACAAAGTGGAAGCTCCCTCCCTAAATAAGTTTCTCCCTTGGTCTGGCCTCAGGAAAGGCTTTGTCCTCACAGCTCTGAATTCTGCAGGCAGGTTGCCCCATCCTGGACCAGGAGAGGATGTAAAATACACTCCGCTGCGAAAACCATTGACAAAAACAGTGCAGTGAGTTCTATGCAAGGCTGTTTGCCAATGCGCTCAACCCTAACACAGCCAGTGCTTCACGCTTTCTGCACCACTAATTCCAGCAGGTTGCCTGAAAAAGGACAGATATGAAAAAAAGAGAAAAGATCTGCTTGAAACAAACAAAAGAAAACCCTATGCTATTGGCAAAACTGGTTTAAATTCTTCAGAGTCCCAAACTCCCTGGAGCCAAAACATTGGTAAACGATAGCCACTCCTTGAAGCATCTGGAAGCAGGAGAAGCTGCGATATAACCGGCTGAAGGGCAGAGCGCTGTGCTGTAAACAACTCCGCACTGCGTTGCCAAGATGGATGGAGTAGGTGGGATGCTGATGCTTTTATTACATAAAATACAGTAAGAACTAGGAAACGTTCTTTTCTTCTTTTAGTGTACCATTCTTAGAATGTTTGCATGTTAAAATACGTGCAGTTATACACAATACCCAATAACGGAGGGTGCCTTACTATCCACGTCCCAAGGATTTCGTAGCAACCGCTCAGGTTGAAACTCGGGGCAAAAGTCCCACCCCAATCTTCTGAGATGTTTCCTCACGGCACCTGCGGCTCCTGCCCTGCTTTTCAGCCCTCTTCCCGCCTGCGGCGCCGGCTGGGGTACGGCACGGCTCAGCACCACGCAACTCCCATGCTCTTTAAACTTTTAAAAGATAATTTCCTGCGGGACTGCAAAAGGGCTGGGGGAAGCTTCCAAAGCGCACAGGCCTTCCCCAGGTGGTGCAAGCAGAGAAGCCGGGTGCCAGCTGTTGCCTCCAGGTGCAGCCTGGAGCGGAGAGGAAGGGGGTCAGGGCCGGGAGGTGCGCGGGGGGCGGCAGAGCCAGGGGCCCTCGACCCGCAGCCAGCCTCGCTCCCTGCCCCCGGTCGTACCAAATCTCTCAGCTCTTCGGTCACTTTGGTCTGAAACGGGCTCTAGGAGCTGCCCCTTCGTTACAATTTTCCTCCCGCTCCAGGCTCGTACGCCGGACCGAAGGGGCTTCCTCCCCCCTCCCCACCTCCCCCCGCCTCCGGCTCGGGTTTAGCTGAGGGGGCGAAGCGGCCGGACCCTGCTGTTCCCCCCCGCCGGCCGCCACCCCCCCCTCAGGTTTCGGGCAGGGCCTCGGGGCGGCGCCATCTCGAGGCGGCGGGGGAGGGGCCGCTCCTGGCCCCGCCCCTCCCCCGGCCGAGGCCCCGCCCCCGCCGGCGGCGGTCACGTGCGGGGCCGGTGCGCAGAGCGCGGGGAGGCGGCGGCGGCGGCGGCGGCGCGGAGCGGTGAGGCTCGGCCCGGCTCGTGTGGCGGGGTGCGCGTCCCCCCGCGCCGGGCGGGTTGTGACCGCCGTGAGGGCGGCTGTGCTGCCCCGGGGAGAATTGGGGGGGGTGGGGGGAGCTTCGCCGCGCTGCTCCCGCCGGGCGCCGCGGGGGGCGGCCTGGCCTGCGGGGGCGGCCCGCGCCCCGGCTCGGCCTGAGCTCCCGGCCCCGCAGCGGGGACCCGGGAGCCGCGGCGCCTCCTGCTCCTCCTGCTGCTCCTCTTCTCAGCCCGGGTGGGTGACCCGTTTTTCCTTCCCCAAGCCCAGCAGGGGAGGGGGCGGGTGTGCGCGGCGGGTGTGCTGCCGCCCCCAGCTCCCCTCTCCGACCGGGCCTGGGGCCCCCAGGGCCGCTCCGCTGCCGCGGTAAAAGCCGCGCGTGGCTTCGGGTGCGGGTCGGGAGCCCCGGGGTTTGTGCTCAAGTTCATGCTCGCTTGCCACCGTGCTCGCCTGCTGAGCTGGGGGGATCTCGCGCTAGCTGGAGTAAGCGTGTTCAGAGCTCCTGGGCTGAAAGGAAGTCTTTGACGTAGCAGGACTCGACTGGGTGCGGAAAATAGCCAGGAGGTACCCAAGAGCAGGGATTAGTGTAACTGCCCTGCCAAGGCGATAGGTGTTGAGCACGTACTGTATTCTTGCTTCCACGTTAGCCGCTACTGAGCAGGCAGCACCTTTGTTTCAGATAGGTGGTTGTTTAACACGAAGCATCAATGAAACTGTGTCGTAGAAGCGTGCTCAAGTTCTAATTTTTAGTACTTGGGAACTAAAATAGCTGTTTTTAGGTAACATCACTAGACGCTTGTGATACTGCAGCTCTTCCTCCTTGGAGCAGCTACAGCCGGTACAGTGTGTGGTGTGGGTTCGTAGGCTGGTTCTGACTGTTTGTGCGGTTTGGGGCTTTTTGTTCTCACCTTTACTAGCTCACTTCATAATATGTACTTGCTGGGACAAGTAAGAAGTCTTCCTAAGCAAGTATCATCCTCTCCTACAGGAATCTAGCTCTCATTGCTAGAGGGAGATCTTCTGAAAGAGTAGCCAATGCGGTACTCCCAAGCAGCCTTACTACTTGTCATGAATGGAAAGCTTCCTATGCCACCGGTAGCTGCTGACTCAGAGCTTTCCTGTTAAATTCGGCAGTGCCGGTACAGTTTCTGTTGCTTGCAGCCTGTGTTAAGCTGCAGCAGAGTGAAGGCCAACGATGTTCTAGCCGACGTGTTTTGTTGCTGTTCTGAACTGTGTACATCTGGCAGGATGCCACAGCGTGGGAGAAGAAATCGGAGTAAAAGCAAGCAGTTCATATCAACAGTGCTGCTCCTTAGTCAGGGATAGCACTTTAGATCTTCACAGACCTCTTGGTGAGAAAAGCAACTTTTGCTTGGCTTCTCCTAGCAGTTAGATAAGCATAGCTGGTATATCAGCAGCTGTTAACTGGCTTTCCCCGGTTAAGTATTCTGCAAGGTTCCTTGATCAGATGTGCAAACAGAATACTAACTTGGGCTCTTGAGTCGGTGTTGAAAACAACCCCTATGTGAAGACAGATGCTTTAGCAGAGTGAGGAAAATCTTTACGGTGGAGGGTTCATGGAGGAAGGTAAAGGTGGAGATCTTAAATGCTGTCCTTCTTGCCTTCTTACACGGCAAGATTCGATTAGCAGTCAAGTACTGCTCAAGTAGTCCTAATGAGTTTAACAAAAGCGCCTCACGTTGCATCTTAGCTGTGTAGGAGATACTAAATATTGTTCATGTGTTATTTTCTCATGGCATGCCAGTGACTGTAGAGACTAGCATACAAACCTTCCCACAGTACAAGGCATAAAGATGAGCTGTGAAAAGCAATTTAACTTACATCTTCTGATTAGCGGACTAAGGTAACGATGACAACATCAGTGACTGAACAGATGTCCGTTCACTTGAGTGGCTAATAGCTTAACTTATGAGCAGCACAATTCATAGAGATTAACCTTTTAGTAGTATCTTACGGCTAATAAATCCAAACTAAACCGTTAAGTGTCTCCTTCAGTGCTGGTGAGCTGTCCTGGTACCTCAGAAACGGTGGGTAAGGGTTTGGAGCTCGTTGGATGCCAGGTCATGTGACCAAATAGTATGCTCCCATCTGCTGTGGAGTGCAGATGTAACAAATAAAATCGTAAGCCCCTAGACTTTGAGTGCGTATGCATTGATTTCTTAAGTACTCTAAAGTTGCCACTCAAAGTCTTCTGCTGGCTATTGCTCAACTCCATTAAAGAGCAAATCATAATACTTAAATCAGTATTTTCAAGATTATGCTAACTTGTGTTAAGAGCCCTTTGCTGCTAGCCTCAATTAGGTGCTAGCACTAACTTGAGCTTCTGTTAGCTGAAACTTCAGGGTCTGTATTGCTTGTTGTCTAATGAATAATTCCGGACAGATTCACTTTCCAGCCCCAATTGTAGGAACATTTCCATGTGAATTACTCTTCTAACTATGACTAATAGCCAGCCACTCAGTCATTCTTCTGCCTCACTGCATATGCGAAGCTTGCAAAGTGTATTTAAAACTGAAGGCTTGGCCTGAACAGGAAAGGGGACTGGGGACAGAAACACTGAAGCAAATGGACATTTTTTAGCCCTGCTACTGCACATTTCACTCTGCTGATAATATTTGCTGTAAGAGTGGGGTTTTTTGTTTTGATTTGTTTTTTTTTACATGATTTTAATCTAATGACTGTTTAGGAAAAAAATCAAATAAATAGCTTTACCTCGTCGTTCAGCTTTCTGTGTTTGCTAAGCTGCTTAACATTCTGCTCATGCACATCACTGGCCTTGCTGCATACATTCAGGAGTTCTGCGTTTGGATCAGTTTCTTGGTTCCCTTCCCAAGCAGTCCTTTCTTCCTTCTCATCAGCATCAAATGGGAAAGGTTCTTAACGTGTTGAATGTGCACTGTTAAATGTACCTACTGTCTATGTGGGATGTTGGTAAATGATATGGGATAATGATAAGAGTATGTTTCTCATGTAATACATTGAGAGATTGCTAAAGAAATATTGGGTGGGAGGGGAGAAGTGAAGGATGAGCTTTGCTTTTTTTCAATGGGTAAGTCAGCAAAATGAGCTCTTCCTATGCTGTTAGCTTCTGACTGTATAATTCTCAGTGCTGTATTCTGTGGTCCACCGAGTAGTATCACTCGGCTTCAGAGAAAGTATTGCAGACTAATGCATCAGCATACGTCATTTTGATCTTTCTCTAGACACTGGTAAAACAGCTTCACTGAACCAATGATACATGCCCTAGTAACAACAAGCTGTACTGCGTTGCCTCAGAAAAATGGATAGGCTCCTGTTTAGAGAATAAGGTGGCTTCAGGGTTTGAAGGTTTGCTTGAAGTACTAGTGTTATTTTTTTCTAGCAAAACTATAGACAAAAGCAGACACAAACAAGGGTATTGTCTAACTCGTTTTGAAATAGGAGGTTGTGCCTCGTGTCTATAGTAAGTTGCATGTGACTGATCCAGTCTGTTCCTCTAAAGCACGCTAGAAAGGAATTGCTTGGTTTTGTCTGGCAAATTCATCAGTTTGAAGACTGTTTCCCCTTCCTTTCTCTTCTCCTCCCCCACTAAATTAATTGCTTACCCAGTGCTCTCATCTTGTGTAGACTTCCCAGAAACAACTGCAGTGGTCACAAGAAACAGAATCATCTCTTCTCTTGTTGAGGGGCTTCTCATCTTGCAGTAGTATCTGCTGCCTGTGGAGTTGTGAATGTGTGTGGTGCAGTTGAGCTGCCTGTCCAGTGGAGCAGAGCGTGAACATGTTGTGGAACCACTGAAAAGCTCTGCTAGTGTAGGAAAGCTAACTTTTTTTGGCTGATAATATTCTTTGCAATCATTAACTAACTTTAGAAATCTAGATTTTACAGTTAAGTCCTGGTCCTACAGTTTTACCTAGTTAAGTCCGATGTGTCAGATGAAGGAGGTAAACTGGACACACTAAATGTGGGCAGCCTGCTCTTTTACCATTGTTCTTATACACAGTTTACTGTTGCTTGCAGCACAATCTTTTCAGGTTGCTTTTAAAGGTACCTGACCCTTCTTAAAAGGTGTGTATTTAGATGGGACATTAAAATGGATTTTCTCCCATACTGAATGGAGATCTCTGGATCTAGTTGTAATAGCATAACAAAAAAGTTCAAATTACCTCCTTTACTGTGGCAAGATTGGTCAAGACATCAGGCATCATTAATAACTGCCTTCAGCGAGTGACCTGATAAATAGCAGTATCCATTGCCCAAAGGTTTTATGCTCACTGTCTAGTAAAGAGCTATAAAATAGCTATACTGATAAGTTTTGTTTTTTTCCCCTCTTTGAAAGGTGTAAATTTTCCTATTTTGGTTCAAAAGCAATAGCAATATGAGAACTAGCTAGTGGTACTCTTCAGTTGTGTGTAAATTTCTTTACACTGTACTAATGTGCTCCTTAAAGATATGGTCAAATGTGGAAAGACGTTTGAGTATCTGACTCTCTTTCAAATCAAGGTGGGGGAGACACGTATCTGAGTTCCAACAGTTGACTTTACCAGTCAGCTAATGGGCATCTGGGATCTCTGTATGAACATGAATTCTGTTCTTCAGATGTTAGTAGTTAAAGTGAGTCCCAATTAATTCTGAGGGAATACTTGGGCTAATAGATGTGCATCGTCATTTCTTTTTTTCCCTCTTTCTTAAGAGGAAAGAATAAGTGCTTACTGGTTATGCTAGTAGCAAAGAAATTTCTCACTTGTGGCATTCGGTTTCAATACTCAAGTCACGCCTAGAACTTAGGAAGCAAGAAGAGGTGGGAATTGGGTTATTTAGCTTCTGTGCTCAGATGAGGAATTTTAATGCTTCCTACAGTGGCGTGACTGGACGGTGAAGAGCAGCTTGAACGTTAAAGGTCTTCTACATAGGAAATAACTACCTCTCTTGTGGTGGGGTTCAGACTAAATAAGGGAGAAAACTGGCACAATAAGAAGTCATAACTTACAGCAGCATAAGAAACTTGCAAAATCGGTTCTCTTTTGTTTTTCATTAGAGATGAGTACAGAAGCAGAACAGCAGCTTCTCCATGATGCTAGAAATGGAAACTCTGAAGAAGTTAAACAGCTGTTGGATACCAGGGACAAAGGAGAAATAACCTTTAACATCAACTGTAAAGGTCAGTAGCTCTTCTCACATGTTTGTAACCCCACTGTTGAAGCCACAGGTAGTGAAACTATTATTGATAGTACAACCTTGCTTTATTTGAAGTGCTCGATAGTGTGGTAAAAACCACTTATGCAACTACTTTTACCATGTAACTTTTAAGGCCAGTCTGTGTGGGGGAGAGATCGTGAAAACAGTATAGGTAAGTATAATGTACGTAAACTCAGGACAGTTCACTGAAGCTAGAAATATCAACAAGGTGAAGAAGCAGTACCTGTTTCTGCCAACACTTGAGCTGATGCCAATATCAGAGCTTAAAATATTAAACAAAACAGAGTAGGATGCAAGGGGATGTTTCGGGGATGTAAAGAGCCTCAATCAAGGCTGCAGAGGAGATCAGGTACCTTATCTATGCTCTGCTAGATATGATTTTTTTTTTAAGCTGTGGTTCATGATCAATTCATTAGCAGCAGCTACAACTGTTACTGCTTGCAAAGAGGATTGGGACACTTTTTTTTTTTTTTTTTGATAACTTGGGAAAACAAGGTAGATATTGCTGGTCTGGGTCTATATACATATTTAACATAGTTAAGGCTAAGCAACGTGCTTGCTGAGCATTAAAACTTCAAACTTGGGCTGGATTAGCGCGCTTGTTAGCAGCAGCAGACTCCCCTATTTTTTACTCAGTAAATAGCTTTATATTTCTCTTTATTTCCACAAGTGTTTCTGCTTGTTTCAAAAAAGTGGATGTATACCCTGCTTTTTCTACACATGCTGGTGTCTCTTTATTCAACGTTTGGCTGTTAATTAGCACTGATAAGACAGTTCTACAGAGTGTGTATGTGAGGTGTGTGTGTGTGTGGGGGGGAGAATAATCCGTCCTCTCTCAGCCATGATAGAGGGAACACCGTACCCTAAAGGGCAGGGAAGGCTGTTATCGAAACAAGTTCTGTCCCTTTCCCAACTTTAGTTCTTAATCATCAGTTTACTCATGCTTTTGTTTGACTACTCAGCCTTGTCTGTGTTTTCACAATAGTTAATGTGCTCACCTCACAGAATAAGCTGTATGTAAAAACCAAACTCTTGATGCTGCATCTTCAGGAAGCTAGTTCATAGTTTAAAACTGAACTAGATGGAGCATGATGGAGCTAGAATCTTCTAGAGTTTTCAGAGCTTCTCAGGTATGTTCTTAAACATAATCTGAAGGCAAGGAAGCCTAACGAAATGGCATAATCTGCAGTCTCATAGTAAATCAAGCAAACTGGTCTTAGCATTCCTGATCAAAATTGAATGGTAGTACTGTGAAAGCCAGCAGGTAACCTAGAAGAGACTCACCTAACGAAGGAAAAGGTAGACAGTGCTTAGCTGTTACTCTTCCCATTTAGCAGTACATGGTCAGCCAGCTAATACATGCTTGCGAACAGAAGATTTGGGAAACTAGTGGAAATGTGTTGGTGGTAGTTTAGATGACACAAAGAGAGTAATTCTGAATATGGAATTTCTGCTGGGTGAAATCTCTGGTCTTTTAATTCTGGTCCTTCTAAAAGGGGTAATCTGTTAGAAGACAAAGAAGTGTGACTGAATTGTTCTCTGGAGGAACTGTTCTGGTAGTGTAAAACTTCAGAGTTAAATCTCTATTCTTCCACAATTATTCTTCAGAGACAACTGACCATTTCAATTGCTCTGCTTCTGTAGAGTATCCCACTGGATATCGTGTAAGACAAAATCAGGCCAGCCAGCATCTGCAGTATAGCTAACCTTGTTAAGCCTCCTCACTACCAAAACAGTTATCTTGCTGCAAATCCTGATCTATTAGATAATACTGGATAGTAATCACATGACCACATGATAATTAGCTAAAATGAAGGCTGTAGACTGTAAGATTTTGCAGCCTTCAATCTTTCTTCTCTTCCCTTCAGCCTCTTGTCCTTCTATGATTACTTTCTAGATAATGATAGATGTACCTAGAAAGACAGGGTGTGGGGTATCTTCAGTGCTGCAGCAGTTCCTTCAGAACTTGCATCTGATCTGGCAGTGATACGTGGCTGGGAATAAAGTACTTTTGGAGCAGGTAGGAGGCCATACTGGAGGTAGTGTAAACTTCCCCCTAAAAGCACCATAGGAGACTTCAGTCTGAAACATTTATGTGCCTGAGTGTCAAAACTTACCTTCAGCATCTTGTAAAACGTGTTTTCTCTTTGCAAGGGTGAACCATTGTTGAGACCGTATGTTAGATCCATAACCACGAGGTATGGCAACAGTGATCCCAAGCATGTCGATTTCAGCAAAAGTGAGGGAAGAGAAAACAAATGCAGGCTTCTCATACTTGTTCTGTTGTGGTTGGTTTCTGGTTAACTAACACTTGCAGATAAGCAAGACATGCTTGATGAAGATCAAGCCAAATGGAGTGAACATCAATTCCCAGTTTTCTCAGATCAGTGATTGCAAAAGAGGTATTTGCATTAGGATAACACCAAAGCTGGATATCATCCAAAACAGTCATACTTTCAAAGGCCCTGTCTGTATTGGCTCACTCTCCTTACGTACAAGAACCTTGAATATCTAGACCTTGCAAAGTGAGAAAACTATAAAATAAGGTAAGTGATCAATAGCAAGTGTGTAATGCCAAAAAAAAAAAAAAAAGAATGACTACACAGCAGTCTGAGAGACCACAGCCCAAAGATGACCGTCTAGTTCTTTGTCATTCTCTTAATTGAATGATTTGAGATTTACAGCTAAATGACCTCAAAGCAAAGAATTGGGGGGAAAAGGGTGATTGTTGGCTTTGTATTGTATTAGTCTGTTTTCCTGTTGTCTTGTTCTCCCCAGTGCACTGATGTCCTGGTAGAAAACATAGGATGTGTTAAAGTACAGACACTTGTGGTCCCTCGAAGAGAAGTAACGTATACCTCAGAGCTTGAAGTAACTGCTCGGCTAATATCAGACGCACAAATATTCAGAGTAGGTGCAGAGCAAAGGACTCTGCCACTTTATTGAACAAGAGCTTCTTGTTTGGGCAGATTCCTGAATTTTTTTTATAACTGAATTCCTTGGTGGCAGCGCGCTCTTGTCATCTTTTTAGCTAGTGCTTATCTTGGGCTAATTGTATGAGTTCAGCACAACTTTGTTCTTTGAAAGAACTTTTGATGTCATCTTGAGGCCAGGAAGTATCAAATCGGGATCGCTGTTCAAGTCTCCTTTAAAAAGCGCTCACATATGTTGGAACTTTTAGAGGGGTAGTCTCAGTTTAGTATAGACCTTGGCATATATACAACCCCCTGTTGTACTACTTGGCTAAGAAGCAATAAATGGGATTCTTAAAAATGACTTATTCATATTCCTAGTGATCTAAAGGAGCAGCTTCAATCAGTCAAAGTTCACTAGAAAGTGTACATCCTAGTTTAAAAAAAAAATTCTGATGCTTGTTTTGGTATTGGGTGGTATGAGGCTCGATGGAAGCTTAAAAGTTGAGCACACATCATTTAGATCTTAGTTTTACTTAACTGGTCAAAGTGCAAGGATTTCTGCTCTGCTATACTGAAATGGATGATCTCCATTGGTGTGCTATTCAGTATAGTCCCAGAGTTGGTGGTCTATGTGGTATTTATTTTCTGTGGTACTTGAGCCCATCATAGGAACTCTGTAGGCCAGACTGGGATGAGGGGAAGATACTCAATCTGGGGTTGGAACAAGAGAAGGAGTTGAAGAAAGAGAACTAAATAACAAAACACATACCCGGTAGTGGGCAGAAATGTGAGCTGGAAACAGTTACAAGGAATGGGGAAGTATTTCATTTGTGAATGCTATTCTAATGTTAATTTTTAAAATGAAAATAGAATGGACCTGTAAGACCAGTAGTTCTCTTTTCTTTCCTTGTGGTAGTGGCTTGTCTTCTCAGGACAAACTCTTCTTACATTGTGCATGTTCCCAAATTCAGCCCCAGAGGAGAAAACTTTATGGTGACTGTAACTTAATACAGTTTAATGCCTCATGACCCCTTTGGTTTCATGCTCTTTTGGGTAGCACTGAGAATGCTGTGGGCTTGTTGCGTAGTAAGCACAAAGTTTGAACTGGCTTTTCTTGATACAGTGGAGTATTGCGACAAAGGGAAGCTAACAACTGCCAACTTAGTAATCTCCAATGCTTTCATACCCTGCTTTTAAAAGAAGTGATTGTAGGACAATTCTTGAATTGCAGTCATACAGCCAGGCCTCTAGGAAATGCTTTAAAAACTTGTTAAAATATAACTGGTGTTATCTTTTGGATCGTCACTTCTGTGCCTGTGTTCTACCTACATTTGTCTTGTCATGCATGCAGAGGCTTGCACTTCTAGATAGCACATGAGCTCTGCAATGCACAAAGGTTTTAAAATCATGAAACTTTTACTAAGGCTTTCTGTATTTAAGAAATGAATCCAAACATAAGGCTACAAAAAAACCTAACTTCAGTTCATTCCCACTGTTTTATTCCAAATCTCTGCTCTGAAGATGCTTTTTCCTAGCTCTCATTTGTGTGCAAGAAATAAAACCAGGTAAACTAAACTTTTTTGATCCACTTAAGAGACATATGTGTACTTGCACTCCATGTGCTCTTTGTGCACTGAATGAAAGTAACTGAAGCTTGTTGCTGGTGTTAAAGCGCAAGATATTTCATGAAGAGAAAAGTTTTAATCTCCATCAGACAGTACGGCTTTCTTCTTCCAGAAAGATTCCGTAGATTTGAATCTAATTTGTTCAGACCATGGCCTGATCTAATGGTTCAGATTAAATTAATTCTAATGATGCTTCCTGGCCTCTCTGCCCCAAAAAACAAAAGCCCAAAATACCCTAAACGCTCTCTATGTTGCTAAGGAGACTGATCATCCATGCCACTGCTCAGGCACATGACTCTGGTTGTATTGCGTTATCAAAACTTAATTTACCTTATTCTGTTTTGTATCTTCTAGGCAGAAGTAAATCTAATTTGGGTTGGACACCTCTTCACCTTGCATGCTACTTTGGACATGCTGTTGTAGTAGAGGATTTGCTGAAGGTATCTCTCTACTTGCCTCTGTATAAAGCAGAAGATTCTTCTACTAGAAGCACTTAGTATTTGCTCAGGTTTTTGTGATGGAAGAAAGGCTTGTTTGTTGAGAGAAAGAGCCACTCTTACGGTTTCTGTGTTACACACAGATAACTAGGCTGACTGTTAAAACTAGGGAGTGGAATAGTTGCAATATCAAGAAGGTTGTGCCCAGTTACAAGGACCCAAGATAACGACACTGGAAGTTGCTGAGATGTGACAGTAGTATACTGCTGCTACTTTGAACAGTGTTTACAGCTACCAGTAGTGAGCTAACTTTCTTATGAAGCATGTGTGTGTTTGTCTATGTAATCATCTGAACGTCGAAATGAGAAACTTCCTACGATATATAGCTATGCACTTGTGAAAGCTGCAGTCCTTTTCATGCTCAATGGATATCTGCATATAGTAGGCCAGCAAGAAGCAGTAGTAATGCCAATACTTCAAGGGCCTGCTCTAGTTTACTACAGTACTTACATAATTCAGACAGTTTCACTGATTGTGTTATAGGAAAGGCTGAAATGTTTGAGATGCAAAAAATCTGGGCTAATTGTATGGTACAGTTGTACAAAGAAGTATGTGCAGAAT
This sequence comes from Struthio camelus, assembly GCF_040807025.1. Classification (NCBI taxonomy): domain Eukaryota; kingdom Metazoa; phylum Chordata; class Aves; order Struthioniformes; family Struthionidae; genus Struthio; species Struthio camelus. The sequence continues at coordinate 121,535,702 of NC_090943.1, read as the reverse complement.
TCTGGACGAGGTATCTTGTGTGTATTCCCCCACTCCAGGCACAGACTAACAGAGTTTGACTCATTTCTTTCTAACGTCTTAGAAACGTGGAACTCCTAACCTCTGTGTGGTCAATGGTGACCCGTTGTATCTTCATAGCAACCTTTGCAGTACGTTTTCAGTTATCTCTGGTTGGGGTCTTTTTTTTTACCACCAGTACTCAGGGTAACTTCAGCCAACCTGAACTATGTCATTTAGACACCATATTCCTGTCTGAAAGGTTTTGCTATAGATAGCAGAAACACTTTAAACAGGCTCAAATGCAAAGGTAGCTAATCCATACTTGAAATCCATTTGAAGTAAAGGCCACCAACTATAATCATGACTCTAAAGCAGGAAACAAAGCTGAGATTTCTCTGGAAAATTCTTCTGTAGCCTACACACCTGCTCAGTAGAGGATGCTGCTCTCAATCCAAGAGGGCTGCTTAAAGCAAAAGGTAAAGTTTTGTGACCTAATGCTTTTATCAGCCCTTCCAGAGTTGAAAGAGAATATACGACTTTTTAATTGCTCTTTCTTCATTGCTTGTGGGGCTTTTGAAAGGGTATTAGTTAAAGAATAAAGGTTAGTAATAAAGGAGACCACACACCTCTGAAAGTTAGGCATATACAAGTCTCTGTATACTTGGGCCTGGGTTTCATGCTCAAAGAGCAAGTCAGGTATGATCAGAAATAAGGCTCTGCAATCATAAGAACTGGAGTCAGAGCTTGTCAGTTAACTTTAGGCCAGCAGCAGTGGTCTGGTTAAACTACGTGATCAAGGCACATACGTGGTAAGTTAGATATGTCTTGACCTCTTTCTGACCTGTTGAGAAGCTAGGTAAAGCAGTGTAGAAGAGACACTTAAAGGTAAGATTTCTTGTTCTCCTGGAACAGTGCCTATGCGGTGTGCCAAGCGGCCTTCCTTTTCAGAGAAAGGGCATGGGATGGGGAAAGCGTATAACAAGAGGAAGGGAGAGTTGAGACAAAGATGCTAAAACAGAAAGGGTTAGCTTTCAGATAGGACAACCTTAATGCTGACATTGAATTTTTCACTTTGGGTGAAAGGATAACAACAGATATTTAGAGAGAACAAAGCTTATTTAAGCTCAGAGGAGGCTGTGCTGCCCTGTGTTGTGCATCTGTAATAATATATGTATGCATGTTATCCAGTACTGTTACAGTTCTTTTAGTAACTTGAACCAAAAGAAAAATCTATTAAACTTATCTTTTGTATACCTTCTCAGAAGTGAAGGACACCCCTGGAAAAAATATGGGAGGCTTTTCCTTTTTGAAGCTATTTATTCTGGCTATGAATCTTGCATATATAGTTTATCTTGGTTTCCATTGTGGCTGTGTGACAGTTCTAGTCTGATATGCCATGAGGCCTTCATCACAGTGGCCTGCCCTCCCCCCCATTAGAGAAATACCTATGCAGATCTTTTTGGAAGGGCGTTCAGATGTCTTTTGCTGTTTAGGCTGGCGCAGATGTGAACGTGCTGAATGACATGGGGGACACTCCGCTCCATCGTGCAGCTTTCACAGGGCGGAAGGTAACGTATGTTGGATTTTTTTAAGCCTCTCTCATAAGATTATTAAGGAAACTGTAGCATAAGATCTCTACAAAAAGTTGTTTATACAGTGTCTCCCAGAAAATGACTTACTATCTGTTTTGTGACAGTGTGTTCAAAAGAACTAGGCACATTGGACTTTTTTTGCACAGCTGGTGGAACTCTTTCCAAAGCAAAAGCATGGTACAAATATCTTTTTTGAGGACAGGAGAAGAGTGGTCTGTTCTCTTCCTTGTTATACTTTGTCATATCTTCCTAACTTTTTGTTGATGAGGATGTTGCTAGCAATGGGAGAGAGTAATCTTGGTAGTTTTCTTTGATTGAAATACTTTGCGCTACTTGTGTGACTGCCTAAATGATGCTTCTTCTGTTCTGGCTCTGCTCTGTGCCAGAGATAAAATGCATGAGTGTGGCACTGTCTCCAGCTGCAGGTGCCAATTGCTGTGTGAAAACCAGTGTAAAGATCTGCCATCTATTGCTAAAGTACAACAGGTTAATCTGCACTTGTGCCTATGTCTGTTTGACCGCGGTAGGAGGAGTTGGAATTCTTCCTCCTGACTAAATGTGTATCTTCACAGAGAGCAGCCAGCACTGTTTCAGTTTTAGTGGCTTTAGCGGGGAGAGGAAAGATAGGCCACACTGGTCCATTTGGTATCAGGAAGTGCTATTTCTTTCTAGAAAACTGGAACCAAAGGGCTTTTTATAGGCCTGGAACGTGAGACGTTTGCTTGCTCCGCACTTCCTACTGTCGTTTCCAAAATAATGCTACTGCTGTGGACAACCAGCTGGCCCTTCTGAAAGGGTGACTGACTTTAGTCGCAAGATTACCCTTCTCGAAAGTGCTGAAAAAATATACCTCAATCTATCAAATTCATCTTTCATATCAGGCACAAAGATATACTCTTATATCAGACTGTGTTGCTTCAGCTGTAACTTGTTTCCTGTTGGTTCCCTCAGTCTGACTAACGTGAAAGAGAAGGTTGCAGTCCCTCTATCTTTCTAAAACATCCTTTCCTGTTCTCATAACTCAGCTGTGGTGAGAAGCTGTTTCACAGCTAATGTTACAGGCTGTCAAAAGCTGGAAGTGCAATTCTGGCTTTGCTGTACCTGAGATAGATTAAAAAACGCTTGTCAACTTGTTTTCCAGGAGGTGGTGATGTTACTCTTGCAACGTAACGCTGATACTTCTATTGTTAATGGGAGTGGGCAGACTGCAAAAGAAGTTACTCACGATAAAGAGATAAGGAATATGTTGGAAGGTAACTTGCGTAGGTCATAGACTATTTCCAAACATTTGTACTTTCTGAAGCTGTTCTTTCCTTACAAGTTACTGAAGCTCACTTGAATTTTATCTTTAGATTTGGTCATTTAAAAAAAAAAAAAAAAAGCCATTTTTTTCCTGCGGTATTGGTAGCTTTTCCCCAATATGTTTGCAACTTATTTGGAGAAATAAGTATTATAAATACCTGTAGCATCATTCAAATAAATATTTCAATCCTGTTGCGGTGTTCCATGCTACAGTTCTGAATGGTAAATGGCAGTCAAAGCCTTAGCTCACTAGAAGGAGGAAAAACTAGTCAAGAATAAGTGACTTTATGCCAACAAGATTGTTAACGAGCAAAATCTTGAGCACTTTATAAAGGTGACCCAGTGCTGGATCACGTTTAGGATTTGCTGTTGTAGTCTTAAAGGTTATTTAAAAAAAAAAAAAAAAGTTACCTCGTTTCCTCTGCCATCTCACACCTCGTAAAAGTGAGGGAGATGGTGCCCCAACTACTTACACAGGGCTGACTGGTTTTACTGTTAGAGGGTTCGAGAGCTATGTTACCTCCTGGTATTATTACTAACGTACTGCCCATAAGTACTGCTGAAGTGTCATGTCCAGTACAGAGACTATATGCAGAAGTTGATCTCTCTTCCAGTTCTACGTGCAAGTGCACAGATAAGTCCTTTCTAAACACTGATGTTAGAGAAAAAACAGAATTTCTGGAGGATGGTAGAAAGAATAGAAGAGAAAAGCTGAGAAAGAGTGCAGGGAAGATCTGATGGGATGGAAAGGAAAGCATATATTTTGCCTGATTTCTCTTTTTCTAGTGGGTAGAGTTGGGCGTGGTGGTCTAAAATCCATACTCAAAATTTTTTCAATATTACATGTTTTTGAACATCAAATTTTGTCTCTGACACAGACTCTTCTGGAAAAATATTCTATTTAGGTGGTATCAGTACATGCCTCCTATAAATTATATTGGAAACCCTTCTTTCTCTAGGCTTACTTTGATACAGTTTCTTAAATGCCCTACTTCAGACATAACTGTGACTGTACTGACGTGACAATTAAAAATCTTTCTTAAAAGCAGTGGAAAGGACACAAGAAAGAAAACTGGAAGAAGAGCTCTTGGGAGCAGCAAGAGAGGGAGAAACTGGGAAACTGACTGCCTTGGTAAGAATTGAAGTACTTGTGCTACCTTTATGTCCAACAGTTAAAGCCATAAAACTAATGTCACAACATCAGTTCATTAGTCATTAACATGTTCTTAGGGCTTGCATTTCAGAGTGCTGTGAATTCATAATAAGGTGCACAGCACCATTGTTCTGTTGGTAAGATGCAGAAACCTGAAGTGTTTACCAATATCCTTGCTATCCAGTAAAAGCAATGGTTTTCTGCCTTTTCCAGGTTAGTTTACTAAACAGTCTTCTGTTAATTGCAAATTCCAATATAATTAAGTTAGATATATTTGGCAGACCCTGTGCTGTGCAGGAACACCCGGAAGAAGCGGCGAGTGATTGTTGTGGGTGACTCCCTGCTGCAGGGGACGGAGGCACCTATCTGTCGACCTGACCCCTTGTCTAGAGAGGTTTGCTGCTGCCAGGGGCTCGAATAAGAGATGTCATGGAAAGACTGCCAAGGCTTGTCCATGCAGCAGACTACTACCCTCTGCTGCTCTTCCATGTGGGCACTAACGAAATGAAAGGCAAATTGGAAACCATCAAACGGGACTTCAGAGCTCTGGGAATGGTGGTTAAGGGTCTGGGAGCCCAGGTCGTTTTCTCCTCAATCTTGCCTGTGAGGGGAAAGGATGGGAGGAGGAGTAGACGAGTTTTCCAAGTTAACAGCTGGCTGCGCCGCAGGTGTTGGCAGTAGATCAACAGCTGATGGGGAGAGATGGGATCTACCTTACCAAGTGGGGCACGCGTGTCTTTGCCAACAGATTGGCCAGCCTGGTACGGAGGGCTTTAAATTAGGCAAGATGGGGGAAGGGGAGTGGTATAGTGACAGGGTAGTCAGTAAAACACTGCTCCAGTCAGGAGGCCTCCAGCAGGTGCATGCTTCAAGGGGAAACAGCATGGGACATGGCTATGGAGAATCCTCTTGCACCTCTCCTGGGAAGCCTGCGTGCTTGACTGGCTCTCTGGAATGCCTGTATAGCAGTGCGCGCAGCATGGGGAATAAACAGGAAGAGTTAGAGGTCTGTGTGCGGTCGCAGGGCCATGATCTCATTGCAGTTACAGAGACATGGTGGGATAGTTCACGTGACTGGGATGCTGTCATGGATGGCTACGTGCTTTTTAGGAAAGACAGGCCAGGAAGGCGAGGTGGTGGAATTGCCCTTTATGTGAGGGAGCAACTGGAATGTGTGGAGCTCTGCCTCGGGGTGGATGAAGAGCAAGTTGAGAGCCTATGGGTAAGGATTAAAGGGCAGGCTAACATGGGTGACACTGTTGTGGGGGTCTACTACAGGCCAACTGATCAGGAAGAAGTCATCAATGAGGCCTTCTACAGACGGCTAGAAGTAGCCTCACGATCACAGGCCCTGGTTCTCATGGGAGACTTCAACCACCCTGACATCTGCTGGAAAGACAACAGCTAGGCACAAACAGTCCAGGAGGTTCCTGCAGAGGATTGATGATAACTTCTTGACCCAGGTGGTGGAGGCACCAACAAGGAGAGGTGCAATGCTAGACGTTGTACTAACAAACAAAGAAGGTCTAATTGGAGACGTGAAGGTTGGGGGCAGCCTTGGCTGCAGTGACCATGAGATGGTGGAGTTCAGGATCCTGCGAGGAGGGAGCAGGGCAATAAGTAGGATTGCAACGCTGGACTTCAGGAGAGCTAACTCTGGCCTCTTCAGGGACCTACTTAGGGGAATGTCATGGGGTAGGACCCTTGGAGGAAGAGGGGTCCAAGAGAGCTGGTTAATAGTCAAGTATCACCTCCTCCAGGCTCAAGATCGGTGCATCCCTCTGAGGAAGAAGTTCGGCAAAGCGGGCAGGAGACCTGCATGGATGAGCAAGGAACTCCTGGCCAAACTCCAACAGAAGAAGGCAGTCTACAGAATGTGGACAAGGGGACAGGCCACTTGGGAGGAATACAGGGACGTTGTCAGAGAATGCAGGGATGCGATGAGGAACACTAAGGCCCATTAGGAATTAAATCTGGCAAGGGATGTCAAGGACAACACGAAGGGTTTCCTCAAATACATCCAGAGCAAAAGGAAGACTAGGGAAAAACGTGGGCCCGCTGCTGAATGGGGCGGGTGCCCTGGTGACAAAGGAGACAGAGAAGGCAGAGCTGCTGAATGCCTTCTTTGCTTCAGTCTTCACTGCTAAGGCCAGCCCTCAGGAATTCCAGACCCTGGGGACAAGAGAGGAAGGCTGGAGAAAGGAAGACTCTCCCTTGGTCGAGGAGGATCGGGTTAGAGATCGTTTGTCCAAACCTGACGTCCACAAATCCAATGGGCCCCGATGGGATGCACCCACGAGCGCTGAGGGAGCTGGCGGATGTCATTGCTAGGCCACTCTCCATCACCTTGGAAAGGTCCTGGAGAACAGGAGAGGTGCCTGAGGACCGGAAGAAAGCCAGTGTCACCATAGTCTTCCAAAAGGGCGAGAAGGAGGAGCCAGGAAACTACAGGCCTGTCAGCCTCACCTCCATCCCTGGAAAGGGGATGGAACAGCTCATGCTGGAGGTCATCCTTAAGCATGCGGAGGACAAGAAGGTGATCAGGAGTAGTCAGCATGGATTCACCAAAGGGAAATCATGCTTGATCAATCTGACAGCCTTCTATGCTGGAATGACTGACTGGGTAGACGAGGGCAGAGCGGTGGATGTTGTCTACCTGGACTTCAGCAAGGCTTTTGACCCTGTCTCCCATCACATCTGAGGGGTAAACTCAGGAAGTGTGGGTTGGATGAGTGGACAGTGAGGTGGATTGAGAACTGGCTGGATGGCAGAATTCAGAGGGTTGTGGTCAGTGGCACAGAGTCTAGTTGGAGGCCTGTAGCCAGCAGTGTCCGCCAGGGGTCAGGACTGGGTCCAGTCTTGTTCAATGTATTCCTCGATGACCTGGAGGAAGGGACAGAGTGCACTCTCAGCAACTGATACTGATGATACTAAACTGAGGGGAAGGGCTGTGCTGCCATTCAGAGGGACCTGGACAGGCTGGAGAGTTGGGCAGAGAGGAACCTCATGAAGTTCAAGAAAGGCAAGCGCAGGGTCCTGCACCTAGGGAAGGATAACCCCATGCACCAGTACAGGCTGGGGGTTGACCTGCTGGAAAGCAGCTCAGCAGAGAAGGACCTGGGAGTGCTGGTGGACACCAAGTTAAGCACGAGCCAGCAATGTGCCCTTGTGGCCAAGAAGGCCAGTGGGATCCTGGGGTGCATTAGGCAGAGTGTTGCCAGCAGGTGGAGGGAGGTGATTCTCCTCCTCTGCTCAGCCCTGGGGAGGCCTCACCTGGAGTCCTGTGTCCAATTCTGGGCTCCCCAGTACGAGAGAGAGATGGAGCTAGTGGAACAAGTCCAGCGGAGGGCTACAAAGATGATGAGGGGACTGGAGCATTTCCTCTGAAGAAAGGCTGAGGGAGCTGGGCCTGTTGAGCCCGGAGAAGAGAAGACTGAGGGGGGGATCTGATCAATGTGTATAGGTGTCTGAAGGGAGGGTATCAAGAGGATGGGGCCAGACTCTTCTCTGTGGTGCCCAGCAACAGGACAAGAGGCAACAAACACAAAGTGAAACACAGGAAGCTCCATCAAAACCTGAGAAAAACTTCTTTCCTGTGAGGGTGAGTGAGCACTGGCACAGGTTGCCCAGAGAGGCTGTGGAGTCTTTCTCTGGAGATATTCAAAACCTGTCTGGACGTGATCCTGGGCGACGCGCTCTAGAGGACCCTGGTTGAGCAGGGAGGTTGGACTAGATGATCTCCAGAGGTCCCTTCCAACCTTGGCCATTCTGTGATATTGACGTAAGCTTAATATGTTTTTATAGATATAGTAAGTGTCATGAGTGTTCAAGCTTTCACCACAGTATGGAGTATTTTCAATTTTGAAAATAAGCTTTTGTCACTAGCGTCCATTGCAGCTGAAGTAACTGTTGTTTGTAACAGTCATTTGCACAGCCTAATTCCACACTGAACAAGACTTAAACTGTACATGCGCGCACATGCTCTTTTGTTAATTCAAATGGAATGATACCATGGTATAGTAAGGCTATAAGAGAAGCAGGGTCTGCATGTTTGAATTGAAGATTTTGGGAACCTTGAAGAGTTTCTTTGAAAGTAAGAGGACAGTGTAGGACTTTTTCCACAAGGTTAGCACCTTTAGTATTACCTTTTAAGACACCAAAGCAGTCTGAGATCTTTTATTTCTAGTAGAAAATTCTCAAATGTAAGACTTGTATGTTTAGAATTCTGCCATTCTTTGTTTCTTTGCCTCAAAGCCAGAGTTCAAAATTTCTGGTTTGTTGATCCTCCTTTAAATTTGTCCCTTCTAGGTTGAAGAACCCTCGTCTGTCTAACTCCTTCTTGCACAGAAATGGTTCTTAAATCCTCTCTCATCTTTGTTACTCTTATCTTTACTTTGGTACTATCCTCTCTTGAAATAGAGAGAGAACCAGTACTGTACACAGTAGCTAATATGTGGAAGAATTATGCATTAATATACTGATGTAATTGTATTAATTGTAATTAATACACTAGTATAACTGGTCTGATTCTGGTAATTCTTATCCCATTGCATTTGACACTGCATGCCAGTTGACTAAGCCTTAAACTGATCTGAAAAAGGTGATTCCTAATATTTATGAATTTGTCATTGAAGAACTTAGTGCTTTCTCTCATATGACATATAACCACGTATGCCCATGTATCTCTTCCCATAAACTGTTTTCATTTGTAAGTTATTTTTATATTAGTATCACTGAGCAGTGTATATGTGAGGTCAACAGCTATATGTTGACCTCTAAAACTTTTTAAAGTACTTACACTTCTTTGTGATCTGGGGGCTGGATTTAAGCCAGTTAATAGTTCACTACATTTATATAGGTTGTTCCTGGGAATCTTTAGGTTAGTATTTGGACCTGTGACCATTTAAAATGTGAAAACTCTTGCTGACTCTAGACCAAGTCTGAAGAACTTTTTCCACTCCAAAATGGTTCTGTGGTATAAACCTCTCTGACTTTCCCGCCCTTTGATTAGTACTTCTTGTGAACTGCCCTTTGTCTTGAGAGTTCCTTACGCTTGCCTGCTGATGTTCAGGACTTTCTGCTCCTAGTCTAATTTTTTAAATTACAAGCTACTTTGCTCATGTAACACCTTTAGCTGCTTTAGTCTACTTTATTGTGAGACGTAATACACCTGAATTTATTCTCTACAGCCCTACTTTTGGAACAGAGTTTCACTTACTTGAAAGATACCTCTTTACTGTTGTTTCGTTTATGTTGATATTTTTACCAGTAAAAAGACTGTACTGTTTGTTTTTTAAACGCGATTTTTAGGAAGAGATGATTTAATAGGATAGTTTCTCTAAACTTTGTAATTGAACTTTGGGCTTCCCCCCTGCCCTTTCCCTGCATGCACTTTTACCTTCTAGCTGCTCCTTCTGATGTATTTTCTTAAAGTCAAATACTGATGGTGGCTCTTGTTTTTCTCTCTTGTCAAGATTCTCATTAGATCACAGTATGCTTAGCTACCAAAACGTAGACGTTCAGTAGCTTAATCGTAACCCTGGTTCGCCTTGAGACAAAGACAGTAACTGCTTTCTTCCTGTGAGTTCATGGAAACTTACCGTATGCTTGCTGAAATGTCTGGAGAGCTTTCTAGCTTAGTGAAACTAGCTATACAAGGTATAAGCTGCTGAAAGCACAGGGATATGGTTTAAAAGGTATTCAGGTATTCAGGCAAGGGAGTTGGAAAGGGCAGAGATAGAACAGTTGTAAAACAGCTAGTCCAAAAGAACTAAAACCTAAGAAGACTCAAGAACTCAAGTATTTAAGACCTTAATGAGGTTATGCTTCTACAAACTGTCCCTCTGTGACTTATATTCTCTTCCCAGTTGAACTGTAAATAACAGTAGTTTATCCTTTAGGGCAAACTATTTCTGAAGCATGTTTAAGGTGGTTAGTGTTGATGCTGACTTAACAGGATTCCCACGGCAGCAATTTATTTTGGAGTGATTTCTCTAATATAGCGTATGGCAAATGCAAAAGATTTAAATTGGGTTTCTCTAAAATTGTTGCCATGCATCTGTGAATCTAGTCTCTTAAGACTGCTGAAAAGCTACTTAGTCTTTCTATTAAGACAGTCCCATTTGTTTTAGAAGCTTAATTTTAATGTCTGATACTGTATGTACGCATCAAATAGCCACATGTTTGAGCAGAAGCGTAGCAGTATTTTTAGGGAGTTTAATAGCATCATTGCAATGTTCTTGGTGGGATAGGGAACAATTTTCAAAAGCTTTTTTTCCTTCAATTTCATAGCTGCTCAAACTTTCAAAAGTTTCCGTAATAGTTAGACTTCTAGCAATATAGATAACTGAACTGTAGTGCTGGGGAATGTTCTCCGGCACTGTATAACTTAACGGTAGAAATATTTCCAAGTTGTGCAGTAGAGGTGGGAAGGATATAGGAAGTCCCTTAGCGTAGCTGAACATCTTGCTCGATTATTTTAGTTCTTGCCCTTCTTGTAGCATTCGCTACCTGCCTTCTTCATTGCTAGATCTACACTGAAGTGCTCTTTGGGTTTAGGAGTAGTTAACAGCCAAAACAATGAACGTGGCATCTGGGGAGTAAACAAAACTTTGTTTTTTCAGTTAAACAGGCCAAAACCTCCTGATATCAACTGTACAGATCAGATGGGAAATACACCATTGCATTGTGCAGCGTACCGTGCCCACAAGCACTGTGCCTTAAAACTTCTGAAAAATGGAGCAGATCCCAAATTAAGAAACAAAAATGGTGAGTTCCAAATGAAAGTCCACAAAGTGCTAAGAAAATGCAGGAATATAAAGCTTCTATAAGCTATGTTACCACTTAATGTTCAGGGAAAGTCTTACAGTGCTTTACAAATCTTGTATTGCTAATAAAGGAAACCTAACAGTGACTAAATTGCAAGGTACTTAGGAAAAAGAAAAGGCTGCATGGCAAGTATTTTGCTGCAACTCTTAACGTACAGTTTCTTGAAAGTTCACTTGCCCTTTTTCTTAACCGTGAGAACTGCTTGGTTTTCGTTTTCTTGATACTAAACATTGTACGTTGGACATGGATAGCAAACAAACAAACAAAAAAAACATGATAAGACTGAAGGCCTGGCATAGGCAAGTGACTCTTCAGAAGGAGGATTATAATGAAAGCAAATCCAGGAAAACTTTATACAGATATTATGCAGAATGTGTACTCATCATCTTTATTAAGACATCTCTATTTTGATATTTGTGAATATTCTGAATTGTTTTACATAGCTGAAGTGCTAAAAATTAACTTAAATAACTAAGAACAAAGGCCCCTTACATAGCTAGTAGAACTGAAGGGCAGTTCAGTGCACTGAAGAGCCTTTTTCATCTTCCACCTGAGAAGCTTATGTTTGTCATCCCCAGTAAATTCAGATGCTTGTGGGACCAAACTTTAGTCAGAGAAATTATATTAAAGGTTAAGTGCCTCTAGGTTTATTGACATCAAATTCTCATGCCTTGTCTTGGTTACTAAACAGATCAGACGCCCCTTGATCTAGCCCAAGGTGCAGAAATGAAACACATTCTGGGAGGTAAAACTGGAAAGGTAGGCACTTTTATATCCATTTAAAATGCCACTTTCCAAGACTGGTTAGTTGGAGCTATTTCTATAAAAGTTTTAATTTCTGTGCAGGTTATCAACAAACCCCTGAGACGATATGAAGGTCTCCTATGGAAGGTATGTTTTACTTCTTTTTCTAAAAACAAAGCTTATAATATTTCCCACTAGGTTATTTTACATACTGAAGTTACAGTTGACAGATGAGAGAGCTTTTCAATAACACAGTTGCTAGATGACTTATCCAATATATCAGAATAAAAGTTAAGTTATAGCTGGTCTGGCCAAGTGGAGCAGTAACTAGATTCAGGGCACTCTGATCTTAAAAACCTCAGTCCCTAAAATACATCTGTGTGTGTGTGTTTGTGTTTTTTTTTTTTTTGAGGGGGTAATTTTCGTGGCATAGTTTCACTTAGGTAAAGTTTTGTATCCTATCTGTATGATGGGCAGAATGCTTTTTCCTCTCCTGCATAGATATCTTAAATGTTTAATAACTTATTTGACTAACGTTTTGCTACAAGTTAACCTTCTGTCAGATTTTTAAAAACTTGTAGGGATGTTGTAAGTCAAATACTTGTTTTTCTCTGATCTTCAAGTGAATTTCCTTTTTCTCCTTGTAATAAAGAGAATTTTTTTCTGAATCTTATACATGAACACTTAATTTTGGTCGTCTTCTATGGAATCTTTGAAGACTTTGTGAAGTTTTCTTCAGTGTAAGTTTTCCTATATATGCGCACAGAATTGTAAAACGAGGAACTGTTTTCTGAATGAAACCTATGTATTAATGCTTGTGAAAGGTAAAATGTTGCAGTTAGCTAGATTAACATTTTTTTCTCATTTTCTTGTATAAAGTGAAATTGTACTGTGATCAGCAACCCTTCTAACATTAAAAAATGCAGTATTTACATACTTGTATTTCCTACTGAGTAGCAAGATCAATAAAACCTTGTCTTCAGGCATTTCTTAGCTTCCAGAAGAGAAAATACCGTAATTATAAAGTATTCTCAGATTGTTGTGATCAGGAAGATAATAGATAACACCCGAAATGTCCTAAAGACAGCCAGTTTTATGTAATAGTCTTCAATCTATCAAACCTGCTGTGAATAGCAACTGTTCAGCTGTTAACCCTCTCTCCCTTAGAGCTCCCGATTTTTTGGTTGGAAACTGTACTGGGTAGTACTAGAACATGGAGTCCTTTCCTGGTATCGGAGACAGTAAGTTCTATGTTTGAATTTCTAATAAGTGAGTTAAGTAATTCCCTTCTTCGCATTACTACATTTCTTTTTCTTTCAAAGATCTGATGCAGTAAATAATGATCATCGTCAGGGATGCAAGCATCTAACGCAAGCTGTCTGCACGGTAGGAAGTGAAATGAGACTTGTAACTACTGGTTTTGTATATGGTGGTGTCGTTTACATAGACAATGAAATCCTTGGCTAGGTTGGTAAGCATGCCTTTATTACAAAATGCGCTGTTGTGAGAAACACTTTGTCATTCTTATCAAGCCAAGTAATTCAATATGTAAAGTGACTGTTTAGCTCTTTCATATCTTTCCAAAGTCTTAAGCGCATAAATAAGCGTACGGCATCCTATAAAGCACGCCTCTTCAGTTGTGCAAAATGGGGTGTTTGAACTGTGTGATGTAGAATAGCAAAGCTCTAGTTCCTCCTGTAACTTTCACTGGCTACTTGTGAATGAACGTGTAACTAAGTTTATCTCAGTTAAGAGAAGTGAAATTTTGAAAGTGACTTCTGGAAAACCTTCTTCCAATGAAGTTGTTATGCTAGTGGGATTCCCTTTTGGAAGGGATGGAGAAAAGACAGGAAAAACAAGTCCGATGTGATAGTTGACTTCAGGCAACAGAATAATTATTTCAGCCCTTCTCATCACATAAGCGTATGGGAGAGAAAGAAGGGTATATAATGCAGAGAAAGATGGAAGTGTTCAAGGAGAATGAATTTAGGATCATTTCAGTACTTTCTTCTTTAGCTAACTTGTCAGTGCTCTGTGAATTGGCACTACAAAATTCTCTGTTAAGCTATGGTTATTTATGCTGTTGCTATATAGACAGTGATTCTTACCTTTTTATTATCTACAATTCCTTAATCTCAGTTGTCTTGCACCATTGTTGAAACTTTGTCTGAATCCAGTGTTGCTGTGCAAATATTTCTTGACCTGAAGAACCTCAGTATTTTCATCCATGAGGTAGAAAATGCAAGGTAATAAACTTTGCAAAACTGTTCTGATAAAGCTTCTCTCCTTGCTTTGCATCAAAACTGAGGCAAAAAGTTCTGAGTTGACAGTAATTCTCTACTTTGCTTACTTTTACAACAGTTTTGTCTTTTTTTATTTCTTTCAGATTCTTTAAACTCATTCTTGCCACTTCTCCCCATCACTCTAGGTAAAATCTACAGACAGTTGCTTCTTTTCTGTCAGATGTTTTGATGACACTGTTCATCGTTTCAAGATCCCTAAAAATAACGCTCCTCCTCAAACGAGAGAGGTAACAGTGACTCTCTGTTAAAGGCTTTAAGTTGCAATAACTTCTATAATTAAAAAAAATAATTTGCACAGCTAGGTATAGATGCCTAAGCAGTGGGTTCAGTATCTTGAACATCAGGACAGTGTGATGTGTCTGCATGTATTGAATCTTTTAGCATGGCTATAGATTACATTGCATGTGATTCTGTTAAAAATTTCTGTCTTGTTTTCCATTTCTGTTCCTGTACTATGACTCCTAGTCTAACTTCTTTTTTTTTTTTAATTGCAACTTCCCTCTGTTGCATTTTCTTTCATAATTTGTTATCACAAACAAAAAAAGGTTTTAATAATACGTTCTACTTTTAGCCAAGCTCTAAGATGAGCTAATACATGCTATTCGAAAAATAGTGGATCTGCAACAAGAGAATGACTTTTTTTTTTAAAAAGGGCTTTTTTGTAGTGTAGTTATTGCTGTGTCTGTTGGTGTAATAACTAGAGATGATGTAGGGGTGGAGGCAACAGGAGGAGAAGAATCTACCTCTTCAGTTACAGTAGCGCTTAGTTTTTGCACACAGTTTGTCATGCATAGGAAGGCAGACTGTCACAGAGACTTTGGTGTCAAAATAGAAAGTAGAAAATGAGAGAGAAATTCCCTACAGTGTTTCTTTAAGAGTGACATCAATTTGTTACGGAACCTTGGATAGGCTTAGAGGGGTGTGTGGCATTTGTGTTTAAAACCTGATCAAGCAAGTCCTAGGTAGCACTCTGACCACAGTGTGTCTCATCTTGAGTGTGATATGTTAGCATTTTCAATAATCTACTTTCCCTTCATTTTAAAGTGTCTCTTGTTACTACTGAATATCTTACTCATTGTCAGTAGAACACTTCATTTTCTTTCATGTCTGCTGTTGCCTTTTGGGTGCCGCTTTGGAAATACGTATTAACTCTGTCTCTTTTCTGTTTAGGGTTGGCTGGAAGCGATAGAAGACCACTCTGCATATAGCACTCACTACTGCACACAGGAACAGCTCAGTAGTGATGATGAGGAAGATGATGCAGTATCGGTTACAGACCTTCAGGAAACTCTGAAAGTATGTGCTGCTCATGGATCTAAGCAGTTGCAGATTAATGCTGGTTTGTGTTGGAACACTCAAGTATGCTTTTGGCCAAAAATAATGATTCTTTCTTCCCGTAGTTACATAAATGCTGCTTATATTTGCAGTGTTTACTGTCTTATATTCCTGTTTAGACTGTATGTATAAAATGGCATGTTTATCATAGCTACAGGAATTGCTTTTTTCACTTCTGTCAGCCCTACTGCAAGGTAGAAAATTGTTTGAGACTCTTGGCCAGGAGAGGGAGCCTCATGTACTTGATTTGTTGTCCTCTAGCCTTGGTGTGACCAAATGTAACCTTCAGCTATATGAACCTCTACAAAACAGGCAATGAAACAGCTTAGGGATCAGCCTTTAGCACCCCAGGTCACATCAGGTCCTCTGTACAGTGATTCTTCAGACTTCCTGTGGGGGATGAGTCTTTTGATGGTTCTAGTATCCAACCTGTGGTTCTTGCTCTTTGCCATACTTCACCTTGAAGTGAAGGGTCTTAGAAGTATATGTAAGCAAAACTTCTGACACTGCAACACAAAAATCTTCATCTAACTGAGCACCATGTGACTTGTACCTTACCTTGTGTGGTATAAAAGGAAGAGCTCAAAATAGCTCATGGCAGAAGGGAGATGGGAGGATACCTGGTGCTGGCAGTTCCCAGCAGCCCACTGAAGAAGGGGCTGCCAAGAAGTGTGGGCCTTAGGAGAACTCAGTGATTACTCCCTTCAGCAGTTCCTGCCAGTCATCTTCTGCAGCTGGGTTCTGGATTATTCAGCAGGTTGTGTCAGTGCAGTCCTGCTGTTTATCATGTGATTTGTCTTTGGTGCACTGGGCCCCTGTGTATTACTCCACAGAAGCCTGCTCTTGGCCTCCAAATTGATTGGCATTGGGCTTGATAGGCTTCCTTTTCAGGAAAAACTTGGGTTATTCAAACTAATTGCACAAATTAACATAATAAACTTCAGAAGTAACATGTAATGACTGTTTCCTCAGTCAACTGTCTTTGAAATAAAAGTAATTTTCTGTAGAAACACACTTGTGATACTTCATGGAGTAGAAAAGGTGCACAGTTGGCCTGCCAGCTTCTTTCTTCAGTTCACTACAGGCTTAGTCCCCGTTTCTCCCAGAATTGAAAGGGGCGAGAAGGGAGGGAAGTGTGAGTAGCTTGAACTGAAACTTAAAAGATTTTAACAGTGTAGGAGAATTTCAGAAACTTTTTTTTTAGGCTTCTTGACAGTCTGCTGCTGTGTGGTAAAACGAGAATACTAGTGTGCACTTCAATACTGCAGCTGACTTAACTTTCAAAACAATCTCAGTTTTGTGGAAGAGATGCTCTAGTAGTGTGTGTGATTTTTGTATGTTGTATTTTAGCAATCTTATTTCTGATAGGTGATTTACCATTATCTTTGTTTTGGAGTTATATAGCTTTAGACAGTTTGAAGACAGATTGGATTACTGTAAATAAAATGTAAAAAAGAATATTCAGACTTTCTCAAGCAAATTTGGAGGAGCCTTTAGGTAGCTCTGCAAGTTTGAAACTCAGGGGTTTTTTGGTTTGTTTGTTTTTTAAACTGATGAAAGAATTGTTTTGCTGAATCCCTTGCTGTTGCTTGGTAGCCCTCACTGTTAGTTTCCTCTATTTTTAGAGGCTACAGTTCCACTAGTCTTCACACATTTGCATCTGAGCTTCAGTGAAGGTACACGGAAGTGCCAAAACATGTCATTCCGTGTTAAAAGTGCATGGGCAGTGCTTCAGCACACACATCTTTCTCCTCCTCTTCTCTTTCCCCCCAACTTCAAGGCTAATGGAAATGTGACTGTTAGTGGTATCAATTCACTGTCAGTTCAAATTAAGCCTTTACGAAGTATCTTCTGCGTGTTCCCCTCTGCCACGGCTACAAACAAGCACTACAAATCTCTCTTATTTCCACTTCACTTTGGGTTAAGAACGCTAGAGCAGCCGTAGCAGATCAAAGCTCAAGTCTTCCAAGCTGATAGCTAGTTACCAACAGGGAGCATTAGGAGATGTCTAAAAGAGTAGAACAGACAGAGGAAGCATAGGATGACTTTCTGCCTTCTTCCAGCCCATTTTTTTGGGATTTCTTGAATCTGAGGCATCAGCTAGATATTCTCTTTAATGTCAGTGGATCCGCAGTCAATGATTTTTGCCCCCTACCCCTCCCCCCCCTTTTTTTTGGTCAATTTATGCTTTTGTCCTGTACTTCTTGCTGCAAACAAGAGAAAACTGTCATTGTTTGCAGCCTGCTGCCTGATGAGGACTTGGTGGCCTCTGGTTCTTTTGTTGTGCTGTAGTGAATGTAAATCAGTTATGTGCTGAGTGGTGAACTGTAATAAACTCCTATACTGGGTCATTTTTCAAGATCCATTATATGGGCAGATAGGGATTTATTCTGTGTCAATATCATTCTTTTCCTCTTCTAATGCATTTGTCATCTTGACTGCTGCTGAAAATAGACCTGGTACTTCTATGGCAATATCCACACATCAAAGGCTATGGAGTCTATCACTCATGTACACTACTCTGCAGTTTGTTTTTTTTTTTGGATTGTCTTTCCCTACAGAAGGAAAGACTACAGCATTGCAAAAGAATTTTATATGTTCAAATCATGTCATACCACGAACAAGCCAGTCATAATGTGGGAAGGGGGGGATATATGTTCAACAGGGTGTGCTTCCTCGGGTGTGTATCTAGCTAATGGACAGGTGCAGAGCCCAGCTTTTGAAGTTCACTCAACAACAAAGTGTACAGTCACTTCTGGACTTCATAGTTTATGGCAAGATCCTGCTCAACAATGGATTGGGAAATGGGTAACTGTTTCCATTGGGAAATGGATAACTGTTTCCAAATGTAATTCCGTATAGAAAAACGTCATCCTCATCTTTTTGAGGTGGCTGACTATAACATGGTGAAAAAACTTTCAAGTTTCTATAGCTGCCATTAGTGTCTGCTCATAAATTAAAAAGCCATTGCCCTAATTTTGTTTTTACTGGAGAAGTGGCATCTTAGAAGGTCAATGAGGGGTGAATAACACTGCTCTAGTTCAGCTAAGCTTGCTTTATTAGATCTTTAAAAACTTATGCTGTGAAATCCCTAGTGCTTGAAGGCTGTGTACTGGTCTGTAAAAGTACAGTTGTTTGAAGGTGACACTAGTTAAGCAACAGAAAGCTGAATTTCCTCCAAGTAAAGCTAGATGTCAGCTAAGTTACGCATTTGCTTATTTTTGATTTAGATTTGTGAAAGGGCAAGCGATGGCTTTTCCTAGATTCTCAAACTTTTTAACTAAAAAGGGGAAAAACTGGAAAAGTAGAACATCCAACACAGCTTTTGGGTTTGGTTTGCAATGCTAAATTAAACAAAAGCTGGTCACTATGCACATGATTGTTCTGTTTGCTTTGCATGTCTTTGAAGGTACTTGAAATAACTCCTTTCAGTATTAATATAGCAGTTTCTTTCATTGGGATTCTTTGTTGATGTTTAATGCTCTCCAAATTTAAAAACTTCAGTATACTAGAGAAGTGTATGTGTGTACATACATACATATATACACACACACACATACATACATATATATATATATGATAATATATATACTTAACTATTTCAGAAGTGCCTTTTGCTGTCCTCACTCTCTTCCAGAAAGCACAAGCATGTCAACAAAGACTCAACAAAGAGATTTCAGACTTCCTTGCAATGGTTAAATCTTTGGATGCTACAAAAGGTAAAACTAAACAGTTTTATAAAATGCTTTATGTTACCAGGTAACTCATTCTCCTTTTTAAGGAGCACATGCCTTAACTTCACTGAAATGAGATTTTCAGGAGCTTGCAGTTATAGGTCTGCTTTCCTTAGTGAAATGGATTTAAATTAAATAATTATAAGAACTAAGATTTCAGAATCCGAGAAGTAACTAGTGGGTACTTTGACTGAAAAATCTTATTAGGCACTGTAAATGTAGTGAAATTTATCTTAAATATAGCTCCTACTAGGTAGTATTATAGGAATATGAGGTAGGGCTTCACTTTCATCAAGGCTTTTGAAAAATCTGTAATTGGTAGTTTTTTGCAGAGCAAGGTACTGCAAGGTACAAAGAGCTAGCTGTTTTACTGTAGCCTCCCACATGGAGCTTGCGTTTCAGTGAGCAGAAATACAATGAAGGCTGATGCACTATAAACAGGACGTGAAGTGAACTTATAGCGCTATGTAACTGGAGGTAAGGTGTGACAAGGTATATTCCACAGTCATCTACCGTGAGTTTTATGCCAGATTTGAACTTCTCAGGCTTCATTTTAAATGATAACTCTAAATTTGACCTCTGTTTGCGATTTTTGCAGCATAACAGCCTCAAAGTAGCATAGACGTTGAGCTGCCAGAGATTAGAACGCTTGCTTCGCTTAATGCCCTAAACTTGCC
The DNA here is from genome assembly GCF_040807025.1 of Struthio camelus. Lineage (NCBI taxonomy): Eukaryota > Metazoa > Chordata > Aves > Struthioniformes > Struthionidae > Struthio > Struthio camelus. The sequence goes on along the minus strand of NC_090943.1, from coordinate 121,516,034 downwards.
CACGTTTTAAACACCCAGAGGAGAACAAGGCAGTTTCTGTATGCACATTTAACTGTTACTCTCTTGTAAACTGACTGCTAGTTACTTATTGTAGCTGAACTTTATGAAGCTCAGACTGGAGTACAAGTTGTTTATCTGTACAAATCTGTAGCTTGTAACAGAAGGGAAGTTTTGGGAGGAAAAAGGTTTGACCTCCCCCTCTTCCACTCCTGTATCCTCCCAAATGGAGTCTAAAATGCAGATTTTCTCCATATGCTAGTAGGATCAGTTACTGTGTGATGTTAACCTAACTTGCACTAATTGGATATGCTGAATGTTTCGACTTCAGCAAGAAAAGTAAGGTTTTATAACACACATGAATCTTGTATTGGGAAGCCTTTGTAATTAGTAATACATTAAAACTGAAGTCTGGATGAAGAACAGTTTTAAACTGAGTATTGAGGTGGATAAAGCCCCTTTGGTAGATAGAGGGGCAGTTTCTCTGACCCTGTAGTGCAGACCTGAAGAACCAGTGAGGACCTCTACGCTTTTCTTTTCTTTTCTTTTTGGGGGGGGGGGGGGCGGGGGGGGGCTTTTCTTTTTAAAAAAAACAAAAAAAACAAAAAAACATAGTAAAGCAAAAACAGATACTGTCTTTTGCCAAGAAACTGCTAGTCTCAGACAATAGCAGTAATAAGTTCATAAGTTCCTGTCTTCCTTCCAATGAATGTTTGTAACTTGATGTGTCAATGAACTGTTTCCAGCTTCATGTGTGGTCTCTCTAAAGTATTTGAGTCCTCTAGTTTCCTCCAGAGGAATGAAAGCTTCTGAGCAAAAAGGTCCTCCAAGTGGAACTTCAGAAAACTTTAGATTAATCAGAATGGGCATCCTTGGGCTAGAAGATAAGTAGAATTCTCTCCCTAACTGTCTTCCAATATGCTATTCTAAATCCAGGTATCTTTGAGATTTTTTTACAAATAAAAATGGATCCAGCATTTCTCGTGCTGCCTTCCTTCTAGAGGTGCTAGCTGTTCTTGATAGCTGTAGTAAATAGGGAGTCCAAATTTCGGTCAGTAGTGTGCTTTGGTATCAAAGGCAACTAATAGTATTTGGATACATACTGCATCTTGAGGACTGCGCAAGCACTATGATTGCAAAATAAATATATAAATATTTTAAAACTTGTCATCACTGAAGCTCTTAATCTCAGTTGGTGCAACATCAGGCTGAAGAACCTTAGCGCTAGGATCTATCTATATTACTAAACAGTGTCAAGCTGGAGGCTGGGGCTTCTAGACACGTACTTTTATTGCAGCTAGTATGCTACCTGAGGATGGCTTGTGAGGATGGCTTTCCACAGGCACATCACTCTGTTCTTGTGACTGGATGTGTGAAGCAACAACCTGAACTCTGCTTATTTTCATACTTGTACAAATATAAGTACAGTTAATTGGAATTTCCAGTTCTACCTTCTGAGGAATTGCTGCACATCACAGAAACTTCAAAGATGAACTCAGCCCAATCAACTGGTAGTTATTTGATATTTATCGTAGTGTGCTTCTGGTTTTAAACACACAGCCTCATTAGTAAACAGTCATACAGGTCAGGATGTGCAGTGGCATTGCTATGAAAACTGTATTGCTTATCCCGGAGACGACTCCATGAAAATAAGGCCTCCTTCCCCTTTTATTGACCAGTGTCCTTGTAACTCCCAGTCTATTTTTTTTCAAAGCTTATTTTCCACCTCCACTGTGGTAAGCTTTTTCTCTCCTATATAATACAATGGCAGAAGGCTTCTATTTATTAAAAAAAAAAAAAACAAAAAAAAGCACTTCCCACACTAGTTCGTATTAAACCAGTGCAGTATCCTTGTATTTGAATTTTGGCTCCTGGCAATTCTGAGGCTTTTAAATCTAGGAAAAGGTTAAAAGGAGAGACTGCTGCTAGTCAGTCTCTCAATGTGTTGCTGCGATGGCTTACCTCCTCTGCTTTCCAAGCCATGTTGAAAGAGAAACTTGATCTATTCATGTGCCTTTTATACCAATACTTGGGAAAGGATTCAAGGGAAAGAACTTACTTTCCCTCAGCACCACATTTGCTTGTCCTCACACGGAACTTAGTGCTTCAGCCCTCACGTAGAATATAAATATTACGTTTGTGTTATTTAGAAGAGAAAATAAGGGAAGGTATCCTGTGGTTTACAATGTCCTCCTAAAGCTACTAATGACTTGATGCTTTCAGGAATGTCTTCTCCCCTCCTGCAAAAAGTTGATGTGGTCTCTGAAGTATCCCAGGAAACTTGTGAGGCCCTGGCTGACTGCCTCAACCTATTCACAAAGCAGGAAGGGGTATGTATTTCGTTGTGTGGGATTCTACAGGGTCTGCATAACTTAGGATGTTTTGCTCGCTCCCTGCTGAACTGCTATAAACAAATGCACCTATAGAGCTACATATTGTTAGCAAGCTGTCCTTTAACGTGCTCAGCGTCTAGTGAAAACTCGCACCTCTAAAGAGAAAGTAGCTAAGTCCTTAACAAAGGGTGTTTTAGTACTGAGCATTCAGAATAGACACAGATCTTGCTTATAAATGACTGTTTAAAATGTTCAGACTGAATGCTTGAATTCAATCAAATGGTTGCTTTGCTAATCTGAAGGTTACTGTATTGAGGAAAATCCATCTCCTTTTTAGACTGTGAGGTGCTGAACAGTATTGCTTCTGAGTTTGTTTTTCAGACCATGTGCTTAGTGGGTGTATGAATGGTATCTGTTGGCCTTCTGGCTTTTCTAGTGATATATCTTGTATGATGTTGAATATAGTTCAGACGCTTCAGTTTGGGAATGAGTGGTATGCTCGTTAGTTCTAGGGGTAGGAGAATTTTTTTTTTTTCCTTCTCCTTCTAGAAGATACCTTAATTCCATGGAATAAATGCGTCTTCCTGAATTGTGATAACAGTAATTCTTCAGTTTGGCTCTTGTTATCATCAGCAAGCTGTATTTCAAAATGAGGTTGTGTTGGTGCTGTTAGGTCTCTTCCAGTTATTTAACAATGAGGTCCGTTGTTTAAGCTTGCTTTACAATTTTTTTCATTCTTTTCCAAAGCATTTTCTCTCCAGTCACAAGTCTTCTAGACTTACTTGAGTCATGTTCTAGCAGAGTGGAACAAGCATTGCTTTTTACATTGGGTTTTTGCTTTCTGTTTTTAAAAAAAAGAAAAAAAATCTAATATTAAAGTTGCCAGCTCCATTTGTGGATGAGGGGGAAATTGTTACAATAGTGGGTGTATGGTGTTAGTTAGTATTCCTTAATTGTGTTGGCATCTTGCTTCATGCAAGACTAAAATACCCTTCCAAAGTGGAGCATGGCAAAACATATGGTGAAATTGTAATTTCACCTTACTTGAACTTGAATGGTATCAGTAGGTGTTAGAGCCCTTCTTTCAATCTGGAAGCACACAGATTTGGCCACCGAGGGACAAGCTGAGTTATAAACTTGAATTTCTGCCATAGCTAGTAAAAACAGTCCCTCGTGACAGAGGGGAAAGATGTGATCATAGCGTTTTGTGTTTTGGTATTTTTAAACTTCAAAGTATTGTAATTTCAGAGTATAATGGAGGTTTTTAAAGGCACCACAAACTTGTAAGGGAAAGGAATTGCAGCTGAGATGTCTCTCTAAGACTTGAATCTCTGAAAAAAGTTATATTCCCTGAACATTACTGTTCTTAAATCCTCAGCCTTTTTTTGTTGCCTTTTATAAGACAGAGCACTGCTCTTCACTGTCTGGTGTTGATTTGCAGGCAGCAGTTCTGTTGGCTTTGCCAAAGCAATATATTGGATTCTGCATTAGTGAATGCAGGCAAATGCTTTAATGTTTCTTCTAAGTATGTTGAATAGTAAAGCATGACTCTGCTGAAGTGATCAAACTCTAATGTGAAAACACTAACCCAAATAACTCTTTAAAAAAAAAAAATCCTTTGCATTTATTTTTCTTCTGATCATGATCTCCCTAATGACATTTAATGCTTATGTGTTTTAAGTGCTCCACGGTTTTAAGTTAACTGCAGCTGATTCTTGCTAGGTCAGAAGATGGGAGGTAGCTGTTTCCAACCTAGCTTCAGGAAGGATAACTCTACAGCTGCTTAAAAACTTCTTTCGCGCCTATCCTGCTCTTTGCAGGCCTCTTTTCTTCACCTGTTGGGCTGCTTCATCGCTGCTCCAGGTCCTGGGCTCTGCTGCTTGTCTTAGGGGGCTGCCTGGTGGGATTTCCTCCTTGAGCCCCAGCGTAGAGATGACTTGCTTGCTCCACAGTATCCTTCAACCGCACTGTGCGTGTCCCACGAAATCTGGTTCTCCTCCTAAAACGAGCGTGTTCTCGGGCTCCACACCGTTTTATCTGGCCTCTTTAAGTCGAAATCTTTTTCCTGCTCTAGCTTAAATTGTCAGCATACCAAAGGCGGCTGCTTGACTGATGAGGCGGCTGCTGGTAAACACGGCGAACACTTTTTTTTTTTCCTTCTTCTTCTTCTTTTCTTTTTTTTTTTTTTTCTTTTGGCTTGTAGCTGACTTCTTGCTTAGGACGGCCCATCTCCGCTGCGTGAAAATTGCAGCATAAAAATTACGCCCCGCGCGAACGCAACCGCTCAAAATCGGGCTTGCGCTCCCGGTACCTCCCGCCTCGCCTCGCCCCCGTGGCGCAGTGCGCGGCGGCGGCGGCGGGGGGGGGGGGGGGGCGCGCTCGGCGCCCCGCGCGGCCGCCTGTGACGCCACAGAGGGGAGCGGTGGCGGGGGGGGGGGGGGGAGCGCGCTGCGGCGCGGCGTCGTGGTGGTGGTGGTGCGCGGCGGCGGCCCCCCTCCCCTCCCCCCACTCCCAGCGGCCGGCCGGCAGGCGCTAGGACCCGGCCGGCGCGGGGCGCTCCGCGACGATGTATCGGGGCGCTTCGGCGGCCGCCCTGGCGCGGGCTGCGGCGGGGCCGCCCCTGGCTGCCGCCGCCCCGCTCCGCCCGCGGCCGGTGAGCGGCGAGCGGGCGCCGCGCTCGCCCGGCGGCGGCGGCGGCGGCGGCGGGGCGGGGCGGGGCGGGTGCCCGGGCTGCGGGGCGGGGGGAGCGGCGTGGTGCAAGGTGACGGGGCCGGCGGCGGTGGCCGTGCCCGGCTCTGCGGCCGCGGGCGGCCGGGTCTAGGAGCGGCTGCCCTCCGGCAAGCGGGTGCGCGGTATGTAGCGTGCGCGGGGGTGGGGTTTGCTCGGTGCTTTTATTTATTTATTTTCTTTTCTTTTATTTTTATTTTTTTCGGTCTTGACATTGGGATGAGGTCTTCTGTGTGAAGCGCAGGCGCTGCACATGAGCCCGAGTACTTTTGTGCAATCAGGGAGGGAAAAACCGAAGGTGATTCGGCTGCTTTAATCCGGGCGTTTATTGAGGCGTTAGTGGCAGAGCTCGTGTAACTTGAAGCGTTTTTCTGCAGTGACTTTGGCACAAGGTTAGTAAGTATTGTTTTGTGAGCAGGACTTTCCTTGCGCTGTTTCTAGCAGATGTTGGAACCCGCATTTTAAAAGCGGTTTGATTCTGGTACTTTTACATTCCCTGGTATTTTTATATTACGGTAGCAGAAATTTAACTTGAGCATCTGACTTAATTCGTCTTTGCGCACTCTTATTTTTGCCAGACTTTCTGGGTAAGTTTAAAATCTGTTCTTAATATTTGAGCTCCGAAGCTGTATGAGCCTGAAAGGAAAGGTGGTTTTTAAAGATACCTCCTCTTTTTTTCCTCCTCCTTCTTCTTCTTTCTTGGTGGGTTGCTTCTTTTAACCAATGTTAGGTAAGTATGCTGATGAGTAACTCGACTCTCCTAAGTTTCACTTTTACCATCAAAGGTTATGTTTAACAGTAAACGCCACATCTTGCTGCCTGACTTGAGAACAAATAGCGGTTGTAAGCTGACTTCCCTTGCAGGCTGCTATTGGCCCAAACGTTCCTCCCTTGTTTGTAGGTGTTGTCACTCTTTGTACCCTTCTTTTTTCCTTCTTCAAAAGAGGATTTGTTTGCAAGCTGAAAACCTTCAGCCAATGATGTAAGGGATTCAGAAAAGGACAGTTCATGATTTCTTAGTCTCTTGACTTAAATGGGTTGTATGCACACCTAGGTAGAGCTTGTCCCAGCAAATAGAGTTTGTCGTTTTTGCAGGAACTCTTAAGGTCGAAAAACTGCAGGTCGTAGTCCTTGAATTAATTATCTTTGCCATGGCGTAACATGCCGTCTCTTGTATGTATAAGTGACATAGTGTAAATAAGAAATGTGCATGCAGTTCAACTAGCAAATGTTAATGGCAGTGTAAAAGTTCGGTGTACTGCTTCAGGTTTTTTTTTTGTATTTCTTGGGTATTTTGGGGACATAACTGAATGTCTGAGGGTTAGGTGTGTTTGTGCACGTTCTTGTGAATGAACGTATGCGTGCTCTTCAGCATGTAAACAGCTCTCTTTAATAGTTGTCTACTGGGTGGCCTGGGAGACATGTATGAGCATGGTGGTTATTGCTTAAGATCTACTACTTTAGTGGATTGTGAATGAAGAAAACGCCTGTGAGCTGTGTCTGCCTGACTTCTTAATGAGTTTTTTGTATCAACTGCTTTGGGTACAGGTGAGGGGAGTAGTAATGACACTGTCTGTAGTCGAGGGAAAACTATTGATAGACTTGCTCAGGGCGCCCATATCTAGAAAAGCCCTGCAGTCAATCAGCAGTCCCTTTTTTACCTGCTGGCAAAACACACTCAGCTACGTTAACCTTTGCCAGGTCTTAGGAGCCTTTGGAGTGTCGGGGTGGGGGGCCGGATGAGCTGAAATTAGGGAAAGTAAGAAAGAAGCTAATTTTATGACTTTTGACTTATGGCTGGAGAAAGAATGGCATCTTCCCGGCTGCTGGGTCGGACCTAGAACCGCAGAGGTCCTTAGCCCCTCTAAGCAGAGAAACACAGGCACTGGTTTTGTGACCCTTTCTCCTTGTACTCGGATACAGGTGAAAACTTTTTTTTTTGTGCTTCTTTTCAATTATTGGAGCACAGCAAAGTGGTCCTGTGCGATAGATATGTTGTCTCTTCTGCTCTGTGGCTCTTCTTGAAAGTAATGGAAACTAAGGCAAGAATCTCAGTGTGTCAGGGCCAGTAGGCAGTATCGCAAACAACTGAATGCTGTGTCTATTCGGCTTGTAAACTTGGAAGGAGGAGAGCAGTTTTCAGACAATTCATAATTGCACTGGGCACAGTAAGAGGTATCTAGTATTGAGGGATTCAAATTAAGGTGCATCTATTTTGAGAAAATATCAGCTATACCAGTCTCTAACTTGGCCCTGTTTTTTTCCCTCCCCTCCAAATGTGAGCATTCTTTTGCCGGAAGTACGATATCTAGTGCAGATGAAATCCTGTTCCAAAGTAACAAGTTAATTCAAAGGTTCTCTATGCTAAAACAAGTGTCCGGATGAAGAGTGATTACACTTAGCCCTCATACAGGAGAGCATAGGATATACTGTGATATTCTGTACTATAGATCTAATATACTGTGGAGTGATGTGTAGGCATGGAATACAGTAGGACAAAGCCATCGAAAGAGAAGTCTTTTGGCAGATTATTTCTATCCTCACTTGAATGCCAAGTGTTCTAGTCATGCCTTGATGATTCTTGCTGTACTAATTTTTGGGCGCTTTACTACATACATCATCCTTCTGCAAGTTCTAAAGATGAGATGGACAAATCGGAGCAACTTGATAGTGAAATCCATCCCGATAGCAGTGTTCTTCCTTTGGGAGCATTGTGTTACACTCTACTGCAGCCTTGCAGGCAGAAATTGAACTACAGGACTGTGAAGACAGTGGCCTTGTCAATGTTACGTAAAGGAAGCAGTTCAGTGAGTCCAAAGTATCCTGGGGATAGGGGAGTTAGAGCATAACTGTTTTCAGAGACTTTCCTAGAGCAGCCAAGACTAAGTTAGATCACCAGAGTGGGCAGAGAAGCAAAGCAGCAGCCCAGACAGAAGCTTGTTAAAATAGCAAATATTGGTGCTCCCTTCGGGGAGAAGGTAAGTAACTATTACTGCTTTTCTTTCCTCTTCTAAAAGGGTGCTATCTGTGTTGACAGAACGCTTAAATTTCAAAGCAAGCGATAAGGTCCATGGTGGAGTGTGCTGTACACAAAAGGCTTCTAGGCTGTAGAGTCCTGACTGACAGCAGGACACCTGGGTGTTACTGTAGGACAAAAGATGAATGGTACTTGTCTTTGTAGTGCAGGAGGGGTGCTGTTCAGGTATCAGTCTCAACATTTTTTTTCCTTAAGAATGCGTGCTTCAAAAGTTAACCTTTTCTTTATAACAAATGATGCGTTTGAATATAATTTACTGGCAAGGTGGCTTATTAGCTTGTAGTGACAGTGGAACTCTTGTTGACTTTCAGCTCTACAAGCCTGTGCGAAAGCTCATCACACAGCTTGTCTGAAGGTGTTTGCCTTTCAGTATTATAGTGCCCAACTCAGAGCATGCTGCTAACCTGTTTTTGCACTTTCAAGAGTGTATTAATGCTCGTTCAAAGCTTGGCTTGTAGATCTTAGATGCACACTTATTTTGTGGTTGTTAAACAACCTTGTGTAAAATAAATTGGAATTGGTTCACGGGCCTCTGGAGAAACGTGTTGTAAAAGCATATCACTGTGTAGTGAAACCTCTTCTGTCTATGCCTCTTTGAGGCATAGACAGGTTTAATTCTAAGGTCTTGTTTACAAATTATTCTAGGATTTTTTTTTTAAATGAAAAATATGGAGAAAAGGGGCTTAGTTGAGCTGGTGGGAAGGAAAGATCAAGCAACAGTCAAGTTTAGTGGAATAGTATTTGATATAGTAAGCTTTTTAAATACAAATTATTCAGGTCTATGTTCTAGGAATGTATTTGAAAAATGGTGCTGCTCTTTCTGTGTGTGAGGAAGCTGGGAACAAAAAGAGAAATACATAAAATGGAGATCTGTGCATGTGGTGTTCTTGTTCTTACTCCTATGAGGATATTGTTTGTTTTTTCCTCTTCTCCATGCTTGGAAAACAAACTGCAATGAGGAGGATACGCATTTTTATCCTTCTGTTTTCATCATGATGTCATAATGGCATATAAAGCTACTCGGCTTGTTTTTAATTTGTTGGCCTAACGTGTATGTGACATATTTTGGAAGAACAGATGAAAAACAGCATTCTGAAACTTGTTAGCTCTCAGTCAATGTGTATTCTCAGCTAAAGACTGATACTATTTCAGGAAAAAAATGAAGCGACAGAAAATAGGATTTAAGGCTGAACCTCTGTGCCTAGCTCCCTACTGATTGCTGTGTTGTGCACAAGTGTGTGAGGCAGATGATTGCGATATAGGGCTGAGTGTTCTGGATTTTTTTCTTGTTTTTATCTCTTTCTACTGCATAAAACATCAGAGTGCTATTTAAGTGCTGGACCCGGTGACTGTAGTCAACTAGGTTTATGAATTCTCTGGAGGTTTACTCTCCTTCTTGACCTTTCCTTTTTTAAACTTTTTTTAATACTATTTTTCTGGTAAGGCTGATAAAACTGGTTTCATAGAATAAGAGGTAAAAATCTATATCTCCGCAACTGAAAAATGAATTTCACTGGGCCTATTCGCTGCTGTATGTTAACACTTGTGTTTCTGAGCATGATAACGATATGTAACTTGCACATTTTGTGTGAAGTTGTTTGGAAAGCGTCATCTCCGAGTAGAATGAACTTAAGGTTTTGTATCATTGAACTGCTATCAGATCCTATGAAGCTTGCCAGTGTGGTGAGACGTTTGATTTGTTTTCTTTGGCCTTCAAAAATGTCGGTGATTCAGAGTTAAGATTTCTTGTCCTGTGGCTTTTGTCCTGCTGTAGAAGGCTGTCCATGTGCAACTTTGCAGCTTTTCCTGGAATAAAGGAGATTGGTTCAATCCGACTTGATTTCGGCACTGTTCTTTGCTGTGTTTTTAGAAGGTGTATTTTAGTCACTTGTGGTTCCTTGGAGCGTAGAGGTCTTCAGCCATAAAGAGTAAAACGGATTATCTCCTATCTTGGGTGTACCAGCTGCGTGCATCTTCCTTTTTGTTGCTGTTGTACTTAAATTTTACCTGGCCCCAATCATGGCTTTTTAATCAAAACTGCTTTTTCCACTTGTTTATCCAGTGATTCCTCTGAACTGATAGCATTTTCATAATAGAGGTGAGCCTTTCTGGAATTTGACCTCTTGTCGGATTTTTCATCTTGTGAACTGAGCATGTGCTTGTCGACCTTCCTCTCGCCCAGACTGCCAATGACTTTGAAAGCTTTTCTGTTTGTAATATTAATATTCAGACTTGTATTATTCCTTCTTGCTGTCCTGTGCAATGAAGAAATGCATTTGTAGAATGCTGACTGCTGAGTCATTGGGGTTATCATTACAATTGGTAAATGGACTGTGCAAAAATGTTTATGTACTGAAAATAAATCACTGCTACTGTAGTTTGCCTTGAAAGTACACGCCAGGTCAGATCATCAATGAATGCTGGTAACCTCTTTCTCCAAAGAACACTTGTCCTGTTCTTAACAACATCCCCTTTCAAATGCCTCTGTAATAGACTTGAAAAAGTGTGTTCGATCTTGCACACAGATGAGCAATGCAGACCTGTGCTCACCTGAGGATCACTAGTAAGCGCACACAAAGCAAATGATGCTCCATTTATAGTAAAAAAGCTTGCGAGATGAAAGTTGCTGCAACGGAGTGGTAAGATACAGGGTCTCTTATGAGCAAAGCGTATCCATTTGTTCTGAATATTCTGAACAATCCAGTGCCAAGAGGACCTCTAGCTTTTGATGTAAGGATAGCCTTCATTTGGATGCCTCCTGTGTTTATAGGATGCCTTTGAATGACAGCTGTGATGACATGTTTACTTTGCTGTCATAGTTAAGCCAACTGGAAGGTTGATGTGGACTCAGTCACTGGTATTAGACAGGAACGTTTTCCCTCCTCTCATGCCTGTCACTGCTACAGTATTAATATTAAAACTCAGATGTCAATGCAATAGCTCTTGGATCCATGGATAGCCTAGGAGACTTTATCAGAATGACTTTAAAGTATGCCTATTTGAAGGAAGTCCGTGCCCTACAGGATAATGATGTAGGGGTACCCCTCAGCTTGGAAATGGAAACAGATTAGCTACAGAAGCGGACTAAACTTTTTCATCTGCATCAGAGAGATCTGTGCTGCAACAGCTACACTGCTTTTTTCAACATCAGCTAACTTAGGTATGTTGTTTTTCCCTTGAATAGAAAGATGACTTCCCACTAAACTTGAAAGTTAATAGTGTCACTATTGAAGGTCTCATAACTCTTTTTTTGAGTCAAGAGCTATGGTGAGGGGGAAGGGAGAACAAAATCATTCTTGCCTTATCCAGAAAGATTCAGTTTAACTTGGCCTGAGCATTGGCCTGTATGCCTTGTTGCAGGTCTGCCATAGCAGAAGAGCACCGGAAGACACTTGGAGAAATTTAGAACTGATAGATATGAAGAAATGGCACGGTCCTATGTTGCAATTTTTTTCCTTTTTTTGATGGAGAAAAAGTGTAAGTTGTCAAGATAGTAGCATAGTTCCTCTAGGTAACGTGATAATCCGTACGCATCCATAGTTTTTACCCTATTGGAAATGCCAGCAAGAATTGTGGAAATATTCTATGCTATGCATGTGGATTGTCTGGCGATCTGGTGAAAAAACTTGCTGCAGGGTGAAGCAAATCAAATTCAGATGAAAATACTGACTCAGTCTCTAAGACAGTCTGAAACTTTTGGCAGTTGTGTCTATGGATAGCTAACACCTGATTTTGTATAACCTGCATCTTCTCCACCTCTGAAGCCATATTTCAAGCTAAAGGCTAAAAGCTACTCATTTGTGTGCTCCTCCCAGAGATTTACTGCTTCACTGGTGAGATTTTGTGCATAAACAGGTAGGTGGGTGGACTGTAAGAATGTCATTTTGGTACTGTTGACTTTCTTCAGGCATCAACACAATACTTCAGAGGCAGTCTAGTTAGACCCATGCTGTTTGAGGCAGCTTAAGGGGTCTTTGTGTCACAAATCAGCTGGTAACGTAACTTGTGTTTTTGACTGACTTCACTCCCAAACTACAGTTTATAGAATATTGAAAGCAACCTGTCACTCTAAGCTATTAGATTCTGTGTCAGTTTCGGATGGGAATGCACTTGGTTTTCCTTAGATTTACGCTTACCTTGCATCTCCTACCTTTTGGTTTTATTTCAGCAACTTTAGCTTTTACTGGAGTACAAAGAAGTGATTACTGAACTTGAAGCCAGGGCCCCTTCTTCCTGTTCTGGGTGGTAGATGCTGCTGTGTTGCAGGTCAAGGAATAATAGATAAAAGCTGTATCAGTAAATAGCTTTACTACAGTGTTAAGTCTAGATGAACTGGTGGCCCGTGGAAGATTGCATAACTCAAATAAAACAAGCCTGCTTCTCTCTGCTCAATTCTTGTTCAGTTACCAGTCACTCAAGAACGAACTGAGTAGCAGCAGATAACGTGCTCAGTTCTTGCAACAACAAAGTAATAAAACCCCCAGATAGATGGAAGAGTGCTTGAGATCATTCATAAGGAGAGAAGATTTATTTTACTGAGTGTCAGTATTTGTGTTCGGATTATCCGACTGTTCCGCCTAGCAAGGATGATATTCTTTAGTGTCACTTTGTAGTGTAATAGTAGGTATTGTATTTCAGCGTAATTAACAATGTTTTTACACTCTGGCAACTACTTCTAGCAAAAATGAGAACTAGGAGGCTGTAATTCAGCTTTTAGTCTCAATATGTGAATGTCTTTTGCTAATTTGATTTAAGACTGAGCTTTCAGTTTGGATTTCCATAGCCCGGAGCATAGTATTTATCTGCCCTAAATCCAGGATGTTGAGTACGACATACTGGAATTTCAGGATGTGTGTTGTCAGCCTACCTAAGACCTACCTTATGCCTGCCTACTGTTGTCTGCTTAAGGATAAGGTCAAAACCGGGTCTGAAAGGAAAACACCTCCCTGAAGAGAGGCAAACTTAATGCTGCAAGTCGTTCTAAACTCACGGGTAGAACTGGGGTTTTTGTGTTTATATATCTCTCTATGAAGTCTTACCCCTTAATGTTGGAAAGTTGCAGTGTGTTCTAAGATGTAGCAACTGAGAAAGCCTTACCCCTGTGTTGTGAGACTCATGATTGACTTCTGTCCTGTCTAGGAGTTTAACTTTTTTAAATAGTCTGAGTAGCATCTAGCTTTGTTTAAAGCACTTCTCTTCTGCAATAAAAACCAGCAAATAAAGCATCTGACTGCACGTTTTTTTTATAAATGCAAAGTAACTCTATGGCACGCATGTCTTGTGGAATTGCTGTTGACGTACTTTCACCTATTCTTTGTGAATAACTAACACGATTACACATCTGGAGCTTGTAGAACAGAAAACTGATTTTGCAAGTGTTAATCCTTTTGATAGGAAGCTAGCCTCGGTCTCCCGAATCTAAAATGCGTCCGGTTGTGCAGCAGCACTACTAAGCCACTAAGAGCCAACAAAACCATGGCAAAAACTTGACATTTGCTTCAAGCGAGGACACTGACGCACACACTGGGTCTGATCGGGCCGGGAAGAAGTGTAGGGGAAGGAATACAACCGATAACTTTGATCAACTACTTTGTATATTCCACAAAACACTTAAGGGAAGTAGGTAGATCAAAACAGCCCTAAGATGTGTTTTCAAAACAGTATGTTAAGAATAAAAAGGAAGCGTTTCCTGTGTGTGCTCTTAAGAACCCTTACATCTTAAAAGCTAGGCTGTTTGTGAAACTAGCAAACTTCAAAGAAAGTTTCTCAAAGGAAAAAGATGCACAAAAGTCCCTGCCATATCTGAAAACATGTAGCAATGTTCTGCTCTAATCCTATTGGCATCAGTATTCATGTATAAGGTCATGCCTAGGTTGAATGAGACCCTTACCTATGTAAAGTTGCCTCTGAGGGAATGGATGCTTAATCTCAGTAGGATAGGGCAGCAGAGTATCTTTTGGGTAGTCCTGTGGATCTGCTGCTTAAAACTAACTTCCCAAAGATGGACGTTACCACTGATGTCATTCCACCCAACCTTATTTTGGCATAAGCTGCTGGCAGACTTAAAACACCGGCCATATTTAATTTCAGCTTGGCTCAAAATAGAAACAATAGTAAATAGAAAAGGACAAAACAGGAAGATTTTTTTTGTGTGAACTTCTCATGTTTGACTAGTATTATGATAAGACTGGAGCAAGAATAGGAACAGAACGTGCTCTGGAAGCTGGCAGCTTCTGCTGCTCTCAAACCTGAGTAGATGTCTTATGAGATTTATCAGTTTACAACCGAGTCATCTAAAGAAAATGCAACTGCAAAAAATATACCCTTTGAGAGGAAGAAATGAAATTGTCAGAAAGTCTCATTTTAGAAACAAGCCAAAAACCTCTGCTAAATCTTGACTAGAGCAGAGACATTTTGAAGAGAGCAGTTTCTCCAATTAAAGCTTTAGTTTTGGCTTAAAAGCCTGGGTTATCTGTTTAATCTACAGTCAGAAATGAAGTCTTTGCAGCGCGTTCGTGCGCTGTAGAAGGATTCTTGGCTCAGAGCTACAACATTCCCTCTGAGTTAGACTTGCAGTGCTTCATCAGCCTCTGAATACATAAATTCTGATGCAGGCAAATATAAAAACAGAAGGCCGGAAGTAAGGCAGCAAGCTCCACGTGCAAGAGGAAGTGTCATGGTCCCTTGCCACGGAAGGGTGGAAAGGCTAAAGGTCTCCGTCCGTTCCACGTGGATAGTTCAGAAACAGTTCATCCAGGGAATCTTAAATTGTGAATTTTGATAATACCCTTGTATCTTGGAAGAACAGGTCCGACTGCTTTCAGGAGCTCCAGCTCTTTCCTTGAAGAGCATTTCTGTATTTTGATACCTGTACATGTTGCAGTGATCTGACTGAGGGCTGATTCTGCTGAAGGCCGAGTTTCTTCTGTATGGAAGATAGCTTGGGTCTTACTTCTAGGAGTGGTCCCATTGGCTGTTTTTAACCTCTCTGTGTTGTGTCCTTTCCTTCACAAGCAAAATTTTGTTATTTGCATAAATCAGGTACAGGGAGATATTATAAGATAATATAAGATGATATATATATGTTCTCTGTACTTAAGAGAATGAAATGTAGGCTTTCCAACTTAGCCCTGCTAAATTCCTTCTCTTGTGGTTCTGAGGTGAAGTTTGGTAGCTGACTAGCAATGAATTCTTATGTTCAGCTGGTGAACAATTGAGGCAGTCCTGTGACTTTATGAAGTCTGTGGTATCTTCTACAGGCTTTGAGTTGGGTTGTAACCGAACAGATGACCCAAGCTGCAAATTAGTTTGTATGGGGCTTGTTTAGGGGGGGAGGGGGGTGTTTGTGTGTTTGGGTATCTCAGCATTTGTCTAAAAAAAAAAAAAAAAAAACACACACACACACACTCCCAAAACTTTAATGATGTGTTTCCTCTATATGAGTCTGAAAGAACAAAATGGCATGTTAGCCTCAGTTTCTCCTTTGAATTTGAAGTACTCTTGGTAACATGTGGTAGTCTAATGCTGCAGTTAGGGACTACCAGCTGGTCAGTTGGCCAGACTTTTGTGGTAAAGACGGATGTTCTCTTGTGATTCAGTAAGTAACGCTTTACTATCATCAGTGAACTCAGTTTACCCTAATTAACTGTTCACGTCTTGTTTTGTATTTCAGTAATTGTACAAGCAGTAGTTCTAGTCACTGGCAAGTGATATGTAGCTGTTCTTTTGATCGGCCTCTAAAACTCGGTAAATGGTCAACCTGTAGCACCGAGAGAGAGATACTTGCTGCATACTGATAGACCTAAGCAAGAAACAGCAGTAAAGCAAAGCATGACTTTTTTTTGGCTCAGTCTCCTGTACCCTAGGATGAGCCAGTGCTGCGGTCGTGCCTCAAGAAGGAAAAAGCTTACAAGAGTTACTTTAATCCAGCAAATAAAGAGTTATGATATAAGGCCTTAACGTATATTAAGGTAGCTAATAACTGTCGTGAGTTCCTTGTGCCTGTTGGATGAGTCAGCAGGGGTTTTTTTGGAGGTTCAAAAAATTGGAAAGGCGTGTGTGTAAACAAAAACAGGTAAGAACTCAGAAAACTTTGCATAAAATATTCACATGCTTTAGGGCTTTAACTATCTGGTGATGTGTTCATGAAACTGACTGCTTCTGCTAGTGTAAAGCAAAGAAAGGGTTCCCAGCGTAGGTTGTCACACTTGCAATTTTATGATGTGCCATAAGACTATTCTTGAAGTACTCGTATCTTTCTCTGGTAGGTCAAATACTGTAGTCAAGCATGCTTGCAGAGAAACATACTAAAATTATCCGTTTTGCTGGTTTGGGAGTTGGAAGGGGGTTATGTTTGGTTTATTTCTGCATTTCCATGTTTATTTGGTGGTTGTTGGGTGGTGGGGTGTTTATTTGGTTGTTTTTGTATGCTTAGTAGAACTTGAGCTCGAAGAGTAGAGACCAAAATTAAGCCTCTGTTTTATGGAGAACTTCCTTTATTGCAGCTCAAAACGCATTTAATACTATGAGAACTCAAAACTACAGAATTATAGCTTCTTTCTGGTGTACGTAGCAAGTGGTTTCAGTTTTCACTTACGTAGCTGCTTAAGCAACAACAACTTAATCCTACTCCTGAGTAGTGGAAAATCTAAAAGTACTTTGTCATAGAAGCAGATCCTGTAAAGTTAGTACTGTAATAGCATGCTTCTAAGTCAGCTAACAAAACATAAAAAACTGTTCCATTTTTAAATAGCTGTGTCTTGGAGAGGTTATTCTAAGTCTCTCAGCGTCTTCCACAATGAAATGAAAATACAGGTTTTGTTTAAGACACTAGAACAGGGCTGACTCTTCTTAAAACTTTATAGTTCTCCTTCTACATTAAAGGTAGAAGAATAACAGATTTACTCCCCGCTAGTTTAAACTGGTCATCACAAAGAACTGGCTTATGCAGGGAGAAGCTAGCACTAGGGAAAGAATAAACTGTATTGTGCTAACAGCAAAAATTGCAGTTATGTGAGCTGGTCTGTTAGAATAGACAAATAGTGTACATAACCTCCACGTGCAGTCTGTGATGTGATTTGCATTGTTAGCATTAGATTTTTCTTGTAGGAATTTCCTTTTTTGATGTAAAGATCACAGAGCACGGGAAAGAATCCTCCTTTTTTGATTTTCGTTGTTTCCTGTGGGTGGCTTTCCATAATGTAACATGTTACAGTGCACAGCTTTGTCCAGAAAGTTGTCTTTTAGGCTAGTATGTCCCATTAGAGTAGCTGAGTCTGGAAACAGTTTGATACGAAGAGATGTAGTGTGAAACAAGTGACAGGTTTGAGTGGAACTTACCTTTTTTTTTTTTTTTTTTTTTTTTTTAAACAGAAAATAGGATTTCATTTCTCAATGTCCGAAGATGGCCGCGTAAAACTGGCAGTTTCACAGTAGCCGCGTTTTTCTAGTTGTATGGTTAAATGTTAAAGTTCAGCTAGGTTTTAGACTAGCCCTTATCTTGCTACTGAAAACTTGCATGCTCTGTCTGTGCTTTGTGGCAAATGTCCCTTATAGCGTGATGTCTCTGGGAGGATGGAATTTCTGTGCCAGCTGGACGAAGACATTCATTTTGAAAATCGAAACCTCACCTCTGAGCCATCAGAGGTCTTGGTAAGACAGTGTCGTAGGCTGCCTTTCCGCAGTCGGCTTATTGCATAGCAAAAGTGGTTGGCAGGGTACTGAAACTCTGGTGGAGTCTGGCATCAGGTGCCCTAGCGGCTGCTGTGTGAAAGAGGTAATTCTTCCTTCCTACACAACTTCAGAGTCTGCCTATTTGGACGTTCTTATTCATAACACTGACGTTACGTGTGCTTGAAAGTAAAATTAACAAAATCACGCCGTGGTCTTATGAAGTGTTTTTCTCTCTCGATTCAGAAGAACCAAGAACTTAAGGTATGCCGTGTTTTAACTCACTGTTCTAATGTTAAAAGCAGGTAGCCTGCACGTTGAGGTGTCTGTATTTGTTCTATGCCTTGCTTGCAGTGTGTTGTTTTTAGACGGTTTACTTGCAGCTGCAATAGCATGTTACTGAGATGTTCATTTATTAGCTGAGCGTCAGTGGTGTGACTATTTCCTACCCTACAAAAGTGCCACTGTTGTTGAGCCTTAATTTAAATTAAAAGCATTGAGCACCACACAAAGCAAGTATTTTGTGCATTGTACTGAGATGCCTTCAAGGGGGACAGAAGAGAGCCTTAGTTACAGTCTGTGTAGATACACTTCAAGTCTTATGGCTTTAAAAAAAGGGAGATGGCCAGGAGGTCTTCTGGTCCACTTTACTAGTTTCCCACCTATGACAGGAGAGCTGAGGATGCAGAAGGGAATGGGACTGGTGTTAGTGACGCCCATAGCTGTTTGATATTTTGGAACAGACATGTGAACTTTGAAATTTTTTTTTCCTGCCAGTATTATGCAGTGAAGGAATTACCTTTTGAATCATGCTCTTGTGATTAACAGGATTTCTGGTAGCATGAATGGACAGTCAAAGTGTCTGCATATAGCCTGTTGCTTTCCTTTAAAGGAAAAAAAGGGGGGAAGGGGGAATAGAGCTGTAGCCTGACTGCTAAAATAACTGGATTATGCTCTTTAAATTTACAGTTTGGTGCTTAACAGGCTGGAGGACTCTAACATTTACAGAAAACTGTTGTAGATGGACTCCCTGTTTAGTTAAACTGTAAGTGAAGTCAGTTACCTCAACTTGGTTATCAAATCTCCGGTTGGAGAAGTATTTGAAAAATAAATAAATTGCTGCACTGATCTAAATACTGAAGTCTTGGCGGTTCTGTGTCAGTGTATCAGGTTATAGTTGTGTCTGTAGTTGTATAGTCTTGTCTTCTGTGATTCTGTGATTCTCTAGCCGTAAGGTTAATGACTGAAGGATTGTTTATTTCTGTGAGACAAAGCTAGGTAGTTTCCACCAGATTTACAGCAGTTGTAAGTCTGATGTTTCACTATCATAACGTTATGTTTAGAGGTGAAAACAAGACTGATCTTAACTGTCATCATCTTAACAGTACAAACATATCAAGTCAACGTTTTTGATCTACTGCAATTGCTCTTGTGCAGAATAGCTCCCAACAAGGGTTGGCTGCGAAGCCCACGCAGATGAACCCTGTGAGACCTCACCTGGCTTTGCACAGGGCTCGCTGGGGCACTCTGCGCTGCTGCCTCTGCCAGCTCTGCCCAGGGCTTACGGAGCCGATGGTGACACTGGCATTGCGGGGATCAGCTGCAGGGATTAAAAAAAGAGATGACAGCTATTCCATAGCTGGAGGATGAGGAGCTAAACCCCGTAAAATGTGAATTACCATCTGTCATTTTCACAGCTCAGCCACAACTACAAAAAGTATGGAAACCACTGCTATAGCACAAGATGTGCCTTACACAGGCTATCAATAGAACACCTCGTCTGGGATTTTTCTGAATGTGCCTAGATTGGATTTCCGGAGCTGTGTATATAGTGACGTCTGTAGCGTTTTCGTATGATGTTTACTACCTTATTTTTAATTAAGTGTTTATACCACTGTGTATAAAACACAGTGAGGCATTCAGGTAATGCAACTTCACAAAATCAGATAATATTTCACTGCAATGTTTTGGTCTATCTGCCTCCATTCTAATAGATCAAAATGCGTATGCTTCTAAAAGCTAATTTTTTGGGGGTCGTTTTTTTTGTTTGTAGTCATCTTTCTGCTTTATATATGTATGTTCTAAAGATTTTATGTGAAGAATTATTTTTAAAACTAACCTGGCCGTTCGTTCTGTACTCTTGCAATTGTTTCTATGTTGGAACACTGAAGAAAGACAGGATGGGGAAGAAAAAGCTTTGATGGGAAAAGGGATGAAGCTGAATTGTCAGCTGCAAAATGCTGATAGAATAGCAAGGAACATAGAATAATTCACCTCAGACCTTGAAATGTTGGCCTTGTCTTGTGAATTAAAATAGAGAGCAGTCCACTCTTTGCATTTTGGGAAACCTGTATATTGATTAGTCGATGATATTGTTCAAGAAACTTCTCCGTTACTAATACTGCAAATATATCTGGATAGAAATCTTTCTTATTATGCTTGAAAGAATGGAGACTGCATCCCATAGTTCTGGAAAAGAAAAAATCCTGCCTCTGCAGTCAAATTACTGCAGGAAGAATTTAAGAGACGTATCTGGTCAATAATAAGATAAGAAGACAAAATGGTGATATCACTTACTTAAAGCTGGTTTACAGAAAAGTTAAAGTGTATTTAGTATGCTTATTTCAAACAAGATTATTTCTCCAGTGATGCCTATATTTAAGTAGGTTACATGAAGATGGTACTAGCAAGTAACAAGTTTTTTTACAAGTGAAATCAGTCAAATAATGGTAGTAGAACCATCTTCTTTTTTTTTGGTTCTCATATCAACACCACTGAATTGTTTTGATTGTTAAGGATGCAGTTACTGTTGTTATAGAGAGTATTTGCAGACCACTGCCTCTTCAGAGCTGCTCATGTAAACTCTTATCCTGCCATGAGTTCTAGACTGCTGGACCTCTTGTGGGCACCTCTGCGTTTGCTGAATGTATAGGCACTCCTACCGATTGAGTACTGTCGGCAAAGGTTTTGTATCGGACTTTCATCTCCTGCCCCCAAGTATTGAATTAAGGCGGCTTTAAAATGAGATCATTCAGGTATGAATGATCGTTTTTAAGTTTTGAGCGATGAACTTTGGTCTCGGTGTATTTTCTTTTATTTCTGGTCTCTGTTTCCTTATGTAAGAGATCAAAAGCTTTTTCCTTCCTACTAGTAGTATAGGTGCTTTACTGAATAAGTGTTTGGCAACTAGGAAATCTGGACGCACATGGGAAAATGAACCTTACTGTTAGGCTGGCTGTTTATTTTCCAAATGGGGAATTTGTTTTCATCCCACTTTCTGCAATTATAAATAAGTCTACGTAACAAAAGGACAAAGGAACTTCAAGAAAATTTGTACAGATTTTTTTGGTCTCAAGTCTGTATTCATATTACCTGTTTAGTTACACTACTGTGCTTGGTGAATGCAAGGAAAGATTCATCTCGATTTTGTTAGATATACTTTAATTTTCCTTTCTGTTTACTGTTAAATAGCATTGAAACTTAAATTTTTAATATTGAACGTCACTCTAAATTACTTATCAAAACAGAACAGAGGATAAGGGCATCTAATTCTTACTCTTCTGTTTTTAGTCTAAAATTGCAAATACAGTTTTTATAATTGGTTTCATTTTGCTGCTGCTTAATAATAATGAAAAGCACCACTTTGGTTTCAGTCCTCACCCTTCTTCCCTCAAGTGTATGAAATACAAATGTTGTTTCTCTAAATAGGCAATTCCTTAACTGATTTGTTTTCGGCAGGGATTGCGTTTCTCTGTGCAAACTACTTAATACCAGTTCTCTCATGATGGGGCACATGTGATTTCTATGAAACATTGCAGTAATTGACCTTGTTGGAACCCTCAAAGCTAACTGTAACCAAAAGGGGCAATAACTTGTCTAGATTTCTTTCGTTTTGTTCAAGGTAGAACTGTTGGGCAGTAACTGACTTAGTGATTTTATTGCTTTCAATTAGCAACCCAATTTTATTTGTTTTAATAATCGTGTAATTGGACTTTCCCTCTACACTCAGAGCCTGGCAGCAGAACCAGCTGATGCAGTATTAGGCACAACTGAGGGGGTGAAAATTTCCTCCACAGGTCTTTCTCCAGAGGATATACTGCTACCAGAGTAGAGACTTCTCTGGAAGTGGCAAGTTTCCCTTATAGCCTCCAAATTCTCACCCTCTCGTTTGTGCCAGGTTCTGAATCTACTATTTCAGTGGTTATTATAACTGAGGCGGCTGAAGCCTCCGTAGGGAAATAGCAGCTATTATTAGATCTAGAACTATCAGATTAGAACTTTTCTGAGAGTTGCCTTATAAATGTAGTTGCTTATGTTAACACTCCTTGAAGTAAAGCTATGATGTAGAAAGTAACCAGAAAACGACATACGAACAATTCCTAAATTAGATTCAAAAAGGCAACTGTGGTAAATGTATAATTTGCTTAAGAAAGTAAGTTGTCCCTGTAACTGTTTCAAGACATTAATTGGTATGTCCTTGCATGTTCTTAGTGGAGGGGGGATTAGAGCTGTAAACTGACCTTTGAGAATGAACTAGAGAACAAGGCAATAGTTGGGGGTGCTGAAAGCCTTTTAAAACAGGAGTAAGAAGGGGGAGGAAGAGAGTAAGTCATTTGGAGATTGGAGGAAAACGGCACATGACAGCCTTCCTGGGTTGGGAGAAGAGGGTCTTCAGGAGTCTTTCATTTAAAAATTCTCTCTGCTCCTCTAGGAGAAAGAGGAGGCGGGAAAGCACAGACAAAAAAGGAGGATGAAATAGGAAGGACATGTTACTCTACTGTTACTAGTCTTGGACTCCACATGCAGTTAACATCGTCCTCTCTGGCACTGGTTGCATTTGTGGACTTTTTTTTATTAAAAAAAAAAAAAAAAAGCTTCCACCATGTGGTGGCTGGTGTTCTTTTCAGTTTCTGGCTGTTCTCTAGGCTGTTATGGGAGTGGGGAGGGAAAGCTGTTTATATCAAAGATGAAACCAGCAGCTAGTAGAGGGATCTCTTCCTTAACCTCCTTCTCTAATCCTCAGAGTTGCATGTTTTCAGCTAATAGTTCAGCTGTAGTTATTTGTAGCTGGCATTCACATTTGCTCTGTAATTCAATTCAGATGATGCTTCTTGGCCCAAATTAGAGCCGACTAGTAGAAGTAGCCTGGTACGTGTAGAAACTGATCACTACGGCTTCATAGTTAAGGTCGTCCAAATAAAGAGTTGCATGTGTTTCCGTTCAGACTTAAGGTGCAGTTATCTGACTGGCTTGTATTCGTTTGTGGAATTTTGATTTATTCTATCAAATTTTATTTGGCAGACTTCTCGGTTACTGGAAAATGCTGAGATATAACAACACTGTGGTCACAGAAATATTATTATATTCTCGTTAATCCGTGTGGCTTCAGTTTCAGCCATTTGCCTTTGAACCAGTTACTTATTTATTACTGTCTATTTTCTGAATAGCTTTGAGCTACGCATTCTTCGGAGAGATGAGATTTTATTCATACATGTATCTACTTATAGGTGAGGAATTTGAAACTGGAGCACGAGCAAGAGAAAAACAAGATCTTGTCAGAAGCATTAGAGACGCTAGCCACTGAACACCATGAACTAGAGCAGTCTCTAGTGAAGGGATCTCCGCCTCTAAGCATCATCAGTGAAGAGCAGTTCTATGATGCTGTTTCAGGTAAGTAAGGATGTCCAGAATACCAGCCTGTAGCAAGCATGTACGTCGTGATCGTATTGCAAGGGCTGGGGGAATGGTCTTGCTCTAAGTGAAATCTCTTTCCAACATGGAACTAACTTTAGGAGAATACTGTGCTGTGTGAGTGGGCTTCTAAAATTATGCCCGAGTGTAAACCTTCCTCAGTTCACTTGTAGAACTGTGTTGTTTTACCGTAGCAGGACAGAAAGTTACAGGCCCTAGGCATGAAAGATCTGATTGCCTGGATGTCTACACCCTTTTTTTTTTTAAATAGCAAAACTTACGAGTCCTATTTTAGGAGATGTAAATGCAGCAGGAAATCTTCTGACTTACTTTCTCCCTTGCGATGTATACTTTTTTGTTTGTTTGTTTTGTTCTTAAGAGCAATCCATAACAAGCACTAGTTTTAAGGGGTAAAGAAGGTTAAGAAAGGCTTGTTTTATTTCGCCTCTGTATATCTTGTGTGTCATGGGTGGAAGAAAAGAATCAATCATAACTTTCTGTGCCTCCTCAAAACACCTTTTCGGTGTCTGCTCTTTGGTTTAGCACCTTGCACGTTTTCATATGCAAAACATGTAAAGAATGATTTTTGGAAAGCGCTAAGCTGCGTAGGATGATTACAACATGCATTTATAGAGAGAGGATGTACATAGTGCAGCTCAATAACAGCTCTAATTGGGTGATCCGGCAATGCACAGCTGACTAAAACTACAAAAACTGCTAAAACTACTAACAGGATCTGGAAAAACTTGAGTGTAAGCATAGTTTAACTGTAGCATAATATATTAGCATAGATAATTAGATTGTGAAGGCAAACTTAATGAGCAAGTACAAATGGGGTTACTTGTTTTGCAGACTTAACTATCTGATGCTTTTGACTGCTGTGTACTGCAGTGCACAGCTTAACGAAGCACTGGATGAAAACAGGCTAAGTAGAGTCTACGTTCAAATTCTCAGGTATATAGCAGAGGAACATAGTAAATCAACAGAAGACTTTGCTTCTTGGCACAATAACAAATGTATCAAGTCTTCAACAGAGAGAGGAAATTAAGGAAACGGGTTCCTCCACCAAAAGCAAAGGAACTACTCTGCTTAAAGGCCTCGGGCTCTTTTGCTTGTTGCAACAAAGCAGAAAACTGCTGTTTTCTGGTGCTGCTGGAATGTAGTCTCTCCAGCCAGGCTTGCTCCGTTTGTGTATACGAGAGAGTACTCGGTTAGCTTTAAAAAAAAAACTATTAGTCTGTAAATCTCCTAACTGACCCAGTGTTTAAAACTTCATCTTGAATAAAAGTGTCCAAAACCATCTTTCTAGTTGGGAGTGGTGGTATATATGCTCCTTCAAGCTGCAAATAAATCGCATCAATTCAGCATATCTCAGTTCTCTCTTTGAGAAATAATTCATCTGGATTGCAACTTAAATAATTTTTCAGGACTGACTCACTTTATTAACTCTGTCAAACTTCTTCAGACTTGCACTAGATGCCATAGTTTTGCAGTGATTTGGGTCCTCTCTGTGTCTGAAGGCACATATTTGGAGGAACAGCACTCTGTTCCTGCCTAGAGAAAGGAAAATGTGGCTTGGCTTCCTGACCACTGGTGGCATGTTTCGACTTTCAGCTTAAATGCAAAAAGAACTAGTTTTTTGTCATGTTCATTTTTTAGCTAATCACTAGAATCTTGATTATACACATTCTAACCCTCTTATTTTTCTGCCGTGTTGACAGTCTTTGGAGTCTTAACTTAGAAGGACAGTATGCCAAGAATGTAATGAGAGCAGCAGGGTCAGGAGATGTGACATTGACTCCGAGTTCGTGGATGTGGGGCTCCCTTCTTGGGCTAAGGAGACAGGATATGATTGTAAATACATCTTCATAATTGAAAGTAGTGACTAAACCCAATTGTCAGAAGCCAAAAACTTTTAATTCCAAAAGTCTAAACTGCTGAGATTTTCAGTTCTTTAAAGATTTGGCTAAACAAGTTCAATGATACAGATTCTGAATAAATAGATTCCTGAATCGGCTTACTAGCCTGTATGGGAGATTGAGTGAACGCTTATCAATGTATTTTAACAGGGTGTCGTTACAAGTCATAATGTCTGTCAGTTGGAAAAGGTTGCTACTTCAAGAGTATTTTTTCTGTTAGGACACCATCTTTTTCTAGTTAGTTTTTTGAATTTTTAAATCTTTTCTGTGGGAGTGCCTTTATAGAAGTGAGAGCATTACGTAAGTAAGTTTGCACTTTGAGCTGAAGAGTGAATAGCTTTGACTTGGCAGGTTGAAAGTAAGTGCTACTGCAGCTTTTTTTTGGGGGGGGGGAGGGGTGTTTTCTGTGTATTAGACACTTCTGCTTGTTTACTCTCAACAAAAGTATCGCCAGCTGTGACAACGCAGAGCAATACAAGACTTCTTCAGACAGGTTTTTGAACAAGAAGTGTATGTGTACAGCAGCAGCTTCTTGTCCCCATGTTTCATGCTCTGGGCCGCACTGTAGAGCAATCTGAGCGCATGAACCAGACTGCTGAAGGCAGGTAAATCAGAAGATGTGTTCCAGTTGCTACTGGACACTCAGTCCATGATAGCAGAGTAGAGCTAATCTGAAGAAAAAAGCCCACCAGAAACGTACCTAGTTCAATTGTCAAGTCCCAAGCACCATCTGTTTAGCTTACAAATCTGTTCCTACTGAGCCGTTCCTGTTTGTTAATGTTGATGTAGACTAAGCTGGTCGCTGGTAAGTTTGTGTTGTGTAATTTGATTTGTAGAAATCGTGGGCGCTATTAAAGAAACATCCTCTATCTCTTCCAAAACTCGGGTGAAGAAAATGATTGTAGTGTGGTAAGACTGCTTACTGAAGTTATTTATTTTCTGAAGTCTTCCCTCTTTTTAGATGACAGGCTGATGTGAGTGATTTCTGGTTGTTGTTACAATTTTTAAATCCCTATAATAGGAGTAAACACTGAACTTGAAAGCAAGAACTTGCAGGAAATGGGAGTAACTTTGTGTTACAAAGGGCTGATATCCAGTGTTGAAGTCAGCAAATCTAAATGTGTTACTACTCTGAACTCTGATAGCAATAGGTCAGTTAACAGTGCTTCTGGCTGCACTGATTCTCTCATTCTGGGTGTGGCGGAAGCGTGTAGTAAAACTCGATCGCAAACGGAGCTATGGAGCTCTTGTTGCAGGATTGGATGCTTAAAATGTGCCAAAGGATGTGCGGAGGGAAGAAGCATTATACAAGGTGGCAAATTTAAGACTGATGGCATCTTCCGGAGAGCTAGATGACTTATTACAAGCTTTGATCAAGCATGCAGACCTCGGGAAGCGCATGAAAACGGAATACAAATCCAGAGTCCATCGTCAATGCTGAAAAATGGCTAAGCAGGCCAAGAACTAAGGGGTGAAGATACTTGACTTTGTCTGGCAGATAAAAGTCCCTGATTATTTGCAGACTGCAAACCAAATTTGAGGAGAGATTCAGCAATCCTGATTCTATTAATAGGCTTTATCTGAGAGGCAGGGATCTTCCTGCAAACAAAGTTTCTTTTGTGTTGGGGGGGCATTGCTCCTACATGGATGCAATCTTACTGTAAATGCAATTGTATAGCTGCAGGCATATTTAGGTTGTATTAAACCTAACCTGTTGTAGCACAGATAGAACTATTATGTATTAGTAATGGATCTTGTGTTCCTAACTAATGCTTTTAAATGGTACCAGAAGCAGTGTGCCAGTTCTGTTGCTTTTGTTCACTTCCTAGTTTGTCTGCAATTATCTGCTCACTTAAAAAAAAAAAAAAAAGAAAAAAGAAAAAGGTGCAAAGTAGTATGGGAACTTACTGTTCTTTCCTTCCATATTTGGAGTTGATCAGATAGCATTTTTGAATGTGTACCAAAAATATACCACAACGTATGTACATATGTAAGAATGTCTCTGGCTGTGGACTTCTTGCCTTGAGTATAGCTTGAAGAGTGAATTTAAGTAGCTCAGAAGGAGAGTGAGTGGGAAACACCTGCTCAGAGTTGAATCCCAATCCTGTCAGTGGTTGAACAGTCTTTCTCAGGTGTATTTTATTACTTGGACACGTTGGCCAAATTCTTTTTCCTGCAGCCAAGACTTGTCAGTTGTTAACAATAGGAAATGACTTTCCTTCGAGAACAAGTTGTTAAGTGACCACTGCTTCTGCCGTTTCCTTCTGCTCTTCCACTTCTGGAAAATGTAGTTATGTAGTTGGCATTTTTACTGTTAGCCTGATAACTTGTGGTTTCCTGAGCTGGAGGACTTCCTAGTCAGCCTTCTCTTGCCTCAAGCATCCCTTGAAAATTTTGGCTTCTGAACAGGGACTCTTCTTCCTTCTCTCCCCTCTTCTCCCCCCCACACCTTCAGTTCACTAGGAAAATCTCATTTTCTTCTAGTCATCTGTTTGACAGCTGCTCTGTAACAACTTGTGAATATAAATCTTTTTTTACAGTAACGGGGGAGTATGTAAATCTTAATTCAGAAAGAGTTAGTTGCAAGTACACTGAGAAAAGTTCAGTTTGAGTTGCCTGTTGATCCATGCTCACAAGGCAATTCTAGGCTTGTTCTTGTTGACACCTTAAAAAAACAAAACAAAACAAAACCACCTCTGAAGCCTTGTTAAGCTCCATGGGTCAGAAGAGATACATGTCTGTAAAAGTTTAGGGACTGGAGATTCAGAGGCCTTTGACAGGCCGAGCAGTTGTAGCCATACTCTTTCAATGAGAGCTGTTTTTCAGGGAAATGAGAGAGGTATCTTTAGAGCAAGTTACTTACAACAGTGTCTGGTTTTTATTCTTCTACTGCTCTTCATTGTGTAGTATGTTTTTGTTACATTACATAAGCCACATGTTCTCTGAAAAGGCTGTCTGCTCAGCATCTCCAGCTCTGAAAAGAAGGCTTGTGGGCGCTGAGGTCGGTTACTTCATCGTAGTTGTCTTTTGGCACTGTGACCTAAGGCCAGGAGTAGGAGAACTGAGTGTGCCTGTGACATGTAGTGTTTAGAAATCCTCCCTGTGACTCCCTGTGCA
This sequence comes from Struthio camelus, assembly GCF_040807025.1. Taxonomy (NCBI): domain Eukaryota; kingdom Metazoa; phylum Chordata; class Aves; order Struthioniformes; family Struthionidae; genus Struthio; species Struthio camelus. The sequence continues at coordinate 121,487,544 of NC_090943.1, read as the reverse complement.
GCAACTCAAGTTGAAGAAATAACTGTGGGAAACCTTGTAATGACTTGTAGTTGGAAACAAGACAGTCTCTGGTAGTACTGAAAAAGAAAGGAGCTTCAGTACAGTTACTCCTTGCTGTATTTTACAGGGTTTGTTTCACAGTTCTCCTGTCATAATAACTGTTGGCACAGTTGAGCAGCTCTTTCCATAGAGAGATATAGTACTTACTTACCTTGAAGGGATTTATAGCTTGTCATGTGTTGGCTGTACAGTGCGATCAGGAAGCTGAGGCCCAAATTGTGTTATGTCTCTCTTCCTTTGTGGTATTCGGATATGTAATAATGTTTTCTCTCTAGCTGGACTTAGGCTCTCTGGAGAAATCTGTACTCGTGGAGAGATCTGTTACATAAAATAAAAAATCCTTTTGCTGTTATCCTACTTGCTATATACAGTACCTGCCAAACTAACGCTTGATATGTTATATCATAACTTGGCATGTAACTAGACTGACAAATTTGGGGAAATGTGTGAGAAGATTCTCTGGAGTGTCAGTCTGCTCTTTTAACATATCCTCGGTACCAGCTGGCAGTTCTTTTCATTCCCTAGCAACTGGCTTAATTTCAGTACTGTCTTTACAAAGGTGGGGTTAGATGTTTTTAATGAAAGCCATGATGTGCTTTATGTTTCTAAATGTCTCTCTCTGGAGAGAATGCAGACCTTGTGGCACAGCCTATCCATTAATCTGGGGTTTTTTTTTCCTGTTCTCGATCTTAGTGTGGTCTGCATCTAGGAGAAAGTCCGCTTGTCAGTGTCCCCTTCACCAAAGTATACCTAACTTGTTCTGGAGAAGCTACCAACATCTCTTTTTAAGAGGAAAGAGGAAAGCACCTGGCAATGGGCAATTGTGACTGAGCTATTCTTATTATAGATATTCTTCTGTATGGACTACTCCCTCAGCAAGTTTTGATTGCTAATTTTTGTATTAGAATCAGAATTAGAAACAGAAGCTGCAGAAGCAGGGTCACTTTGGTTAAGCTGCTTACCATTCATTGTTGTGTCTGGCCTTTGCTAAAGGGTTTCCCAAATGAGGTGAACTCTGGTGCATCTTGTCTTGAGCTGTTCATTTGCTTCCTGGCACTTGCAGTTGACAAATCCTTTGACAAGCTCGTTAAGTTTAAAAGGGGAAAACACGAAACAAAACTAAAACCTTTTGCCAGGAAACTTTTACTTTCTAACGTGGGGCAAGACACTCTCTCTTCTCCAGAGCGGGTTAAGCGCTATCCAACCAAAACACTAGTTGGAAATGAGGTGGGTTTTGTTTTGTGTTTAGCTTTAGACGTGATGTAGATTGTGCTGTTAGCCTGCCTTCCAGAGTACAAAGTTTATCTTGCTGCTTGGTGATCTTATCTTTTAGACTTTGCTGGGACTTACGTGGCTAGTGTAATCCATTGCGTATAATATCTTCTTGTTCGTTGCTGCACCGACAGTAAGCTGGGAAGGGAAGATTGCTGAAAAGCACCAAGAGTTTCAAGAAGTTAGACCAAACCGAAATCTTATATAGAAGGAAGAGTCAGAACTTGAGTGTTAAGTTAAATGTTATTTAGCTAGGTAAGATACTGGCATCCATTTGACACTGGCACTTGTCTTAAGCAAGTTGCAGTAGCTTCAGCTTAATCAAAACATCAGGTTTTGGCTCTGTGATATCTAATCTACTGTCTTTTTGCTTATCGCGCAATCTCTTTGGTTATATCTTTATGCAGAGCCATGGCGACCTGTGGCAGTACGAGTTACTTACCAAATGGATGCTGTCATCAGGACACAGCAGCCTACTTAGGTTTCAGTTTTGTACGGGGAGAGAAGGTCTGTTAGTGACTGAAGTCTAGCCTTGACGGTAGATTCATTAACATGCACCTGCTCTTCTGCAGATTCTGAATCTGAAAAATCATTAAGTGGGTTTGAGACAACAACAGCATACTCATTAGAGGACAGCATGGATTCAAAAGACACGATAACTTCAAGCATGTCTGAAGAAAAAGTTTGTGGCAGTGGGGAGTCGCTGTCTAATGGCATCAAAAAGCACAGGTAGGATGCTGGTGATTCTAAAGGTATACAGTGAGCTTTAATTGTGTGTGAACGACCACAGCAATTTCTTAAAAGGCAATTGTGAAAACTTTTAAATAAACTCTGTTAGATGTGCTTGAAAAGTAGTTAATTGTGCTATGATTTTATAAAATATTTTTCCAAGGCTAATGTGTTCCTTTGCACCTTGCTTTTTGATAATCAATTCTGAATAAGTAAAAATACAGTATAATGTTATGTAAAAGCGAACAGAATTGTTTTTGAATAGATCTTGCTGAAATCTATGTGGATTTTAATTCCTTCATGCATCTTTAATGATCTATGCCTCCTATTGCCTCTTTAATTTCCAGTCATTTGATCCCTCTCTCGGTACCAAGAATGAATGAAAAATATTACTAGCCTGGCATCAGAACCTGAAATGTGAACAAAGGGAGTCTTATTCTAAAAGTCTCATCTATGTTTTATGGGCTTATTTTGTGTTGTCAAATGATCCATTTTTGTTTGTTTCAGTAGCTATAAAGGAGGGCAATAGATCTAGAGCTAATGAGATGTAATAGACACCACTATTCTCAAGTTTCAGTGGAGGGGCAATATAGCGTGCGTGCTACAGATTGAGCCAGACTCAGCATGTTTCAAAAAGACTAATTTGGAAGCGTTTTGGATACGCAAAATGATGATGGGGATAGCAGATACCTGTAAAAATAGGGAATTAAATTTTAATTTTACAGAAACAAGTAGGACATGCTTCAGTTACTTGGTACCTTAGATCGTTAAACTGTAGTGACTATCAAAGTGTGTGGTAATGTCTGAGACTTGAGATGTGTCAAGGTTCAACTTCCAAATGTACGTCCCTCCCATAGTAGGCAAAGACTAAAGGCATATGAGGCCTTGGGTGGAGGAGTAGGGGGTGGTTTTAAAAGACAGTATAAAGCAAATGACTCAGTATTCTGCTTTGCACGCTTGTGCTGTTAGCAAGGTGGTATTTACGGCCTCGGCTAATTGCCTTTCCTGGTTAGAGCAGGAGTTTAGGGAGGGAAAGCACTAGGTGAAGGTGGACATCTGAATTGCATTCGTTGCTGGGGAATCAAGGAAGAAAAGGGAAGCAATTCTTGAACAGCATAAATGAAGGTAACGCGTGTTGTGACATACATTTTCTGAAACGTTTTTAGCACAGTTCATCTTCTATTTAGTGTAAAGAAGCAGCAGCTTGGCTAGTTTCCATAACACTGTGCTAACTGTGGTGTCAGAATTGTAATGAGCGGGTGACTGGAGGAGCGTTTTAAATCCACTATTTTTGTAAGGGGGAATGAGAAGTAATTAAGTGACTCTCAGTAAGCTGTCTCTCTTTAAGTTGCATGTGATTGTTAAAGAAAGACACTGAAGTAAAACTAGTCCGTAAATCATCTGGCTAATAGTTTAAATTCTAGCGTAGTCCTAAAGGAAGTTGGAACATAACTGTATATATAAAAATACATAAGAACATATGGTCACATTTTAGATGAGTGAACGGCTAGGGCACGTTTTAGGTTGAGCTGTAATGCCGAGGTTTTACTGAGCACCTTCGCGACGCTTTGGGATTTGTGTGCAAATATATTGATGCAAACTGTGTTTTCCCAGAGGTCTGCCAATTTAAATTTTACCTCTAAGAGAACCTTCTCGGGGGATGGGAGTTGCACGACGTTTCTAGCTTTGTTGCTAAGACTCTTGGCGGCAGTGATGTTCGTATCCTGATGTGGGATTTGTTTGCCACATCTGATTGCTGCAACTAGCGGCTGCAACTGCAGGTCTGCAGCTGACTATGGAGCTGTGTTACCTAACTGGAGCTGCTGGTGGCTCTAATTTTGGCCTGTTTTGGGTTAGTTAGAGAGCACTTAAGTCAAATATGCATCTTCTATGGTACCCTATTTGTCCTCCTCAGAATAGACGCCTTCACTTGATGCCGTGCAACATGAAGGGGTCAGAATATTTTGTCAGCGCTTAATTTCATTCTGTACTCTTGGGTTTGTTATAGCTTCTTGTTTGTTTATTGTTTAACTTCCTCTCATTAGCCACATGGAAGCAAGTCACTTAGAGCAGACCAGAGTACTGTCTTTTGCTTAAAATCTTGATACCTTCTTGTACTTCCTCAGATGAATAGAGGTTTTGCAGCAGCATTCAGATTGCACGTGTAAGTTCCTGACAGTTACCAGCCAGCGTAAACAAGCCTCTTCTTCCTACTTGGTCCAGAAAGTCCAAGCTGTCGTCTGCCTGTCCTTTTTGAGTGATAAGGGCCAGGCACACAGAGGTGAATGTAGGGGCTCTGGTTTTTGGTAAGAACAGTAAGAATCGGTCTGTTGGATCTAAGGAAGTAGAAGTGGTGGGACATAAGGCAGGTGAAGCTAGTGCCCATGAAGAATATTAAATATGTTGCCAACGTGGTGTTGGTGGAGATTTGAAAACTGGCTTTCATCAGTCTATTCGCTTTTTAAACTTTCGAGGTGAGTCGCGGTAGCCGTGACGTGAAAATGCCAATCTGCTCTCTAGTACTGGTTTATTAACCTCATTTGCGCCCTGCTGATCGATCATAGGATGCTTGAAAGAATGTAGGTGGCTTGATTTGCTGTGGTTTTAGGCCGATGTGAGAGTGGACTTTATAATATTGAAAATTTTATGGGGGATTTCAAGAAATAAGAGAATAGTCTATAAAATAGCTAGTCTGGAAGCGTTCCAATTGTGGTGATTTTCTTATTTTTTTAATTTTTAAATTTTTATTTTTGTTTAGAGGAAAGTTTTGAATTTGAGCCAAACATTTTAAAGAATGCACAAAAATGTTCTATAATACCTGCCAGTATGTATTTTAACATCTGTTTTGTCACCGCTGTTTCCCTTTTTTTATTGCTGAATTTCTTTGTAGTCAGCTTTCCCTTTCTCAGGGGCCTTTCAAAATGCAAATGTGCGTGTTTGAGATTTGCGGGGTGGGAGGTTACTTGGTCAGGTACACATGAAGAGCAAGCTGAACATGGCACTTTTATGCCATGTCTAGTCCCCACGTATTCCCCACAAGATCAATGCAATGATTACCCTGCTGTAGATACGCATTTTGGACAAGTATTTTTGCTTTTAAGTGAATGGTGTTAAACACATCTTATCTGCTCTACTGCAAGTAAATTCCAGCAGATGTTTTTGTCACTTAAAGCTAAAATAAACTTCCTGAGTTGCTTCTAAAATTGACATCTGGAAAGAAATTTTTGTATCCACCAACCTTTCCCTTGATCTCAGGGACTGTGTCAAGGTTAGTATGCCTCAAGTCTTGGCTGCCTGTCATTTTCCGCATGTCCTTACTTGTCCCCAGGATCCTTTTTGCTGGTTTGAAATTGTTTCTTCAGCATGAGTGTCTAATATGGAGGAAAGAACTGACTTTCCCTGCAGGTTCGGCTTATGCATTCATATGTAGGAAATGTAGATGAATGGCTTAAACTGAATGCCAGTTTTCATGTAGTTAAAAGAATTGCATGGAAGAATGGGTTAACTTTAGTGAAAACGTAAATTTTCATATTTAAGAAAAATGATCCCTATGTACACATCAGCAAACCAGAGGTATGTGAGAGCCTTTTCCGTACAGAAGCTCTCATTTGTAAACAAATAAATGGCCGCTCAGCAAACTGCCTTCGTTAAAGAATACACAGAAAAAATAAGCAAACACTACAAATGGAAAGGGTAAGACTAAATACTGGGGGGACACTGTCCTCTCCTGGACGTTAGTATCAAAGCATCCACAGAAGTGCTGTTTATGCTCAATGTTATTCAGGCTTATCTGATTCACTCCACACTTCTGTATTACTGCAAATTATAATAGAGAACAAGTGATAGCACATGGATCAATTAAAATAACTCCTCCTCCTCCCCACCTGTCCCCAGCATGGGAGCTGAGTAAGACGAGTCAGTATTCGGCTGTTAGCCGATAAGACGCAACGTAGTTTGTTACACTGAGGAATTCAGACGTGTGACTAGATTTTTGACTGAATGGGGCTCATGGCATTTTAAAGAGCTTTTTTTGTTCGCTCCTTCTGAAAACTAAAGGATGAGCTCTGGTAATGGTATTTCTAATATAAAAAAAAACATGAGAGGTGGCAGCAAATAAAGCTCCTGAAAGAAACTACTTAGCCTGAATAGATTCTCCTCTTTGCAGCATCTGTTTATTTATCAGAAAAGTGGGAAGGAGGAGACTACACCCCCCTATTCAGACTGTAGCTCTTTAATTATTGCTTTAACTGTTGTGGAGGGACAGGACCTCCTTGGTTAGGGGAGACGGTTGTTTAGGCAGAGTTAACTAAACTTTGAAATGCAATAAATAGTTTGAGCAGTCTGAGCCTTAGGTAATTCTCAGTTTTCCTCATTGGTATTAGCTTTATGGTACAGTGACTTTAGTGTTGTTATGGACAAAGAGCTTTAAGCTACATTTATGCCTGTCTATCGGTAAATTGGATTAATAGTTCAGCTGGTCAATAGTAGTAAGAAAACTCAGCAAAATACGTGCCTGACTTCATGTAACGCTGAGAAGTACAGACGTGGCCTAAATGTTGGTCTTAAAAGTGTATTTAAAACTTGCTTCAGTAGATGTCAGCCCTCCGTAGAACAGGCTGCACTGTTTCCTGTTCTCTAACGATGCTGCTTTTTCTGTTTTTTCCAAAGAGTTGATTTTAATTGCAGGCCATAAATGTCAAGGACCTTAAGCCAGTATACAGGTGACTAGCAAAAACCTCCAACTCTTTAACCTTCAGATCTGTTCAGATGCAGTGAGCCCACCTACAGTGTCTTTCACAAACATGACTCGAAAGCACTCAGTTTCTCTCAGCAAAACACAACGCAATGTTTCAGTGATGCCGTCATGCGGACAGCGTTCTGGTAACGGATATAGAAATTCTCTTTGCTCTCAAGCAGGAGGAACAGGTGGTTCTGGTACTGTTCGTGGAGAAATTCAACTTTCTTTGTAGGTAAAAGAGTTAAATGCTTCAAAGCAGCACTGTGTCGTTCCCCCTTGGATTTTAATTTTAAATTAATTTCATTATAATTTTAAATTAAAAAATAACTAAGATTAATTTTAAATAAGGTTGGTATTTGTAATGAAAGCTTCCCAGTGCTGCTTTTGCTTGATAAGGGTGATCTGGCTTTACTGGATGACTAGGAAAACTGTTAATTTCAGAAAAGAGTATTTGAGTTTTTCTGTCATGCGTAGTAATGGAAGACTTTTTTTCTCCTTCCTTCCTCTCTTCCCCCTTCCTTTCCACAGAACAAGCTTGCCATCCCCAATGTTTTCCAGAAATGACTTCAGTATTTGGAGTATCTTAAGAAAATGTATTGGAATGGTAGGTAATAGAAAGCTATGATAAAAGACTTGAGATACTCTGTTTCATTTGAGGCCCAAATGAAAGTGTGTGTGTGTGTGTGTGTGTGTGTGTTTGGGGACGGGGTTGATCTCCTTCTTTTGCTTCTGTTTGCTTTCATAACTCAGGAAGGTAAGACTTGGTCAGGGCAACGTTGGTTGAGTAAAGACACTTTCTCTTGAATTCAACCCTTGAATCACTTTGTAGTAGCAAAAATTTGTATTTTGGCTCCAAGAACGGAAACTTTCAGTTTTCTTTGCCCTTCCCCCCAAGTATTTCAGCAGTGTTACTGGCCAGACGGTGGGCAGATCAGAGAGGTTAGTTGGTTGGTACTTCATCTGCTTCCAGCTAAGGGTGAACTGAGAAGAATTCCTCTCTCCCTTAGATCCTATAATAGGCTGAAAGTATTTACTGCTGGTAAGCCTCCATCGTCCTGTAACACTAACATACAGAGGGGAATGTGTATTTAGTAATCATTCTGATATGCAGAAATGGTTGCACAGAAGTAGCAATTTGGGGACGGGGCAGGGGAAGGATTGTACTGAAGTATCTGTCAAAGCTGTTAGTATCAGGTGCTGCAGTAATGGTTAAAAACAGTCTTGTCTACTCAGCAGGTTGCCCGTGGCCATACTACGCTTTTGATTTGCTAATGCAGGCAGTTGAAGACGCTGCAGCATTAAGCATTCAGAGGGCATGCTTTTTAAAAACAGGAAAGAAAATAAACAGCAGCAAAACAACTGCAGGACTTCTTTAACTTGCATTCTTGTTAAAAGATTATTTTTTTCCTTCAGAATATAAAATTCTTGCTTTATGCTCCTGTGCTGCAACCTTCCCCCATCCTTACTCTTCCTTCTTCTGCCTGCTTGCCTCCAAAGATGATGTTTAAGTAATTAGGTGGCCTATCTCTATTTTAAGAGTAATAAATAACTTAGTTTGTAAAAGGGTCCTTAATACTTCATTTCATTGTTTCATCTCACCTTCTTAACGCGTTTGTCAGTAGGAAATTTGTTTGATGTTTGATTTTTCTTTTCATTTGAAACAAAGTAGCCTTAATGTCAATATAGATAGGCTTATCAAGCTCATAAGGGATGTAGAGGGTTTTTCCCTTGCAGCATTAGCAGTGCCAGGTCAAGCACGTTGCATTAGCGCTAAGAGCATAATTTATTTTTGTAATAAGCCAATTACGTTTGGGTTACTGTAGGTCAGGGTATCTAATCATTTGGTTTTTAACACAAATTTCATTTGTGCATCAGGAGCTGTCCAAGATCACAATGCCGGTCATATTCAATGAGCCACTGAGCTTTCTGCAGCGACTTACAGAATATATGGAGCATACGTACCTCATCCACAAAGCCAGCTCGCTTTCTAGTACGACTGAGCGAATGCAGGTATTTTGTGTGTGACAATTTGTATTAGCTCTTCCTGAAAGTATTTAGATTTTCATCTTCATAGATAAACTCTCATTTTAGAAGGAAGTCCTGTAAACTGCTGCATGTCACATTCTCCTGTTAATTTGTTAACCAGTTTGGCTTATCTAGGAGTGTTGTGCTCTTTCTAAGACTTGCTTTTTTAGCCTTTTGATGAAACCTATTGATGCCTCTCCCTTGGCTTTAAAAAAAAAAGGGGGGAAGAAGAAACCTACACTTCCTCAGACGGTAGAGGAATAACGTTCTGTAATACCATTGCCGCTATTGATATCTGACAAAGACTAAAATCCAGGAGAGTTAACTGTATACTCCTGTTTGTTTGAATAGTGTGTCGCTGCGTTTGCTGTGTCTGCTGTAGCCTCACAGTGGGAACGTACAGGGAAGCCATTCAACCCACTGCTTGGAGAGACGTATGAATTAATCAGGTAATGAATAGAAGGTGCACTGAAGAATAGAGGGTGATATTCTACATAACGGGTTGCGGCTTGCAAACTGCTCTTTGGCTTGAAAGAATCCATCCATTTGCAAATACATCCTGCAGCTGCTAGGAAAGGTGGTGTTGGTGTTTCAGTGACCCTTAGTGAGGGAAACAGTTTAGCTTTCCAACACAGAGCAGGCTTTAACATGCTTTTAAAATCAAACTTTATTTACAAAAATGACTTTTTTTCTCAAAACCCAAATGAGAGGATGTGCGCTACGTATCAAGGAGGTGGTAGAGTTGTAATATTCATTATATGAGTGTCCAGAGTATGAATAGTTGGTGTTAGTGTCTGCAACTGCATTTAGGGGAAATTCTTCTCTCAGACAAGTGAGGTTTTGGCCTGTGATTATGCGAAAGTGTGAGTTCACCATCACAAGTAAACATATTAGCTAATAAGTTTTGGTTGCTCTTTCTATCTTTTTACATGTCCTCCATTTCTTAGAATTAGAATGTTATATGTATTAGTTAATCTGTCTCTTTTGTGTTACTGTAGTGTTTTAACTAGCTCTTGCACGGTTGTTTCACACTGGGGGAAAAGAACTACAAATTCAGCTTCACTTGATAATTAGATATATGCTTCCAGTCTTTTTTATTTTGTATCTTCAGAACACAAATTAGTATCTTTTTTTAAATTTTATTTTGCAGAGATGATCTTGGATTTAGACTTCTCTCGGAACAAGTTAGCCATCATCCTCCAATCAGTGCTTTCTATGCTGAAGGTTTAAATAATGATTTTGTGTTTCATGGATCAATCTATCCTAAACTCAAATTCTGGGGCAAGAGTGTGGAAGCAGAACCAAAAGGCACGATGACTTTGGAGCTTCTGGAGTAAGTTGATAGGTGATAATTGTATAGGCACAGTGGCCACGTCCCTAACGATTAGTGCACGTTACATTCTCAGGGGACTTGTCTAACAGCCACATCCTAATGTTTGACGGTAGATCACTTTGCAGGGAGGAGGAGATGAGAAAATGGGAACTGCTATCATTCAGTCTAATATACTGCGTACTAATAAATTTTCTGTTTAGTAATCTGTACGAACTATCATTGTAGCAGTAGTTGATGCATGTGGCTGTATGTTCTGCAGAGGCCTGGACATCCAGTCCTACAGTGACTTAGCACACTTGAGCCTGTTGACTTTCCTGGTGTGATTCAGTGCCAGCAGAGACTGGCAGCACTGAGGCTGCTGTTTTAAGGAATTGATAAAATCAGTAGCAGTATCCCTTGCTCACCAGGCACAGTTAATAAACTCCTTGAGTTTTCCTGGCTTATTGCCATGTCCCTTTCAAGACTTGGTGCCCTTTATAGAAGACCGTTTGTTTTAGCAGTGCCATTCAGTACAAAGATAGAGTATTTTATTTTTTCTCTCTCCCTCTAGACACAATGAAGCCTACACATGGACAAATCCTACTTGCTGTGTGCATAACATTATTGTAGGCAAACTTTGGATTGAGCAGTATGGAAATGTGGAAATAACTAACCACAAGTAAGTTAAGAATGTGCGTGCATTCACTTGCTGGGAATTTAAAAGGAAAAATCATTCGGAAATAGTTAGTATTTTCTTGTTCTGCTTTTAGAACTGGTGAGAAATGTGTTTTAAGCTTCAAGCCCTGTGGCCTCTTTGGGAAGGAGTTGCACAAAGTTGAAGGCTACATTCAAGACAAAAGGTAAGATTCATTCCTTGTAGGAAACAAGTTGCTGTGCTCAGTTTCTAATGGGGTCTGTAGAACTGAACGCTGTTAACAGTGCATCAAAGGCATGAACCTAAAACAGGAAGGTTATAACTTGCATAACGCCATTAATGTAAGTTTACGAGTTGTTCTCAAAAGTTATTCTTTCAAATATGTTTGAAATGCTGAAATAAATCTGCTTAAGCTTTTTCGTAAACTTAGTCTTTTTTGACAGCAAGAAGAAACTCTGTGCGCTGTATGGGAAGTGGACTGAGTGCTTATACAGTGTTGACACAGCTACATTCGAGGCTTACAAAAAAAATGACAAGAAAAACGCGGAAGAGAAGAAAAGCAGTAAACAGGTATTAATCACGTAAAGATATAGTATCTCAAAAGCGTGATAGGACAACTAAATATTTTAACAGCACTTAAGTGCATTAAAGCTTACTTTTTCACTTACTGTCTCTTGCCTAGTAGGATTCAAAAGTGGATTGAATGAGTACCGGTATTAAGGCATAACATGCTGGGTCTTTCAAGGATTTGTATTCGAACTTTCCAAAACTTGGTGCAGTCTAACCACTGGCTGGTTGTTCCTCACCTGTCTACTGCCGAGTTGCTGCCTCTTCATGCCAAGTCACCTGGAGGAAATGACATATATATATTAATGGAACCATGATTCTGATTATGTATGATAATATGTATATTCCAGTAGAAGGATTTGGACTCCTGTATTTCTATCTTGATGAAAGATCTTATTCTGCAGATTTTAGAATAAACCTTTTATTTTTCTTTATTACATTGCCACCACTGTCAACATGCTGCCTTTTCACAAGGGCAATTATTTCTTGCTGGAAAAAAAAGAAAAAAATTCTTAATTCTTCCAGATTTCTAATAGCAGTATGCTTTCTATTTAAGGTGAATGGTGGTGGTAACAACATAACAGCCAGGTGAAGAACAACCACTTCCTGTAACTTAAAAGAGTTATTGTATGCCTTCAGTGACTGAAGACAGATTTTTTTTTTTGTTCAAGTATAGCTTTTTACATTATTTAAAAAAAAAAAAAAAACAGCCACTCTAAAAGCAGTTGTTCCTGTGCAGATTCAGATTGTTGCTGTATCTGAGATTGCTTCAGTGCTTGTCATCAGGAGAGTGCTAAAGCACTGGAGATTACAGCTTCTCTTTGAGTTTGCCCCTGTGAGCTCTAGGGAGAAGGAGCAAAGAAAAAACATACCCTGTGTCTTTGTTATAGTTGAACCATCACTTGGCTTTCTCTGAAGTTTAAGACTACCCTTGCTTTTCAATTCAGATCGAAGCACCCTTCTTCATAAAGCTCAAGTTGCATGTTGCTCTGACTGTAGTAAAGCATGCTTTTTCTGCTCATTTAACTGAACTATTTCTGTGTAGGAGGCTTAAAGCTTTGCATTGCCGCTCTAAATGGGCTAGTCTTTCTCTGAACATATATCCCCACGCCCCCTTGTGTTTGAGGAGCTGATATTGCTTATGATTTGTAAGCTTTTAAGTGACCCAAGTCTCACGTGTAATGTCTGGATGTGCTTTGTCCCTTCACAGTAATGAAGCAGTCATTCAGGCGTGAAAGTACATGGCCTTTCAAGTTTCTCCTAATTATTCTGATTATTCTTTAGTTGTCTTCCACTATTACTTTTTGCTGTATTGCTGCTAATGCAGGCTCACTTCTGCCTCCCTTTAGGGGACCTTCTTAGATGTGAATCCTTTTGCAAATCATTGCAGCCTCTTCCCCCAAATCCCTTTGACTTTTGTATGGATTAAGCTTTTGGAAATATAATCTTGCAGGATGCTAGACAAACCTTCATATATTCAAAGGTAGATATTTTACCAACCTCTTGACAGAGTTACAGTAGGCCTGGGGCTATACCGCATTGATTCAGCTCTGATGGAACTAGAGACATTTTTTGATTTAAGATAAAGCATTTCATGCCAAATTTCCAGTGCAAATACACAGAGGAGCTGTCAGCCGTTGCCCTCCCATATGCAGAGTTACAGGCACCAGAGGTCTTGCTATAGCAAAGTATGTTACTACTCTTCTTAGAAACGGAGAGACGTTTAGTAGTGGTGAGTGTAAATTATGTAGCTTTTGGCAAGAGCGTGTTAAAATCCTGGTTTTAGCTCTTTGCAGTTCTTGTGACATCTCAGATTATACCAAACAAGACAAAAACTACAGCGTGTGTTGTAGTCTTTTAAAAAAACTTGGTCTTGAGTTTGGCACTGCCGTTGAGGTGTCTTTGTTTTAATGTAGGGGTACCTTTCTGATGTGTGTTTTTCCTCGAATCCTGATTTCTTATGGATTAATTAGCATCCATTAAAGGTCAGAATGCCAGGTTACTAGCACAGCTCAGATGTAGTTATCTAAAAGCCTTGTTTAGTTTCTTAATAGCTGAGGGACTGAACCCCTGGTCTGTGTGTTTTTTCTGGTTCCTTTGCAACTGGTTCGCTCTTAAAACAACCAAATCCAGGTGCTCCACAGCGAGACAGAATTCTTACTTCCTCCTGACTTTCTAGAAGCTGTAACACATGAATCATCTCAGAATACAACTGAGTTCTGTTCTGGGTACTGGACTACTTTGTACAAAAACATCAGTCTGTATTATCTGACGCAACCATCGGAGAGCAAAGCTTATTAGCAGCGTGGTTAAAGCTGCTGGCATGTAGCCAAACTATTTAAAGCAATTGGGTTCATTAGTGGCCTTTAAATTCAGCTCTGCTCTCCAACAGTCTCTAAATGTGCTGCTGTTTAACTATGATAATGATACCAGATTTTCTTGAGAGAGGTCTTACTCATTGTTTAGCTGGCCTTAGTTCAGCATTGTAACAAACTCTTTGTGGCTGATCTAAAATCAGCAGTTTTGGACCTCGGTTGTTCCAGAGGAGTTTGTTAAAAGCATAATAGTTTAGATCTAGCTTCAGTCACTTCCACACTGTGGCCACCAGTTATTCTCTCCTGCTGTAGTAATCCTGGCTGAAGGAGTTGCTCCCTTTCTGGGAAAGCCATTCAACAGTTTATGGTTGCCTCAGGCAATGTATTTCAGCCCTTACAGGATACTCTTCCCAGAAGAAGTGGCAGATTTAGAGTATCCATTTAACACATTTGCAGTTTGCCATTTCAGTAATGTAGTGGTCAGTGGAAATGAAGATTCCTCTGAGCAAAGAGCAGTAGGATAGTCCCTTTCACCTTGCACAAGCTGATGACAGCACCTGCTTTATGTGCCATTTTTTCTTTAATGTGGAAGGAAAAGGAATTCTTCAGCTTACATCAAGCAGTAGTGGAGTTAAATATGAGGCAGGAGTATGTGTATGTTTGAGGAGATCCTTATGTGATGGGAAAATTGCCCATTTCTTAACTCTAGGACATCTCTTTTTATCTACGAAGACACTGATGCAAGAAACTGGTAGACTTCCCTTGGGAGGGATTTGGGGACTATATTTTAATCTTGATGAGCACGTAGAAAAGTTCCTGTGCTACTGAAATTATTTACTTTGGTCATGGAAGTAATTTTACTGAAGTCTCGGCATTGGAGTGAATGGATTCAAATGGCTTACGAATCCAAATAACTCTTTCCATTTGGCGTGTTCTGCTTTTAGGTGGGCAATACTGAGGAACCAGATGAGATGCCGTTGCCAGATTCTGAGAGCGTGTATGTTATTCCTGGAAGTATTTTGCTCTGGAGGATAACGCCAAGACCTCCAAATTCAGCTCAGGTCAGCTATTGCTTCTGCTTCTTGAAAATGCATGCTATCCTGTCAGTTTGCGTGTTCAACACAAAGCAAATCCCTTTGTCTTCCTTTTCGTTGACAAATCTGGATTTACCGGTGTACTGCAACAAACTTTCTATTGTAACCAGGTAAGGTGGAGTTGTAGAAATAATGGACGAGCATGACCTCTTTCTAATTAGCTGAATTTCTCTGCAAAATTGAATGCTTCATGTAGCTAGTGGTGCAGGGGATTTCGCTGCCTCCTCACCCTCCTCCCCCAACTGAAGCACTTGCTGTGTGAGAAATCCCTTTTGAAGGGCTTTATTTTAGGACAGACACTTCCTAGGAGGTGTGAGCTCTTACAGAGCTCGCAAAACCTGCATAGCATAAGTTGGTCTGTGAAGGGCCATGGAGCTGGGGAGCCATTGGGCAGAGTGCAAGGATGCTTGTGCAGCTGGAAAGACCTAGAACTGGAACAAGAAAAAGTGCCTTCAGCAGGTTCCTCAAGGGGGAAATGCCTCAGTAGGAATGGTAGGGAAAATGCTAGTAGGACTGGAAAAAAAAAGATAGAAATACTGCACTGAGTAATTGGATGCTGTCCCGATTAAACAGAAACACTAAGGATCACCTACGCTGTCCTGCTGCAGTTTTGCCTGCTTCTTTAGTATTCCTATCTTGAGTGATTAAAAATAACCATAAAAGCACCTGGATATTTGTTTTTAGAATGCTGCTTGGCTGTATATTAAAACTAGCAGCTAAAGACTTTCTTATAAAGTCACCCTTTACCTTTGTCTCTTTCAGATGTACAATTTTACTAGCTTTGCTATGGCTTTGAATGAGTTAGACAAAGAAATGGAGAGTATCATTCCCAAAACTGACTGCCGGCTACGACCAGATATCAGAGCCATGGAGAATGGTGAAATAGGTAATTTCAGTTATATGCAAAGGTGTTTTATTTTTCCAAGCTGAGGAACTGGAAAAATGGAAATTAAAAAATTCCACTCTCAAATTGCTGGAGGAATGTTAGAGTGAGTAAGCAACCTATAAAGATGTGTTCCTTCGTACTACCAGACAGTAACCTAAACACAGCCTTCACATGTTATGGTATGCTTCTAGTGAAAGGTATATTACCTGCCTACTTCTGTTCTCCATGTAAGCAAGAATCTTTAAAACTTCAAGAGGATGTGATTTTTACTTGCTTTTAAGCCCCTTTGCTGTGCTGCGTAGTCAAGCCTTATAATTGGAAGCTTATCTAAGGAGACAGCAAGCTCTGAGTATCGAAAGTGTTTGTGAACTTCTCATTTTTCTGTTTCCACCAGCCAATGCAAAAGTGTTTTGATGTGCTAGTTCTGTCAAAACTAAGTGGAACTGCAGTGACAAAAGATGCCTGATGCAAATTTATTTTTCACTGGCAGCTGAATATTTCTGTTGTCCTAGAATAGCGAATTAGAAAGCACTGTGAGACTTTAAATGAGTAGAAATTGTATGCTGTTTAGAAACCCTGTAGGCATTGTTACAGTAGATTCCGTAGAGTAAAAGTGCCTTCTAGAGCCTTTTGGTATGAACTTACTGTTGAATGCTTTGATATGTAGCAGCTGACTTGAGAGCAGTAAAGTTTTATGAACAATTGTGTGGAACACCCCTGCCCTGGCCATTTTTTTTTTGCTCCTCTATTTCTTGTTGGCATTTTGCTTATAAAACAGGATGGCCTTGTTTGTAGACCAAAAGCATGGAGGCTGTTAGTTTCTCTGGTTTACTTAAGTGATCTGTGTAAGTCAGGAAACCTCTGATTCTATTTCACCAATTTCTGTGATTTCTGACTATGTCTGATAAATAGTCTGAGATCTAGATATAAAACACAGGTGCAGGCATAATAGCATGTAGTCGTGCTTGTGAAGGATTTGGGTTTTTTGTTTTTTTTTTTTTTTTTTTACAAAAGCTGACGACCACTTCCCTAAGACTGAAAAAAATAAAATAAAGCAGATGAATTCACCCAACCAGTGTCTCCTGTATATAGGATTGTTTTGTGGCCAGTGGGATGGACGTACTTGGTTGATGGCATTCTCAGTGACTTGCGTGTCTAAACTTGGAGTGCAGTAACTATGCCTTTAGCAGCAGACTATATTCCATAACTGTAATAGCAGCATAGATACTGTCTAGCAGATACACTGGTACATATGTGGCATGTCAGTAGCTAGTAGGATAAGTGGGAACAGCTGATAGTCTTCCAAAAATGATTCTCCCAACTACTTCTTCCTAAGCCATTCACGATTCAGAATTCAAGCATGAAAGATGCTGTCCTTAATCTAACTTGCTTCTTGGTATGACTTGCCTTTTCCTTCAGAACATCTGAAGAATGAGAGTGTCCTTTCTGCCAAACATAAGCGACTGTTCTGCGTGTTACGGACAATGGCCCATGCTATCTTAGTGGCTTAACAAAAAAACGAAAATGTAGAGATGTTGCAAAAAGACAGTTCTTTATGATTTGGAATTGAATATTCCAAATCCCTCTAGATGAGAAACTAGTCACTAGTAAGACCTTACCCAAGACTTAAAAAGAAGTTGATGGCCTAACTCTTGAATTGAATCCAGCGTCATGTCTTAATCAGTTTCCCTGTTGAAAGAAATCCTAGATGTGTCATGTCCCCTAACTCACGTTTGCTGTGAAGAAAACATGTTTTCAGGGTCCTCAGGCCATGGCTAAACGCATTTAGAAGTTAGAATTTCCTTGGCTGTTGTGCTGCAGCTGGATTGGCTTTTAGACTAAAATAGAAGTGCTTTTATGTTATGTGGGAGACCCTCTTTAAATGAACAACTTTGAACAACTTTCACTGCTTCCCTTGTTTATTTGCTGGGTCAGATGAAGTAGATATCTCTGTCCTATATTACCCTTAAGGCCTTTTTTTTTTTTTTTATCCCTTTAAGATCTAGCTAGTGAAGAAAAGAAGAGGCTAGAAGAAAAACAGAGAACTGCTCGCAAAAATCGTTCCAAGTCAGAGGAAGACTGGAAGACGAGGTTAGTGTATCTGCCTGTAGGTGTATGTAGTTATATATTCAAAAGACTTTGAACATTCAGGTTAATTGTCAGTCCACCTAAGTGATACGCACTATCGTGTCAGCATGAAAAGCTGAAAACATCAGCAGATTTGGTGGTGCTGCTGTTGTATTTGCAGACTTGGTCAGTGCAGGCTGTAGCACTTCCAGAGAGAAGGATTAGGCTCAGTAAGTCTGTTCCTTCCCTCTCGCTGTTTGCACGCCCGTGTTCAAACACGAGCTGTGTTGTCTCTGCTGAGCACCTCTCAGTTCCATCCAGAAAAAGATGTTGCCACTGATAACTGCTTGCAAGGACTCTTATTGCTGGTGATTAATTTATGACAGACCTAAATTTATATACCTGGCCAAAGGGGAGGAGGAAATGATTCCTCCAGGGAAATTGATAGGTTATTGCCCATGACTTCCCAGGTCAGTGTGTGCGTGTGTGCTGGTAATACTGTATTCCCGTTGCACGTGGTTACTTTCAAAGTTGGTGAAATGGCTTTATTGCCTAGATAGCCAAGCAGTTTTCTCCTTTCCCTGAGAGGAGAAACTAACTACAAAAAATAAGAAAAGCTAAGGGAAAAATTAGCTTGCAAGAGTTTTGCCAGGACTTTTATTTATTTTATTTAAAAGATGGGGGAAGAAAGTTGGAGGCACTTAAAAACAACAAGCTAAATAGAATCCTTGCAATATGTTACAAAATGCATCTGGTTTGACCGGACACAGTCTGTTTAACTGCATAGCAATTAGCAGTCTCTTTACAGAAACTTTCTCTTCCCTATGAACTTGTTATTAGTACACCCAGACGCTGTGGATTAAATGTCTTTATAATGTCTATTTGTAACTATAAATCACTTTTTTCTTTTTTTCAAACGAAGTCACCCATCAGGCCAGAGTCCCAGGTTTGGATGTGTCTGACTTTGTGTCTTTTCCTGTGCTTGCCCTCCTGAAGTGTTTGGGTTTGTTTGCCCTGAGACTGGCACAAAATAACACTTTCAGTAATTTTGGGTAAACACGTTAAGTACTGAGCAGCCTTGCCCCTCGCTTTTCCTTGCCTTAATTCAGAGGCCTATGTACTTTGTTCCTAGCTCTCATCAAGTACTTTCAAAGCAAGGGATAGTCATACTATGTTCTTCCATGTGTCTGAAGCCCTTAAGGTATAGTTCAAAGCTAGTGAAAAGTATGCATGAGTGCTGTATTAAAGGGAATTGGGGGAACTTCCAGAGGGCAATTTGGAGCAATGGCTACAGGGGCTATAACTAGTTAAAACACCACTTATAAGGTTCTTCAGTTGGTATTAATAGTATAGTTACTACATAAATAGTCTGTTCATGAACTGCAGACCTGCCTACCGCATACCAGCATCCTTGAAGAACTCCTTCTTTTCCAGTGTCTTTCTAAAGCTGTGACAGAAACTTCCTAGTATCTCATGTCCTTAATAGCAATGCCAAGTCTGACTGCTTCTGAAGGATGAAGTAGAGAATATAGAAAAGGTTCCTTTCCATTTAAGCATAAAGAATTGTGCTTGAAAAAAATCCATACTTGGAAGGGGAACTCTTCAGCTGAGTTCTTAATCTGCTGTGATATAATCTCTGATGTAAACTCTTAGATTTCCTTGACGTAGAAAAGCATGCGCCTTACTCTCTAGTAGTGTTCCTCCCTCACAAGATGCAATTCTCAAAAGTGCCTAGTAATTTGTTTATTTGTTTGTTTATTTTGAAATCTAGATTTTTAGGCACTTCAGAAGTGGGATCTTGGTATTTCTGAAGTGGTTCATGTTGTGCATTTGATGTGTTTCAGTGAGACTGAGCAGTAGTCTCAGAGGCTCTTTTGAGTAAGAGCCTGTTCTGAAACACAGCAGCAGTCTGGCGTTTGGGACGAACAGCAGTCGTCTTTCTCCCCCTTGCTTACCTGGGTGCTTATTTGATTGCTTGGGTCTCCTGGGTCACTCGCTCAATTCTTCTGTCGCCTTTCCCTTTCCTGTAGAAGTAGTAGCTTCTCTGGAGGAGGGGAACATTCTCCTGCCCTGTAAGCGTGCTAAAGACATGCCAGTGAGTTACAAGGGGTAGAAGTGCTTTACCTGAGAGATGAGGTATCTGTATACCCTTACCTCTCAGCAAATGCAGGACGGCTTGGCTCTTGCTCTAGAGTAAACCGCTGTTACCTGTGAACTAGGACGTGTACTAGAAAACACACACAGAGCAGTTGCTTCTGAATGTGACACATTGTAGATTTGCATCCTCTCTGGTGGTGGTACGGTAGTAGTGTACCACGTACAACACAACGGGTTCACTTCGACCCAGGTAACGTGGCCAGCTGAACTGCTGAGGTGTTTGACCGTTCAGTTTATCATAGTGAAGATAGTACAAGGCATGACTCGTGATACGCATCTCAAATATTTTGAACCAGCCAAGTCAGATTTGGTTCTGATGTGCTGTAGTTTCTGTGCTGAAACATTATGGTATCCTGGAGGGGAAGTTAAAATGGACAGTCTTGCATAAGGATGACTTAAGTGAGCCTGTTGTTCACTGCCGCAAGGTGTACAAAGCAAGAACTGGCTCCTGCAGCCAGTGAAGAGCTGAAAGGAAGCTGTGGAGCGTATTAACCACAGAAAGAGCATACAGCAAGCTGACTTGTCCCATGAGCACAGCTTGGCAAAATGCAGCAGAAAGTTAAAACTGCTACAGAGGGTCAGTGTTGTGCAAAATGTTATTGTTGTAAGGCAGAAGTAACTGGGTCCAAACAGAAGGCTGTATCTAGTAAGTGCTATATACTGCAGGCATACCGAGTGTGTACGCACAGTGCTTCCAGATTAGGGAGAAGGGGAGAGGGAAGGAAAGAAAGAGGGTGCTAAACTTCAGTATTTCTAGCAACAACCAGCTGAGCAGAAGTTTGCAAGAAACTCAATGGAGATGGAAGCAACCTTCTGGGCGTTAAAATAGCCCCACAGTGTGACAGTGTAATACGACGTAGTCAGGTTGTAATGAGGAAGAACCTTTCCTGTGGCCTGTGGGTGATGTTTCACCTACCCCGAAGCTAGCTGACACCCTTGTTCTGGGTTAGCACTTTGCAACCAAGGGGAAATCTAGATCCTGGGGAAATAATGTTCCTCTGTTTTCAGGACTCTGGTGCTTGTGGTGTTCACATGTCTTGCAAAAAACATTATTGCTTATGCATGCCAAAATGATTGTTCACAACTGCTTTGAAGTAAAACTGTAGCTGTCCTTTCTATGTGATGGTCTTGGCTGCTTCAAGTGACAATATACTGGTGTCAGTAACTTCACCTAGGAGACGTTTAAGGGGTAGGGAGGAAGGGGAAAAATCTAACCACTGAAGATGGCTTTAAATTCACTTAGAAATTTAAAACCAAGAGAGTTCCTGCACTCGCAATAATTAGTTTGAACAGTAACCAGTGAAGATAGAGCAAAGCAGTTCTGAACTTCTATAAAATGAGTGGTAGTTACTTCACTAACGTGCTGTATTTTTTTTTTTTTTTCTTACAGATGGTTCCATCAAGGCCCCAATCCCTACACTGGTACACAGGACTGGCTTTATTCTGGCAACTACTGGGACAGAAACTACTTTAACTTGCCTGATATTTATTAAAATGCAATAAGGAGCCTGTGGCTGATAAACATAAGTCTTAATCTGTTTTAATGTTTTCCCTTGTTTTACTTATCTCCTGAAACAAATGACAAGTTATCAAACAGAATATTAAGCATCTCCACAGTAAACCTGGTGGTACATGAGCTGCAGCCCCTTAGGGAGGGGAATAATGTTTCTGGCTGATGGTGGGTCCTGTGCGGACAAAATTAAGTCGCCGTGGTTTAGTGCCGCCCTGTTTGCTGAATACACCTATATTAGGTTGTGGTGTATGAGGAATAGAACACCTTCAGCTGTTCTGTGAATACTTTCTTTCATAGATAACACTGGCACAAGTAAAACTGGTTTTATTTATTGTGACATGCGAATGTTTGAAAGCACACACACTAATTGCAGTATTCTGTGCTTAAAGCAAAGAAAGGTGCGTCACTTTTGTAAAGATGTAATTTTTCATAAAGTGACTTTTCTTTTACTGAAGTAACTACCTACCTGGAATCTGGAGCTCTGGTCAGAGAGATTCCAGAAGTGTTCCCATCTCTGGAGCATTCATGCAGTTGTTTAAGCTGGTAACATTACTCAAAGGTATTTATTCAATGTTTTGTGCAGTGTGTTTCAAATTTTGCTCTCCTGTTTTGTTACCGACCTTAACGGTTTTAAGGAATTAAGAGCCATTTAAATATCTGCAAGTTTGATTTGAACTGCACACTAGTAACAGGTTTTTAAAGAATCTGTTTAATGCACTAGAAGTTCTGGTGCCCAGCACTGCTGCAAAAAGGCAAGAACGGATTCAGGCCAGGACCCAGTGGATCATGGTGGGGGGGCGGGGGGGGGGGAGAGGAATAGGACCTGTGTATGCACTGTACAAACTTCTTGGGAGGAAATCTTGTGCATTTCAAAGGTAGTAAGGCACCTCAGTGAGGCCTCCTGTGCACAGCTGCTTTACCCCTTTTCATTGGGGTGTGTTCATCTTGGAAGTGTAAGTTTATATTGAACTGTGTACAGAGCTTCTAGAGGGCGAGCTGCTCTTTGTACAATATTTTAACTGATGTCTGGAGGTTAGTGCTAATTGAATAATTTAATGGCTACTAAATAAAGGCTTCAAAACTTCTCGCATCTAGTGTAAACTGGTTGTTTGATGGTGCTGACCCTTTCTGAGCAGCTCCAAAAGCAGCTGCACTGAAGTTGTATGGCTCTACTATGGCATGACCTCATGCCCCTGAGCAGGAACTGTCTGTTTATGGGGGCAGGGGATGGGGGAATGGTGCTTTTTTTCTGAATGACCCTGCAGCTCGAGCCTTGGAGGTGGACTGGGGAAACTACTAAGGCAATGAGCTGCTTTCTATTTTTATTCTGTGCTCTGCTAGAATTACCTAGGTAGTGATAAGAGCCCTATTTGCATAGATAAGGGAAGCATTTTCTTTGCCAATGTGTTTGATGTGAGGGCCCAGCTCTTAGACTGTACAAAGCAGAAATTGAATACCTGCACTGGTATTCACCTCCTCGCTCCTGCCTTCGAGCCTCTGGCTGTCACTTCTTGAAGTCTTACTGGTCTCTAATGTCTGTCCACTTACTTACTTTTTCCTGTGTAACTTAAGGTTGATTCTGATCTGTGAGAGCAGTCTAGCTGTGTTGGGTCAATGCTTCAGCAGGTCATACAGCATTGAACATTCAATGCTAGGGAAAAGGAAGCTTTTCATCTCCCCTAGGTTCAAGAGGGAAACTGCTGCACAACCTAAGGTTTTCTTATTTTCATTCTGAAGGACTTCTACTTCAGGAAAACATGGGATTATTTTCAGAGCTATTCATAGTTCAAGGGCCCGGCATACATAAGTGAGCATGCCGTAGTTCTGAAACCTCTAAAGCAAAATGAGGATAATTTCTCTTACCCCTTCCTTGAAACATAGCCTCAACTGTCCTCATTGACAAGCCTATAGTTTAGACTAAGAGTAATTCCTCCAGTTAAAAGTGTGACTGTCTCCTTGCTCCTGAAACTTGGGCTCCTTTCTAGAGTATAATCCAGCAGCATAGACTACATCTGATTACACTGAACTAATTTGGCTGTGAATGGCTGTGTAATCTCTTAATTGTTTGTTGGGTTATGCGTACACCATGGGAGCACAGTGAAGAGGCTGGGCTCACTCTTCAATGGAACAGCTGCAGCAGGTATCTCTAGTCGTATTACACTCCCTGGAACCTGAAAGTTAACCTTCATTATGCTAGGAAAACACAAAAGGCATGGGATTTGGTTCTGATTGCTGGCATTTAATTTTGAGCACTTGCTTTAAGTTATTTGATTTCTTAAGATGTAAATTCCACTCCTGATGAAGTCCAAACAGCCTCTCTTCTCAACCTGTTTAAGAAATAGCATGAATTCAGTAGATAGTATACAATAACAACTACCTTTTGGAGCACGTTACTTGAACGAACTCTTAATTGAGAGTATTTTGCCACACTCTGAATGTTACACTACTCTTGCAGCCTGAACTTTTATACTGTTGTGATATATTCAAGATGTATTAGCAAAAGAGAGACTGCAACTTGGTTACATAGACTGAAGCTAGAGCAAGCAGCAGAGGAGAGCCTGGGTTCAAGTATGACAAGTACTTTAGCCACTCGCCTTGAACCTCATTGTACAGAAACAGGGTCAAGCTATGATTCAGATAGCACAGAACTGTATACAAGTGGTGCAGAATCCACATACTAGCATCTCCGTACGCAAGACTCAAACTTACCTTCTCATGAACCTGCTCTGTGGATTGTGCCAGGTGTAACAGCAATCTGTCCTGTAAAACCATAACTTCCTGCAAGGGGGTGCACAGCTGTTCGATTATCACCAGCTAGTGAGCCTTTCTTTGCAGCCATTACATCATCCAGAGGGATGGCAACTGAGAGCAAAACCGGGGTTGGTGGCCTAGCAGTCTCCTGTGCAGCATTAGGATTGGGGATTGGCGTAGCTGTTTGCTGATCGGCTGGCCTGACAACTGGTACCGGGATTGTAGTGAATCTCCTAGCACCAGTGTCTTGCTGTGCAAAGACAGCCTGGCCAGGAATAAGTTTCCAGTCCTGTGTGTTCTGAACAGTAGAGCCCACTAAAATGAAAGGTGGAACATTTCCCCTCTTGCTTTCTTCTGGCATCACGTAAGTTGGAGAGGATAGTTGTGGTGGTTGACCTTGTAGTGGTATTGGTTGGAGGAACTGTTGTTGATCCTTCCCCCCAGATAGAAAGAGGGTCGCTTGGGGATAAGGAATGCCAGTTCCAGCAGGAGGAAGGGATGGTGGTGATTTTTGACCTTGGCTCAAGTCAGTTAGACAATAGAGGGTCCACACATTAGAATATGGTGGTGGCTGTCCTGCTTCGCTTGCTGCCATGGCTACAAAGATAAAAATGTAAGAGTGCCGGTGTCAGGAGCAGTGCATTGCAGTCATATTGTAAATCCTTATATCTAAAACATAACCTACACTTGTTAAAGCAAGCATGTTAGAGAAGAGCTGGCATAGCAAACGCAGCTGGGCATATGGCTGAGGAACACCTGCAGCCTAGAAAAGTGAAACTCCTTAATGCCCAGAGGTATGTCTGGCTAAGCCTTTGAGAACTGTCCCATTTGACTGGCGTTGCTGAAACTGAGGTTTTAATTTAATTTTTTTTTTAAGAGCCAATATTGTCACTTCACAAGTTTGCCTAACGCAGCTCTCCTCTACAAAATGCTTGGCTGGGACCTCACGCTTCTACAGACGCAAAAGGATTCTGTAGCGCTAGGGAGACTCATGGGGGACCTCTACCCTGGAGGGTTTTTCCAGCTGGGCAAGGAACGAGCCAGACACATCACCAAAGTGAAGAAATTCTGGGTAAGTGCTTGTTCAGTGCGGATCTCACCATGAGAGATGAGCACGATCTCTTCTGGTTTGCAGAAAAAAATCTGCCACTATCTGATGATCAATGCTTGGCCACCCAGCCCAGCTGCAGAAACTCACCAAACCCAACAAGACAGCACAGGCAGGACACCACCACCATTTCTTTTAAATGCAAAACCCCCTATGTTAGTGCTGGAATACGAAATCTTTCAAGGGGAGGAGATGCAAAACTCAGGCTCCCACCAGTCACCTGTCCTTAGCCGCAGGGCACACATGTTACATCTTAGATCTCTGATACCTGCTTCAGAACATGTGGCTTGTTTTGAGCAAGACCATTTGGGTTCAAGGAGCCCCTTCCCATCACTCTTATCTGCACAATGCACAGCAGTGCAGGAGTCCTGCTCAGAGCCAGCCCCATCCCTTGGAACAGATTGCAGAGAGATCTAACACATGCGCATTGGGGCCAGGCAGATGGTGTGGGTACAGGTGTTTCTTACCAGTCATCTCCACCCTTTGCTGCACTGACATAGGTGCTTTTCCATTTAATGACCACGGACCAGACTGTAGGGTGCTATCAGGAAGTTGTCAGAAAACCCAGACTTTCTTACCTGACATGGCATTACCTTGTTCAGCAGATGCCATTTGTGCTGTGGATTCCATTTTCTCAGGGTCACACACTGCGTCATCGGCAGATGGACCTAAGATTTTAGCACATGAGAACTGGCCTGCATTTAATAGCGGCTCAATCTTTAACAGATAAGCTATTTGGTCTAGAGAAAGAATGATTCTTTTCTGTGGAAACTGCTCTATTTAAGGTGGAATCTCTGCATCCATAACCAGCTCATCAGCGTTAACCTCAGTGGTTAAGGTAACCTCACTTTCGTTGTGGGGAGGCACGGCCTGCAATGGAGCTTTAGGAGGTGGTGCTGGTGGTGGTGGTGGTGGTGATGGTTCTTCCTGCAAGGGGGCTGAGGAAACTTGATTTACGTCATTTGTTGAGACTTCAGCCTGGCTGTCTGAGGGACCTACTTCTGCCACGGAGGGCTGCCTTTGCACTCACAGTTGTGCCCTAACAGCCTCTGCCGACCCCTCAGCTGCTGGGACAGCAGAAACATCTTCAGCAGCACCTTCTACTGGTACAAATAAGTTCTCTGAGCTCAGAGAGACTTCAGGAAGAGTCTGCACACTTGTTGCCACATCCTTCACAGCATGAACAGAATCAGTGTTACCTAGCATCTGGGTAGCAAGCTGGGCAGGGTCAGCGGGGACGTATGCAAGTTCCGGTCCCTTCGGGGACGAAGCTTCATCAAGTCCGGTGGGGGATTTGTTTTCTAAAACGTCATTGTGAGTCGATGGGTATTGAGTCATTTTGGAGGTATATTCAGTATCAGGGCCTTCAAGGATTTGGTCTTCCTCTGTGTCAGTACACTTTTCCTTTTGTTTGGGCTCCCCAGGAACTGAAGTGTCTTGCACGTCTAATTTCTGTGGCAGTCTCTCGTTCCAGTCTTCTGCATAGCAAAAGCAGACAACGGCAATATTTTAAATCAAATTACTCCATTTAAATAAAAAATCAAGAGCAATTTTAGTGTCAACTCCACTGGATACTCTAGGGTGCTTTTACAAGGCTTTCCCAGGTTGCAGAGATGGAAGAATTTACAAAGGAGATTTGCTGCTGGACTAGTGATATATATATAAATCCTCAGCCTTGGAAAAGCCAAGGAAGACGTCTGGTTTCTCCTAAGATTACCAAGTGTTGGCCAATAGGTAACAAAGCAACACACTGGTAGATGTAGCACCGAACTGAAGAGCGGGTAAATCTTTGATAAATGATCACAGCTTAGCACTGAGCTGATTTGTGAAGTCATGACTGGATGAGCTCAGGGAATTTCAGAGAAAGGTAACAGCAGGAACTCAAAGGATGAGTGACTCTCTCACAAAACATTCTTCTGATTGCCATCCCAAGCCAACAGGGGGAGAAGCGGGGAAGGGGAAGAGCTCCCTTGCAGCTTCAGCAATTTTAACTAGTGACTTAGTGGCTCATAGGCAGCCCCAAAACCATGCTAGCAACACAGAGGGACACTCCAGAGGAAACCTTGCTCAAGTTAACTAAGGAATTCCTCTTGGGTCATCCCTGTTATGCCTCTAGGGTTATGTGATCACACCATAGCAGGAGGAGACCAGGGAAAGAGAAGGACTAAGTGACCAACCAGTACGGGAAAAGGTGAGACAGACTGGCTTGCACTGGAGCTTGGTGCAGGGGTCAGTGCACCATCACATAAGGCTGCACCATCACTAACAGGCATTTGGAGAGAGAATAATTTCAGCCATGTGACATCCTTAATGCAACAATTGCCAATGCACTAAAATTTGGCCTCTGGTGATAAATTTTAAGTCCTGCTGCAATATCAATATCCAGCAGAGGAAGAAAGCTACCTCCCTCAAGTGCTGAAAGCAGTGATCATTGGCTCTTTTAGAGGAGAACCTCATTTGGAAATCCTACAAGATTATAGCAGTATCTGGGGCTTCTTTTCATTGCAGTAATTACTGCAGTGTGTAATCTTGGTCAATAGACCAAGTCTCTCTCAATGCTGGCTAGTTCCAGGGTTACTAGGAAGCCAGTTTAAGTGGCCTTTCTGAATAACAGGTGGGTTTGAAGCTGCTGACAGTCATGAAAACCAAATGACAGAGGCCGAACTCCCTGGGGGAGATGATATAAACAAGCTGTGTGTGCTGAGTGAGGCCAGACATGGCACCCATCACGGCTCCCACACAACCTTCTTGTGCATTTACTGCATGCCACCATAAATTCAAGCCTTTACAGCCAAACCCAGGGAGCTGCTGAAAGCACCAAGCATGTCCCAAAGGGATCAGCAGCATGCAGAATGAGGTCTGTGCTTTTATAAGCCAAGAGCTCTGTTCTTTGCAAACCGGTATTATATAAATGTAATGTCACTATCTGCTCAGGGTGGGCTGAATCCCACTTAAGCTGTTAAAGCTAAAATGCCCAAACGTATATACCCTTGCCTCTGTTCAAGGGGACAGTACAGCATCCCAGGAGACTGGTTCTTCCCACATTCAATGGAAGAAGTGCTTTCTGAAGATGCTTGCTGCTTCTTGTAGCGCACAGCCTATGTGCTTCTTCCAGAGGACCAGAGAGAGCTGGGGTTAAGCCCGTGGCAAATACACACTATTTGCATCCACTCAAGTTGGAACTTTATCTCAAAAACGTCTTAAGAAAACAAAGAATGGTCTTACCGCTAATAAATTTAAATTCTCCAACCAGCTCTGTTAAATCCAGACTGGGATTCCCTGAAAACAGAAGCACAAATTAACCAGGGGCCCAGCAGCACTTGGGCCTAGCTCAGCTCTGGCGATAGCTCAGCAGGCGGCACAAACCTTCTCTGAAGTCAACAAGCTCTTGGAAGTAGAGCGCTGCAAAGCCAGTGATGTTGTTTGGGTTGGTCTGGAAAACAGCTCTGCTCACACCCTCCAGCAGCGTCTTGAGGCCATAGGGAACCACAAACCTGGCCCTTGCAGACAGCATCTTCATCCACTGAAGTCAGATTATGGTTTCTCAACTGTAACAATTAAAAAAACAAACAAACAAAAAGAAACACCCTAAGGTGAGCATCCACCCTGTCCCAGCGTGAAGCGTCCAACTACGAGAACACGACCTCAGCTGCTCCTCTCGCCTTTTGCCAGCAGTAATCCTTTGCCAGGCCTTTCCTCATACGCCTTTAACGTAAAGGAGCATGTACCATTTAAGGCAGCTACGTCTTTTATCCCCCTTTTGCAATCTTAGGCAGCACGAGGAAACGACCAACCAACTAGGAAACCATGCTTCTAACGCAAAACCCCGCAAGAACTTCAAATTCAAGAGCTTTCCCCCCCCACCCCGGCCAGTACTTGCTCGGTCTCTGCCTCCGCTCCTCGCCCGCAGCCTCCCGGGCGCGGAGGCCCCCGAAGGCCCTTTTATAGCTGGGGAGGGGGCGGGGGCGGGGGCGCGGCCGCTTTGTGACGCCACAGTGCCCAGGCGTCACAAAGGGAGGGCGGGCCGCGCCGCGGCAGCCAATGGGAGCGGGCGCCGCGCCGGGCCGGGCCGGGCCGCGGGGCGCGCGCGGGGAAGGGGCGGCTTTTCACGCGTGGTGGCGGCGGCCGTGGTGGCGGCGCCCTTGCCCCGACAAGCTGCTCCGGCTTCCTGCTCCGGACGTGCTTTCGAGCGCATATCGTTGGCTACTTCTCTAGCACAAGGCAGGGCCTTGCTGAGAAAAGACTTCAGCACTGCGGGCGCGATCATGGGTTTCCCTTATTCGCAGCAGCTGGCTGGATAACAGGCATTTTTTGCCTGGCACCGGAAGACTTTTCGGTCCCCCCCCCCCCCCCGGCCACGCCATTTTGTGGCTTATGATGATTTTACACGATCTGGCTCGCTAACTGGCTGCCACGTCTGGCCCACGCCTGCCAGCGGTGGTGGAACGGGTGGGCGCATGCCGCCACCCCTCCAGCGCCTGGCCTTTTCAGGTAGCTCACGGACACTTCCCGAGGGAGTTATAGGGACACACCTGACCGCAGAATAAAGCACCTGGGGGGGGGGGGCGGGGCGCTCCCCAGTCCTCTGTGGCAGAAGTTCAGAGCAAACAGCTGGGGACTGTAACCTCTTCAGCCACTACAGCTTAACCCAAGAGGAATTTTAGTCCTTAACGTGCCTCTGTTCCTACGGCAAGACCTCACACTTGCAAGGGCAGACTTTGAAACCTACAGCTAAAATTTAACAGCCTCATTGAGCCTCATTTTCTTTCAAGTATGTATTAGCAGCAGATAGATACAGACACCATCGTTTCACGTCCCAGTAAAACAAGCAGAAAAAGGTAATTGTAAAGTGCCTTATTGCCAAGGCTCCTGGGTTTCTGTTTAGTTTAATACTAACTGGGTTTGTGAAGATCATGAAGGCATGGGGGGAGGCAATCACAGGAGATCCCTGTGGGATGAGATCTGTTGCACAAAACATCCACGTGACAGAATATTCTTCATGAAAGCTGGAAAACTACTACTTACCTTCCTGCTGTCGCATTCCCGCCAGTCTGTATTTGTACAAAAACCTGAGAGGAATTCCTGTAGCACTGAAGATCTAAGACACACATGTCTGTCTTTACTATTAAAACATCTATACTATCTACAATCTCTTTCTTTAATAAGATTAAGTAGCATTATATTCCTAACAGTTTATTCAAAGTTAATCAGAATATCACGAGACTCACAAGTTAGTTCACTGGAAAGTATGCAAATGGTAAACTCACCGTGACATGTCTCTTCTTGGAAAGAAGCCTAGAAAAATAATTTCTCATTAAGAAAACCTCCCAGAACAGCTCTTCAGTTTTGGTCAATAACAATACAGATCACACTATAAAAAGAACAAAGTTAAATAAGAATATGCTATGACTTTTACAAAATTAGGAAGACTAACTTTTGCACAGAAGGATAAAATGTACTTTGAAAATATACATGAGGACTAGAAAACGTATCATAGGCTAGTAATCTTAAGTGTGGATTTCTGTCTGTAGTGCATATTGAAGCAACAGGACTTAATAAATGCATTAAACATACCTGTATACAAAGAAAGACAGTCATGTAGCTACCTTGAAACCATCCAGGAATACAGACAGATCAGAAGATACCTTGTGAACTTGCCTCTTCGGAAAGCTTTCAGAATTCTAGGTCTGCAAAGTTCTATGCAAGAAAAGCTTCAAAAACTTACTTAAACGTGGATGTCATAAAACACAGGTAAATTTCTTAGAGCTAACTGAACATAGCATAAACATTCTTAAGGATTTTAAAAAGGCTTCAGCCCCTAACAAAGAAGCCTGGCTGTCTGAAACTTAAGTGCAGCATACAGTAAAGAGGAAAAAGATTGCCTAAATTTACTCACTGCCCTGGAACGTGAATGCCTTTTCTGGAAGCCATCTGGAGGAAACCTGTCCTACCATTACAAGAATTGTATCAGTTGGTCTGCTAAAAACATATCGCCGCTTTGCCCCCAAATTGAAGAGACTATCAGCCTAAGAGTAGCTTGCCTTAGGAAAAAAAAAAAAAATCACCTTGTCCTACCTCCTTTGCCCCATCTGCAGAAATAGCAGCTTCTAGACAACGCGAAACTCTGATGAGACAGAGATCACCGTAACAGAATTTCAATGAACCAGCCATGCGACTCTGTCCAAGAAAGGATCAGCTTTCATTATACTAAGCAGTTGCACAATAGTAATCAAACATTTAATGTGACAAATTCTTCATTAAAGAGAATTTATAAGAGGTAAATGAATCACACTGGTTAGCTCCAGTTAAATGGGTAAGAGAAGAGATTGAAGCATCACCTTTCTATTTCTACCTCCCAGAAACTTTAACGGAATCCTAACTAGGAGTTTCTCCTAGTCCAAGAAAGCTTTCTGGCTTTTCCTACCAAGGAAGCAAAGGAAACAAAATACTGTTTTTACTTAAGGTGCATGTCTGTGTCTTCCACTAGTTCCTATCTTTACTACAGGTGACACCTGCGGGTGAAGCTTTTTTCTACAGGAGTACAATTATCAGGAGTACAATTTTCATCCTCAGCTAAACTCAGGTAGTGTGGGTTGGATGAGTGGACAGTGAGGTGGATCGAGAACTGGCTGGATGGCAGAGCTCAGAGGGTTGTGGTCAGTGGCACAGAGTCTAGTTGGAGGCCTGTAGCTAGCGGTGTCCGCCAGGGGTCAATACTGGGTCCAGTATTGTTCAATGTATTCATCAGTGACTTGGATGAAGGCACAGAGTGCCTCCTCAGCAAGTTTGCTGATGATCCAAAACTGGAAGGAGTGGCTGATACACCCAAGAGCTGTGCTGCCATTCAGAGGGACCTGGACAGAGAGGAACCACGTGAAATTCAACAAAGGCAAGCGCAGGGTCCTGCACCTAGGGAAGGATAACCCCATGCAGCAGGACAGGCTGGGGCTTGACCTGCTGGAAAGCAGCTCAGCAGAGAAGGACCTGGGAGTGCTGGTGGACAACAAGTTAAGCATGAGCCAGCAACGTGCCCTTGTGGCCAAGAAGGCCAATGGGATCCTGGGGTGCATTAGGCAGAGTGTTGCCAGCAGGTGGAGGGAGGTGATTCTCCTCCTCTGCTCAGCCCTGGGGAGGTACCTGAAGTACTGTGTCCAGTTCTGTGCTCCCCACTACAAGAGAGACATGGCACGCCCGGAGAGAGTCCAGCGGAGGGCTACAAAGATGATGAGGGGACTGGAGCATCTCTCCTCTGAAGAAAGGCTGAGGGAGCTGGGTCTGTTGAGCCCGGAGAAGAGAAGACTGAGGGGGAGAATCTGATCAATGTGTATAAGTGTCTGAAGGGAGGGTATCAAGAAGATGGGCCCAGACTCTTCTCCATGGTGCCCAGCGATAGGATGAGAGGCAACAAGCATAAACTGAACCACAGGAAGTTCTGCCTGAACCTGAGGAAAAACTTCTTTCCTGTGAGGGTGAGTGAGCACTGGCACAGGTTGCCCAGAGAGGCTGTGGAGTCTCCTTCCCTGGAGAGATTCAAAACCCGCCTGGATGTGATGCTGGGCAATGTGCTCTAGAGGACCCTGCTGGAGCAGGGAGGTTGGACTAGATGATCTCCAGGGGTCCCTTCCAACCTCAACCATTCTGTGATTCTGTGAGTGCAATTATCTTTTTTCAGTACAATATATTGTTCTTAATGTTCTCTTTCTCTCCCTTGAGTATTCAACTCAAAGCTTTTCCTTTTAACCTCTTCATCTGGGAGCCTTTCAAACACAGCCTGCCAAATGACTGAAAAACATCAAGGACAGTTCAGTTCTGGTGAGCCTCATGGGTTACTTGAATAAATGGTACACTGGAATACCATCTTGAAAGAAGTCATGTCACTAGATAAACAGCATTTGGGAAAAAGTAACAACTGAAATAATTAGGGGTAATAAGCCAACTGAACATGAACTCACAATGTGATAGAGTGTCTAAAATACGTCGTGTAAGTCCTGGGTGAATAAGCAAAGAAGCTCTGAGCAGAAGTATGACAGTAATATGCAATTGTAATGCCACCTGCACTGGTAACCTATACTGCAGTACAGGGTTTTGGGGGTCCAAGCTTAGATTTAAAAAAAGATAGTGAAAAACAGAAACCTTTCATTATTTAACTGTGGAAAGCCTGCCTCAAGCTGAACTTCTTTATGGTCTTGTTTATACTGTTTATGCAAAAGAACATTCTTTTGAACGTTCTTTATAATGCCTACAGAGAGACATAGCAAGGAAGAGAGCTTTTAATATAGCAGCAAAAAATCTACAAGAAGATACAGCGTCTGGAAACCAAAGCTAGACAGCTCCAGGTTTAGAATAGTGGAAGCAATGAATCCTTTCAGGTGCAGTTCTCCAACACAGAATGACTTTCTTCACCCTCCCTACTGGTACATGGTCACCTCTGTGAGCACTCTGGAGACATATGCCATGCCAGCAACAAACTACAGAGGTGGAAGGGATGCTAAACAGCAAGAGATTTAAATATAATCCAATCAAAGGAGACAACCTTGAGTACACTCAAGGGTCTGAGAAAAATCACTTTTTGCCATCTACTAATAATAGCACTACTGAACAAGTTATAAAGCTCAGAGAGAATACAAATTTGCAACACAGTGACAAAAATTTGGCCTTTTTTTCCAGGGTACCTTCTATACAGGCTAATTGCACACAAGAATTTGCTTTGGCATAAATTAAGAGCATCATATACGGATATGGATAATTCAGTGTAATTCAGCAAGTAAGTCTCCTTCTAAGTCTCTGTAAAGATTATTTAAGCTTTACTGTATTTTAATTGTTCTCTGGTCACAATGAACCAGAATCAGGATTTGCTTACTAGTAGAGAGAATTCCCATTTTATTTTGAAAGGCTAACTTACAGAAAAGAACACTAAGAGATGGTGATACAGAAAAGCAATCTTCGAAGCATTTTCCAGCTCACTCAAAACATTCAAATGCAACAGTATGGCATAAACATCTACTTAAATTACAATTAGTAGAGTAACAATTTCCCATCCCGCCTTTCTTATTTTAGAACTCTGAATTTATGTAAAACGTTTGTTGCACAATTACCTCAGGTTGAAGAATTAGGGGCAATATATCTGTATCTACATTCCTCCTTGTTAAAGTTCAGTGGAGTTCCCTTATGTTCTAGACAGCCTCTAGAACGCCTGCTGATCTAAGCAGAGGCACGCTGGTCTGATGTCACTGACTGCCCAATGGCCTTAAAAGCCAGCTAAATGTAAATTTACTTCTCATCATTAGCTTTAATAATACTTTTTTTTGTGATTGCATATTTTTTTCATGCAAGTGATTGCTACCACTGTTAATGAGAATACCTTGTAATTGTGAGTGGAAAGAGAATTTGAGTGTCTCGTAGACTGCCCTCATTTCACTCCATTGATAGGTTGTATTAACATCCTTGCAACACCATGTATAGCTTTACCAATATAACACTTTCCCCCATTCAAATTTCAAACAGTTACAGAGCAATTTTTAAACAAGTATGATCAATTGTTATAGAAAGAATCAGATTGTTGTAAATTGAAAAGCAATTCAATATAAGATTTGGGGAATTTTATTTAAGAATAAAGCATAACTAGAATATGAAACAAGCATCCAAAGTCAGCGACAGGAGAAACTAAAGTGCTTGCTTTAGAGTAAATCAGAAACATTTTTAAAGGTGTATGAATACAGAGAGTACATTTTTTTTTCCCTTTTTTTAAAATGAGAAACAAGAACATTTGATGTCTTAAGAACACATGTTCAATCTTGTTCATTCTACAGTTGATCTCAACATGACACATGTAACTCACTTTCTAAACCAGAAGACTATAATTATGCTGGAAGAACAAAGGCTGAGGTAATTGCTGACTAGAAAACTTTGTTACAGAGTCACTTGACACCCCAGAAGTTTTCCCTATCCTTGGTATCATCTTGTTCAGGAGGCCACCAATTAAAGGCAAATTCGAGGAACAAGGGAACAAAACGCATGTCCACGTTTCTTTTAATTTTACTCAGAAATATAAAAGTGCAAGTTCTGTAAATTAACAACATTTACAGTACATCACAATAAATATGCCACATTGTGACATCTAAAAATTCTAGTTATTTGAAATGAGTCATATTGAGATAAAAACTTCATCAACATCAACAAAAATACCTGACCCAGTAAAGATAGTCTTAATATATTAACTAGCAAGATGCATATTCCATTATTGCTATTAGACCATGCCTCCGAGTTCCAAAGTATTAAAAACAAACAAACAAAAAAAAACCCAACTTATAAGTTTATGCAAAACACAGCTGAAATTTTCCTCATCACAGGCACAATCTAACATAAAAAATAATTAACATTTACGAATTAGGAGACTCTCCTATGAGGGGAAAAGATACAGAACAGATAGTTCCATTTCAGCGATGATTCTCTAAACCCACAGAAAAGCTGCAACTTGCACAGAGCTGAACTGTTGTATGAATACATAGTGTCTTTCCACACCCACTCCAGGCCTGATGAGAGCAGGCCATTTTGTAGATTTACTACAGCTTGCTAACTACCTCCAAGTATGTAGACCCTAGACATCCCAACATGAATTGCATGCAGGTGCTTCGTGTCCTGAATAGCCTAGTCTCACATTACATTTAAGCAGTGTATTTAAACAATTTTGTCAGTAACTGTTCCTAGCTATTTATCCAGACTGGACTATGTCTCTGACTGCGGAATACAAAAGTCAGATAGGACAAAATAAGATTTCACGTCCATTTCTAAAATTATGATCAGAATTCTAAGTAGTCACTATATATATACAGTATATTGTTTCCTATTCAGTACCTCATTTGGATGGGCCACTTCAAATAAGATTGAAGACTCATTTGTGACTCAGCATCACTGATAAAGTTGAATGACAAATCGGTTTACTACCAGTAACATACCTAGATCATAGATTTTTTTTTTTTTTTTTAAAAAGAGTTAGTCGCTCCACTCCTTCACGGACTGCAAAAGAAGTGTTTAACTGCTCTAGGAATGCCTTTCATAGCAGGAATTGTGTTTTTCTAGAGGGAAATAAAAGTCTCAATCTTTTCATTTGGCCTACCAAACAGGATATTACTTTCCTCCTCCATATCAGTCTTGCTTTAGATGTAATCTCAAAAGCAAATCAATGAAGGTTAGGTATGGGTAAGGTCTAAAACTTTGGCAACATATTCTGCAAAAAGGTAAGAAAAGAAAAACAGTTTAAGCTAAGGAACTGTTTAAGGCAACCTGACCAAAGTAAAGATAAGGCTTCTCGATAACTATTTCCAAGGAAATCCAGTTTTCTTAGCTTTGCAAAGTAACGTAAGTCAACTAACTTTCTGGCCAGATTTCCATTCATAAGTTTTTTTAAAAAAATACTTACTTTCCTAGAATACTAACTGAATGTACAAGGTAAGGAGACTCCTGTTACAGACAAAAGTAAACAAAATTACATGAGCACACATATGGCCAAGTATTAAACATTATATGGTCATGATAAAGATTTAAGCTGTCTGAGGTATTTCAGTATCTTAACACCACAGGTTTGGAATGTCATTTAGAGATTAAGTTATTGTACTATTGGTATGACTACTGAAACAAGCAAACCAAAAGCCTATTTAACACCTTCAAAGGTCACTGCCACAAAGATTCAGCAGCCTGAATAGGAAGTTAGTTAAATTTTAAATATCTGGCCATGTAATTTAATGCACTATTCAGAATATTAAGAGCAGAAACAAGAACTGCCCACACAATAATTGCATGTCAAACAAAATAAGTATTTGGCTGGAATGTACCGGAAGCAGAGATCCTAAATAATGACATAATTTATATCACAAATATGGGTTGGGTGGGGAGGGGAAGATGAAGAATGGAAGGAATATGAGGTTTGAAATTCACACATCTTTGTGAAGTCACCAAAATAACCTCCTAAAATTTAGTAAGATCTGCTTTGTGTAGCTGAACAGTCTTCCTCCTCTTCCTTCCTTCCTCCTGCCGTACTGGCTAATTCTCAAAGAAAAAGCGTTCTGCCCATTTCCAGTGTCAACATTTACACCAACAACTTATATTGCATTATTCTAATCAAACAGAAGATTGTTCCCCTTAGAGAGCATATTTTATATGTATTTTAAAAGTAAAAAAAAAAAAAAAATTCCTGCCAATATTGAAGTAAATCACATGTGTGCTTATTTAGGCTCACCTGCAGAGTTACAAGTAATTGTGTTCAGCTTTGTTTAAACAAAATAATAGCTGAAGAGTTAAAAACACAAGGTCACTTAACCCTCATCCTGGTTGGTTTATTTTTAAATTAAAATTATAATATTTTACTAAGCCATAACAACTCTGAACATACTAGCAAAGTGTCTCTGGCACAAATGGTTTTCAGAAGAAAAGCTGGTCTTCCCAACAGCTTAATCCTCTGCTTTATCTTAAAGTGCAGAAACTGTGGGAAAGGATAACAAGACTTCCTGTCCATCACTGTGGAACAACTTCCCTTAGAGAAGCTAAGGCTGCATGTATGCGGACGTGCAATCTGTTCTCAAAATCATAGCCAGTAAATTCTTCCTGAAATACAAAAAAAAAAAAGTATACAACTATTAGCCTCCTTCATCTCAGTAATTTTACTAGTGAAGTAATGAATCTACAAAACAGATAGAAAAATGAACTGGAGATTGCATATTGCTGTTAATGTCCCTGCATTACCCAAAGCAACCGAATTTTCTAAAAATTTTTTTGCTGTCTTCACTAACTAGGAGTTTCTCTATTTCAAGCACGCTGTTCAGATCCCATCTAGATGAACAATATCTGGAAAGCTATGCAAGTCCAAAAGTTCTAGAAAATTCCAACCTGCCCAAGGCAAGGACCAGTGGCAACATATATAAAGTGGAGAACTGCAGTTGGCAACCAAGTCCTAGTTGAAAGACTTGGCAAGGGTCTAACACCTCAGCAGAGGTTATTAGTATGGCCTCACCTACAAAACGCATGCACAACGCTGTCACCAAGTCCCGACTCAATACGTGGTAAGTAGTGTTACACATTACGTATGATGGACAACAAAGCTATTAAAAGCAGAGATGAACAACTCTTGAAATGCCTTTCTCTCCAAAAGATAAAGTTGGAAGTGTCTTAGCATTTACCTTAGCTTGGAGAAGTAAGGTTTTGCCTCTTGGCACAGTCTACAAAGAGAGACAAACACCGCATTAAAAACACGTTACGAATGTGACAGAAAATATCTTAAGTACACGGCCTGGTCAGTCTGAAGTAACACCTCTATCTTGAAAACCAGGCATTGAGTACACTAAAATCTCTCACATTAGAAGGCCAGAAATACTAATGAGACACCCAAGAAGCGCAGCATTACATATTTCTAAGACTTCTACAGAAAAGGAGAATTTATAGCTTGACGTGGAAGCTGCTAGTGACAACGGTGAGCTACAACAACGCACAGAAAAACAAACGAGGTTACAGGTAAATGACTTTGATCAAGAGAATGAGTTTTGTTTCTTAACTACAGTTTAAGACTTTACAAAACCTGCAAAACAAGCTATTTCTTAAGCATTAAAAGTTATTTCAGAAGTCTCAGCTTCAAACTCTTAAGCTATATGTATTTGCAGATTAATATTTATTACTGAAAAGGTCGCATTTTATTTCTTATTAAATAGTACCTTCTTTTTATTATTTTATGTCTTACAAACAGTTTCTTCAACTACCTGATTAAAAAAAAGTTTTCTTTTTCAATTATATCTGAATAGGAACTGATGTATTTCTATTAGTTACATTACATTCGCAGCGTATCTACAAAAAAGTATGCATCAGGTAAACTTATTCTTGACATAACCATATTAAAATCTTAAAGAAGCTCATGAGAACCAAGTTAAAAATAATAAAGATATCAGCTGATATGTTAGATCAAACATGTAATTATGAGTCACTTTAAAGTACTGTAAATTTAATAAAAGTGTGCTTTTTATGCTAACATACACATTCACATCTATAT
Organism: Struthio camelus; assembly: GCF_040807025.1. Classification (NCBI taxonomy): domain Eukaryota; kingdom Metazoa; phylum Chordata; class Aves; order Struthioniformes; family Struthionidae; genus Struthio; species Struthio camelus. The sequence continues at coordinate 121,448,263 of NC_090943.1, read as the reverse complement.
CTTTTGCTCAGCGCCTTTAATATGCTCAGGCCGTTTGATAAGGGCAATTTATAAAATCCTATATCATTTTTTTTTTTTTTATCACTATACAGTTCCCAAATATGACTTGCATGGTATCTCAGCTAGTAAACTGAATCATCTACAACACAAACAAACAAAAACCCCCAAAACACCACACCATCCAAGTACCTCTAAACCTAGCTCTTGTTTTTCTCACCTCACCCCAATTTGAGTCAAGCAGCTTCTACTTCCTCAGCACCCAAGTGCCACGAGAGAGAGCGTTCCCTACTTCTAGTTCACATACTAAGTGCTACCATAGTTTCTCAAGAACAGCTACAAGCAAAGGTTCATTCAGCCCCTGAATACCCAACATGAAGTGTGTTTGGTTACTGTGTGGATATACTACACATAAAGCAAGAGAGAGGGAAGGTTTGTTCTCAAGTTATGAGTATCTTCCGATTTCACTACCAACCTCCACTCTTCTATTTAGCAACAGTCCCAACTACTGTAAATAGAATAGTTTTTAGAGACACTTAACATCATCAAATTCAAACATGAACATTATCAAAAAAAAAAAAAAGGCAGCAGGAGCATCACTGGCCTCAGACCTTCCTACCAGGTTTCAAGGCCTTGCCCTAAGTCACACAGCATCAAGGCTTTCAAAAAAGAACCATTATTTTTAAAAGCATTTTCTCTAGCTTTGTCCTGTGTCATGATGGCCATTTCTACTGAAATAGTTTCCTTTCCTTCCCATTTAAAGGGAAAAGGTTCAGCTCAGATTATCAGCTTTGACAAGATTAAAACAACTGAAAACAGAGTCTTAAGAAGAGGAGAATCTGTCAGCTCAACTACTTTATCAGCTACATACAGTGGTGGTGGCAGTGGTGGAGTGTTTTAAAAAAAAAAAAAAAAAGGTGTCATAACCGCTTCCCTAAATTCACAATTTGATTCAGGAAGCACTATGTAAAACAGCATGAATTCCAAGTAGTAGCCTTACATATTTGAGAAGGGGGGGGAAGAAAAAAAAAAAAAAAGAGAGCACAAAAGCTGCCATAAGCTACTTTGAGTTCCCTAAAAGGCAGAGTATGGGCAAACACCATAACAACCAAACATATGCATCAACCAAGCCATTTGGACAATCTGAAAGTCAGATGGTTATTTTCCCTCATCACCCTGAGCAACAAAACTCTCTATACATCACAGCAAAAGCCAAAATACAAAGCACACGCAGCTTTTTGGGAATTTAGCTGATTCAATCTCTTTCATTAAATATCCTCTGCAAAGGAACAGTACAATAGCATGCCTGCCCTCAGTAGAGCTAGGTTCCCAAGATCCTCTGAGGCTGGAGATTAGGAAGATACTTGTCCTAGGAGTGGCTATAAATATTCCCAAAGGAAAATGATTTTTGACAAATATCATATTGTTCCGACTGTAAGTCTGATCCCGAAAACACCGAGCTATTTTAAGAAAACATCAGCTTCTATATAGAGAGGAAAAGCTAACAATACGTAATCTTTGAGTGTGAACAGTATCCAACAGGAAATTCAAGTGTGCAAGAAAAGGATCCTAGACGTTCACCACATTAAATACTATCCACAGATGATAACTCCCTAGCTATCCAAGGCATCCTCACCATGTCTCTGCTGCTAGTTAGCAGCAGGAACATATGGGGCAAGTGAAGGGGAAGAGGTCTAGATCTTGGAGGAGTAAGGGATGTATTTCCATATCCCAGTGCCTATACTCACTGTTTCTACAAGGTACATTAGAAAAATTGGACACCATGGCATGATCAGAGTTGTAACACATGATGAAAGAAAAGTGAAACATTTACGGCACTTTTAGAGGAAAAAATACTGAATAATATCAAAACAACATGGTTTTATATTCATTAAAACTCTTGTTTCAATGCTTGCTGTCCATGAACAACTGAACAATATAGAGCAGAGAAAGTCTGGAAATGTTGTGTTTATCTTACTGCTAGACAAAGATACCACTAACGGTCAGGAATGTAACAACTGAAGGTGCCCAGAGAAAGTGTTAGCAGGCTACAATTTGTTATGTAAAAGGAAGACAGTCAGCAACACCACCACAAGACATTTCAGTGTTACTGAGAGATACATTAAATTCCTTCAATGTCCTCACAGAAGCTCTTGACACTGAAAAGAAAGATGCTGCTACCTTGAAGGCATTTCTTGGTTTACTGAAATCAAAGTAGTAGAGTTTCTTTAGAGTAGCTGTAAAACACGTTTAAAGTTTAACAAACATTATCTCCTATAAAACATTGTTTATTGTTTGTATAGTGACATAGGGACTGCCCATCCCAACTTCTAGATTTAAAATTCATTATACTATTACCTCTGGATTGTCTAAGAGAAGACAACCAAGTTCATAGCAAGCATATGGCTGAATGTATAAGTTGTTTTGACGGCACAGTTCATCTTTAGCAGCTCGCTGAAAAAACTGTAAAAAAAGATTACAATAACACATCAAAATGGAACCGATCACTTAAAAATCCAGAAGCATCTTTCAATATCAAGCCCTACAAATTAACCCAAAGCTAAAATGTGAATGCATTAAGTTTCCAATAATAGAGACTCTTTGAGCAATGACCAAGGGGTTCTCACTGACAATACTGTATCAAGGCAAAGTTAGATCGTTTGGATTTTTACCAAGCAATATTGTTTCAAGCAAGGTTGTTTTAAAAGTTTAATTTTAGATTGATGCTATAGTTCCTTGCTTTATCTAACATTTTTTTCAGAGATGAAGTAATCTAGATTTAAAATATGTTTGAGAGAACCAGATAAAAAGACTTTAAATCAGCGTTATCTCCCTTGAATTCAATTCTATTTAAAAAAGTTGCACCCACAGATCAAAGTCTGGAACAGTGGAAAAATTATTCTTTGATACATGCTAATAATCAAACCTCTCAGCATCTTAATAGCTCTGGAGCAGGAGCAGCCAACCTATGCCTTCAAAAAGCAAATCTCCAAATTATTTTTAAATTGATCAGTTTTCTTTCTGGAACAACAAAATCTGGTGGAGCTCAAGAATTTCTCCATTTTCCTTCCCAGCTTCCCCTTAACTCTTACTACTACAAGCCACTTTGGCTGCTGTGTTTGTTCAACTTTAGCCATTTATTCTTACAACACAGAAAATCTAATGAAGGTATGCTAACTTGGAAGATTTGAAGAGCATGTGACATATTATGTTGGAACGTGCACAACAGAATGATCAATAGCACTGAAAACTAATGGTTTTCTTAACACTCTTATTCAACAATATTTACAGAATAACTTGTAAAATAAGATTAATGGTGAAAACTATCATTTAACAACTTGCCTGAACAGCATCTTCAAAATTTCCCAAGCATTTGTGTATGGCACCAAGAAGCAAATTCCTCAAACCGACAGCAGATGCATCATCAACATCCTGACAAGCTTAGTGAAAAAAATTCCAATAAACAAGATGGATTAAAACTCCTCCTTAGGCAAGAAGTATGGTCTATGATGACTTTTAGTCGGATGACTAAAGTTTAATTGGGAAGAGGAGATTCTATGAAAGTTAGTGACATCACACACAACAAAATAATTTGGTCTCTTCTAAATACAACTCATTCTATAGGAATCCCATCAGGCAATCTGCCACTCATGAGAAGAAATCCTAAGCAGGAACGAATGGGCCCTCTGAAGTCAAAGGTAGTTGGTGTGTTCTTCACACAAGAGAAGACATTTCTCTACCATTCTTTGGAAAAAAATCTAACAGAAGGTAAAGGTAAAACACAGTCACTTCTCTTTGGTGTTACGGATGACTGGGCTGTCAAGGTATCAGAGGAAAATTACACAGTCCAAGTTATAAGGTATCCAGTACAAAAAAAAAAAAAAAAAAAAAAAAAAAAACCACCCACACACCACCAACCACACAAGCAATTTAGACATAAAGCTGATTTGTTCTGAACTGAAGCCAAATGACAAGACACAAAAATCTGCCTTGGAGCTAAAATCCCAGACTAGGGTATTCTGGCATCACACTTCTGAATGCTGACAAGAGGATAGGTCTTATTTGCTGGACCTTAGATGGTCCACAGCGTAGGACAAACTGTGCCTTAGCTGAGTAGCGCTCCATATTTGGAAAGAGCTCAGTCGCAATGCACATAACAACCAGCTGCACCTGAATCAGGCTCCGGCTTGGTCGTGCTTTTCAGCTCCAGCTCACAACAGCTCTGTTAGATCAAGGCTGATTCCATGAGGAGCCATTCGCATTTGCCTGCCCCGTCATTTCCAGAGAGACCCCACCTGCATTGTTTTTCATCCCTTCAAAAGGAGCTGAACTGCTACGCCTAGGAGCAGTACAGCTGCTTCAGTTTCACACTCTGCCTCATCTAATAAATGCTGCCAGATTCAAAAAGGCTCTATGTTCACAACAGGGCTAAGCCACAACCTAAATAAACCACCTATGAATAACTGAAAGTTGGCTGCATTAAGTATTTGGATGTTATATAACACTGTCAACTCCTGCATTTTTATTACAAGTCTCAAGTTACTTGGCATTTTATTTACAAAGATACAGCACTCGGAGACAAAATAATTCCTACAAATCAGAGCTTTATTTTTAAGTCATCTTCCAGCCCTGAGAAAACGCTTTGAAATAAACCCTCAAAGTACACCTCTATTGTTCAAGAAAAGAGAAAGTAAATTAAAAAAAAAATCTCCTGTAATCTCATCATTCTTGAGATACATCTCAGGAGCTGCAATAACATTTTCATCAGGCAGAAAATCTTCAACCTAGTACCACGGGTGTAGACACTTCTGTCTGAGTGCAATGCCTTACAGGAGGCATATTTCCGCCTTTTAATCATGAATATTGTTAACTATTTCACATTAAGATGTGCTCCACTAGCTGGAAGCTTGTATGGAAGATCTACGCTGTTTTTGAGTGTGTGGGATAGAAGTACATACCCTTTGCTACCCCTAAAGCCGATTGTCCTGAAGCCAAGAGACAGACATATAAAAAGCATCCTGAATTCTATTTTTAATCAAAGTAAATCTAATTTTAAAGCCTTCACCACTATCTTTCAGGATTAGAAAAACCAGGTATCTGAACGTAACCTGCTCCATCACACAAGTTAAATGAACAGATTACCTTTAATGGAAAAAACCAACCAACCCACACACACACAGAGCTAGTCTTGATGCCAGGCTTCAAGACTAGGCAGTTTTCTAGAGTAAGAGCATGTACAATTTCAGAATTTCACAATAACATGAGTAACGAAGTATGTCAGTGGCAGATATATTTTGGGGTTTTTTTCTAAAGGAGCAGGGAATGACTTGAAGCTGTTCGCAGGCTGCAAACAAGACTGATCCCTGGAGATAGGGGTAGTAAAAACTTCATGACAAACACACTGCAACCATAAACTTCATTTGACAGATCTCATTCCAAGATTCTGGAGACTGAGAAAGAGGCAGGCCCCAACCATCCCTTTCACCATTAAGACAGTCACAGCAACCAAGATCAAAAAAATCCTTACCATATCATAAATGACTTTGAAAGCTACATTTCTCTTAGAGGAGAAATGACATACATAAATAGATTACCAGTCTTATTGCTATTTTGTAGCTAGGTTTAAACGAGTTAAGTTTTCTTTAGTGACTCTGAATAATAGCTACCACATTAGTGTCATTTTAAACATGGCCATGTGTTAACAATTAGTTTAAAAAGAACAAACAAGCAAAACATCCCCATGCCTTCTCCCAAAAAAGGTAAAATAAAGCATTAAGCCAAATCTTATTGGAATAATTTCTCCTATTGCTACTCAGTCTGTTTTATACATGCACATAGGTTTAAGTTTTCATGCTACTGCAATCAACTGCATATTAGAAAAAAAATTACAAACTTCACTAGGAGAAAAAAAAAAAAAAACCACACACACACCAGCAACAAAATCAGTGAACCATATCATACCTTGGCTCATATGTTGTAGGTTGGAGAGGGAACAGTTTGGAAGGGCTTTCCATAAGTACAATACTTCAATGGACGCCAGGACACAGAGCTCTTTGGTTGGCATTTGTTTTCTAAATCTATCTGCCTGTAAAGTAGGGAAGAAAAGGGAAGGGGGAATATCTGTCATCTGTCCTTTTACAAGGAATGTAATACTCACAAACAGTGTATCACAAATGTTAATTATAACTTTTTCAAGAAATTATCCAAACTTTTTTTTTTTTTTTAAATAAAGTCTGTGGTAATTTAGCTTAAAGATTTCAGGACTAAAAAGCAAAATCTTTCAATTAATTCAAATGATTACGTATTGATCAAAATTAAAGCTTCTTGCTATGCATCCTGGATTTGTTTTATTCTGTTTCACAATCTCAAATACATAAAGGCCGGATAACAACACAGCAACATCTGCAGGATCAACAGTAGCTATTTCCTAGACAACTCCTAGCTTTCAAAATTATTAAGGCTTTGAAAAATAAGACAAGATAAAAATGAGTAAGAAATGCAAAGCTAGAAGGAAAATTACTGAAACAACTACAGTATCATGTATTTTTCATCTGCAAGAACTACTTAGGTAAAAAGTAAACAGCTATTCATGTTTAAAAATGAATAACTAAAAAATAAAGTAAACATGTTTAGGCATGTTTAGTGCCATGCCTAAAATACATGGCACTACTGGTTTTCCACCTGAATCCTTCCCACTAATTCTAAAGAAGCAATATAGGTAAAAACAAATAGCTTGTTCAAAAATAAATGCTGGTGGAGAATGCAACACAAGTGTAATTACTGTACTGAAACAATGCAGCTTATGCTAAATCAAACCTTTTTCACTGAAAATTGTTCAATTTGATTGTTTTTTCTTTTGAAAAGCTTCTGAACTTCCTTGAAGACATTCTGAGCACCATGGACATCACCAGTGGCTCCCTGACACACTACAGTAACACAGGAAAAAAAAATATGTTAACAGTGCTGGGACATAGACAGGAAAAATGAAGGCTAGATGTCATACAGTTACAGGGAAAAACCATTGACTTCTGGAAAAGAGCTGGACTGGGACTTGACAAACGTGCAGATCCCAGCTCTCCCAGGTGTCCTTTGTGAGCATTAGCAAGTCACTCAATATGTTATTTCATATCCATTAAAGAAACTAGTATCACCTAATCTCTAGGGATTTATTAATTAAATGTTTACAAACACTGAATTAGCGTGGCAATAGGGCATATAACAACCATAGCGACGCAGACCCAGAGGGAAAGCGTACGTGTGTGTGCATGTGTTATATAAATAAATAAAATTATGTAAGTAACTTTTGATCCACAGCTACATAAGCAAGCAAGCAGTGTGGGAAGCACCATGGGAAGCACTATGTGCATCACTAACTTCCCTAAACAGAAACAGTGTCAAAGCTTGATACACATAACCATATTTATCACTTATCCAACTTACTAGAATTACTAACCTGCTGTTAAATAAGCATAATAGCATTGGGACCACCTGGATTCATTTTTAAGCCTTTCAAAAGATTCAAATGCATCTTTGAAATTCATCTCTATCATGCTGCACCAACCTAAAAACGAGACCAATTTAACTTATGAGAGAGAAAGCACAGTAACTCAAATCAGGTGTAAACACTACTGAAACATAAAATTTGTTATGAGAGTTGGAGCTAGTTTAACAATTACACCAACAACTTGAAAAGTTCAACAACAATCAAAACAAGACCAATCACACACACTTTGAAAGTCTGGCTTAAATTTACTGGAAAATGCTTAATTATAGATGCCACGCAAAACAATAAAAGCATTTCAGATCAACAAGTTTATATAGACACTGAAGGCTTCTTTTACACAATACTTTGCAGAATGGTGAAACCTACAACAAAGCTCCTAAGTTCTCCCTTATTCTCCTACCTGCGACAAGATTCCTTCAGCACAGACATTTAAAGGTTGTAACAATATACTCCCTCCACTCTGAACACTTGAGAGCAAATTAAGAACACGTAATAGAAAGAATATGACATATCCGTTCATTTTTGCCATTAATGTAAGGACATGAACATGAAACAGAAATCCTGCAAATGGTGAAGCTTCTTAGGCTCATTTTTAGCACAGAAATGGCGATTCCACAGATGAACCAGACTAATTCACCACTCATTTTAAATAATCTTGTAGAGAGGAATAGCTTGTCCTCGATTCTACAATCTACTATATGATTCTGCATCAACTTGCATTTATGGAAAACTGTTCAAAGATTATGAAACTGTCAAACGCTACCCGCTCCCAAATGAGACGACAGGATTATTAAAGCAATCCAACCAACCAAGACAACGGTCAGTAGTCTAAAGCCTCTTTTAAATACTAATTAAAATAAGCTAGCTTGTTTATTAGTTATTAGCCAAAACTTAAAAGTGAAATATTTACAGCATAAAAACATCCAGTTTACCTATTTCATATAAGCAGACATGTTGAATCTCCCTCTGGTCCGTTGCAAGTTCCAAAGCAGTATGAAATGAGGTCAAGGCACTATTGATTTGACACTAACAAAGGTGGAAGGAGGCAAAATATTAAAAAAGGTCACATTTCTGAAATCATCAAATTCTAATTATCCAATAGATTTAAAAAAACCATGGATTTCTGTTAACAGAAATTAAAAAATGATTATATAGGAAAAAATAATTTAAGTATCATATAGATGGCAGCCTCTAGTTTAATTAGATAGAAAAGGCACAACATCCTATTGAGAGAAAAGCCTCAGAATTCAGTTCAAATTCTAGAATATTTCAAGTGAACTAAAAAACATCATACAGGTAACAGTCCAAAGGGTAAGGGATAAAATTCATTTACATATCAGCTCCACATTACAACTCCTTTGGCCAGCTTCCCTCTTTCCAGCTCTCTAGATCTGATCACTTTTGAATACACAATCTAGGATCTTATGAGATCTCTCTGTAACCATCTGCAGTTTGAGGACTTTATGATGATGAAAATCAACATTTAGGGGTGGGGGGGTGGGGGGGTGTGGCCTACAGTCCCATTAACAGTGTTTCTATATTCATTCTCGCAAACATTTAATTTATATAAAAAATGTATTTGTTTGCATAATCTAGTCACTGCCAGCTAAGCAAATAAGTGAAAGAAACCTTGGAACAAGCTTGTCATCTATGCAAGCATAAATTTATTCAAAAATTCCTACAGCCTGTATCCTTAAGGCCACACACCAAAAAGCTTTTCCTGAGTCTGGCAGAGAGCTCTACAGTGATTTTGTTTGATTTCCTTCTTCGATTCATCAGGGAACACTATTTAAGCTGTTAAGGAACTATCTCACAATAAATCATACGTGTTGCATCAAGACAGTGCGACTGCCAAAGGAAACCATAGCTAGAATAATAGAAATACCGAACATTTAGAAAAGAAAGTGATGATTAGACTAAGGTGCTGACTGGCATGACAGAAGAATACGACTCACCTTTCCTTCTGTGCAGTACATTTACCAGGGAGGCTGAGCAATGTACAGCTTATTTACTTTTGCAGCAGCACGTTCTATCCACTACACGTTAATAAAAATACTGCTGCTGCATCGCTCCCTCGAAAATAAATCTTACAAGCCCGACCTTGCAGAAAAAAGTTCAATGTAGGCTTAGAACTTGATCTTTGTGCTAAGAAGTTTCAAAATTCAGTAACATTACATTTGGAATTCTTCAGAGAAAAATGCAAAAGAGTTCAAATATTTATTCCTCTGAATATACTCTACCTTTTAAAGAACTAAAAAAAAATAAACCTGTTAAAATATACACCACTTATGTGTAGGATATGTTGTTCTACACAATGACTAATGGCAGTTGCATCATTTTTCTACAGCGCAGTACACCAAATCCTGGACAGCATATGAAATAACAAACACCTAATAATATGCAACTCCATTAGTTGAATATTCCATCTTCTATAATCCATATCTGTAACCTCCTTTATCTCTCAAGTGCTTTGAGATCTTCGTAAGTTTTCCTTAATCATCAGGCTCAGTAAGCGTTTTAGAGTCACTCCTTCACAAGCAATGTTTCAGTCATCACAGGCACTGCGACAACGTGCTGGAATATGAATTTCTACTCTTAGTGTTAATCCTTAAAATAAATGCATCACTAACTATACGGGGGTTCAGAGAATAAAGTGAAGGAATTATAAATGCCCAAGAATGAGCAAACCCAACATTTATAGTTAAGGGAAAATAAATAAACAAAAAAACCCTCTCCACTTTGCAAATTTACATTTATAATTCCTTCAACTGCCAGCACTTATACCTCCCTCAGACATTATGTAAAGCTAAAAAAGATTAATCCATAAAACATGTAATAAAAAAACTACATAAAGAGGATTATTAAATCTGAAACCCAGAAATGTAAGATTATGGTCCTTACATTAGCCACAGGGAAAACAAAAGAAAAAAAAACCTAAGTAGCTATAAAGCTTCCTGAGCTAAGATGGGTCTCTCCACAGAGCTGTTCTGAAATCCAAAGACAGTCTCTTATTCGCAACCAGCACTATAAATCTGTGAAGGTTTTAGAGTCATGCTCATAATTAAGGGGAAACCCAGCAAACAATACGTAAAGTTAGAACGGGACACTTTACGCTGGAGGACACTACATGAAAATTAAGGCCTTCAAAGTTTTCTATTTCACAGTTTTATTTTTATTCTGATATTTTCAACTACACTTACATTCATTACGTATAACTATGCCTAAAGAATCTGAACTTTTCCACGAGACTTTCTGTAATGTTTAACTACATAGAATACGCGCATGATTCAGCAAAAGGCCTTTAAAGTATCTCCCATTGAGTAAAGAGCAACACTTCCTAGATAGTGACAGCTTGCTTGTGACAGTGCAATTCCCTAGATGCACCGTTGCTTCCACAAAGACACCTCATATTAGAGCCTTAAAGTACTTCCAATAAATAAATAAATAAATACACCACAAAAAGATGCCAGTAAAACCTGATCTGCCACAGAAGATATTTTGGAAAGTCTGACTCGGTGTTCTGTTACTGTCGCTATCTCCATCAAAACATTGTTTTTTATGAGAACTGGCTGCAAACCCTACCGTAGAACGACTGTCACTATCAAGATATGGATTAGCTCTAGTAATTACGATTGAGATGAAGGATTTGAACATACTGTTTTTGCGCTTCCACTTTTTTGTTGTTGTTGTTAATGTAAATGCTCTAGAAATACTCTGATCTGACAAAAGTAGCGGCTAGAAGTTGAGTTGTTTGAAGCACTCATAAGGCTGCTACAATTACTGAAGAACACCCCTTGGCAACAGTATTCAAAAACAATTTCAGGGAACACACTGCTTGGGTCAGAGCTCACCACAGCAACAGAAAACATCCTCTTTGACCTCTTTAAAGGCAAAAGCAATTACTTGAGGAAATTACTGAAGCTCATTAACTGTATATGAACAACGCGTAAAATGAGAAGGGGTAGATAAACACTATGTACTCAGTAGATTGAATGTTCAGATTTTAGCTTGACAAGCAAAACTGAAATAGCTATTTATACCACAAGAAAGTCTTAAGTGACCAAAAGCACTTCCTCCTAGCACAGGGCTGCAAATATATCAAGTGGCAGAAAAAGAATTTCAAAAGCGTTGTTAATTCAGACACAAGTAACGGAAGAGCTGATTTGGCACAAGCACTTGAAACTAGGAAGGAGTTAATCCCTTCTTCTTACTTACCTTTCCATATACCTATACCCTTAGTCACAATTTGTTGAAGCTTGCAAAGTTCACTCACACCAGCAAAACATAAAATACCAAGAAAATAAATCAGTCAGAAGGATGAAAACATGCAGTACCTCTAATCGCTGTATCCTCCCCTTGAAGAACATGAACAGAGAAGAATTTGGATAAGCAGATTCTTTTTTTGCAAGAATCTCTTTTGCTTCTTTCAATCCCGCCTTGTTATCACTGCCATCAAGAGCAAAAAAGGGACGAACAACTGTGTGGTACCACAACAAAGCTAATCTACAAGAAACAGAAGAATAAGATTACAGCTCATAAATAGAAATTTAAGGATAATGCTCTAGACAGGCAGATTTTAAATGGCTCTGCAAAACAAAGCAGTGTATGAGTTTTTTCTTGCACAAGCTGCCTTTAAATAAACATATTATTGTCATACATCAATGTATTCCTAAACTGCACCTGAGCATACAATTCAACACACATTACCCAAAGGTAAAGGTCAACCAAGCTCACAGTATCAAAGCACTATATAGAGTCTTTAAAAGTCTACAGGATTAAAAATAAATGAATAAATAACTGCAAGACGACTTTAAAAATTAATTGCTCATAAAAAAAATAAAGAAACACCTTTCAACACACAAGTCCATTTAAAACAGAAACACATCTGATGTTCATAAGGGCAGACATCTACTTGACCTACATCACTCCTGTAAACAAGGGCAGAGCATACAGATGTCCAAGGCCATCTGAAGACAGGAACACCCCAAAACAATGGCATTCCTCCTCCCAGAAAGGGGAGCAAAGAAATCAGCAAGAATATTTAATCTTAAGCTTGTTTAACCAATCACAAACCTGATTCTTCTCTTCATACAGAGGAGAACTTAAGCTCTGCAGTCGATGTTTCAGAAGTGGCACTGGACAGAATTTACTGTAGATCCATAATAAAAGTATTAATTTGTGGAGAATAGAATAATAAACAGCCTTCATAAATGGGTTTAAATTAAGTCTGGCTTACCCTTCACTCATTTAAAGGACCAGAATGCAGAATGAAGGCTTGGGAAAAAGCGTACACAAAGAACGCTCCTCTAAAAAGATCAAAAAGACTGTGTAAGGGAACACTCCATTACTCTTAGATACTAAAATTAAAAATAAACTGGAAAAGATCATTGGATGATAATAAGGATAAATGACTAAGTGACGTCAGTGACTCCCATGACATTCTCCTCTGTGAGAGAGTATACTATTTATTAACTCACAGGTAAATTTATTGAGCCCTCATGTGGTGCTTTTATTTACTCTACTGGCATATAAATTACTAGACATTACAATAGCAGGTAGTGTAGAACACAGCACAATTCTCACACAAACCCAAAAGATATCTTGAAAACTAATTGTAGTAAGATCTTATACACTACCAAAAGATGAATTTAATAAACTGTGGCATGTTAAACGATAAATTACAAGTTTATTTTACCTGCTGTTGTTTTCTTTAAAGCAATATGACTTTTTTGGCTTTGATTTTTTTTTCCATTCGCTTACTTTCAGTACTAAGCTATCTACCAAAGCATTTCAATATAGCTACTCACGTAGCTAAAGGGGCCTTCATGTCCTTACTTTCACTTGCATACATCAGTGAAGAAAGCCCCTGTAGGCGGTCTCCAGGAAAACCCAGCAGGTTGATGATTTTGAGCAGGTTTGGGGGCACCATGGATATGCAAAGATGAAAAAGTCCATATCCAAAGCTAACAGCACCTTTCAGTCTGTTTAGTGAATCCTCTGTTACACCTTCTGCAGCAATATGATTATCATTTGCAGCATCAGAAGTCAAGGATTCCTGAGTTGTTTTCTTCTGATATATTTCCTGAAGTGTATTAATGTCCATATAGCACTTATTGTAAATTTTCCAGGCTTTTCGGAGGATCCACCCACCTTTTATGTATGCTGAAGATCAAGGAAAAAAACACGTCAAGGATATATTTCAAAAGCGTAACACAATTAAGTAGTAAATGCTGTTTCACAAATCCTGGGATGCTCTCTCATTTGCATTAACTGATTGCATGAAGGACAGTAGCTACTTCTGTCATCCAAAACAGACGTTTCATATCGGGCATTATAAGCTTAACTGTTTTTCAACCACAGACTTTTTCTAAAAGCACGCAACACAAAGGTACTTCCCTTCTGTTACGTGGCAATGCAGCTGTCATAAAGGAATAGAGAAACTGAAACAACTTAAAGCTGATTTCCACTCCATTATAGAGTGAGGATGACGTGACTGCCTGGCAAACAGAGAGAAGCAGAAAGAAATTTTACTTTTTAAGCCCAAACAATGTTAAGAGAACACTGATGGGAAAAAATACCTTTAAAAAACCCTTTCCTTTGGGGTAGACAGTAACATTTTCCAAAGTTAATATGAGTAAAAAAAAAAATGATATTGAATACAATGTTTCACAATTAAAAAAAAATGGGCAGAAGAAAAATAAAAGCATGCATAAATTTCAGATTTGTAACATGTTCAGATGCTTAACCTCCTCAATTTCAAATGCAAGCTGGGTACCTAAATGTCCTCAAAAATCTGAGCTTGAGCATTTTCAGTAAGTTGGTTTAAGCAAGATATATGTTTACAGAAGAGATGTACAAAAAGTACATTAAAGATGGCAGGAAAGTTTAAAGAAAAAAAAAAAGGCATGACACCAGAAGATTAAGCTGCCCAATATGCTTATTTATGTAGCAGCAATCTTGGTTACAGCACCTCTTTGGACACAGATAAAAGCGGCAAACGCAAAGTAAGTGCAGAATATAACGGCACACATTAGTTTTAAAAGCAGACAACAGCATTTTGTGCTAGAGCCTTGAGAGTTAGGAACTGCAGTGATAAAGGAGTTTAAAAGATTTAAAAATGAGAAAAAAAAGCATGGAAATAGCAGTAGCACTCTAAAAAGATACCAAATTTGCAAAGATCAGTGTCATAACCAGAGCCAGAATTAGAAAATAAACATGTGGGGTGTGTCAAAGAAAGGGAAAATGCTATCAAAATCGAATCACTCTGTATACGTGCTTGACGTGTCTTTGACGAACCTCCTTCCAATTATGGAAAAGGAATTCCTAAACAAAGTACCATCATTAACTAGTATAATCTTTTTAAAGTTCTTGTTATATAAAGAAGAGATGAAGCTGTTTTGACAGTCCTAAGAAAGCACAGTGAGAAAAACTTCAAAATTTGTATTCTCAGTTGTGACAGAAGGGTTAAACTTGCTGCCAACAGGAGCTGAAACTACTTAAAAAAATAATACTGAACTCAACATACAGCATTTAGCTACCTATTATAATAAAAAATATACCTATTTAATAAAAAATGCAAACCCCCACATGATTCAGCTTCAGTGTAAAGCTAACATTACTTGAATTTTCAGCACTTAGGTCACTTTTTGGCTGCACAAAGTATTTTAAAGTTATGCGGCTCACCACAAGATGAATGCTCATACAACCACGTAGAGCAATACAACAGACAAATAGTAAGGAAAATCCCACATTTTACTTATCCTACAGACTGTTTCTGTTAACAGCTTTGATAAACTATTGCATTCTGATGCATGCATCAAATGGAAAAGACACGTGATACACAAAAAAAGCATGGTCTGAGGGTTTACCTTTATCAGTGTGTTGCCATTAACAGTTCACTAACAAAGTAGAACCCGAATAGATTTGATACACTAAGGTAATCTATTGAATTTAAAAAAAAATGAATTCCTGATTTTGTAAATATACAAATTTCACAATCAAGCCCAATCGCTGAGCTGAGATTTCCTAGCATGAACTTCTGAAACTCGTTGTCAGACCAACGACAACAGTGTTTATAAACATCAAGAAAGGGTAGCACAATATTGCTGTTGCAAGATAACTCTAAATTGCTGTATTATTAGCTTTATGATAAAGCTATTGCTATTACATCCATGAGAGTGCACAAAAAAACCTAAATTATGTTAGCCCACCATGCTATTAAAAGTCATGTCAGTAAGCAGTTTGTGCATATACTTGTCCTACGCGTCTTGCCAAACTGTCCCAGGAAGAAAAAACACAAGACTTTTTCTATCCATCCACTTATCAGCAAAATTTGCCTCTGAAGAATGCAATTTTTTGAAGATACGCTTATTTCAATCATCTGGTTGCTATTTCTGTACAAAAACATGATCACAAAAACAAGATGTTTATACATCAGAAAGGCAATACAGTCAAAAAAATTGACTGAAATAACAGACCCAACAGTTCAGCAAAATGGTGCCACAACGGTAGGAACTAAGTCACAGAGACAGCATTTAACCTCTTGGAATCTGAACTACGTATTTTAAGGATGTTTTTACTCAGTAGAGAGACCCAGATACGCTCCATATTCTGCAGTGCTCTGCTAATCACTTTAGTTCTCTGAGCAGCAGACAAGAAAGGAAGGGCACAGACACCATGCTCAGTAACTGGTTTGGATGCTGTAGTGCAGATGCAGAACAGATACTCAAATGAGGAAAAAAAGCTTAGAGAGAAGAGAAAAACAAAAGAAAACACAAACAAATGAACAAAACCTCAGAACTGAGAAAAAGAAAATCCTACCTTCTTACACACTGACACAGCAGAAAAAATACCCCCAGAATTTCTGTTAACTAGAACCAAGTATATTATTGCTGTCCTGGCAAAGAAGAAACCAAGTCTGCATATCACACAAAGTATTATGTCCTTGACTGAAGATCTCAGCGTTATTTTAATGATAATCTGGATATGATTCCTCTGGTTCCTTCCAGCTGATCAGCTGAGTTTTCACTGACAATCTGCTCTGACTGCCATCGCTTGGTCTTTGTTAATACTAGCGAGTACTTGGGAACATTTTTCTGTAGCACGTGACCTTGACTACTTTTTGTACGAACTCATGGGTGAAGGAATGTTTCTAGATTATGCAACAAAACCAGTAATGTGAAAGAAACTTGGAAACAGCTTTGCAGCTGAGACAAGGAGGTTTGTTTTCCACAAATCACGATTAACCTCTTCGGCACGCAAGAGCACACTTAGGTGACCAGAGAATAAGAACTGATTTGGCTTATCCATCTTCAACTTACTTCACTTAAAATTACTTTTGTTAGCAGTTTGTCATCTCCCCAACTTGCCATTAACAGTCTGCATAGGGGACACCAGGCTTCAGCTGCTGATAACTTCTTTATCTTGCAGGCCACGTGAAGTACGCAGATGCTACCCATCTTTGTACCAACTCCTACAATGCCTCTACGGGAACATGCAAAAGATTCCAATCTATCTAAGAAGAACCAGCTAAAAGACTGTGGTCTTTCTTACAAAGCAACCATCTTTTCCGATGTTAACAATCATTGTGCCACTTTACTATACACATATAACGCAAAAACCAAACATTAAAGCCACAGCACACCTGATAATTCCTGTTTTACAAATGACAGCACAGCCAAGTAGACTTGACAGTCAGCTACAATTATTTGTCTTTGTAGTCGATCAATCATGGATACAGTGGATTTTCGTCCATCAACCTGTTTGAAATATGCAAATATTTCAGACGGGGAAAAAAGTTATTTTAATATCAAACTGAAACCCTATCTTTGTGCAACACTGAATACATCTGAATTAGTAATTTTTCCATGTTGGTTGTTGGCACTCTTGATTTCCACGTAATACTGCTGTTACTTAAAGTGGTTGAACAGTTTGTATGAAAACATAAAAATGATATAAAAACCTATGGATTTTTTTAACTTGATCAGTCTGAGCAGGAAACGTGGCAAGATCTGCCTCATTTAGTAAAACTTTTTCCTCTAATTGCTTTCTAAAATGCTTAAACCACATTACTTAAGGACTGCAAAAATAATGCAGAACACTGGTTTAAAAGTGCTAAGTTAACAAATATAAAATTAACTGCTGGGGAAGTACTGCTATAAAAATTAACTCAGCATTTTTAAGTGCTAAGCTATGCTGAATGTTCTTTGCTAGCACCTCAACAAAGCTCCTACTTAACAAGTTTTTTTGTTTAGTTTTTTTAAGATTTTACAAACACTCAGAACACATTTAAACACCATGCAATTATTAATACATGCATCAAATATGTAACTAACACGTTGGATAGGAAGAACACAAAAAGGGCTATATAGCGAGTGGCAGGAAAAAAGCATGCAATTAAATGTGTCAGGTTCAACGCTTTCTATCAAGTAAACCAAATATTGAGAAGAAACAGTTTTTCCTTTTTCTGGTGTACATACAGTATCACACCGGGCAAGCCACTCAACATTTTCATGCGACTACTGTCTTTCCTGTTTCTCAGTCTGCATCTTTTATTCTTCATTGCTTGTTTAGAATTAACATTCTAAAATAGGAAGCAAAATTCTTCTGGAATTTCTTCTGGACACCTGTGTGCCCTTCAGGAAAGACGGGCCAGGAAGGTAAGGCGGTGGAGCTGCTCTTTATGTGAGGGAGCAACTAGAATGTATGGAGCTCTGCCTCGGGGTGGATGAAGAACAAGTTGAGAGCTTATGGGTAAGGATTAAAGGGCAGGCTAACGTGGGTGACACGGTTGTGGGGGTTTACTACAGGCCACCTGAAGGAAGAGGGGTACAGCAGAGCTGGTTAATATTCAAGCATCACTTCCTCCAGGCTCAAGATCGGTGCATCCCTCTGAGGAAGAAGTCCAGCAAAGCGGGCAGGAGACCTGCATGGATGAGGAAGGAACTCCTGGCCAAACTCCAACAGAAGACGACAGTCTACAGAATGTGGACAAGAGGACAGGCCACTTGGGAGGAATACAGGGACGTTGTCAGAGCGTGCAGGGATGCGATGAGGAACACTAAGGCCCATTAGGAATTAAATCTGGCAAGGGATGTCAAGGACAACACGAAGGGTTTCCTCAAATGCATCAAGAGCAAAAGGAAGACTAGGGAAAAACGTGGGCCCGCTGCTGAATGGGGTGGGTGCCCTGGTGACAAAGGAGACAGAGAAGGCAGAGCTGCTGAATGCCTTCTTTGCTTCAGTCTTCACTGCTAAGGCCAGCCCTCAGGAATTCCAGACCCTGGGGACAAGAGAGGAAGGCTGGAGAAAGGAAGACTCTCCCTTGGTCGAGGAGGATCGGGTTAGAGATCGTTTGTCCAAACCTGACGTCCACAAATCCAATGGGCCCCGATGGGATGCACCCACGAGCGCTGAGGGAGCTGGCGGATGTCATTGCTAGGCCACTCTCCGTCCTCTTGGAAAGGTCCTGGAGAACAGGAGAGGTGCCTGAGGACTGGAAGAAAGCCAGTGTCACCCTAGTCTTCCAAAAGGGCGAGAAGGAGGAGCCAGGAAACTACAGGCCTGTCAGCCTCACCTCCATCCCTGGAAAGGGGATGGAACAGCTCATGCTGGAGGTCATCCTTAAGCATGCGGAGGACAAGAAGGTGATCAGGAGTAGTCAGCATGGATTCACCAAAGGGAAATCATGCTTGATCAATCTGACAGCCTTCTAGGATGGAATGACTGACTGGGTAGACGAGGGCAGAGCGGTGGATGTTGTCTACCTGGACTTCAGCAAGGCTTTTGACCCTGTCTCCCATCACATCTGAGGGGTAAACTCAGGAAGTGTGGGTTGGATGAGTGGACAGTGAGGTGGATTGAGAACTGGCTGGATGGCAGAATTCAGAGGGTTGTGGTCAGTGGCACAGAGTCTAGTTGGAGGCCTGTAGCCAGCAGTGTCCACCAGGGGTCAGGACTGGGTCCAGTCTTGTTCAATGTATTCCTCGATGACCTGGAGGAAGGGACAGAGTGCACTCTCAGCAACTGATACTGATGATACTAAACTGAGGGGAAGGGCTGTGCTGCCATTCAGAGGGACCTGGACAGGCTGGAGAGTTGGGCAGAGAGGAACCTCATGAAGTTCAAGAAAGGCAAGCGCAGGGTCCTGCACCTAGGGAAGGATAACCCCATGCACCAGTACAGGCTGGGGGTTGACCTGCTGGAAAGCAGCTCAGCAGAGAAGGACCTGGGAGTGCTGGTGGACACCAAGTTAAGCATGAGCCAGCAACGTGCCCTTGTGGCCAAGAAGGCCAGTGGGATCCTGGGGTGCATTAGGCAGAGTGTTGCCAGCAGGTGGAGGGAGGTGATTCTCCTCCTCTGCTCAGCCCTGGGGAGGCCTCCCCTGGAGTCCTGTGTCCAGTTCTGGGCTCCCCAGCACGAGAGAGAGATGGAGCTAGTGGAACAAGTCCAGCGGAGGGCTACAAAGACGATGAGGGGACTGGAGCATCTCTCCTCTGAAGAAAGGCTGAGGGAGCTGGGCCTGTTGAGCCCGGAGAAGAGAAGACTGAGGGGGAGAATCTGATCAATGTGTATAAGTGTCTGAAGGGAGGGTATCAAGAAGATGGACCCAGACTCTTCTCTGTGGTGCCCAGCGATAGGATGAGAGGCAACAAGCATAAACTGAACCACAGGAAGTTCTGCCTGAACCTGAGGAAAAACTTCTTTCCTGTGAGGGTGACAGAGCACTGGCACAGGTTGCCCAGAGAGGCTGTGGAGTCTCCACCCTTGGAGATATTCAAAACCCGCCTGGATGTGATGCTGGGCAATGTGCTCTAGAGGACCCTGCTGGAGCAGGGAGGTTGGACTAGATGATCTCCAGGGGTCCCTTCCAACCTCAAACATTCTGTGATTCCCAGGGAATTTGCCTGGCACACAGCACAATGCAGCCTCAGTCTTATGACTGCTGAACATTACTACAGCACATATAATTAAAATGACCCTAATTAGGCAGATTAAAAACTTCCTGAAATAATTCTAGTAGATCACTAATTTGTGGTGTTAAGAAAGCTATTAGCAGTATCAAACAACCTACTGCTTTAGAAGAGGAATCGCCTGAATCCATCTTAAGAAATTTAAGCAAAATATTCAACTGGAGTTAGTTTCTAAATTTAGTATTAATCTCAACTATTCTCCACACATCAAAATCATCTAGTCAAAATGGCAAGAGGACAGAAAGAACATTTCCCGACTTTTTTCCAATATACTACTCCATATTTTACAAATAATGTTCTTACATTCTTTTTAATTTTATTCTTGATTGTTTCAATAACTCCAGCTTCTTCACTCTCACAAAGTTTTTCTGTAGCCTTTAAGTCATCACATGCCAGCTGCATTTTCTCTTCTTCAAACGTCATCATGGCATTCTTCCAAAAATAGAATACAGATTTGAATGATAAAAATCACAAACGTAAACCTGCTATTTCATCAAAAGCTGCAAGAAAGTGGTTTTCATAAAAGTTTGGCAATACAACTGCTAAAACTGCTATTTTTTTTTTAAAAACACAACTTAATACATACACACACTGGAGTACCTATACTTTTCCACAGAAAAATAGAACCAGACATTAAAGAATGCCTTTCCAAATTTTCAGTTAATATGTTCTAATTTCAGTCAAAGTCCTGTTCCCTCTCTTACCAAAACTTAATATGCAGTCAACCTGAATACTCTGTTGTATTACATGAAGCAAAAAATATGCAAATTCCCTTTCATGAATTTAAAGGCATGATTTGCACCTGTGCAGATACTGCTTTTATTCAATTCATTCGCATAAATAATTTGCCTGCAAAGTCAGGAACAATTAACAACCGTTGCACTGCAAGAAACAGTGTGCAGAATTCCTACACGCGTTTGAAGAAAGAAAACGTGCCAGACTCCAACTCCTGTTGAACCCACTTAGAAAGAATTTTAGAATAAGAAACTTTTTCCTGCTGCTTTATTTAATGAAAGGTCTGAACGACACAGGCACATGAAATGCTGCAGCTATCTTTAGAACAGTAGCTAAGTAGCTAAGCAGAAGCTGTTCAAGATCCACTAATGCTGCACTGCGATGTTACAGCACATCAATTGGTTCAGCACATCAATTCAGATAAGCAAGCCTGAGTCTCTCTCTTTCCTTCCTCCTCTCCATTCCATTGGCTTAAAGCAAGTGTATGTTGCAGGAGGCTTCCCAACCAATATATAGCTTTCTACATTGCATAGCCTACAGACACTAGAAAGATTTCAAATTAATTTAATTTACAACTTATGAATTTCTGGCATATTATAATAAATTCTGACTTTAAGAAGGGTATTACCATAGGGAATTTCTGGTGCAACATAAGATTAAGCAGCCAAGTCAGAATAAGAACAGCCTATAAAAACAAGGTCCAAATGTTTTCCTAAACATCAACTCTTTTTTTTTTTTTTTGGGAGGGGGGGGTGGAAGGGGGGGAGGTTAATGCAAGACATCTTCATTTTTCCTATGAAAGCACTTAACAGAACTAACATGTTTTCACTATGACTCTTTAATCAGTCAATATTCTCAGTTTCCATATATCCAAAAAGTCAGCAGCATGAATGGACTTAGAATTAACAACCTTCACCTCGTTTTATTGCTGAAGTCGTCAATATCAACAGCTATTAAGAAAATGGTATTTATAAGTGTTATTTTAATGCCATATCTACTGCTCGTTTAAGAAAGAGTTCTTTATGGTTCTTTTTAACTGATCACAGATAATTCATACATTTAAAAAGCTGAAATACAGAACTCTTGCTTTATATTTAAATCATATAAGCAAACAAGTTTTATATAATGATGATTTATTTTCCAGCTATATTTAATCTAAAACTGAAAAAATAAGTCTAATAAAAACAAACAAATTAAGAGTATCCATCACTGTGAATACATTCATGCACAAAGATTAACTACAAGAGAAAAGATACACACACTCTGTATCTACTCACCAAAAAACTGACAAAACTGGCTCCAAAACTCATTAGTGGGCTATGGTTTCTGTGAAGAGAACAAAATGCAGTTAACTACATTGGTGCACAACGCCAATATTACATTACTTGATTTTAAGTCATCATTACACACCTTTAGGTAAACCCTAGATTTTTTTTAATATCAAGTTACAAACAGCTACTGTACCGTTCCGCAAAATACAGTGGAAATAGGAAGCCAGAAGCCGCATCATTTTTACTAAGCCTTGAACATACCTTTACGAAAAATTATTTTTTCAAGTGTTAAGCAGTAGATATTTTTAAGAGAAAGTAAACTTAGTACAGACCAGAGACAATTTAAAAGCTGCGGAAATTTCAAAATCCACTAGTTCTACTCTTATCAACTGTCACCACAATTCTGACCTACCAGACAAATGTTAACTGGTTCCATTAAGAGATTCCCTTCCCTCTTCCCATGAATTGAAGTTAAACTACCTAAAACCATAGACTTAGAAAATGCATATGCCACAAAATAAATTGCTGGAAATATAAAGTTCTATTCTTATAGGAATTATGGTTCTTTAGCTGCTTGGTTTCAAGCCTGGGGTACAAATCTTACTATACAATATTGAACAGTTTAAATATGTTCCACTTTTTCTGTTTGCAGAGATTTTCAGAAGGGTAAAAACAACTACTGGACCAAAAACGTAAGGCAGTCAAAATCGTGGTAATGCATGGGACAAGCTTCAAGCTTCAGGACTATTGCAGTCACACAAACCATAAGGCTGTAGCCAAGTCAGATACAACACACTTAAAAAACTGTTTTCAGGATCTGTGCCACTGGATCTACTGTTCAGCTTTACGAAATCACTGACTGTCAGTTTATATGCCCATGTATAAATACCATTACTGGAGCAAGGCTAGAGTTCAGCACTCCAGAAAAAAATAATATATGAACACTAACTTCTTTTCCAGGTTTTAGGAAAAGGTTACATTTACACTTTAAGTACACCTATTGCTACAGTTGTTAGGTTAACACCCACTAGATTGCCTTTCTAGTTCTTCCCCTATCAAAGGCAAAGCAAAACAAACAAAAAACACCCTTGAGAGCCACATCACTACAATGAAATTATTACTAGCTATAATACATCAGGTGGAACGTTACAGATTGAGTGACTGAAAATTAAAAAGGATTTCCTATAAAAAGCATTGTCAGTAAGCACATATGGACTGCTTTATCACCCTGAAGCAAGAAAATATCATATTTAATATTATCTGGGAAATGCTTCTGTTGAGACCACGGAGTCTGGTAATCAAAACATGAAACCTCTACTCCCTCAGTGTTTTTGGAAGTGTCATCAATAAATGAATTAAGGTATGCTTCTATCATATTCCTATGCAGTTACTAGGTAACAACTTTAGGTTTATGGAAAAATCATTTATTAATTTAATTTTAGCATTTACAATTCATTTCAAATAACAATTGCATTGGCTGCTCAAGCTTCATGGATAGTACGTCAAATGACAAATTCTTTAATAGTTCAATGTTACCTTCTTCTCAAGAGCTGTAAAACAGTTTGTAATGGCATAGCAGAGACAGTAAACAT
Organism: Struthio camelus; assembly: GCF_040807025.1. Classification (NCBI taxonomy): domain Eukaryota; kingdom Metazoa; phylum Chordata; class Aves; order Struthioniformes; family Struthionidae; genus Struthio; species Struthio camelus. The sequence goes on along the minus strand of NC_090943.1, from coordinate 121,424,193 downwards.
CAAGACATAACTAACACTGAAAGTTTCTGAAGAAAGCACACTTCCGTAACAATACTCCTCAGTTCAAATTCATTATCCATGTTTGCTGAAGCAACCTTCAGCATCAGACATGATCATTTTTTGCCAGATACCAAAAAAAAAAAAAAAAGGGCAGGACTTGAGATAATACTAACAGTGAAACAATGGCCACATTGATGTCGACAGGATTTATGCTACTGAGCACAAATGAACCTTGGGACACTGCAGTACCCAAGTCATCACCACTTCAAAACAACAGCCTCCAATAAGGAAAAAAAAATGTTTTTAATTAGCCCAAAGATAAAGAAAAGTCAGGGCCAAAAAAGTCCCACATTGAGACGGGTGAGCTACATTCTCTCTCACAAATCTACACATAATACAGTAGGATCCACTAAATTATCTTTATATCTTCTTCTCAAACTATCTCAAAATATCTTCTATTCATATGCCGTAGTTCAACTTCTGAGGGTCCCAACTGAGGATAACAGATTACTATATGTTTAAACCCACCCAAATTTGGAATAGCATTTAAGCATGAGGCTTGCCTCATCAGTTTGCTTAACCACGTCCTCAACGCCTTCATGAATGGGGGTGCTAACCAGCAACACAAGCAACTTAAAACCAGTTAGACCTTAAAAATATTAAATTCCCAACTGCCACAATACTTTTGTTCTTATCTGTGTCAGCATCTGGCTGTTTACACAGGACCTGGATGTGCAGGGCAAACATCTTTTCTCTGAAAACTTTTGTGCTTGTGCCAACCTTCTCAACTGGCTAAATATTTTGTGACCATTTCAGTTACCAAAGGACAGCAATGCAATTAGATAAGATAACACAGTGATGCTAGGTGCTTGATGCATTGTAACACTTTAGCAGATACTGATCAAACGATCAGTAGGTTTTTAGATATTTATTACCTTTCTGGTCTAAAATATTTGTACTATGCCAATATTCCAACCTTTGTCTGCTCAAATGCTTTCTGTGAATACTAGCAATTACACTTCAGAGCTTTTCCTTTGCTCTAAAAAGGTATCAAAATCAGTACTACAATACCAGCCATTTTCCTTTCCTCCATCTGTTCTCATACTCGGACAATTATTCTACGGCATCTAATGGACAGCTTACAACATCTGCCATACTGAGCTTTCTACTGGAAAAGAAAGGCAAGGGAGGAGAAGGACATCAATCTCGGACATACGTATTCAGTTGGTAATTTACAGATACTACTCTATAATACATTTTTAACACCAAATTTAAAAATAGAAGCATTAAAACATGTCTGTTATAAAAATTCAGAAATATCTTTGAGTATTGTTTTCTACCTCCATTATCCTCTCCAGATATTTTGGAAAATACGATTTGCACTTTGCCTATCAAATTGGCAGTCACAAAATACTTTAATCAAAAAAATGTTCTATTAATATTACTTCTACAAGATATCACAACAAAAATTGGTACAATTTATTTAGAAAATGAAAGTATGTATAACTAAACCTAACTTAATACACTGAAGTTATGTATAACTTCACACACTTAAGTGCTCTGAGGTAGAACTTGTGTGCCTTAGAGCTTTTCCAGTTTCTCCTGTGCCTTACAGCTTTTCCAGCTGTATAAACTGGTGTTATATGAGACATTGCTTGTCCCAGCAAACCCTGACTAATTCACCTCATTTTACAGCTTCTCTTCAAGATAATTTACTTTCAGAAGAAAAGTGTTTGCCAAGCCCCATTTTCATGCATGATGATAACATCCAGGAGTTTTAAGCTTTGGTTTAATAAAGCTGGGATAATACATTCTTATTTTATCGTTAAAAACCAGAACTGAAGCACATCAGGAAAAAAAAAAATTACTTCTCCTTTTTCCTTTCTACCTCTATTTCCATGATAACATTTCGCTTCAAAAAATACATAAGCTTCAAAAGCTACTATACCCTAGCTCAGGTTTATTAAAGTAGTATAATTAACCCACCAACATTTCCTCCCCTCTTTTCTAAGCACTGCTACTTTAGCAACAACACTCCATTTGAATTCTAGTCATCATACAGGTTGTGATGCTTAAGTTCAAACAAAACAAGTTGTTTTCCTCCAAGGTGGGAGAGTAAAACATAATGAAAGTTAACAATTTGCTCAAGTTCACAGAAATATAGAAGCAGCTACCGAATATTTTAGAACAAGCAGAAACACACATAGTTAAAGTGTTAAGGGATTTACTACAAACACATAAAAATATGGTCTAGAATATGATTTGTGAGGATACAAACATAAGGCATCTTTATACAACCACACATCTCAGCCGATATTGATGCGTGAAATAGCTAGTGCAATATAAATGTATTAAACGAATCATGGTATTAAGATACATTTTAATTGAGAACTGCAAATATCAGATATAGTTTATGTTATAGTTAGCTCAAATTTGTATAAATTATTAAATGAGTTCTCAACATACACCTCTACTTTTACTAGAAATATCCAACCTATGAGAAATGCAGGAACAGGAAAAAAAAAAAAAAAATTCTGTAGTGCTTTCCTGACCAGTTTTTAACCTGATTTTGTTTTGTCCTTCCCTAAATTACCAGAGGAGTGTTTAGCTTTCAACTTCAGGCTGTTAAGTTTAGATGCACAAGAGTATCAAAACAGCAGGAATTATCAAAACACTGAAAAGCATTTCAAATTGTACCTCTACTTTGAAAAGCAGCTACAGAGCTGAGACACAAGCCAATTACAGTATACGAGTTCATCTGTACTAACTGCCCAACTGCACACTCCTAAAATCCACAGCAATTACAAACTTGATAAAAATCTTTTTCCACTGTAGGCTCAACTAACCTGACTGAAATTAAGCCGCTATAGTTTGTCCTGCCCTAACTGACATCATATAACTTCTTGACACCTCTGAGCTCCTAAAGTATATTAAAACAAAAGCATACCCATTCCATCACAAAAGCCTGAAATAACTTACCAGCAATATTAGATCAAGGAACAGGTGTGCTAGCAAGAGTGAAAAGTCTTTACAATTTATCTTTCACAAGGCTAGTTTCCTATGTTTTAAAATAGTAATATGTGTTTACTATCACACCTCTTCAGCAGTCTCCAAAGAGTGGAAAATCCTCTCTGTTATAAACTCAGATTTTAGTCTTCCTTTCCGACATCTCCCCATGGACTTCCAGCCATCAGATTTTGCTCCACATAGCAAACACAGCTCTCAGCCTCCCTCCACCCCTTTTGCCATTTCTTCTGGTAACACCTATCTGTCTCAAAAGGCCACAAAACTAGGTGTCACATTCAACTTGATCATCTCTACAGATCACTACATCCAATTAAACTGAAGACTTAAAGTGTATGACAATAAGGTTTTCTAACCTATTAATATTAACTAGAAACTGACGCTGATTTTTTCTGCACATCTATTACTATAATGTGCTTCTAACCTTGAGAATTGAAATTTTATCTCACTAACGTACATTTACCATAGCACCAGTAAAAATCATTTCCCCCACACATCACTTATCACTTCTCTCCTTTCTATATATCCACCCAGCAGCTGCTCTTCTCCATCTACTGCTCTGATGAACAGTAGCAAACATGGCTTTTATCAGGGCATTTATGACTTATTCTCAAATCACCAATCAAGATGTCATTATCTTTCTCTGACCTAACTCATGTCAGTTCCCACCGTTCCAACCTTGATTTTAAAGAAGCTACTGAAACATTTACCAAGTCATTTCATTTTTGTTCTTAAGGGTCCTTTGCCGAGCTCTGTACATGAGAGTTTCCAAAAAGGGTTAGACTGCCCATATGTGGGCCACAGTCTATTTGCTCATTCTAATGTCACCTTGTATTTCTGTCATGTTCATCTGCTGCCTCATCTTCTACTTGTATAATAAGTATTTTGAGCCACAGACACCATTTTCACTTAGAAATGGTTCGAACACCTACCACAATGGGATTTCTGTTCCATGACCGAAGTCTGTATGTCTGGTAATAAGTATACGGTGTATTAGGCACTTTTCTCATCTTTCTGGTTGCTCTAGCTTAGCATTTTTCTCCACAGTCTCCTTCCTCGTAACAGATCATAGGGCATGCTTTCATACACTGATTCCATTCTTTAGCCTTTACACATTTTTGTCTTAGAATCATGTCTTCTCTGAAGAAGAAAATAAGAGGATGCAGAGAAGATCTTATTATATACCTCTCACTTCTCCATCTTGTACCACTTCTCTTTTACTCACACACAACCTAAACATTTTAATCAAGTCTTCTCAGAAGAGTCATTCATGCAGAGTCAAATGTTTCCCTGGTAGGAAACAGAAGGCTGTTGGATTCCTTATGACATACCACCCCCAGTCTTACCTGGATGCTTTATACTGTGAATCAACATTCAGCTAAAAAAAAAAAAAAAAAAAAAAAACAACACTTTCGATTATATTTGACACTATCTCCCATCCTCCTGCACAGAAGGACCTTGCAGCTATTTTTGATTTGCAAATGGTGTTGAAAAGTGAAGAATCAACAAAACAGTCTTTTGATAGTTTCGTCTTTTCCTAATTACTTTTTGCAGACACACACATGTCTGCAAGAGTCAAGAGTCCATGAAGCCAGAAAGAACAGAGCATGCCAGTTCCATCGGCTTTTTTGATAGCGTCAGGGTGGCCCACGAAAATGATACCTCACAAGCTAATTTTGGGCCCCATCTTCAATGCCTACATGCTAGCCTACCTTTCATTTCTCTTGCAGTTTTAAAGGTACTCAAAATTTAAACCAACCACAACTAGGACAGCTTTAGCATTGTTCCAACTGAACAGGAGGACTGACATCTGCAAATTTCAAGTTTCAGCTAAAATCTGTAGTGACCTGACAAAGCTAAAAAGCTAAGACAGTGCTGCTGTCTGTTGCAAATTTATGAAATCATTTTCATCAGTTTGCATGCAATTCAGGTTCAGAAGGCTGTCACTACAAGTACACCGAGGATCTAAATGTCTTCAAAAAATAAAGCTTATGTAGATGCTAATGCTATTTGCAGAGGATTTTTCACTCTCTAACAACAATCTTCTATCAAGTGCAGTTTAACATAAAACAAGTCACAAACCACACCTGACAAAATACTAACCAGTTTACAGCAGTAGTCAATACAGTTCCACCTGCTTGCTTGATCTGACACATAGCAGATGCATTCAACTGTTCTCAGAGTTTTAAACAGATACCTGTGAGCTCTAAACCCTATGAGACAAAAACATTATTACCTATACCTCTGCCCAGCATAGAAACAATGGCTCTATAGCCAATTAATTCAAAGTATCACCACTCTTCAAAGGCATGACTATACTGTTGTAATTATACCTAAAAAAAAAAAAAAAAAGTTGCAATTTCTATCCTAGTTTTCTCAAGAGCCTAATTATGACCAGTTTTCAAACTGATTTGGGGTTCATAAGCCAGTTTTTTGGAAGATGTGGAAATACAGAGTAGCAAAAAAAAAAAAGCAGATTCAACCTACTTTGGAATGACAGTTGTCTTTAGGCTCATCAAGGTTGTCCATTTTCTCATAAAGACAACAGAATAGATTTGAACTTCATTTTTCACAAAATTGCTAAGGTAGCACATAAAGGAAAAAAAGGAAGTGAAGTAGTAATGAAATAAGCAATAAAAAATGAAAGTAAAATAACTGTTTCTAAGGAGCAATTTTAACATTTCAAATGAAGTGACTAATAAAACTGAAGTTTTGCTGCACTACTGAGTTTCCAAATGGTCTTTAGAGTCTTAAATGGTTTCCATAAGAACACGGTGCTTTGTTCCTCCCTTCACTGCCAAGGATCATTTGATGACTGTTAAACTTCTGAAGCAGAGCTAAACTACCTGCACAGGCAAGTGGTCTGTAATTAACACTTTCTATAATAGAGGTCACTCAAAATACAGACAAGACACACTCACATCAAGTAAAGCTCAGAAAGATGCGTTTCCTCAGACAGCCTTGAGCTCTAGTGCTGCAAATTACATAAGCATCCATATTAAACTATGGCAAGCTCCAAAAACCTGCTTTTTCAGCCTGACAGACACATGTAGGATGGATTATTTCATAGTTTCAAGCACACACAGACAAAAACATACTCATTTAAGACTGTATGCAAAGAAGCATTTAATAGTGCTTCTTAAGCCCTTTTAGGGAAGGACACATCCCAGACAAGCATCAAACAGAAAACTTTTGGGGGGAGGTGGGGCACAGGGGAAAGAAGGGATTGAACTTCCCGCAGCTCTCTCTGAAGTCCTAATTGAACACAATTAAGCAAACTCTGCTATATCTTCCTTCCTACTTCTACATCAGGTTTGAAACAGTTATCCTACATTTCACCAAAGGCATACTAGTTCTCAGCAAGAGGATCGCGACCACTGATTTACCACAGGGTAGACAGGGTTACTGACTTTCACGGTATTAAAAAACTAAGACAGTGATTATCAGTTTGTGAATCATAAAACCACTCAATCCAATGAAGGAATTCAGAGCTACTACTTGTAGGTAGCATTTAAAGGTCAACATTAAATACTGCAAGCTGAAAACCAAAACCAACAACACACACCTGGAAAAAGGTTAGATATGAGTTTCTGTATTTAAGAAAAAAAAATTTGACCAGCAAAGCTTCTAGATAACCAAGAGAACAATTTGCAGAAGATATCACTATTCATACCCTTAAGGGAGAGAGAAACTGCATTATGAAAATCAGAATCTTAGCAATTTTACTCCCCAGCATTACTATGCAACGTAAGACGCATCATGTATTTAGCCCACCCAGACTACTTCCAGATTCACAGCAGTGAGAGAAAGCAACAGCATAACACGACCAACAAGGGAGGGGGGGAAGAAAGCCACATTAAGTGCTCCTTAACTGTCACTTTAAAAAAAAAAAAAAAAGGTTTTGTCCTGCCTTCCTTGGATACCTAGAACTACTGATGACTCCAACAGACTCAAGAAATAACACTACTGGTTCAGTTTGACACGAACATGAACTGCGTGTTAAGCATGCGAGGTATGCAGATTCAGGACCTTACCTGTCACCTGTGATATTCCTATTACCACTACACAACAGTATTACCTAGCAGAAATGTAGCACTATGCAACATAGCAGCACAAACTAAAGATAGAATGACATGTTTAATTAAACGTGTAAGTATACAGTTATCAATCCATTATTATTAAGAAAATAGAAGTAAGGTTTTCTTAATTTTTAATTCCCATTCCACTCCACTCCCTCCAAACATCCTATCTGCTTCAAGCTTTACTGTTTGTAAACAACAATTTAAGTACATTAAGCACAACATCACTTACGAAGCGCTATTTTAAGTCGGCCGAGATCTTTTCCAATCATACAGACAACAGCAGAGTAGCGCATATTAATTATTTAGGACGTATGCGCAATTACAGCAGCTCAAGCTTGCGTGGAACGCGTGAACTCTTCTCAGACAAAAAGGAAGAACAGGTATAGGCAACCCCTTCTGTAAAGCTGACTTACACAACGGTATTAATGCCCTTTTTTCCTTAATTTACAAGCCTAGACAAAACGCAGGTAGAGATTACGGGGATTATCTTACAGTCTGAAGGCACGGCATTCAAGGACCTTCTGCCAGTATCTGTTTTGTCAGCTGAAACCCGCACCAGCTCATACCTAAGCCCCGGAGCACGACCCCCAGGAAACGCTGCCAGGGGCACGTGCATGTTTACTCAGGAGCGTCTGCGAAATCCCCCCACGCTACGGAGGGGCAGGCCAAGCCCTCCGCCGCCCTCCCCCGGCCCCTCTAACGGCACGGAAGCCGGCACGGAAGCCTAGCAAAGCACACAGCCAGCCGCCGCCGCCGCCACCCTCCCCCCCCCCGCCCCCAGTCTCCTCAACCGCCAGAAGGAGCCGGGCGGAGGGCGGCTGCCCCGCCGGGGGCTGCGCAGCGCCCGGCGGCCGCGGGGCCGCAGGAGGCCGCGGCCGGAGGAGGCCGCGCCGGTGGCCGCAGCAGGGCACAGGTGCGCCGGGGCCGCGGCCGGCGAGGGCGGCCGAGCGGCAGCGGTAGCGGCTACCTGTATTTCTTGAAGAGCTGGTCGGACTCGCGGAAGCCGTTGTTCAGCAGCATGTTGATGCCGGCCAGCGCCAGCTCCGCGTCCTCCATAGGTAGCGGCGCCTCCCCGTCTTCCCGCCGCGGCGGCGGTTGCTCCGAGCCGGCCATAGCGATGAAGAGACAGCGGGACCCAGCCCGGGCTTGCCTCTGCCCTCTCTACCCGCCGCCGCTCCCCGGGGTGCGCGGAGGGAGGCGGAGGCGCGACAGCGGTGCCCGCGGCCGTGCCCGCCTCACCTCGCCTCGCCGCCCGCGCGGCGCCGCGGCAGCCGCCTCGCACCCGCGAGCCCTCCAAAAGCGGCGGCGCCCGCCTCGCTGCCCAGCGCGCACGCGCCGCGGCCGCCGCGCATGCGCGGGCGCGGGGGGGGGGGTGAGAAAGGCGCGCCGAGCCGCGGGGCGCAACGGTCGCGGGCGGCTCTGAGAGGGCGGTTGGGAGGCGGTGAGGGAGCGTTGCTGGGGGGGGAAGGTAGGCGGGCTGTCCCCTGCGGTGAGTCCGGTAACGGTCCGCTGAGGAGGAGGACGGCGGTTTTCCTCCACGGAGAAAGCTCGCCCGCCCTGCTCGTCCTGCCGCCGCCCGCTGGCCCCGGGGGCGCGGCGGTGCTCAGGGTGGTAGTTGGTGGGAGGGCGCCCACCCCGGCGCTTCGTTTTTTTTCCCCCCCCTCAATCTGGGCGGTTTCCTGCCTGGCCGGCCGCCTCCCGCCGCTGCAGCTCTTGGGCGTCGGGAGTCGTTTTTTGCCAGACGCGCTGGGTTTTTCCTCGGGTGGGACGTGGTAGCGGGGGCTGCAGCAGCCGCGGCCTTCAGTGCGAAGTCTCAGGCAGGCACCTCTCGCTGCAACGCAGCTTTCCCCTTTCAGCGCTTTCTTGATTTTGTTTTGAAAGTGGTTTCAGCCGGTGGCCGCCGCGTTCGCTAGCGCAGAGGCTGAAGGGCTTTGTTTGTTGCTAGAGCGAGTGACTTGGTGACCTCCCCTGTGCTGGCCTGACGGTAAGGTTTCATAGGAATTTACTCCTTACCCCTCAGCACCTCTGCTGTGAGCGGTAACGTGAACTTACCCGTGAAGCTGACTGTGAAATCTGAGGCAGCCCCTTCAGATGAAGCCCAGTCATGCAGACAGCTTCAAAAAAAAAAAAAAAAAGATAGATAGGAAATACACCTTCATAAATGCACCAATTCCAACTCAAAACAGCCAAGTATCTGGGCACTGAAAATACATTCTCAGCATTTTCCCCTTTCATTTCTGTGCTTTGATTTGGGTAAAGACAAGGGCTACTGCTTGCAATCTGGTCTTGGTTCCTGCCAGCTAGGATGCTGCTACAGCTGCTCTGGTGAAAATTAAGAAGTAGGCTTTTTTTTTTTTTCCCTTCTCCCATCATACTAAAGAACAGGACCATGCTTTATTGTAGCAGCAACCCCAATTCCCTGTCAATAAAAATGTCTGTCATCCTGGGAGTCCAGCTGCAATATTACTGTATGTGTCCTAGGGGAGTAGGCACCGCAACCTAAGGAAATACTCTATACCTAGTCCTTCTAGAGAGGCTTCTTGAAAGGCCAGGATTGACTAAAGCTGGGAGCCCTCTGAGATCTGCCTGTTGTGAATCAGGCCCTTTAGCTGACTCCCTGCCCCTGTGCCTTGTTGCCTTACAGAGTGGGGCTAGATGCTCAGCCAGGTGTTTAGTGTCTGCCTTCAGTTACAGTGACGTCTCCAAAATGGCATGATTGTCTACAAACTCTAGAAACCTTCAAAAGCTTGCAGGAAGAGCAAAGTCAGTACAGCGTGAATGAGCAAGTGTATGTTCTCCCATGCATTCACAGGTAATTTGTGAAATTCAAACAGCCTCACTGAAAGGCAGTTGCAGGTTGCAGGATCACTGCCTTTACTCTCTGCTTCGGTTGAGGGCGAGATACTGCATGTAGATAAAAAATCAGGAAATTGTCTCTAATGGGAGATTCAGTGAGCAGAGGTTTGTGGTGGAGTGGTTTATTTGTTGCTTTCTCTTTGTCGCATGGAATCAGTTTGATCAAGAAGCAATGAACTTTTGTACGGATGCTCTAAGAACAAGGGATAGAAAAGAGTAACTCCTGCCTCCTAGTACCATTTGTAAGGAGCAGCAAAGAGCCAAGTCATTTTTGAAGCACCTATTCTGTTTTTCCAAAGCTGGACTCCTATTTCTTAGTCTCTGCATCTGAATAATCAGTGTCGTGGGGCTCTGTCCCCTCTCTAGTTTTTGGCCCTGTGCATTAGGAGCTGGAAGTCTGTGAGATTTTCTTTCTAGGCCCCAGTTGCTCCAGGCCTTTTTCAGGGCTTGCACTGAGAATCTGTTTTCTAAAACAAACGGTTTAATAATTAGTTAGTAGCTGGCTATTAATTTTGAAACTCAAGAAATGAATAGCAAAATCAACCCTCCAGAAACATGACTGTAAGTCTATAGAAAGACTTGGCAGAATAAAACCGCATTTCAACAGCTCAAGGAGAAAAGTAACACGTTTAAACACCAATCCTGAAGCCATATGACATCTGCAGTGTGATTTTTAACAGCTTAGCCGCAGCAGTTTTATAGTGCCTATAATGTTATGAACTGCATTTCAACCTTTTTCTGTAGAACTGGATTTGAAATCAGCAGTGCTCTGAGTTTCGCTGTCTGCCATATAATGCCAGATGAGGTTTTGTGATGGGTTAACGTTAGTCTGATTCACACGGAGGATGTGGTACTGCTGATTCAGTTTACTAAAAACGTCCAGGGTAATGAGGAAACCCAAGTTAACGGAGCAACAGGGATGGCTTGTACTGGCTAATCTAAGCAAGCGTGTACTTTCTAGTCCACCATCCCTCTAAATAATCTTTTTTTTTTTTTTTTTTAATTCCACAGTCTTCAGCTTGATAGGCACTCACTAGAATCACAGGCAATAATTTCAGCAGAGGGGCCAGTCAGTGACCGTATTCAATTTTTCACTTACACCCCGCAGCTCCCTGCAGTGCAGTAGTGAAGAACCTGTGCCACTGCAGCCTATGTCCCTTTGTTACGGACAAAGATTGAGGTGACCCGTTTGTAATTTCTCACGGGCAATAAAGTTATTGATGGTGAGCAAGAATCATACTTTCAGTAAATTAACTGGCCTAAAATTTACAATACTTTTACTCTGGTTTCCCAGAAACTATTTTAAAAAAAGGAAAGGAAAAGGCAAAGTGGTTAAAGTATTCATCTCCTGTAAGAGATACAGAATGCTGGGGTTTTTTACAGCTCCTTTGTAGGGGACTGCTGTTACAGTTCAAGATAGCCATTGAATACTCAGTTGCTCTTTCCTTTGACGAGCTTTCCAAGTTTTTGCCCTGTGTTTGTACTTCTGACAGGAGGAGGTCCTGCAAGTCCTCATGTTCACACCCTGGTTCCTGAATCAAAAATTCTGTTTCATCAGTGTTTTTCCTCTGTAAGACTAATTGGAATTTAGCCCTACTATAAACTGTGATTTACACACAGTGTCAAAAAATGTAGTCACAGGGAATAAATTATTAATTAAAAGCATTGCTGATTTACTGGAAATATCAGAGAGGAAAGAGTTAAAAATAATAAAAGACCTATATTCCTATTTTCTTCCTTGAGTGTCATTTCTGTGCAATCTAAATTAGGTCTCACCTGTGCCAGGGCCCTTCTCCATTGTGTCTGGATGAGACAACCCAAGCCCTTGTTTCTGTCTCAGAGTGCCCCTAAATCTGATTTTCCTGGGTTTCCTTTTACTTGTTTTCTTCCAAAAGTCCACCTCAGTCCTGGAAAACCTCAGTAAGCCTAGTACAATTTATGCTATTAACCTGGAGATGAAATTTCAGGAGTGGATTTAGAATATTTGTTCATCAGCAATTGAGTTAGAGTCACTGCTCATTCGAGTAGAGAAGTAAAATCCTTCCGAATTGAATTAACTTTTTTCCTCTGTGTTGCCGAAAGCATGACTGTATAAAGTTTTGAAAATATTAGTTAAAATCATAAAGACATCTCCAACACTTTTTCGACCTCAGATGCAAGGCTGCAGAATCAGCGGCTATAATTTTAAATTCCTCTCAGGGATTTGCCATTCTAGTTAAATGGCAGATGTGGTCCCACTGTTAATTATGAAGGGGTGTAAGCATCCAGGATATAGCTATCTTCTCCAGACCAGCTGTCAGAGAGGTCTTATCTTCGTCAGTAACTGCCAATAACAGCTAGTGAATACATAAATGTGAGTATTTTCCCTTTTTGTATATATTGTATTTTTGTAAGGAAAAAATGACTACAGTCACAAGTACATTTCTAAGGAAACACTGCACTTTGTAAGTAGCTAGGGGCCTTTGTTCTTGGGCTTTGTGTCTCATACTGTACCACTGAGTCTTGCAACAATGAAGGTGTCTGCCTATTGTGTCTTATCGCTTAAATATTTATGAGTGGTGAGCTCTACATCCGTTATCATCCTGCGTTTTCCATGCAACACAGACACTATGCAATACTACAAAGCCAAGCTAATCTTCAGAGTTGGCACTCCGCGTTTTCCTCTTAGAATATATTGTCATTTTAAGGGCTAAACCCCGCCTGAGGACATACACACGAAATGACTACTGACGTGACTGTTCTGCTCTGTCGATAGACAACTCTCAAAACAGGCTTCGTGAACCTCTTCATTCAAAGCATGCCAAGGAGACTGATATCGAGTCTTATGACCCTTCCTTCTGATTAAATAGTGTTAGGGTAATAACAATTAGAAGAATAACCCCTGCTTGCAGAGTTCTTTTCCAGAAATAAGTACCTCTTCCCCTCACAGGCTCCCTCTTTTCCCTGCCTATTTCTTCCCAGAGGCTGGCCCTGTATCCCTAGCCGTTGGATGGGAAGCAGGCGACCCCCCCTGTTCTTTTCCCGTGGGCGCTCCTTCATTCATGGCTGCTCTCTTCTGTCGCCTCCAAATTTCTGGTCTGTTACAACAGCATTTCAGCACGGAGAAGCCCCAGAGATGGCGGGTCAGAGCAGGTAGCGTTCTTGGAAAGTCAAAAAGAGAAGTAAAAGAGGAGACAGAGCAAGTACTTCTAAGCAGTCTGACCGTTCTTAAATAAAGTTGACCTCTTCTGATGGCTCTCATTTCATGTGTTGATTATATTTGGTAACAACGTTTATTTTTATCCGCACATTGCTGCTCTGGATCCACTATTTAATCAGTCATGTAATGGTATAAATCCATGTGCAGTCACACAGAGCTATTTTTACTGAAGCATATGAAGGTGTGTAATTTTTGCTATATAAAGTGTGCTAAATGGCAGAGCATTTTGCTGTTTTTTTTTTTTCTTCAGGATTTGCTATTGGCCAGACATATGCACCCAATTCCAGAGAAAACAAAGGAATACAAAAGTATTAAATACTAACAGCTGCTCTGTTCAGGCAGCCACCACATGCTGGCCTGTTTCATGAAAATTAATTGGGAAAACTTCCACACACACAAATTATCCTGTTTGTATTTTTAAAAGCCAATTTAAAATGTTCTACTTCTGGAGGAATGACTTCATGCAGAATTTAAATCTACATTTGGTTGTAAAAATACCTTCTGAACCAAACTGTATTGCCAGACAGCGTGAAATGCAAAGGACAAAGTGGTTGCTAGAAATCACCTAGTTCTAGTCCAGTCCTAACTAGTGAGTCAGAACGAAGTTCATCTGGGTCATTCCAGACAGATCTTTGGCCAAATGATTTTCTCATATGCAAATTCAATTTCCCTCCTGTTCTTGCTCCAGTGACTAGTGAAAACAGTTGATTGTCGTCTTTGTTGCGGAAGTGTAACAGTAACTACAAATGGGTGAGCTCAGTGGTTTGCTTACGGGAGAGCGATGTAGGCTGTCTTGCCCAAAGTTTTGGACTAGAAATGTGTTTTGTCTCACACGATACCCTTGTTTTAACACTGGATCTTGACTGGCGCCCTATCAGTCTTTCACTTTTTAGAACAAATAGCAACGCAGTTGCTTTGGCTTTTTACAAACAGGCCGTGACTTTTAAACTTCTTATCCTTCCTGCTGACCTGCTTTGGAGTTTCCCTCCAATTTTCCAGCATTTTTCATTTGCGCATATAGCCACTTCACAGACTAGATGCGTTTGTGAAGGATTTGTCTCTCTATACTCCTCTATATACACGTAAATGTATCTAATTATATGTGTAGTCTTCAGTAACAAATATATTGTGCCAAATTAGTGAAGCCTTTGTACTTGTAAGCTTCTCAAGGAAAATGAGGGGTCAGCAAAGCCATAGGTAATCAGGTGAGCATTTCAGCTTTAGTAAAGACCCTATTTATTAGTGCCCCCACCAATCCTTGTAATTTAAAATGATCAAAACTCCATGTAGAATATAGTTTACAGTGTTTGGAATGTAATAAATATCACATAATATTTTGCTAAGGCTTATTTTCCTTCTACTAGCTTAGCAATAAATATTTCCTCGCAGGTGTCAAGCAGCTTGATGCGATTTGCGCTGAGATTATTTAAAGATTACTTGTCAGCAACATTCATGCTTTTCTACTTCCATTTGGGACTTTTGGCATTAAATGTGTTTTATATTTAGCATTTTCACATTTTTCACTAACTTGTTCTTCAGTCCTTCACTAGAAAAAGAGAATGGCCTCTCTGGGGCTACAGAGGTTGCATTTGGGCCATGTCAGACTTCATGTTTGTTTTTCAGTTTTGAAATCTGCACTCCTTGCACCTATTTTTTTTTTTCCTCCCTTAACCTGAGAGCAGGGAAAATGTTGTTAAAAATTCTAGTGACAAAAAGGTCAGCAGACCCCACTAATGACAGTTTTTCTGACAAGACACATGGTGATGCGTATGCGTATTGTCATTTCCTATGTCCAGGTTGATGACCTAGGAGGCACTGGGGAGGGCTGCGTAAGGCTGGGGCCTTATCTTATCTTTGCTTATCTTTCAGCAAAACGAACTTATGTTCGTTTTGCTGAAAGATATTCACAACCGGCACGGCCCATACTTGGAATAGCCAGAAAGGAAGGTGTGAAAGAAAGATGGGCTGGCTGCCGCTTGGGTCCGACAGGCAGCTGAGAGCTGAGCCTGCGAGGGAGAGGGACCCAGGAAGCGGCTGTGGCAAAACCACGAATCTCCCTTTCCTTGCACTGGTAGAAACGAAAACCAGTGGATTCCTGTGCAGATGTCCTTTTTGTTCCTTTGTCACTTTTTGCTGTTGGTGTAGAGTTGGGGGGGGGGGGGGAATTCCCCCTTAAGAGCTAACAAACCACCCCCCCAAGCGATAGTCATCTTTCACATCACTCGCACGTGAGGAAACCTTGCCTCACTCATCCGTACCCTTTGGCAAGACACCTAAATTCTCCATGCAGTGGTTCTTCATTCCTATCGAACGGGGTTATAGCTCACACTGATTGTGCGCCTGTGTGTGCATTAACATCGGGGGCTATACTGCATCAAGGCTTTCAGCAGTCTGCAAGGACCTCAGACTAACACATCTTGGCTTTCTGCAACAGGAATAAAACGCCCAGAGATTTTGTTCTATTGAGCAGCCCTGTCAGCAGAATATTTGCCTACAAAGCTGGTGAGCCTCCCCCCTTGCATATAAACTCGGTTAGCTACTGATTTCTTAGTCCCTGCTTATTTCCGTTCCTTATGTTTTCAGAGTTTGCTCCTGTCTTCTGGAACACAGCGCTCCGTGCTTTACAAAACTCTTCTCTGGGGCTTGCACACATAGACATGGCAATTGCCTTTTAAAAGAGGCAATATGATCTGCAGCATCTATCATGAGACATAAAAAGCCTAAAAGCCATATTGAGAAACAGATGCTACCCCAGATATCAGAGTTTTTGTTTCTAGATGCTAGCTTTTCATCTATGAAACTTGTGCTTTGGTCTGAAAGGTTTTGCTGCACACTCAGGAAAATAGCTAGTTGTACCATATAATTTAGAGGGTGGGAGGAAAGACGTCATCTCTGTTTGTATAAACCTAAAGTGAAGGGATTATCTTCTATTAAGTGTGTATTCAAGCAGTGTCTTTTATATGCACTCAGGTTACAGCATTATCTAGAAGAAACAGCCAGACAGAGCCAATTGTGCTTAGATCATTTTTGTTCTAGCGCCTTCTTTGCCTTAATTTGTTCTATTGTCATAAGTATTTGAGTAAACAATTCATATAACATTCTTTACATTTTGATATAACTATAAAGCAGACATAAAGCCAAAACATCTCAGTCACTTGATGAGATTATTTTTCCTTATCCAACACTTAATTTTTAAAAGCGAATTTAACAAGCTGGAAGCCGATGCTTGACCAACTAGACTTTGAGTTTACAGCTCCAGAATGAAATTAAGCAAAACCAAGAATCTATGTGTCTATCTCCTGGTACTCAATGAAATAATCAGCAGCATACGCAGCTTCCTCTTCTCTAAGATAAAAATATAATTTCTCTCTTTGCTTGCCATCAGGTTCTCCTATTCTTTCCCTTACTTTTGGAAGCCTAGGCCATTTATTCAGAATACTTACTCTCTCCCAATTGGTTTATAACATGTCCACGTGTAGGCGCTTGTCCGTCTAAGTACATGAACTAGGAAACCCTCTGGAGGGTTAAACACTCTTCTAAGCAATGACTATCACACTCGGTCCCAGCTGTGAAACGTGGCAGATAGATAGAGTATTTTGTCCTACAAGTGAAACACTGCATTGCAGAAAGAGGGAAACAGCAAAGTCAAGAATCTAAATGTGTGTGCGTGCATGGGCGAACCTCTGTGCGTACACAATGATAATCACAGCAGTCACTTGCAGATCTTGACATGCAAAGTCGTATTAAAATGCAGCAGAATAACAAATCTAATAACCTTCCTCTTCAAAAATTTCAAAGTGTGTTTGGATTCTGAAAGCATACCTGACCTTAAACAGCGTAGTGCCTTTTAAAACCACATATTGGTGAGTGGTTCTGCACTGACTCGTTATGTATTGTTCTACCAACAGCATTTTGTGAGGCTGCGAGCTGTATGCCATGCAAGCATCTTAAATTGGGTTGTGTAATTTTAGCCATTATGAGTTACGCACAGCAATAACCAGGGTAATACAGCCAGAAAAGTTATGCTTTTATTGCAGGCCATTTTTTTCAGAGTTCCTCTTCTAAATATAGCATGGGAGAAATTACCTTTTATTTTCTCAGTGCACGCTCCATTTTTCATTCCATTAGCATTTTTCTCAAATGCTTTCTTCTACTGCAATTCATCCAGCAAGCATTCTTCTCTTTTTCCTTCCTTTAATAGTTCTTTCACTCATCCTATTTTTAAAGGGGTTATAAGCACA
The DNA here is from genome assembly GCF_040807025.1 of Struthio camelus. Lineage (NCBI taxonomy): Eukaryota > Metazoa > Chordata > Aves > Struthioniformes > Struthionidae > Struthio > Struthio camelus. Next base: position 121,406,791 of record NC_090943.1, on the reverse strand, counting down.
CAAGCACACATACATTTACACAAATACATCTCTATTTCATATGCCTTTCTCCTGGGGTTCAGTCTACATTTTCCCCTCAGGTTCTCAAGCTTCACATCATATCAAGCGCAGCAAAAATAGTTCACATATGTTATTTTTCCATGACGTAAGGGAGAAAGAATAAATATACGAGCCCGCCAATCTGTCTAGCTCATCACAAAAGCAGTGGAGATTTCAGTAGAGATTCAGTAGAGATTTCTTCCAGTGGTAGCACCAAGACACCGAAAAATAAGAAGGTAGAGAAATGCTGGCAAATCTAGTGTTGTAGATCCTAGTACTGTGTTATCATCGTGATGAATGACAGTTCTCGCAGTGCAGAGATGCCAGGAGCTAACCACCCTATATTTTGGTAAATCAATACTGAAAAGGATGAGTGACAAAAGCATTTATAATGACAAATTTTCCTTGTAATTGAAAGCAGGAGAGACTTCCCTCTGGCTTGCTCCTTTCTTCATCGAGGCCTGCTGACACCACTGCACAATGGTATTTCTGTAGGTGGGGCCTAAGGTAGCCTAATTATTCCTTAGGACTAAAGTGTAATCAAAAGCCACATCCATCTTCAAGGAATTAGTTCAGTGAGTTTCTTGCTGCTGTTCCACATGGTGCCTTGGGAGCTCGCAGATGGGCTGGCTGTTGCCTTGTCCTCTTACAATACATGTTTAAGTAGCGCGTGGGTGTGCTCTTGTTTAGGGGTCACTAACACCCTGAATTGATTAGAGAGAGGGAGAGAGAGAGAGCATAGAGTAGATATCCACCTTTTATACAGCTGAAGTTGTGAGATGAGTTAACTGTGCTCCTCTGCAGATGCTGGGAGGCCTAACTGAACTGAGAGTGCTGTTATACAGCCTGTACTACTAGAGTTTCATACAAGCACAAATCTCCGTCTAGCCATTCAGTTTGCTTAAAATCAAGTAGGTCCACATATTTTTGAACTTTCTGTGGGTCCCAAATGAAAAATAATGAATTCACCTCTCCTAATAGTAAAAGCCTTAACATTTTTGTCTGGATTTGGTGGTGGAATGTGCTCTCATAAGCACAACTACGCCTGAACGGCAGATGCATGTGACGGCGTTACAGTGCTGCTTCGTGCCAGCCAGGCTTATTTTGTGCATTGCAGTTACAGGACATTAGCAAAAAACCTACATTAGCATTGCCCGCTAATATGAAAAGCATCTATATCCATCTATATGAAAAGCAAACTTTTGTTCTCAAACAGATCTTTGGGCCTCAATAAGGTTTCTGAAGCTGCAGTTGCTGCAAACGGTTTGTGCAATTTGTGTGAATTTGTCATAACCGGGAATGCCTACTTACTGCTAACACAAGTAAATGCAATAGAAATGTTAGAAATTATACCCAGGAATGTCATTTCAAACACATGCAGGAATTCTCCAGCGAGGAGCACTATGTAGGTGTGAGACTTGCGTGTCCAGAAAAGCCTTGATCAGACGACAGGGTTGTACAGTGAGGAGATGCAAGGGGCCATGTGGAGTCGTCCCTGTTGTCCAGACTGTGAAGCCTTTCTGTCGTATCTAAGCACTGCTGGGGGCACAGCGCTCCCTTTAACCACACGCCAGCCCTTCCTTCTCCAGCTTGTGCCCTTTCTGAAGCCTGCCCTGCCTGTTACTATGTACCATTTCAGTGTAGAGGTAAATTAAAATATACGATGCCGGTAGCAGAAATTCAGGAACATGCAGTGCAGTCTTTGGTTTTCAGCGCACTACAAATGTTTGTTGTATTTTGTCAATGACTCTAAACTGTATCTCTTACTTGTAGCTCACAGCAAATTACATGTTACCTGCCCAGAGAATTTGACTCTGTTACAGGAGAAATGAGGACACCTATTGCGGGTGAAAAAATGCTGCCCATGGCTTCATTGCAAGCGACTCTACAAGCGAAAAGGTAGGCTCAGGCTATAAGAATTTACTTGATGTGATACAATTTTAAAATACGCCTTTCATAGGCATGGGGTGGAAGCCCTAGAGCAGGTGTAAACTTCTTCCTAGCTGAAGGGAGTAGAGAACCCAGCTTCTGCCGTGCCCACGCACGGGGAGGCAAGGTGCAGATATAAAAAATGCTATTGCTCTGAAGTAGCTATCCAGAAATGAGTTTCCGCACAGCTGAAAGGAGGGACTAGGAACAAAACCAACTCAGGTCCAGCTCTTCTTTCTGTAAAAGCCGATGATTGGGACGCAGACACGGGTGTTCGGATTTGGGCTGCGTGCATCACCTCGCAGGCAGGAAGTGGTTGCTACTAGAAATCAGTGGAAGAAGTGCAGGCTCATCAAGGTTACACTGACGGGTTAAAGCTCAGGCATGCAACTGCCTTCACAACGGTACAGGAGGAGGTCAGCGCTCAGCAGCCCTCAGAGGCTGTGCTTGAGAGGGCACTACAGGGGGAAGAGCAGCACAGGCAGGAAGGGGTGTGGAGAGCGCTCTGTATGACTAAGTGCTGTTTGCAGCTGCAGACAGATGCGTGTTTAATTATGTGCTATATGCATGCAAATTTGGTGTGCTGTCACTGGAGTCCAGATGTTCCCTTGCACTATAGAAAGCAAAACAAACAAAAGGAAAAAGGGTCGGAGAGCAAAATAAGAGAGGGTAGGAGTGGCAGCGTCGTGCTCTTTTCCTGCCCGTGTGCGCTACCCCGGCCTGCCCTCCCATTTTGCTGAACTCCTGGGGCAGGCTGAGACCTGGGAGCCCACCGGTGGAGCATCTGGTCAGGGAGGAGGGGAGGCCTGAGAGAAGCTGTTCCCTGCCCCGTCTCCCAGGCCAAGAGCCTTCTCACTAGCTTCCCTCCTGTAGAGACGTCCCTTAGCAGGGGTAAAGCCTCCATGACCAGGCTTAAGGTTTACTTTCCCTTATTTGCCTTTCCTTCTTTAACTGTAAAATCTGTTTTCTTTCTCTCTAGCCCTCTGTCCCTTATGCGGGTTTGTACTGGTTAAAAAAAAAAAAAAAAGCTGAATTTTTTTCCATAGAAAGTAAATCAAACATTCTTCGTTTTAACGCTTTGAAACAAAGAGCTTTTCATAAGAGCCATGCTTTTGTGTTCCCAGCGTTTAAAAACAATAGGCTGCACAGGCAAAACCAGATCCTTTTCTCGGTAGCTCAGCTCTGATCAGGCATCAATGGAGCTATGTTGATTTATGCCAACCATGCACCTGGCCTTTATTCTCTTTGATGGCATTTCTGTGTCTCTTTGGAAGATTGTCCTATTCATTCCTTTTTAATTAAATAATGATGATGATTATTAGTATTTTTGTGGTGTCTGTTTTGAATTAAATTTGTTCTGGGTATACACATCATGTCAGTTCATTTTATCTCCCATGATAAAAACAGTGTATATAGATTCAGAGATCACATGTCTTCGTAAGTGACTCAGAAGTGGGAGCATTTCCTTCCTCTAATGTGGCAGCATAAAGTTACAAGAAGCCAAGTATTTACAATTTACCAGTTCAAAAACCTGGATTTACTCTTTTGCGTGCAGGGATTATCAGCTCAGCTCAGAAGGGTTTTCCTTCCCTCTAGTCAAGGCACAGCAGGCTCGGTGGGGTTAGTTCTGATTTAGAGCAGCAAGAGGGAAGACTGAGCCTGGAGGGCCTCTGCGGGCTTGCTCCTTGCTGCCAGGCTGAGGCCCCTCCTCAGTGCTGCCTTCACCACTGATATTTGTGCGTCACAGTGTTTTACTTGCTTGGTCTCCTTGTTTCCAGCTCTGTTGCTAGTGCAAATACCATTTGCACTGGGTAAAGTTTATATTTATGCAAATTTACACAGAAAGGGCTGTCTTAGGTCTTCTGGAGACTGCGTCCTGCTTTCTTGCATTCCAGTTTTATTCTTCAATAAAAATTCTTTATAAGCCTTGGCAATATCTTAGAATATATATTTATAAACTTCATGTAAGATTTTTCTGCAGGTTTTAATAAAGTGTGTGAATGGAAGTCCTGTGAAGTGGTTAGATCCTTCCACTAAGCCACTGAACTTTGGATCATGTGTACATATTTTCTTGGAGAATTGCCCAGAGCTCCTTTAGCTTCTTTAATACTTAGCTTACTCTGTCCCCAAGGTACATCATTACCTTTGATTTAACTAAATACAGCAAAGGGAAAGTTACAATCTCATTACTCGACACCTTGCTCTCAGGGGTAAATTGTATTAGCTGAAATCCTGGTCTTAGCCAGAGGAATTGGTATCTGTGCATTTTACTGACTTTCTAGGTTTGTAGCTTCCAGCCAGTAATTTTGATTAGAAAGTAAGCAGAAGCTTCTGGAATTAAGATTTATGGCCAGTGCTATTACATAAGAATATAAGCCCTATATACCAAGTAATATCTCATTCTCTTAGATCATGACTCATTACATTATTAATACATTGTTAATTAAAACCTTATCTGCAAGAGTTGGACACAGAGCCATTTATTTCAGTATGCTTTAAAATTATTTTCTCCAATATGTGTTCAAGTGTCAGAAAACAGCTCTCTGAACAGTTCTTTCTGGATTGAAAGTCTAATAGCAAGTCTTTCTTTTTTTATACTAACTTATAAGCTACTGAGATTCCTATGCATGTAATTATTCATTCTTAACAGGGTATAGTTCTTCTGTCACAGGAATCTTAGTTAAGAGAGAGGCTCATGCACAACAGAGAAATCCATTGCTGTTCCAAGTTTAAATATAACTGAATAGAGACAAAAGATCATGATGCCAACTAACTCTGTCTTTTTATTCTGTGCAATAATGCGGCAGTGCTCCGTCTCTATCAAGGAGCAGGTGACAGCTTAACAAAGAAACTGTGTCGCATGAACATTTCACATGTGCTTCACATTCAGAACAACCTGTAGGAAACAGAGTCACTGGCTGAGGTGCAAAGCAGTGCTAGGAGTGTGTTTTAAAAATATCTTATACATTTTGAATGCTATCAGCTGCAAACCTGGAGACACAGCATGATATGCACACAGGTCAGAGTTTGAGATCCTCTGAAACCAAATATCGACACAGAGAAAATAAAGACGCACTGGGTATCTTGCTTTCAGTTCTTCATAGTCAGAGGATGCTTCACTGCAGCTCTGGCAATGACCAACCTCTTGCAGTTTTGCAGTGTTTGAGCCAGCTGCACAAAGCCGGTTTATGCTTGTGCCTTCCAGTCTTAATGCCTTGAGGGAAGCTGTAAGATTGTATGGTGGCACTATCCCATTTAACAAAAAGCGGTTTCTTTTGCCAGGAACATCCATTTAATGTATTTTTAGAAAATACAGACAGATTTACAGGAGACTGGACCATTGTGCCCCGAGTTTCCTTGAAGCATTGGAGAAAGATGCAGCAGTTTTTAAAATGAGGAAACCACAAAGAAAATAGTAAGAGACAAAAAGCATAGCAAGAGTTCATTATAAAGCCATCATGCATTACAGAGTATTCAGTGAGACCACATTATTCAGGCTACTCTGCTATTTTATGAGGGATACAAAGGAAACAAAGGGGAGCGCAAAAACAAATATTGCACTGAAGACTCCAGAAGATCCAAGGCTCCTAGCAGGAGGAAGGGCTAAAATGAAACCACTCACAGATGAACCCAGAGAAGTGGTTACAAAACTGGAGAAAGCTGACCCACCCAATTCATTTTACTGCTGAAAGAAATGAAAGGAGGAGGGCTCTGTATTTACATGAAAGCTCCCTAGTAACCAAAGCACAGACCTTCAAGCACAGGTAAGGGAAGACTGTGAAGAAGTTTTACTTGGAAGCTTTTGTTGTTAGAGACTTAAGTACCAGTATCATTTAGAAGCAGAAAGTAAAATGAAAAATGTTTTCCTTGCATATACATATACCTATGAATTCTACTGCTTTTCACAGTAATTGTGTATTTCTTTCTACAATGCCTGTGATCTATTTAATTTTATTTGCCTGCAATTCTCAGTGTTAGGCTTATTAACCGTCTTGCAGCTCCCATTATAATCTGGCTGTGCTTTGTTGATATAATAAATGGGAACTCGTGGACCTTGGTGTCATCCACCTCAAATCATGATCCTACTAAAACTAATCCAAATTAACTGAAGAACTCTTTGCCCTTGATACTTAAGCAGACAAGAGGGAGGCTTGGCAATTAAAAACAAATGTGGTTTGGTCTAGAAAGAAAATCTTCTTCCTTATATAATTGATTTGGGATCAAAATGAGCCATTTATGACAATCTAAGCATACTGTTAAAGAGCATGATTATTCAGCGATGCACTCTCTGCTTATTGAACACTATATTTGAAACTTTTTCATTAAACTTTTCAAAACTTTTCTCAGAAGCTTGACTTTAAAGATGTGCAAACAAAATAGCAAAAGTTAACCAACAGACATTAACACAGGCATGTCTTTGGTTACTACTTCTAATTATAAGGTGAATGACACTGTTTCAAAATGCGAGCTGTGATACCTTTGCACCTTTGAACGTAAGCAATGAGCAGTAATGCAGGCTGAGAAAGGATGGCCAAAGTTGAGAGGTTTTACTGTTGAAAATATTAGCATTACTGTAAGGCCTGAATAGCAAATAATAAAGCAGACTACAGAATAAAAAATTACAGGTAAAGCTTCTTCTCATGGAAAGTTAATTTAATATTGTTATGATCCAGGAATGGATAGATTTGGAGGTCCATCTGAAACAGTCAAAGGAGGTAAATAATCATGGAAGTTACTGCCAAATGCCAGCACTACAATGACGAAAGCCTAGGAAATACTACTCATAACAATAAGAACTCACGACAGGGTATTTACCTCACATCATTGCTATTTATTCACTTAACTTTTCATCTTACTACAGGATTTGTTCACTTTTGGTCTGTTATAAAATGTATTGGGGGGGAACTGTTTATTTTCCCTTTAACAAATACCTTTCTTGGTGAACTTGAATGGAAAGACTCTTTACAGTTGAAATTATGTCTGCCATTCATGACTTGAAATACTTGAAAATTCAGGCACTTGTTTTCTAGTAGATGTTTCCCAAGTGAGAAAATTCAGAATATTCTAAGTACAGAGCAGACCATGCATGAAATATAGTTCAGTGTCCATGTGGTTTTCTTCAAGTCATAATTCTTTATCAGACTAATCTAAACAGGACAACTTATTTCCTCATGTAAAGGTTATGGTACTGGCTTTTTTCGGATTGAAAAGCATTTTAGGAAGTGTTTATTGGCCTGATGTAGATTCATCCATGTTTAAGCACAAAACCCAAAACTCTAGGTGGCTTTATGCATTGTCTCAACAACTCTATGGAAACAATACGACTGAAGAAACCGAAAGAAAAGAAACCAAACTTAAAAGAGAGACTTTTCAACACTTTTTTGTTATGTATTAGGATTGCACTGGAGTTAATGCTTACTCATCATTATTACACACATTTACTCGGGTCTTCATATATTTTTTCATTTCTTTCCAGTCAGCACTAAAACTACTTCTGATAAAATAAATTCAAATGGAAGGGAACTGAAATCTAGGACAGGCTCCACCTTTGGATGCAAAACCTTTGCCATGCTTGTTTTTTCTGAGGAGCGGAAGGGAAAAGGGAAAAGGCTTTTTTGTGACTAGGAAAAGGTCACTGAAATGTTTACTAGAGAATGGCTTGATAAAGTTTATTTAACTATTCTTCCTTTCCCCTCATAGGAGTTGTCAGTGTCAGTTAAGGCCAATAAATCAGTTGAGTATTTCAACAGTTTTCGTCACCTGAATATTTGGCAGTACTTCAAAGGCAGGGAGCATTAAGCATGGAGAGGGTTCAGTTGTTGCTATCTGACAAGATCCTTTCCAAAGACATGGCCTCTAGCTAGATGGGTGTTATTTTCCAGAGGGGCAGGCAGCCATGCAGGAAAAGCAGTTTCTGGAGTGGATCTCCAGCGAGAGGGGGTTGGCCGTTAGGTGCCCATCGTTTATTCCCACCAGGCCTCACCCCAGTGCAGTTTCACCATGTTCCGTTTCCCCAACATCAGTTTTACGGCCAGGAGACCTCCACGTGGACAAAGAAAGGGACAGATCAGCCTGTAAGAGAATGGCCCAAAAAGAAGAAGCAACTAAAGGTTTGGTGTGACCACCTTTCCTGCCGTTTTGCCATCACAAGACCTGACACTGCAAGATTTTATAAGGAATTAATGACCAAAGCCATAAGGACTATTGATCTAGCATCTTCTTCTACTAATCCAGCTAGCATCTCCTTCCAAACACACACTGAGAGTAAGCTCCTGAACTTTGGGCAAAGAGGAACCGGCAAGAAGGGAGCAAACAGGAGCCAATATGGGAATCGGTGGGAAGGGAGGTCTGCCATGGCTGGTCTGCCATCTTCTCCCGCCTAGTGGCCAGCTGTAGAAAAAGCTTTAATTTTAAAACAGAGATGGCATCAGGGAATGAAAAAAAAAAAAAAAAAGCAATAGAATGAAAAGGCTGCTTCTGAAGGACAGTGGGAGGAGAAGCCATGTCAGATCTACTCGGGCCAGCCCTTTGTCCAGAAAAAGAAAGCAATAAAGCTGTGTTCTTTCGACCATGGGTCATGATCATGGCTCTGAAGCTTACAAAGGAAAATTATTCTCTTTCAGCGGTTTTTGTATAGCCAAATTCTAATAAGCATAGATGATAGACTCCTGCTTACTCAGGCAAATGAACTTTTTAAAGTTACAGAAATATTTGCATAAAGTAAGCAGGATTTAGTTGCCTGTAAAAAGTACATAAAAGAGAAACCAAATTAAAATAACGAAAGAAGAAAATGGACAGTTTACAGAACATACTGTATTTATTTGGCCCCCAAATTCCTAACATTGTAACAAACTCCCAGAGTTTCACTCCTTAAAGTGCTTCAAACTCCATTTATATTATTATTATAACTTTTAACACTAATGTACATTTCTGTATAAACATTTTGTTCATCAATCCAAAGAAATTTATATTTTTATAAAAATTCTTTATATTAGTGGATCAAATTTGCTCACAAGATGACCAGCATTAAGGCAAATTTCCAAAATTAAGACACGGGAGTGACTCAATACTGTGCTGTTATGGGTGAGAGCAAAATTTGGCCCAGTAGGTGTATATACAATCCTGTTTTATGCATCTGTTTTCAAAAGACACAATGGATTACCTTGGAAATCAATAACATTTAACAGGGAGTTTATCAAATCCAATCCTTTCAGTTTGCTCTGGCACAGTCCAGGTCCAGAGGATGCCTTTGCTCACCAGCCATTCTGCATAACCAGCCTGATGACAGTGACACAGTGATCAGGAAAAAGGGAACCCACATTACATGAATTCATAAAGTACTTCAGCAGATCCAATCTGATGAGTGTACAAGTAGTGTAACAGCAAAGTTACTTGGCAGGGCATCCATGCAAACTCACTGCACCATGAACCTCTGAAATTTTTTTGGTGGAGACAGGTTTGTCATTTATGCTAATATTCCGAAGACAGCCAAAAAATGGATCTTTAACTGGAAGCCATGGTGTGGCCAAATATGCTACATAAAACAAGGAAAAAATATCACATTAATAACGTAAGAATGATTTTAAATAACATTAATTCTTGCAAAGAATTTTAAAGAACATTACACTTGCAAGGTTTTGATAATGTACTCTTAGATCTTAGATCTTTTCTGTTAAATGTAGCAGGAAACAAACTTCCCAAGATACAGTGAACTATTCTCTACTGTAGATGAAACACTTGGAATATTTTTCAATGAATCTATTTTCCATGATTTGGCTCCAAATATGACAGGATTTGACCAGCATCTGATGTTCTTCATTCTTCTTTCAGTTTGAGGACCTTTTCCTCATGATCTGTCTTATGAGACCTCCCATGTAGTTGTATTCTCCCCTGCTTCCCATCTGAGTGAAAACTTTCTCAGTAGGAGCATCACCTTCCATTCTTTCTACCCAGACTTCATGGGGAATCTCAGCACAGAATAAAGACACCAAGCTCTAGCCCTTCTGAGGCAGTGATGCACCCAGAACATCCTGTTCTGATGAAGCTGAACTAACCGGAGGTTTGGGTGTTACAGCTTTGATTTGATCTTGGAACATTTGAACTAGATTCCTTTCCAGTGAAACTAAACCAGAAGATCCACTCCAGGAACATTCACCTAATGCACTAGGCAGTCACTACTAGGCAGTCAGTGTGTTTCACACTAGACCTAGTCGGATGTAAAGCTCCCAAAACATGCATAGCGTACATGCTGGGCCCTCAGTAGTTCAGATTAGTTTTCTCTACGGATCTGCTCCATTCCATGGCACTACTTGCTAGGTAGATTGAATCTTAGTCTCTATCAAAAAGAAGCTGTTCAAGAGAAGAGAGGGCATGATATAGGACTACATGCATGAGTGGGACCTTCGTACTGGAAAGGAATAAGAAGCGAGTACATAACTGAAAAAGGAAGCAGCAATAACATTACCTGGAATTCTGCCGAAGTAGAGTGGCTGACGCATGTGTCTAGGAATAAAGGGTGGAAGTCCAGTGGTATAGTTGCTCTGTGCGCCTACCTCTAGCTGCATGGTGTTCTCCTTCTGAGAGACTGTGAAGAAACAGGTAAATGAGTACTCTTTCTCAACCCTATTGAAGAACTGGACAGAGATATGACACTATTTTAAAAAGCATCTATCTTGTCAAAACGTAATTCATAGGAGAAATTCAAAGTCAGACTGACGCATCTAGATACTCTGGGGCAAAATAAACCTAATCTTCTCCCCTTCTCTTTTGTAATGCCTTGAATTAACATAAGACACTTATATTTTTCTAAAGAGCATTCTCAGAATAAACAGAAGTGAAATGATTAGTAAAAATCTGGGCATGCAAATCTCTGTGCCCATCCACCTTTCCAAGTTTCAGAAGAACTGGCATGATACAACATACCTGCAATTGTATGCCACTGGCCATTACACAAAGAATGCTTAGGTGTGACTGATGTCTGGAACTCTCCAGCCCCATTATTTCCAGCAGCAATGAGCTGTAAAACAGTTATCTCGTAAGGTACCATAGTAAAGAAAAGCAACAGAAAAATACAGGACTTGAAGTATTCATTTACTGAAGTTGTGAGGAGCTGGGTTTCATATAATTTTAAGAGTCACAGTCAGTGTATTCGTATCCCAGAAATGATCTTCTCCAAGATGAAACTAAATTTCCCTAGTAGAATCCTAGGAGAAGATATTTTATAAATTATACAAGCAAAAATGCATACCTTTGTCTCTCTTTCCCCCTCAGTCTTACAAAATAATATTAATTCTTTTGACATAAACTCTCTTAGACAAGGTCTTTCCTACCCATTTATTCAGCTGAAGCAGTCATCCACAAGCTTGGTATCTCCTGAGACAATCACTGCAACGTACTTCTCTGGCCTTTAACACAATTTCAGTCTATTCATAATTTACTCATAATGCTTGCAGCCTGACTATTTACTATTACATTTCAAACAAGCACTTTCCCTTCAAACTCTCTTTTGCTGTGATGCTTACAACAAGCTTGGTAATGGTCAGGTGACAGACATGCTGAATCCACTTCCTATCAGGCTGACTGATGGTGTCTCATTGACCTTTCATTCCATCCTGCTGCTTTCTGTCCACACACATACCCAGCATGAATCTAAGTTATTGCTGAAAAAAGTGGTCCTGCCCTTAGGAGTCCGCAGGTGCCGATGCGCCTGCCTCCATGTGCTCATTGTGCCTTGAACCAGATCAAGGTTCTGAGCGAAACTAACTAAAAACAAAAATAAATAAATAAATAAGGCAGCCATCTTAGTTCCCTAATCAGGGTTCACTGGTGCCTGCCCTAATGATGGCCAGGAATGGGCAGCTATGTCTGGGGAGAGAAGGGCAAAACTGACCCTTCCTGCAGTAAGGTGGACTCATGCTGGTTTAAACCATGTCTTGAGACAACAAACTCTGTGGAGCAGAGACTAGCTTTGTATTTGATGTCTCTCCAGCAAAAAGCACAATGGTTTTGTGGTCCAAGACTCACATTCTGAAGCTATTATATTATGAAAAATCAGCAGCAATCACAACCACTACCATTACCTGTCAGCTAGAGGCAAAGATGCTAACATGAAGCGAGACTGCTCAAATTCTGCAGTGGAGGTAGTTATGGAGCTGCATCAGTACCTTAGCCAAATGATGACTAAAATAGGAGCAGGAATAAGCCATGGAGTTCTGTGGCCTCTGGCCAAAAGCCCAGTGGGCTTTTGTAAAGGCCAAGACATCCAAGAAGATGAAGACTGTGGCCTACTGCTGACTGTTGTGAGGACAACATGTGCAAGCCAGCGTGCACACAGTGGAAGCTCCTTATGTAGGCACAGAGACAGGTTTCATGCTCAGTTTTCCATAGGACAGTTTTAAACCTTTGGAGGAAACACATGGGGAAGTTGTTTAACGTTAAATCTACAGACAGATGTTGTAATAAATAAGTCCAGTGTTCAAGGTCTGAATTCCCTCTGCTGAATGATGGCAATAAAGCTGAAATGGAGACAGAGCCTGTAAAACTTACCTTTCCTCCTTCTAGGTAAACAGTCAAGTAGTTGTCTCGCTTGCTTCCAGAATGGAGCAGTACACTTGTTGCGCTCCTTGGTCGAACAGTAAATACAATCCTAATATCCAAGCCCATCACCAAATTATCTGTAGAGAATTAAACAGTGGGCAAAGGAATGACCACAGAAGAAGATAACTGGGAGAACATGCAAAAAATGTAAAAAAAAAAAAATCCTTCCATATACACATTTAACACATAATTCCATATAACATAATCTCTACACAGCTTACCAATGGTGATATATCCTCCTTCCTTAAAGAAATAAATCCCAGTCTCCATGGGAACATCCAGACATGGAAGCACACCATTTTTTTGCTGAGGCGTATTCATGACTTTTCCGTTCATCTTGAAATTCCTAAGGCAACCTTTGAAACTGTTCACTGGCATAATCTGAAAGCATATTTCAAAACATGAATGACTTTTTAGTAAGAACATCTAGTAGTTCTTTTGTATTGTTGGACTGTAGAAAGCCAGCTGTCTTTAAGGGCATCTAAAACCTGTCTCTTATGAATTGAAAATGTATCCTGAAATTAAACATCTTAAAACATGAAAGCAACAGCTGATTTTGAGTTAACACAACTCCTTGTGTTGCTTCTCAGTGATGTGTCAAAAAGACAACACAACAGGAGTTGTAAGATCTCAAATATACCCTTTCCTTTCCTAAGAGGCTGCATATTCAAATCTGATTCTATAAAATGCCTTGCATCATCAACTGTTCATTTTTAAAGTAATAGGGACAATACGTATTTCAGATTAAAATCAGATTTTACGTTCATAAGTCCTTAATGAGAAGGATTCCCTGGCTCTCTACTGAATATCACTAAGCCCATTAAAATAAATATTCTGTAGGAAGACTGTATCCCTGGAATTACAAATGTGACTGGCTTTTTGTATTTCCTAAAGTACAGAAATGCAAACAGCACATAGTTATCATCAGTATCTCAACAACACGTGTTGAAAACAAGGGTCCAGCTGATACCTGTGCGCACAACTGAGGAAGATCTATAATGAACAACTGCAAACACCAAGCACAAATGGTGCTCATGCAGTGCTTGGAAATATCTCCCAAACCTTTTCACCATGGAAATCCAGCATATTAATACTTTGACATGTATGTAGCGCGGGCAGTGTGTGTGAGTGGATGCATCAGTTATTTACCTGTCGTTTCAGTGCTGGCAGCCCTCCCAAGTAGATCGGAGGCTCAATGCTGATGGCAGAATTTGTTGCTAATCTTCCATGCTGGGCCCTTAGACCATCAACAAGAAGACGGATATTTTTCCCATCTCTACTGAATACCACCTTTGCAGGGTGCAGACATAACAGAATGAGAAATCTCAAGCCGAGTAAAAGTCACTGGAGCTAGTGCTCCAAACAGCAAAAAGGGGTTTTTCGAAAAATTAATCATACACAGTACAGCTTTAAAGCAAGAATATACAATTCTGTCTCATCTGAAACTAGCAAAGAACAGAAATGGAAGTAGATCAATAAAATGCTTCTGTCAAATATCAAGATAGTTTGAAAACCAGGAGCACCTTGCACCTCGATCATTCAGACTTTCAGGAATCCATTCTTAGGTCACCCTTGCTGCAGTCTATGAATGGAATAATTGCATTAGCTCTCTGGGTGTGACAAAAATCAGAACACTGCCTGCTACACCTGCACCTCACCATCTTCGGTATCGCAATGATACCGAATTGCAGAATTCTTCTTTAACTTTAACACAGTACTCTTGAAATATTTAAACTGAAAATAACATCTTAGGACCCTAAGTCTCTATAAGCTCTCTCACAACAGATACCTGTCAACCACAGGAACTTTCAGCCATATGAATTCATTTCAGATGCCCAAAAGGAACAATTTCGCACTTTCCTTCCCTGTCTCTGCCCAGTAACTTAGAAATTGAATAGGCTGTGCCTGCTGAAGGCTAGTTGTGGTCTCACCATGGTCCCTGTGCCACGCTACTTACAGTGTGCCACTGCCCATCATTGTATTTAGTATTGGTTTTGATTTTGATTCGTTTTTCTCCAGAACCAAGTGAAAAGACAAAACGTCCTTTTGAAAGGTGGAGAGCCATGTAATAGTTCTCAAATCTTTCCTCCACGAAAAATATTAATCCTCTTGATGACTGAGTCCGTACGTCTACAGAAAAATGTACCCTGCAGTGGAAAGAAAGCATGTGCAAATGTAGGTCTGTTTTGTTAGTCGTTGTACCCTTTTTGTTCTCCAGAAAAATGCCAGTGAAACTCCATTGGGGAAGTGCAGAACAGCTTTTGGGTAGAATCACAGTGTTCTACATTCTTTCCATTTCTGAATGTGGATGAAAGTTGACATATTCAGATTTAGGACTTGGCATCAATATGCAGTATGGTTGTCAACCCCATCCAAGTCAATCATATAGCTTTGTCTGGTGAAATGTTAACTGAGAAAAAATTCCCAGAACCTTTAGAACCATTCTTCTGTTGTGCCCAAAGATATCAGCAAGAAGAAAGACCTAGCTCTTAGCACCCAAAGATTCAAGCAGCTTTGAAGATTAAAGTGAGGTGACTAGAGAACATTTTGTATTACCTGTCTGTAGGGGATAGTGGGGAAAATGTGTATGACATAAAACTGTTGGGATTGTTTCCAAACAGGTATGCTCCACTGCTGACATTTAACTGAGCTGGTAAAGCACGGTTTTGCTGGTCCTGCTGCACTTCGGCATCTATTAGATAGTCAACGTATTTTTCATTCTGTAACTGTAAGACAGAATTGAAAGTTTCACAGTCCAACCATGGTTTCACAAACCATGGTTGTGCAGACAAAGCCTCAGTATCGATATGGAGTGGAGATGACAGTAAAAATAAGCATACCTTGAGCATCTTAGACCTGAGGGGATTTTTGAATTCTTTCAGCAGCATTGGTTCAGGGTTTGTGTATTGGCGGCAAGCTCCAAGAGACACACCAGTCTTCCTAGTGTAGTTAACTAGATTTTGAACCTCAGGGAGCTGACCTGCCCTAGAATAATAAAAGCAGCAAGCGCTATAACACAACATTCCTTTTCTTCAACAGAATCAGCAACATACTGTAAAACTGCGCAATGTACAAAACAGATTGCTCAGTGACCCAGTGTTAAAGTACCGGTTTTCACCTCTCCTCCAATTAGAGCTGATTTCACTTTTTCTTCCAAATATTTTTTCGTGAAAAATTTAGGTTTGTTTGGGTGTTCACATTTGTCCTGGTTCTGCCCTTTTCTTTTTAGCTTGGGAAAAAAGCCTGATGTTTTGTTCTCAGCTCTTCCAGACAAATTATTTTGTTTTAAAAGCGATCTATTTTAAAAAAAACAAATATTGCCATTGAGAAAAGGAGACAACATGACAGCAGCCTTGGTTGAATAAGATTCTGGATCAGACTACAAAACTTTGCTGGTTAATATATGAATAGCCAGTGGCAGATCAAGAAAAAACGGAAACATGAAATCCTGCTAACTCAACCACTCCCTCCTTCAGAGATGAAGAGATGTTCTAAGGAGTTTTGTCAGGAGGTAAGGTCCATCACAACTTAATATGCAGCTCTGAAAATTATAGCAAAATTATCAGAAAGACTGTCAAAATCAATTTCCTGTGTGTAAAAAGAATATTATTAATACTATCATTTTGTAGGTCTTACACAGCATCTTTAATCAGTAAGGTACAAAACACTTTACAACAGAGAAAGATCAATGAAGCTCCTTGCCCATTGATTTCTATATGAAGATTTGGGAGCAGAACCTAGACTTCTTGAAATCCAATCCAGTTCTTCATTCACTTGATCACACTAGCTATGATATTAATTGTCCAGCTAAAGGTTTTCATTTTTGTATTGAAAGCAACTCTCCAAATTTGGCTTTTGATGGGGAGGTTAATATAAATGTTACTTCATTGTCTTGCAGAGTCTTGATTGTTGAGATTTAAAGAAGATTTAACCAAATCAAAATATGTTACTTTTTGTAAAAACCACACATGTATAAACATTCATCAAAACTCTGCTGAAACAAAGCCCTACTGGGACAGCATTTGTGATGGAAGGAATGCTTTTATTTAAACAACATGTTTATGCCAAATTTCTCTCCTAAATTTCAACTATAAGGTATCTCTAATAACCAGATAAACACATGTGAAAAAGAGATAACATAAATCAGACATGTGCTCTCATTTGTTTGTGTAACTGTTCTGGACTTGTTGGGAAGCTTTGCTCATTCATTACGTGGCTCCCTGCATAGCTATAATGATATAATCTAGGAGATCTGTTTGGATGCCTTGTTGGGACACTGTCAATTCACTATATTGAGTTATTCTTTGATTAAAAGACTAGTAAACACGTATAATTCAGCCGAAAATTCCATTACATCTGAATGACAGATTTCATCATAACTTGATAGCATGTGTAATCTGTCTGAATAAAAGGATGTTTTGGGCAGCAAAGTTATTTATTCATGAAGGTTTCATGTATGTGGAAGAAAAGCAATTTAGCAAAAAGTAATTTTAATATGATCAAAAAGGAAAGCAGATCAAAATGCTTGAAACTGAAAATCTTTCTAGGCCAAATACCTTTCTATAAAGATGTTTGAGATGCAACCTTCAAAATCATCTCCACCAAATCTTATAGGCTGGATTAATGTCTGTGGTCCTGGAGAGTCAACTGTCATTGACACAGGCTCATCATCAACCATCAGTCTGAGTCTGAAACAACGTGAATACAAATAAGCATGAAATCTAAAGAAATAGTTATGCATCTAAATGAAAGAATGAGAAAAAGAAGAAATATTTGAGAAAGGTTTTTCCCTGTTTTATTGTAATGATGCTAGAGCTCCATTACCTTATTTCTGGGATTTTTACATCAGTATGTGCTCCCTGACTTCCGTGGAATCACCCTGCTTTCCAGCGGTACATATTTAGCAAGAGTTGAAGCTAGCCCTTCAGTGCTAGGGTGAAATCCTGATCTCACTGAAAATCACGAAAAAACTCCCATTGACAGCTACAGGATAGATTTCATTGTCTGTATGAAAACGGTGCACTTGACACTGTTAGCAACAGCTAGTACAAAAAATATTAAAAGTTGTAATTAGCCTAAGTTAGAGACAATCATTGAAAACTTTCTTCTTTAGATGGAATTTTTTTTTTTTTATGTGATCCTCAAAAATCAATATGATTTAGAAGCTTTTCATGAAATGTTATTTAACTCCTGAGAAAACAGACACAATTCTTAGCTTCTTCCCTGGGCCTTTAACCACTTATGGATAGATTTATAACTCACGATGACACATGTAAAGGCTATGGGAAGGAGAAGAGCTCCAAAGTTCAGGCTTGCCAAGCAGACAAAAATCACATAGTGTATACAAAACAACGTCCATACTGATGTACAGCTGAAACTTCGTAGGTACTGACATGCAAATTCACACGCCAATTATCTTCTTTTGCTTCATTATTTCCTTTTCCTTTCCTAGCACGGGTCATTTTTAGCTGTGTACCCAAAGAACAAGTCACACAAAATCTTAATGTTTCTCCAACATTAAAGAATCAGATAAAGAACTGAACTCACATGTCATCATTTTTTATGACTGTCACATAATGCATTGACCCGTCTTCATATTTCTTGTTCAGTTTGTTTTCCATCTCTCCCATCCTTACAACTACAGAGCCAGGTCTCAGGAAGATAAGAAGAATATTAGGCTAAAAAAAAAGAATTCCACAAAATGGTCAATAAATGCAAATTCCTTCAGTTCTCCCTGACAATGCCATTTGATATAGCGCTCAGTGGTAAGAAGGGGTGGTAATATGCCTTGCTCCTGGATTGTCTGTATCTTACATTACCTTGTAGGAGAGAAATCATCTTACCCCAAAACTGCATTTCTCAGGTAATGTATTACCGGACTTTGTAAAGAACTCCCAGTTCTTTACAAATCACGTGCTTCCTTTTTCAGAATACCTCTGCACCTTGAATACCAGATAATTATTTACACTTCTTGTTTAAATAATTTTTACAAAGAGTAAGCAGAAGATTCAGTTCTCCACTTCTCAAATGCCTGATGTTCACTGTCTTCTTTACATTAGCTCCTCAAGCCAGCAAGAATGGGACTATGATTGATCCTCCCTGCTTCCTGAGGAAATATAGCCAAATAAACCCCTTTCCACAGAATATTCTGACACATAGGCCAAACACAGAGTTTCTTTGGCCTATGACATGCAAGATGACATACTCAAGAGACTTATCTGTGATGCCAAAGCTGACATGGTCACAAACGCACATGACTGATCCAGAAGCACACACAAAAAAATCACATGTTCTAAGATGAACAGGCATGAATTCATACTCTTACATTGTAACTTAAGAGTGTTCCAGTTGATGCCATGGTGCGAAAACCAAAGCTCACTTGGAAGTCCTTGGGAAATGGGAAACCTGCCGGACTCAGGCTCAGTGTTCCCTCCCTGGAGAAAGCTGCAGATCTGACAATCTGAAAAAGAGATAATGCTTTCAGCAATTTTCCTTTCAGTCTGAAGAAATGACAACATAGGACAATAACTGCCCTGCTCAATTTAACATAATTGTAATTGACTCCAGTCAAAACCAAACAGAAGGCAAAAGTTCAGTATTTCAGTACAGAACAGATCTAAGGACTGAATTGATTTCATTGGAATTAACTATGATCTGAGAAACTCTAAAGGCAGGTGAGGCCTGCTGAGTATAATGCATTGTTTGTCTCTACTGTTTGCATTCACAGGACAGTTTATAAGGTTTTACACTCAGAAACACAGAAGTGAGCAGCTGGAGGAATACTTTGTAGGAACAGAACTGTGAAGATGAGCATACATATTTGAAGCTGTGTGAGTCGTGGGACAGAATATACCTGGGCCCTTTTGAACAAAATGCTTTTTAATACATGACAAATTATACAGATACGGACAGAGAATGAACACCAGATCTTCTGCATAGGGAAAGAGCCAGCAAAGAAATTGCTCTGTGAAAGGTTTAGAGGTCACAGAAGGAAAGAAAATGAACACAAACTTTCGGTGCAATACTATAGTAGGAAGGGCAAATGCAATTGTGCACCACGTAAACAGCAGCAAGTAGAAGCAGAGTGGTAATTTTCATCTCTTCACACAGCATTGGTTAAGCCAACAATGAAACATCCCATTGTCCCATTTTAAAAAGAATGTGGCAAAACTCATGGGTGCACAGAAAATAGCTACAAACTGATCTGGTGAGTGGAGAAGTTGCCTTATAATGAGAGACTTCAGTGGAAGTAGTATCTGCTTAGCTCTTTCAAGACAAAAAAAATCAAGAGGTGATTTGTTTACAGAGCATAAGCACTTCAGCAAGAAGAAAGATTCTGAGTAGTATTCAGTGCGTAAATCTTCTGGAGAAGGGCTAGCCAATAACTGAAAGCCAAAACAAATTTACATGCTAAATATGCGTTCCTAACTGTATAGAGTTCTAAGATAGCAGACTACGCACTGGAGCAAAGTACCAAAGTAGGAGTGGATTCTCTTTTCTTTCTTATCTTCATACCAAGTAGCATCTCTTTGTTATCATCACATATTAACCAAATGTAATTTTTGACTTCAGGTAAGTAAGCAAAATATAATGGTCCTGGTTTTATAGATTAATCAGACTCTACAATCTGGTGATCCCTTTTGGTCTTGAATTTCATGCTTAGCAAAAATTTTAAAGTAATTTTGTTAGTTACCCTCCAGTGGTCTGAACATTTCTTGCTGACACCAACAGTCTCATCAAAAATAACAGATGCCGTTTTAGGGTTTTTCAGATTCATCATGCAGCCCCGGAATGGAGGTGTGGATATATTAAAGCTGGTTTTAGGGAATGGAAGGGAGAAAAAGAATTCAGTAGCCTGTTATTTCAAAGCATTCACCAATATAATAGCCTATAACTGCTGACAATAAAATAAGAAATAGAAGAATAAAACAAAAGCCATCTTTATTGCACACACATACTTAATGCTGATCAAAACCTTTCGTCAGGGCACGCTTTAACAAAGGACCCTCCATTAGCCACAAATCATAGATTATGATCATGTATTATCACAGAATCACAGAATGTTTGAGGTTGGAAGGGACCCCTGGAGATCATCTAGTCCAAGCAGGGTCACCTAGACCATACTACCCAGGATTGTTTCCAGGCGGCTTTTGAGTATCTCCAGCGAAGGAGACTCCACAGCCTCTCTGGGCAACCTGTGCCAGTGCTCACTCACCCTCACAGGAAAGAAGTTTTTCCTCAGGTTCAGGCAGAACTTCCTGTGGTTCAGTTTATGCTTGTTGCCTCTCATCCTATCGCTGGGCACCACGGAGAAGAGTCTGGGCCCATCTTCTTGATACCCTCCCTTCAGACACTTATACACATTGATCAGATTCCCCCCTCAGTCTTCTCTTCTCCGGGCTCAACAGACCCAGCTCCCTCAGCCTTTCTTCAGAGGAGAGATGCTCCAGTCCCCTCATCATCTTTGTAGCCCTCCGCTGGACTTGTTCCACTAGCTCCATCTCTCTCTCGTACTGGGGAGCCCAGAATTGGACACAGGACTCCAGGGGAGGCCTCCCCAGGGCTGAGCAGAGGAGGAGAATCACCTCCCTCCACCTGCTGGCAACACTCTGCCTAATGCACCCCAGGATCCCATTGGTCTTCTTGGCCACAGGGGCACGTTGCTGGCTCATGCTTAACTTGGTGTCCACCAGCACTCCCAGGTCCTTCTCTGCTGAGCTGCTTTCCAGCAGGTCAACCCCCAGCCTGTACTGGTGCATGGGGTTATCCTTCCCTAGGTGCAGGACCCTGCGCTTGCCTTTCTTGAACTTCATGAGGTTCCTCTCTGCCCAACTCTCCAGCCTGTCCAGGTCCCTCTGAATGGCAGCACAGCCTTCTGGTGTGTCAGCCCTTCCCCTCAGTTTAGTATCATCAGTATCAGTTGCTGAGAGTGCACTCTGTCCCTTCCTCCAGGTCATCGAGGAATACATTGAACAAGACTGGACCCAGTCCTGACCCCTGGTGGACACTGCTGGCTACAGGCCTCCAACTAGACTGTGCCACTGACCACAACCCTCTGAATTCTGCCATCCAGCCAGTTCTCAATCCACCTCACTGTCCACTCACCCAACCCACACTTCCTGAGTTTACCTGTGAGGATGTGATGGGAGACAGTGTCAAAAGCCTTGCTGAAGTCCAGGTAGACAACATTATAAACTGTTTATTTTCAAATCACATTTCAAATCACTGTACACAATGTACTGTTTGAAAAAAAAATTATCTAAGGAAGGAGTTTAGATGAATGCCCCATAAAAAGGCTGTATATTATGATCTTTTTATAGTAAACTCACTGTTCCCGTAGAGAAGATGGAATTCCACCCAGGTAGTACTTAGTGAAATTGAAGATATTTATGGTGGCATTAATACCAACACTGACATAAACAATATTCTTCTGTCTGGCAAGCAACAAAGCAATCTGAAAGAGGTGAATAATGAGAATTACTTCACTTAACAGCCTTAAATCCTGATTAGCTGTAGTAGTTCAAAGGTACTTTGCAAAATTTTGGCATTTTAGCCAGAGCAAATGCCTGAGGAAAATGCTCTACTATCCAAATAAAGGGCGGGTTTTTTATTTTTCTCAAGAGGATTGCCCTAAAAATACACCTCACCTAACATTCATTGCCTTCTATTTGCAGTTGAAGATTCAGCAGCTGCTGCCTGATACAAAGACGAGATCAGTCAACTGACTGAAGGTAACGTGACCCAGCATAAAGACTCAAGTTGAAGATGCAGGAAGGGGAAAAGGGAGAATGAATACGAATAGCCATCAAATGTTTTAACTATGTCCTTAAGATTTCACTTTTCTACCACAACAAAACAGCTGAACTAAAGCTAAGCAGACAAGCAACAAGAAAAAGATTACAAAAAAGTAATCTCTATAAAGATCAAACTGGCTTGAAGAAATAAACCTTTAGCTGGTGAAAACTTATCTGCATATTAAAATGATGTTGGTATTTACAATGAACATAGCTCTTTCTTAATAAAGCAATGCTCTCACAAACATTTGTTTTGTCTTGTGGTTATTCTGTAAAAACTGAACTTGGTCACAGGAATGCATGACAGTAGACAGTGTAAAGATTCGTTTTCATATGTTCATACTAATCCTATCCAGCTTAATCCTCTCAACACAAAAGCAAGACTTCGCAGCTAAACCTTACTATAGGATGTTTTGTTTCAGCTAATGTATATTTCCACAATTAATGAGCTCTTGGTTGTTTAAAAGGACATACTTGTTTTTGTTCTCCATCATTTACAGTTTTACTGTTTTCTATTTCCTTTGGAGGTTCAGAGTCAATTTTGTATCTAAAAACTGGATGACCGTTTTTAATGAGTACACTGATGAACTGATCCTGCAGTAAGAACAAAAATTGTTAAAAAAAAATTAAACTGTGCAACATTTCATGCATATTTCACTGTCGTGTAAATTAATGAAGCTGTCTAGTTATTTCAATAAAGCTTTTGGGGAAAAAGCACAAAACAGCATAAAATTTATAATAGTAACTATAATTACTTTAAACTCTCACAAACAGATCTAGTATCAGCTCTCCAAATCTCTAGAGGACTTTTTCTCCTTTCAAGATGTCTACCGGTTTTTAACAGCATTAAGAAATTATTAGTACATGTTGCAGTGATTGTAAACATTCCTATAATATCATTAGATAAGTGGTAACACTGCAGTATTTTGGCCAGCTTTTACAAGTATAATTCACCACCTTCTAAATTCTTCCTTATGGTGTTACCAACCATGTTTAGATTTGGGGAGGAGCAGGCAATTCCATTTTTGGAGGATTTCAATATTTCAAAATTGGTTTAATTCAAATTAAAAAATGAAATCCCTCAAATTCTGAATTCTCCACACAGCCTAATGGAGAAGTTACCTGGAATGATTTTCTCTCAACTATGACAAAATGAGTATTCAAGCAGCCATAAAACATACAGCAGAATATACTAATCTGTTACACAGACAAACATAACAGTTTTAAGAAACTTTATCACAGTTATTAGTAAATCTAGCATGTTCTCAATTAAGTGAAGTTTTTAAAAAGTTGTATTTTTGATCTCTTGTACCACAGAACACCGCAGACAGAAGCATTCCCTGAATTACCTCATTTGCTGCAAAAAACACTAGGCCTTCATCTGCAGTAGTCAGAATTGTCTGTTCATAGCGTGCTGTTATGTATGTTTCTTTAGATGTGACACTGGCATAACCAGTGCCTTCAAAATAGGTTTGGTCAGACTCTTCTTTATACCTGTAACAATGTCACAGATGAGAATGTATGAGAGCAAAAACTCCCACTACATGGACTTACTGTCATTATCATTTAAAAAATGCTTAAGCTAAAGTATTTGGTAGGGCCACTAATAGGACCAAATTCTGATCACACCCAAATAAAAAGAAAACCTGCCACTGGCTTCTGTGGGATTTGCATATCCCATCTTTACAGATGAAATGTCTGATTTTAAATATTTAGTGACTGAATTTTTCCACTTAGTATAATATTTATCCTATAAAGAAGCTGGATACATTAGTCCATGGATTTGGAACTTAAATTCTTTGTCTGGGTATTGCAACATTTAAATTCTTGGCCAGGGGATTGAGATTGCCATAGATGTGAATGTTGCCAACACTGAAGATTTTCTCTAGGAAATATAGGTAATGATCAAGACTTAGAGAAAAATCACCAGTTTAGCTACAGTGCTTATTCTCCTGGATGTGAAGAGACAGGAATTCCTGATGATAAAATAAGAGAAATGTGAATTTCTTACTGTAAAACACTTTGATTCATACCTTCTGCATGGCTGCACTTCAGTGGTATTAAGATTAAATGTCCTCTTGAAGTTGTACAGGCTGATAATATTCTCATTTATATTGTCTAATTCAATGCAGCCTTCATAATGAGGATAGTCTAGCTTATGTGGAGGCTGCAAAAATAGTGTCATCAAAAACATACTGTCAGTATCAGCTGAAAAAATCTTACATTGACATGTAATTGCTAGTACTCATTGCAAATTTTCATAAGACACAGAAAATGATATTCTAAAATATCATGAAGTTATTATGTATTTGGATATATCCAAATCGTTCAACACCATCCCAGGGGTACTACACCATAGTTTAAATCAGGGTCACGTGGGTAGACTGGAAAAAATAACTTAGCAGGGCCAGACAGCTTTCATGCCGTCCTTGGCAGATAAAGAAAACATTATGCTCCCTTCTTTGAGTTCTAGCATGCTACAAGCCAGGCAGCTTCCGTAGGACAAAGCATCTCCTTCCTCCTGCTTTATTCCTGCTTGCATGGATAAACTTTTATGTAAGCAAGAATACAGTCTGGCACCCCACCTTTGAAAGACTGCTAACTCCAATCTTAACTGTAAGAACAACAGATTAATTAATATTGAAATCTCTTTAAACCTAAGCAATCCTTTTTACCCTAAAATCTGGTGGATATCCTCCAACATAAAAGACAGCATTGCTGGGATCAAGATTCAGGAGAGTGTGACCATTTCCTCTGCCATCATTTGAAAGATTTGTATACGCTGGAGAAGTTGATGTAGCTGCTGTGATGTAAGTCAGCTTCACATACTGGTAAATCCTAAAACGAAAACAGAAAGGCAAAATAACACATTTCATTAAAAAAATGTTCTTAACAGGTTCTGGAAAAGGGTATCTGTTGTGTACCGTGGCTCTTTTACCTTTCAAACTTAACTTGGTCCAAAACGGCTTCCTCAGTGTTGCTCTCAGTCACCAATTGTTCCACGTTTATTTCTGTTTCGGTGCCTCCCAGGTTAGAGATGCAAGTGAGGCGACCACGTTTCAGGGCCATACCGATGTAGTCCTGGGAAGCCTGAGAATAGCCAAGCAAATAATAATTAATAAATGATTAACGTTAATGATGGTAAGATAGAGTAATACTTTCTCAGACACAATATCATACTGTGAATGAGTCCGAAGTCCATTCCCTTAACATATGAAGCATTATGATCAGAATTTTTATTAAGGTTATCGGTTCTATTTCTGGGAAGAATAAACGGTAGTCCTATGTGTTGCACTGATTCAGTGAATGTATTTATAATTTAACTGAGGAGTCATGAGTAGCTTTTTATTTTTATAACAGTAACAATTAAAATAATTTCCACTTTTGTAACATCTTCTAGCTGAAGTCATGAAAACATGACACATTTAGTAAAAACGTAGACTCAGCACTTGTGAAATGAAAAGAACTTTAGGAACAACACTCAGTCAAGGGCAATGGCTCCTATTGAGATGACTAGAAGCAGCAATTTCCCCCCAAAATTTGCATTTTATTTCTTCAACATACCATATTTCACAAGGAAAAATTAAATCTCTGTCAACAAGTATCCTGGCCAGATATTCAGGGAAGAAAAAGAGTGAAATTCAGTGTAGAATAACTACCTTTAAACAGCTGTCAATCTATGCATAAGACACACTACAGGTACAGCTGCTGTCAGATAACAAGACATAAAAATACATACTTAGGCATCTCCTATGCAGGAACAGTTTAAAATGTTTGTTGGTGCTTGTGCAAGCAGGAATGCACAAACAAGTCTGTATTATTCTGCATATTCAGGAGAGGCAGAAATTAAGAGGTGAGTCTAAAAATGATCACTTTTTTTCTTTCTACCTAGTACAGAAACACACAGTTACTTATATTATGATAACAGTCAAAGATCTGAAACAAGAGTAGAACTGAGTTCGTGCTGAGTGTTGCAGAAACACAGCCAGTTCTGACAAGATTATATGATGATATCCATGACTGAGAAGTAACTTGTGAAGCAGCAAAACAACAAGGTATCAAAGAGGAAAATAGTTATTCACAAGTTACTTTGCCAGTGGAGGTATGAACCACTCTTAACAGAACACTTCTTCTACCACATAATGGCAATTATACAAAATTAGGCTAACAGTAGCTACAAAAAACTTCAGTCAAAATAAATTGTCTGTCATTCATTTCTCGAAGCTCGTGGCCTGTTTTAAAAGTTGTATTAAATTGCAAAATATACCTACATCTTTATTACCCAGGTACAGGACAAACATATTTGGTGCCCTCTGGAGGATATCTGATCTTTTATGAGGTCTTTGGAGAAAGAAAGAAAGTGAAGTATAGCCTTTCAAATCCTCAAGGTTCCTTGGAGGTCGAACTTCTACTCCAGAGCTGCCATTGAACCGCATAGGAATAGCAACCTATTAAGAAAACAAATTCAGTTAGTTAAAAGTAGCTGCTGCAGGTATTTCTACTTATCTCACTGTTGTGTGAATTAATGGTTCTTATCCTAACAAACAACATAACTAGGAATCAGGGTGGAAAAGACTGTATTATCAATACTTATCACTTACCCAGCACTTTTTTTTCTTCAGTACTTAGTAATCAACCCTTACCACACCTTTGTCAAGTAATTGTTATCTCCACTGTACGCACAGGAAAGGACGTGCCCTGCAGCTCTAAAGAGCAGACCTACAAATTACTTAGGTGTCTATTTACGTATCTTCATACTTCACTTAGCTGGACTTGACTGCTGGAAATTAAAATGCACCACTATCAATAGAGACATCTTCTATTACAGCTGTTTACACCAGGGTCACAGATTCATATTATTCATTAATAGGACACTATGTTACTTGGGATTACCTCAGGGACACTTCTGCTGCTATCCAAGACCATGCTATCCCTCGAGCAACTACAGCAGTTGCTCAAATGGAAAAAGGGCATTCTAACAAGAATATATCAGTAGCTGACTTCTAACGTGGTGAGGCAGCTAGAGATATGAAAGCCAGCAGCACATGCTTACACAGCTTTTTAGGACGTGTCAAGTGCTCCACAAGCCACGCTTTGGTGGAGAACCTTGCCTCTGAGCTACAGAGCTGACTCTACCCCTGCTGTCAAAGAAAAGTCCTTACAACATATCTTGGAAGGGAAGTGGCTATTGTACAAATGGGTATTGTAGAGATGATCTGGAAAAAAAAAAAAAACTTACAGAAAGAAGGAATGAGCAGGAAGGAAGCTATACGATGGTACTGTATCCACCACTCTATTATGTATGGATTACTCTACTTCCCTCCCATCCTCAGAGTTGCTAAAAGTGCTGGGTGGTGCTATTGGGTTGAATTTATGTCCTGTCTTTCATGCACATTTTAACAAAATGATTTAGAAAGAGGAACAAAAACACTGCTGTATGCCCACACCACCGAGGTTAGGCATGACCTCAGGACAGGTTCAGGACAGTGTTCAGGACAGTGTTCAGGACCGACCTTGTTTGCAGCATCTCTTGCTTGCTGAATAAGCTCTCTTATGCGATTCACATTCTCAGAGATGTTACTTATTGGCATCAGCTGTTGGTTAATACTCGCAATCTTGCTGAACAGATCCGGAAGTGTGTTTGTCAATATTGTTACTTTGATGAAAGAAAAAACACATCATTGAGGGTAGAAAGGAGGAGGAAAATGGATGCCAAATATGAGATAGGATTACACGGTTATCATAAAAGCAGTGAAGAGGGTGACTGCAGAACTGTTTTCATTAGTTCCACAATACTATGGTGTCCTCATTGAAACCAGCAGTTTACACAGTATATATTGTACTCCTGGAATCTGTGACCAAAGGGATTTGTGGAAGCAGACAGAACTAGCAGTTCCAAAACGGTGTTAGATAATTTCGGATCCACAAACAGCTACTGAACAGAAGAGGAAGGGATGTGCCCTTTAACATTATTATACCCTGACTATGGATACTAGGGGAGTAACAGGCAACACGGGGGTTCAGGCTTATGTGCATTCCCTGAATAGCATCTCCTGTTGCCACTGTTGAAGAGTGAATACTGGAGTAGGAAGAGCATTGGTCTGTCCTAATAGGGTATTTCTTATGCTCTTGTGTCAGAGTTGCCAGTCATCACAATTCAATAGTGAGTCTCACAGTATTTGGGAAGGTTCAATTTCAAGAGAAAAAGAGATATTATGAAAATCTCAACTTTCATTAAACAGGAAATAATTTTTCAGCTCTTGTGATTGCAAAGAAAAGATGGAAGCATTAGAAGAGCGCAACCTAAAGACGCAGAAGCCAAATAAAAATAAATCCAGACCTAATATTTTTCTAAATATGACTTCTAAACTGATCTCTTAACTGCAGGGATGACTCATGACTCAGCAATAACATGCAGTGCTAACTGTTACAATTATCTTGTTTATTCAAAATGTTTTATCTCACTTCAATTTATCAGATAAAAGTTGCTGAAAAGATGGAAAAAGATCCCTGTAAGTGGTTTGGCATTGTGATTGCCCCTTATTTTGTATTCTACATGGTCTTTATATTTAATGGATGCTAAGGGTGGAATCCACTTCACTTAATTTCAGCTGACAGTCTAATCGTCTAAGTCTTTTCTGTAGTCACTAGAAAATATGTCTTCAGAGGCTAATCACGGTATCAGTTTTAAACTCATATCTCAGGATGACCTGAATTACCTTCTGTGCCTGTCCCTTTCCATTTGCCACAAAGGAAGCTCAGAAAACTAGCATAGGTTAGATGCCTAACTTTTAGATGACTAAAATTAGAGAAAGCTACTCTTGCTGCAGAACTGAGTTCACCTAACAGTGAGTTGACAAGTGTCAGACAGTGAGCACTTGCAATAGTGCACAGAACACTCACCTGAATTGTTTGCCTCTGTCAACACTTTCCTGAAGTCAGCACTCTGTGTGCTTCCATAGGTACTCTTAATTTTTTCCACATCTGCTTGAATTGGGAGCAGTTCACCCAACACATTAGTTGTGACATCCTCGGCACTTTTTACCATGCTCTTTGCATTGGTGATTTTGCTGTCAATATCATCTGAAACACACACAAACGCATGTGCAGATTCTTATAGTAATAGGTGAATAAGGCAGAACAAAAGTGATCAGTAAGTAACTGACCTCTGTTTATCCCATTGAGATTATTTTGAAGAGTAACAAAATCAATTTGTAGTTCATCCTTCTGTCCATCAACAACACCAACTCTTTGATTTATGTCTTCAAGGTCTGGAACAGTAACTGTAAAACATTAAATTTGCCTTTTGAGTTTTATACAGAAATACTACCTCTCTGATGGAGAAGTGGTATGGTAGCATCACCCAAACCGCTGAACAGATCTTACATTGCCACTGAGGTTTGAATTGCACTGCAAAACAAATGCAAGGCTTTTAGAAGCTTTGCTGGAGAGGAATGCTGCGAAAACAGGGAAAAGGGAACAGCTGGACACCTCACATTCCCAAACATAGCAGAGGTGAGAAATCCACTTCCTTGTCCATGAAAATAACTATCGTGAGATGTTCCACTTCAATGGCACGATCCTTGGCTGGTTAATTATGTGCTGAAATGCTTTGCTGAACTGTGAAAATTGCATTGTTCAATGAAAATTTCTAATATTGTGCCAACATTTCTACTATCGCTTTCTTTCTGGGTACCTTGTAATGTCCTTTCAGTCTCTTGTGCTTGAGTCAAAAGCGCACTGCTCTCAGCTTTTAACCTTGCAGCTTTTCCTGATAGGTCTTCTCTCTTCACTGTCTGGTAACAGAAGCATTGTACTATAAGTTTGTTTTAATAATTACATTGAAATCTTAAAGAGTAAAAAAAAAGATAGCCCAATCCAGTTTAAAAAATAAATATGCAGAGATTTCACGCAAAGAACAAGACCCTCCAACCACAATTATCCAGATTAATCTAGGCATAACACAGCCTCGGTCTTTGACAAAGTTCTAATAGAGTTTGGAGCATTAGATAGAAATTACAGAAATACAGCTGTTAGATACTACTCTCCTGCTGGAGCGCTCATGGGTATTAACAGAGGAAGGTAAAAGAGAAGAGCTGAAACCACCTTCCGTGATTACCAGTGCTGGTTCATGCACACCTCTTCTATTTTGCACTGAAATGGACAAGGAGTATTCACATGGACAGCCTCACCAGAGATGCAATAACTAGCCTGTTTAACGCTCTGGCAAGACTAATACATGAACATGCAGAATAGCAACTTCCTCATATAATGGCCACAGACAAATAAGGCAAACTAAGACACACAGGTCTTTGATTTTGGTGCCTCCTTGATAGTAAACAATCTTACCTAGCTGTAACAATCTTACCATCATTTGGCTACTTACGGGACTTACCAATAAAGCTGAGTCAGCTGCGTTCCCAGCTCTGTTGGCTGCTTCCTCTGCTGCTTTGATGGCGTTGACAATGTTGTCATAGGCAGTAGAAGCTTCCACAGCGCAGCTTACCAACTCATCCTTTCTGGCATTGTTCTTTATCCTGTAGGAAACAGGGTGAAAAATGCAGCCTTCTGCAAAGACCACAGACTTTGAGAAGCATTACAAACAGACCTGAACTCAGTAATTTTTAATCAATATCAATAAAGAAAATGTTTTTCAGTTAGATCTTTAATTTCATTCTGCAAAAATATCAAACTTAGAAGCAGACCAATATGAAAAGATTCTTTAGTAGACAAAGACAAGTTCAGGCACTTGGCAAGGTATGATTGTGGGTCTCCAAAATAGTCTTTAAGTGATTAAGATAGGGAGAATTCCCCAACTCACAGGGTCAGTGAGCCACCTCCATCACAGACCCAAAATATAGTTCAGTTCAGAGTAGTAGTTCAGAGCAGTACCGCTTCCAGTTAATTTCTGGCTGCTCCAGCAGCCTACAGAAGTGGCCACTGATGGAGCACAGGACAGAGCAACTTTGAGACCACTTGTTCTTGCTGCAAGAACCAGCGCGACAGCTCTGAAATCAGAAACAATAAAGAAAATTCCTTGTACCCATTCCACTTGAGCTGTGCAACTGCCCAATATTAGCTACCTTGTATTTGTGAGAATGCAAGCTTGTTAATTAAAAAAGTCACACTGAAAACTAACAAAAAAAAGGACTGTTTTTTATTAAGAACTTTCCAGCTAAATTGTGTCTTTTGGAATTTAATTTAACTTTTGAGAGTTTCTGGCTGGAATAATGACAAAATGCAAACAATTTGCACAGAGAAAAATTAGGGTTCTGCTTTTTTCGTTTCCTTCTGATGTGCTGTAGAAGGCCTCCAAAACCTCACTCCTATTTCCAATGTAAAGTACAAATAATGGAGGGAGAAAGCCTAAGCCATATCAAGTTTTTCCTCTCTTTGCCTTTCTAGAAGATTCCCTGAAGGATGAGAAAACTATGGGAATTCTTTAACTCATTTATGATAAACAGGTATGTTTGAAGACTCTGCCAAGATAGCCTTTCTCCCAGTTATTTGTCCCAGTTCATTCCTATCATAAAGGTATGAGTACAAATACCTGAAATAACACTATGAAAAATATTCTAAACATCTTCCCACTCCTTACATGAGGATTTTCTCTCATGAGTTAAAAATTCATGAAATGTTCTTACGTTCTCGACTCCAAACAGTTCTTGAGAAAAATACAATACAAATTCAGGAAAAATACAGAAAGACCTGTTTTTGTAAAAAGGAAAGCTTGCGAGAAATTGCCATATACCATGAAGAGGCAGAAAAAGGCACAAACGTATTTTTTTCTGGCTTTGCAAATGGCCATAAAAGCAAGTGAAGTTACAGACATTGCAACTGTGGATGTTATGTGCAAAAAATGCTTATTTATAAGAATGGGAACATACTCATCCAATTGTTTTGCCAAGGCTTGCAAAGATTTGGCATGATCCTCAGCCCTCACCACCAGAGGTTCTTTGCTGGCTGACAAGGAACCGTTCGTGAGCTTTTCATTCAGATCCTTCCTTGCTCCATCGAGCTGAGCAGCCAGACTTTCATATTCCTATGGGTTTATAAAGATAAAATTTAATCTGTATTCATAAATGTTTGATTTTCTCCTTGTCACCTTTACCGTGACATATATGTTGCACCTGAGGAGACCAAGGGGAAAAACAACCTTTTCCCACATACTCTGAAGTTTATTGTAAAAAACTGTTAGTCATTACATTATGCTTTTATGTCCATTATGTAAAAACATAAAAACTGCCATACTGAGTCAGACCAAAAGTCTTTCTAGCCCAGTATCTTGTCTCTGACAGTGGCTAGAAGCAATTGCTTAGAGAGATGCACAAGAAGAGCACAATTACATAACAATATTTTTCCCAGCTACTCTTCCAAACTTCTGCGGCTCAGTGTATTTGTCAGACATATAATAACTCCCAACAAGTTTCTCTTTCAAGAACTTGTCCAGGCAGGCTCCTCTCAGAGCCTGAGATCCTTCCCTTCTCTTTTTGTGTGACTCAGATTAGCCTCATGCTCGAGACATGGAGGTATTATACATGACACTTTACACTGACAGCAGGATTTTTTTTTTTTTTAATCTTAACTTAAACAGGTTAACTATACCTCTTTGCTCTTCTGCAATAATCCAAGTACACTGTTAGCTTGTGTTAGGGAAGATTGGGCAGAGCTCAGAATATCCAAGATATTGTTCTGTTGTACACTTGTCTCATCAATCCGTTTCTGAGGAAACATGAAAGGTTGAACAACATGTGATTGGCTCAAAAATGAGAGACAGGGAAAATCATACCTCCCTAGTCTAGCTTGTAGTAGAATTTCCCAAAGATACTTTTCCTATATTAATCATGTGCCTATAGTGTTTAGGAGCTCAGGCTATCTTACTGATGGTAACAGTGAGAAAACTCAGGAATTTGCAGTAGTACGGCATAGCGTCTCAAGACAGCTGAGCAGCAGGCTACAGAGGTCCAGTTATTAATGCTCAGCCCATGAAAAAGCAGTTCTAGTCAACACAAATGCATCGGCAGGACAGACCATCTCTCAGATCCAAATAATGTAACAGTATTGCACGTCTGACTGCTCCCATCGTTCATGGCTTTTAAAGCCATATACCTTAAGGACCTTACTACATGAAGTTCATCAGAATCAGGAATTTCATCTAGAATAGGAGACAAAATGGCGAGTTACAGCTGAAGAGGATGGATAGGCAGACACTCTCCTTCCTGTCTTTCATTAGACCTACATTCTTTTGACACTGTCCTGGTCACATAAACAGGCAACAGGTGAGAGTAGACTATATTTATACCTGGACAGACGTAGAATGATGGAAAGAGACCTCAGAGAAGGTTTAAAGAATTTATGCCACTTGGCTTTGCAAGGCCAATAGCAGCAATAAAAGCACTTTCTATCTCCTGGGAATTAACTTTCTTCTCCCAAACCCCAAGTGCTATTACCTTAATGTCTTCCAACAGAACTCCGTTATCTCTGTTTACATTTTCAGCCTGCTTGATTAGTCCAGTGGCCTCATTCAGAGCTTCACGAAGGTCAGTGAGTTTAGATTCGTATTCATTCAATGAATCCCTCACAATTTTAACAAGCCCATGATTTTCTTGGTGGTACTTTTGTAGTTCATTCTTAACATGTGCCAGTACTGCGGTATCAGAACCAGAAAGAAAAGCTTTGTTCAGAGAGGAAGGGAACCAAAACAAACCTCCTTCAACAGGGCTTACCATTTAGGATTAGAAAGCTGTGGTGGGGTGACTGAGCATCCTTTGCATCACTATAGTATCAGTAATACTATAGCATAGATGTTATTCAGCATCACACTGGCTCAAATTTGGTCACAAAACTGCTGCTAAAGACATGGAGCATACTCTTAGAGAAAAACGTTTATTTACCTATTTCTCCACTAAATAAGGATGAACTTCTGGAAATATTTAACTGTTTTTATCTTTTTTAATATGAAATTAAAACAATGTCATCACCATTTTCCTCTACAATGTAGACGTCTACATCTCAGCTAGTCATTAAAGCTTCCTCTGTAATCAGCAGAGAGATACAGGCACTTCTAGGGCACATTTCATCTCATAGAAGGTAGAAACCTAAAACAGGCCAAATGAATCACACTCTTAAAGAGCGTCCATTTCACTGCCTATACACAGGATATAGAAGAGTTACTCAGAGGTAGGTATCAAGCCCAAAGTTAAGGGAGATAAATCTCACTCATAAGGTCCTTCACACTTCTCAGCTATACCCCTGCTTAGGGGAGAAGCCTGTGACTTTGCTATCCTTGCTGTCTCTAATATGCAGAATCATCTTATTGGCTGTCCCAGTCAAATACGTGCAGAGAACATAAAATGGAGTACAACTAGAACTTCGGTACCTCCTTATCCTTTTATGATCCGACCCCTGTATTACTCTAATGGCTTATTAACATGTGACTTTAAATTATACATGTGCAATTTTTCTAAAATAGCTGCATGTACCTTATCTTCTACATTATAATACACAGAGCACTGGGTAAGTATATATAATCAGCTACATTTTTATTTTACTGACATTTCTCTAGTTATTAAAGAAGGCTGTACTGGGTTTCTTCCCTAGTCTATCTTAGTTTCTCTCATAATAAAGTAAAAATGCCTTTAAATCCCCTACAGAATTACCAGTTGATTTTGACTGACAATTACTACAAACCCAGCAATATATTGCAAAATGCCCCTCCCCGCACTCCATCCCAACCAGTCAATAATGCTTCAAATTTAAGACTGAGCTTTCTAGAGAACCAAAAGAAGAAGATGGGAGAACAAGCCCTTACGCAGCTGAGCTTCTCTTCTCTCCTCTTCTGCATCTGTTAGCAGTTGGCCAAAGTTGCGGTTTCGCATCTCTGTCATCATGCGTTGAGCTTCAGCGAGTTCTTTGGCAGCATCCCCCAAGGGCAAATTGTTACCTTCTGCATTTGTACCAGCTATTTGTTCTAAGAGCACTGAAAAAAAGAATTCAAACAGAGGACGCCCTTAAGCCTGTTTAATAGACACAAATCACAGGGCTGATATCCTTTCTGGAAAAGGCATGCCTACTCCTGAATTCATTAATGAAGTAGAACCATCTTGTGTTAACTGTGCTAATCTGAAAAGTATCCTGTCACACCACGAAAGTTAGTAAGATAGCATCAGGCTTGAAATTTGTCCAGAATTACCAAATTCCCAGCAATAATTTTAAGCATCTAATTTAAAATACCCAAGGATAGCAATCCAGGCTAAAGTCAGGATAGTCAACCAAGTGCTCTAAATCACCCTCTGGAAAAGCTTCTCTGTCCCTATTCACTGTACAAGGAGGGTAGGCTCTTAAATTTGCATTATATGTAAGATTTCTAATAGGAAGAGTGAATTCTATAACTATGTCTAACTTTTTATTTTATGAAGCTTTTTTCTAAAAAAAACTTCGTGTTCAATTAAGAATACTATAAGTAGACTGTTCATAAAACAAAACATACTGGAAACCACTGGAATCATTTTTACCTTGTATATTATTGACAACTATTTGTATTCTTGAAATCAAATCCTTTCCTTTCTGATTAGTTTCGCCAAAATTATTAAATAAACTCTCTGCTGTCTTGTAGTTCATTTCAGCCTAGCAAGGGAAAAAAGCAATTACATCAAAGATATCTGGATACAACAAACCAATATGCAGTTAAGAGAAATTTATTTTTAAATTAATTTAGTAGGTCACCTTTTCCTGGAGAGCATTTACGTCATGATTTAGGTTAATGAAGTCTGTCTCCAACTCATCTACCTTTGAACCCTGATTATGAACAACAGAACGGTAATTGTTCAACAAGCCCTGAAAAGAAAGCAAAAGGAATTCCAGTGAATCACCCAGACACAGGAGACAATGAGCAAAAATTCACTGGCTTAGATCTTTACCCAAGGTAAATGAAGACAGCACTACTAATTTTATAGCTGACCAATTTAACAGCTGGGCCTTTGTGTCTGTGAGTCCAGCAACTGCTATTCCAACTAAGGAAAATTCCTTTAGAATGTAGTGTTTACAGTAGTGCAGAGGCACAAAGTGCTGGAAAAAGTAAGTGCTACAGGGAAACCTCAGACATACAGCTTTCAAGCTGAGTAGGCCTAAGAAAAGCAGAGATATTCCTTCTCTTTCAGAGGACGAGGTGGAACTAATAGCTTTCTGCCAACAGGTGGAGCCCAGTACTGTCAGGATTCACCACTTGAAATCTAAAGTTCATCAATGTCTTCTTGTAAGCTGACAACAAATAGCATAAATTCCCAGGTTCAGCTCCTGTATGCTTAACCTGAAATCAGTTTAAGACTGCTCTTTGTATGTATGTGTACCTTTAGGTCCTTGATGCGTGTTTCCAAATGTCTCATCTGCTCCAGTGTGCGGGTACTCGCATGGACATTTTGCAGCTGAGACTTAAGCAGCTGAAGCTCATCACCGATTGTGCTCAAATCCTTCAGCAATGTAATTACACAGCTATCGCAAGCTGAAGGGAAAGAGCATGAGCAAAAGAAAACAATACGTACTATTGATATTTTGCACAGAGAACATTTCATTGAGCGCATTAATAAATAAGAGGCAATGGAAACTTTTTTATGCTTGTCATCCAGTGCTACCTGAAGAACAAAGGCAACAAAAAGGCCTGCAGTATTAAGGAGAGTGAACAAACCTGGAAATAAGGAGGAGGCCCCACCTACATCTGGCTAAACAGCCTTTTAAATACTATTTCCCAAGTGCTTTCTTGACTGTTTGCTTTTTAAAGATTAACTACAGGACACTGCCATGCTTTTTTAAAGTCTGCCACCTTTAAAACAGTTATCAGTATATATCTAAAGCCAGAAATCAGCAATCTAAGTGCAGTTCTCTTTCATTACTTACAATCACAATCTTCATCAGGATCCACATCTTTTGGTTCATTATTTAAACATTCTGAAATCAGAAAACTATCATCAGTAACCAAGATTCTCTTATGGAAATGTTACTATTGCATTTTTACACTCACTTTCCATGGTTGGCAGCCATGAAAACACTGTGCAACCCTTTCATAAATCCATAATCAGCGTGAACTAGCCAGACCGTCCAGAAAGCTTGAGAGCGCCGAGTTTAGCTCCTGCTTGTGCCTTGCTGAGATCTACATCTTACTCATCCCTCAGAATGACTGTAACCTCATAACATATGCTACTTGCATAGCAGCAGGAAGCTCTCTTGCATCAAGGCTGGTGAGTCCATTCCATTTTGCCTAGACTAATACTGTGATTGGAGCAAAGACTATATAGTCTACTAATTAAAGCATTTGCCTAGGACATTGGTTCAAACCCTTTATCTAACCTCAGCATCCACATTTGAACCACAGATTCTTATTCCCAGAAGGATTCTAATCCACAAGGTACTGAGAAATGTTTACGGCCTTCTTTCATAGCTGTTTCAGTCTGCACGATTAAGAGATTACTAAGGATTGAGAGAAATCCAGAGCATGTGGATAGAAGGAGGCACTGTCCATAACCTAAAGCATCGAGCCTGGGCCATAGATACAGGTGGTATACAGGTGGTGTAGACACTGTCATCAGACTTTCCTACAAGCTAGCACAAGTGACTGCCTGTCCTATGTGCTGTTTTCTTACAAAATTTGTTATAAGAAGGTTAACCATCTCCACGCTTTTGCAGGATTCTTACCTGGAATCCTAACTTTTAGGAGGCAGGAGAGGAGCTGGCTGCTAAAAACATCATCATATAGGACAAGAGTCTCCCTGCCTTTATGCCTAGGTCCCCGTTACTTATTAAGTCCTATCCGCTACTGCAGAACTCACAGGGCTGCCATCTCCTGTTGAAAGTGAAAAGGACCGAGCAAGTCTTTTCCTTCAGAGGATGCACTTAGGATATAGCAGCCTTTGCTGCTGCTGTCAAGAGTCAACAACGGCATGCAACTGTGAGAGGCTACAGTGATAAAATTAGATCTGATTTTTAACAGTAGCATGAAACAGCCTGGAACAAACTGCCTAGCTGTGCCATTTCCTTTGGTGCCTGCACATTAAGTCATCAGGAAGTTACACAGTATTGGTAGTGAGCATTCCTGCCAAAAGAAGAAAAGTCACAAAGAATCTGTTTGTAAGAGAGTGACGGAAATTATTTTGAAAGCAAATACACGTGCAGTCCTGCTGTTGTATAATTCAGCTAACACAGGATACATTTCAGCTGTGGCTACAAAGTATCAATTAAATAAAACTATTATTACAGCTTATGCACAAATCACATCAGCTGGGAAATGATGAAATGAAAAAATTCAGCCAAGTGCCAAATATCACACACATATAAACCTGCCAGAACATGTTGTGCTGCTGATCACAGGTTTTATTGCGAATGCGGAGAAAAAGATGGCTGATCAGAATATATTGTTGGAGATAAACTGAAAACAAACTGGCTTGCTCAATTCTGCCCTAAGGATTAGTTTGTCCTAGCAAACTCTTGCTTGGAAAAGAGAAATGATAAAACATCAAGCGCTGCTTGGATCTGTTCCACAGAAAATAAAAATATAACAAAGATGCCTTATTTTAATGATGAAATACAAAATGAGAACTAACTAACAAAAAATTGCACCAGGTGCCAACCGCAGTTCACGTCATTTGCTGTTCTCTTCTCATTTCTGTGACCAAAGAAAGACAAGATGATCCTTACAGTTATTTGAATGTAGTATGAACATTGTGCAAGGAAATGAAATGGGAAAAAAACAGGAGTCTTTAGTTTGACATTTCACTAAAATGTGAGAAGGAAAAACTGCCTATGGGGAAAGAAAAGTATAAATCTATTGGAGAATAAAAATAGGGGGGATAATCAAGAACAGCTGTCCACATGTTTCTCAGCAGAAAAGAGTATTTCAAAGGACTGAGGTGAATCACAGTAAAGACGGGCTAAGGAACACAGGATTACACCCTTTACTTCAGAATTACAATAGATAAAGCAAATATACGCCTGCAGCATAATATTCTTTGAAAAACTTAACTAGTAGTGGAGTAGATATATGAATGACATCGGGAAAATTAAGGATGTCTCAGTCTGCAGATGCGTGTATAGCAGGATTTATAAAATAGCCTCCTGAGTTAGATGCCTAACTTCCATTGTAAACACAGTTAGCTTAGATATCTAATATGGCAGTGCCAGATGCAAACTCTGAAGATGTCGTTGATCTGTCTCAGATACATTTAAAAAGGGCATATTAATACTGCTCCATGAGACATGTTTCATATTTCATAACCCCTAACACAAGTGGCAAGATAAGACTTAAATATTTTAGAAGAGAAACAATAATACATTTAAATACATGCCTGTGAAACAGAAAAGCAAAATACGTTTATTTTATATTTATACTGTTTATGAAGGAAAATCATGACAAAATGCCCTGCAAAGGTGAACTCAGTGACTCAGGACAGCTCTTCCATGACTACGCTTTTATGTTTAGGAAACTTTACGCTTTGTTAAAAATGATCTACATTTCTAACAGGCGTAGGTCTTTCCTGAAGTTCAACTTTTCAGAAGATCTTCCATCTCTGCTTCCCAGAGAGTAAAGAATGTTTCCTTACACGTTCATAGGCCCTTACATACCTCCAGTCAGGTGGTCAGAGCTAACCAGCTGGCCATTATTATTACAATTACATTTTTGACAGTAGCCTCCATATTTTTGTGGATTTCCAAAATATCCAGGAGCACAGCTAGATAAAAGAGATATAAATGTTGTTTTATTAAGTATTTGAACCTGCTTTTGTCAAATATACTTTCAGTTTACAAAAACCCAGTTCTCCTCCTGAAGAAACTGTCAAGTAGTAGATTTCATGTCTTGGACAAAAAGGATGTATTTTTGGTTTACAGTATCCTCTGCACTCTGCTAAAAATATCTAACCAAGTCCTACAGAAAACGTTTCTAAAAATAAAAGAACTCCCACAATGCTCATCTAAAAATAATTCACTTAGTCTGTAAAAGCACACATGCGCACAGATGCATACATAGAGGCAGTTTTAAAAGGCTTAACCCAGGAAACCATATCATTCTGTTCTGTGATCCCACCAGAATTCATGTATTAAGTAGGATCATACTGCAAGCACATGCTGAGTTTTCAAACAGCAGCGGCACTGAATGACATTACCACCCTTCTGCTGAATGCTACCTGCTCTTGCCATCTTCCAGCAAAGCAATCCGTGTGAGCAGTCCCTAAATATTTTCTAGGAAAAATATATTGCCTGGACTGGCTAGACAGTATTTCTAAAAGTGATTCTGCTGTATGATCTAAAGGGGTAGTAATAAGTGATCAAAGGGCCATGATAAGTAGCTGAGAGTGGTAATATTTTCCACTGCTACAGCTAGATCTGGAAGAGCAAATCTCTCCATAACCTACCGCTTATGTGTCAAAGGTAACAGTCCTGAAATACTGCAAAGTTGCACCCCTAAAAGATAATGTGCTATTGTAGGTACTGTCTTCAGGTGAGACACCATGACTTACTGGCCTCAGGTTTCCAAACCAGACAACCCCAATTCCATTATCCTGGAATCCCAGTTCCTCCCGGATTTGAAACTCAGTGAAATTGCTTCCTCTTCCTGCCTGAAATTGTTATGCTATATTTCTTTTGCTTTGCCAAACTGTTGTAACGTTCCAGCAAAACAGACGGCTTCAGTTTTGTGTTTGTACACTCCACCTGCAGTGCACATCGGAATGATGTGGCATGAAGGGTATGGTATTAAACATTACATGGTTGCTGCCGGATAACTAATTAAGAACACTGAAGCACCAACAAGTACGCTAGAAGAAATGGGAAAATGCTTTCAATTGGAAAGGGGACAACATAACTGGAAGTCACTATTCTTAGAAAGAGTGAAGGATAAGACAATACACAGGGGAGCTATTCAAAGTCATTACCACTTCTCTTACCGATAAAAACTGTGTAGTCACTAAGTGTGTTGTGGAGAATTATTTACATTTCTTCAGGGGGTGTTGGGGTCTCATCTGCAATTATACTACAGCACCACACTATAGCAGCTATTTATATACCTTCTTAAGTGTGTGCATACTACACATACACACATGTACATATATTATATAATAGAGATATACCGCCTTTGATGGTGTCTCTCAGAGACATTTATCCTGAGAAACAAGTCACTTACCGTTCACAACGAACTCCAGTATAGCCTTCTTTGCATAGACACCGAATTTCTTCGCCGTTTGCCACACAGCCAGTTGCAAATCTGTAAGAGGTAACAAACATTTTATTGTGAACACATAATCAAATGGGTTTTGCATTCTGGATGCTAAATTCAGCTAAATGACTTTCATATTAAAAGACTTTTATACCACCAAATTACTGCTGAGTTAACTTAATTGCCTGTAGATAAATTGCAGTGACTAATTATTTGAAGTTTCATATTTTTCCCCTAAATTTTCTCCTTAGATTGAAAAATAATCACTTCCTGACCCTCTGGACAGAATATAATAGTTCACTACACAAAGGAATGCCTAAAATAAACCTTAATAGTGATGTTGTAATAAAAAACAGGTCTATGTAGCTATTTTATCTTACTAGGCAAGAATCAATAGTCTATGCTAGACAAAGTTCCCTCTGGTTTGTATTGCTCTTTTCTTATTTATAGATGGAAGCATTAGATCTTATTTTTATGTAGCTAATACATGAATACATAATACATAATGCATCTTTTTCTTTTTTAACCAAGGCAGGATAGAGTTATGCACCCCCTTAGAGAGCTCTAAGGTATATCTCATTAACACAATGAACATTTTGGTACGCTCTTTCTAGCAGACTCACCTGGATTCAAATTTCAATAGGGAAGATGACCGTTTTTTGGCCATTGTTTGGTGAGAAGAAGGCAGGAGGTGAAGATGGGATAGGCCAGCTTTGTTATTTCCATTTTTTAAGCCAAGAACAGCTGGATAAACCAAGTCTGTCTATCAAAGACAAGTATCAGAAGTCTGCACTAAGAATTATGTATAATTTGACTAGGTGGAAGACTGTTAACTCCAACAATGCAAGATGGGATGCATTTCTGATGTAATGAATGGTATTTACCACCCGAATGTGGGGTGAAACTCTCAGCTATGAAACTATTGCAGGCTTCACGGTCTCCCTAGATATTTCAGCACCCTTAAAGCAAAAGATGAGTAAAAATGGGCTCAGCCAGCCTCAGCAAACACCTGCAGAAGAAGCCAGTGTTGTCAAAAACAGATCTATCAGAGAGTCATCTAATAAATGAAAATCTTGTCTATTGTCTACTAGTGTAAATCTCTTACTTAAGCCTACCTCGTGTTTGCTTCTGCACCTGGCAAATGCTACGTGGTGCCTTTAGCAGTTCATAGCTTAGGTTTTTTTAAAACCCACTTGTTTTTGTTGAACACATTTCACGTTTCAGAACTGATCAATGACAGTAAACAATGTGGCTCAGCATACTGTTCATTTAAAATAAAATTTATTGCCCAGTTTTAAAAGCCTGGCAACCTCATTAGATCTGATGAAATTTTTTTTTTCTAGCTCAGTAATATTTGCTGAGTACCATTTGCAGTTCAAATGGAGTATCTGCCTAGGAGACAGCACAGTCTTTCAGAATGTCAATATGTGCTTGTGAGCTTTAATTTTCTTAATTATTTTTGCATCTTACTAAATTTTATGAATTCACAGAAAAGGCTTCTTTCATCATTGCCACTTATCTCCTCTATGCTGAAGGAGATCTGGCTGAGTGTAATGGTAATGAACATGAGATTAAAGATAATTTACATCCTACATTTCTCCCTTTTACCAACTCTGTTTGGCTTCTCAGGACCTTTTACAGTACCTGTTTGTATAAGGGCAAGGACATGTCCGACAGGAACCTTGAGTGGCATCTCCAAAATAACCATCTTTACAGCGTTCACATTTATCCCCAGCAGTATTATACTGACAGTTCTTAAAAAGGAAACAAGCAAAAAGGTTAACAGTGCCTTCCCATTCTATATGATTCTATTGCTATTTTAAAAATTATAGCCCATCTATTCAGAAACTCTAAGAATATGTGTTTTCCCTTTCACATAATCAAGCATTTATTGCCAAATTGCCTTCACTACCAAGATAGATTGGTTTCTGTCATTCTCTAATTGTAGAAGCCCATTTTGCTCACTGTTGTGGAAGAGCAACACATGAATAATCAGTATTAAATGTATTTTTAAAGGAATTCAGTCGGATCTGTAGTTTGTTAAAAAACATTTCTGTAATGCATTCCTTATATCTTGATATTTCGATGGCACCCCTTAAAAATTCACAAGATTTAAATGTAACTTTAAATTTTGCATCTTAACACAAATTAGAAGGCAGACACAATTTAAAAGCATGCAGTTAACTGAGTCCAAATACATTCTTAAAAATTTCTAAGAAATTACTTCCAA
Organism: Struthio camelus; assembly: GCF_040807025.1. Lineage (NCBI taxonomy): Eukaryota > Metazoa > Chordata > Aves > Struthioniformes > Struthionidae > Struthio > Struthio camelus. Next base: position 121,363,005 of record NC_090943.1, on the reverse strand, counting down.
AACTAATTCTCTTGGTAGATTCTGATTAGATTTGAATTTCATGCATCTTCCCCAATGTAAATGTAATTTGTTTTTAATTTCCTAACTGGAATAAATAATGAAAAGTGAATGCTGGGAAAAAACTGTAACTGATACAGCCCATTTTCCATGATAAACTTGCTGGAAACTATATCTTATTTTAGAAATATTCTTATTCCTGGCGTTGTCTGAACGTCACATGTATCTATACGTTATGGCAGGAAGACGATAAAGTTGCTTTTGCTTTAAGGAAGGAGATATTAATTTACAATACAAGTTGTTCAAGTACATTGTTGAGCAGTCATAAAAATTCAGTGAAACCAAAATCCAAGAGGCATTCACACCCCCTAGTTCCACAACTGTTTTCTTCATAATTTCATTGTGCAACAGATGGATTCAGTGACCCGCAGAGCTGAGTGTGTACTAATGAACTGAAAGATGCAAAGAGAAAGTGGGCAACTGGCTGGAAGCATTCACGGAGCAGACTGACCGCACTCTCATTTCAGGAACCTCCGATGGCTTAGAGCAATGGCTAAAAGCCCTAGTGCCATGACTTGCAGCAGAAGGGCAAATTTTCCCTTCAGATGAGAACCAGTTCTGACCTTTCCATCTCCTCTTGTACTCCATTCTCGTCCACATTTCCTCATACCAAGATTTCCTCAAGCACATCAACAACCGTTTCTGCAGCCTCTGCACATAGTAACCCATAATTTTTTTGGTTAAATAATTAAATTTGTGGCTCATTTATGAACGGTTCCGGGAAGGAACAGGCAAAGCTTCAGTTCATGGTGACTAGGAGCCATTTAACTCGGGTAAGCTAAAGAAATATGAAGACCTTATGTTTACAAAAGGAAGCATTTTAAAATACAGTCTCTAACAAAAAAAAAAAAAAGGTGACTATTTTCCTGCAAAAAAATTCATTGAAAATTCAACTGGTTTCTTAACAGTTACTGTAAACTTGGATAAACCTGAAGAAAAAATTAACAGTAGAAGAGCAAAAGACAAGTATTTAATACTGCCTTAGGTGAAAATATTTGTGGAGGAAGCCCCCCCCCCAACTTTATCTACTGACCTTTCTTTGGCTAAAGCCCACTCTGCCTACAGAAATGTAAGTAAGTCCATATATATATAAATATATATATGAAGAAACTTTAAGATATTTCATAATAAAGCTACTCTGAATGTGCCCTACTTCCCTCCAGCTACACGGCCTATAAAGAAAGAAGGGCATAAACCGGTGCTCCCAAGGCAGGGCGGAAGGCAGCCAGACCAGCAACTCCCTCGGGCCTTGCATAGTACAGGAGAGCAGAGCCTCCTCGAACAGTCAACTATTGCAAAATCTGAAAGGAAAACTCCCACTTGACCCCCATGCACCCATATGGAACAAGATGCCACTGTCCAGTGCGTTAGGGTCACAGGGGAAATACCTACATATATGGAGATATTGACATGAAATAACACGTCAGAGGATGAGGAAGTCTCAGCATCATGCTGCAGCAAAGGGAATGTACCTTTCAGGAGGAAAGGCAGGGACCACTGAGACACAAAAGTCTGATTTGTGCTAGAAGGGCAAACTCTTCTCCATGTCCTCTTGTACTTCCTTCTTCACATTCAGTAGTGCAGCCCTAAGACCCTCTCATCTCACCACCAAGCAACAGGATACTGTCTGAGCTGAGGAGGACTGTCCTGCTGCCACAGAGGAAAAGGTCAGGGTCAGCTGAACAAAGCCTCCTATGGAAGCTATAACTGCAGAGAAGCTGCTGCGTGAAGGCAGTGGGGACCAGTGCCCCTGGAGATGACCAGAGAGCAAGAGGCCGAGTGAGCAAGCCTTGCACTCTGGATACTAAACGCGACCACTCCACGGTGGGAAGCCTCACGGCCTTCTCTGCACTGCTATGGGTCTTTATGCCAGGGTTCCTCTATAGACAGAGACCAACTCATTCCTTATTAGGTGGAGGCTCATAATCAGGCTCTTTGCGTTTTCTTTTTCACTGCATTATCCTGGATGACTTTGCTCACTCTAAAGTTTGTCCGAGGGCCGAGTGTTGATTTAACTCCATCAATCTAAAAGTTAACTCAGCTGGGGAAAGGAAGGGATAAAGAGAAACCTAAACCACACATTTCAGGAGAGAAAAGTGAAATTTGCATTTTTTGGATTTATAATTTTCATCTAAAGTAAAACTCTCTCATCTTTACAGCTCTGTGGCAGCAGTTTCTTGTCATGGCCTGCCCTGCCTCACCACAGAAGCAGACTGTAAATCATTCCCCAGAATATGCTGAATTGGCTTATACCTTCCATTCAGGCAACAGGGTGGGTTGAGACAAAGTCAGGGCTATTACATAATGCAAAGGAATGCACCACGGGCAGAATGGATTCAGAATGAACAAGGAAGAAATAATAGAGAAAACAAACCATTGAAAGATTTTGGCAAGGTTCTTGTTCACAAAATAAGTCAAAAATTAGTGAAAAGTTATAACTGGGAATTTTTCAGAACAAACAGTTTAAACAAGTGTCACAGATGTAAACTAGAGAACCGCAGTAAGTCACATTTTCATTGCTACTAAGGCTGATCAACTCTGATGAGGCTGCTTTAGACCTAATATGGTGTGCCAGGGAGCAGAATTTGGCCCACTATATCTTCTGTAACAGCTGCAGTTTTCTAATTAACCTAGCTTTTATCCCATTTATCTCGTTGTATTTACTCTAATACTTTTAAATCCATCTAGCTGTAAATTAAGATTAGTGGAGATTTACTGATGCTGATTAAAAATATATTGTTCTGCAAAGACTATATAGTGTGCATGAATGTACTATTTGTCAGCATTTACAAACCCTAACTTACATGTATAAAACTATACTGCATATGCCATGATAAGATCCCTTATTTATTCAAAAGTATTGCAAACATTTATGTACGTACTTAATTTGGTGTCTTTTTGTACCATGAGCTAACAAAGACTATAGGGAAAAGAAGAAATCAGAACAAGGGCATAAATGATTCTAATTACCTACTGTTATGTTAAATATACAGGGAAGTGTATGCAAAACTGGAACTTACAGCCATTTATAGTACAAGATAAAAAGAATGAGGTATGCAAATATTATTTTTAGCTGCTAGCAAAATGACAATACTATAGAGCCCATCCTGCAGTAAGGTAACTGTTTTTTCTTCTTCTTTTTTATTTTTTTAAATTATTTTCTTCAGTGTTAATATTTTACTTACAATACATTTTCCAGAACCATCCTGACATCTATTTGAATTTCCATTGCAGTTGCAGGGAACACAGCGTCCAGTAAATAATCCTTTATTCTCACGATAAAATCCAAGGCCACATTCCTAGATAGAGACAGAAAGAGAGAAAAAAACAGTGAAAGCTGATGAAAAGAAAGTTTTCACAGGTTATGGGATGATAAATTGTTTGCCATTTCCACGGAGTAGTGGAGGTATACATTTCCTGACAAGCTCTTCTAAGCCCGTTTAAATAACAAGTATTTTAACTCAGTAAATGCCAAAGAATGGAGCTGAAGCAGTTTCAGCCTAGCATCTGAACCTTGTGCTCTCCATTTTGTGGTTGTGATGTACAGTCATCGTTTTGACTGAGCAAAACACATTTCCTGTGGCTGTGTACAAAGATATAGAATTTGACTTTTAAACCACAAAAAAGATTTGGATATAGATTCATACTAGGGTGTACTCAAAGAAGAATATATGGAAATCTCATATATTAGCTAGCGGCTATATGAACTCTTGATAATAATTTAACTACAGTGTATTCTTTGGAAGTACTTCTAATGAGATACTTTTTAAATGAATTCATCATGACTTCCAAAATAAGTCTACCTGGAGCTATATGAAGCCATGATTAGGTATAGCTAGATGATCTTACAAAACATAGAGCGCTCTAGTTTCTAAGTACAGGCTTGTCCCAGAGACCTGAAAAGTATGAAAAGAATGTTCAGCCACTGAAAGCATATGAACAGAAATACAGCGTGCCAGATCAAAGTCAACTTTAAATAGGGAGCTGAAACAGAGGAACATTATGAATAAAGCAAGAGATAATGTCGTTAAGTGTGTTAACCTACATCAGGTAGGTAGTAACTAATATGTTAAAACCAGTCTTGTTTGGCATGGGTGTAGAGGAAGGGAAAGTACAGGGAATTCTTCCTGGGCATGGGGCCTTCCCGTATGTAGACCAGCCACACCAACCACAACAAAAATGACCGAGCATAAATTGATCTCTGCTTCTATTCCCCAAGCTCCTTTTCATTGGCAACTAAGCTGGTGCAGTGCAAAGAAGATCACAGTTTGTACTGATGCAGGGAGAAAGCTGTGCTCCCACGCAGCAAATACCTCCTAGATTCTTGCTGCAGGCAGCGTAGTCCTGCACCGTACTTGTACCTCACCTGTATATCACAATTAGAGGCTGGCCCCAATGACATTCAGAAACAAAGTGACAGTTGAACTTTAAAGCCCATAAACCTTTTCTCGTAACAATTGCACCGTCCAGATTGACGGGTTTGCAGGACTGGGCCTCAAATCATGTTCCAGTTGGTTGAAGCATAAGCATTTGTGCAGGGACAGAACTAACTAGTGTTTTTATCAGCCACATAAATATCAAAAAAAATTCACCTCTTCCAAAGCTCTTCCAAAAGGAACATTGAGCTATTTAAACCAGATGCAGATAGCACCTTTGCCTTCTTCATATATGGAAAAATGAGAAAAAAAATATTCAGACTACTAATATCATCAACAGATCTTTTAATATTGACTTCAGTGCGAGCAAAGACTGAACTCAGAATACGCATCCTCCCTTGAAATTTTTCAGATACATTTTAAAAATGCTGGATATGTTCCCTGAACAACAGGGAGTCAGTATACACAGCTTCTGAAGAAGCCAGGGCCTGAAATACATTAAAGAGCATGACTAAGTAAAATACAGGCTCTGGTGCCTATAAATGTTACTTACTAAAGTCTCTTTTTGGAAAGCAAAGTGAATCATTAGTTTTAGAAATATATCCAAATGCATTTAGACAAATCTATATGGCTTTTTCTTTTTTCGTATTTATGCTCTCTTTAAACAATACATTTGGAGTACTGGGAACTTTATTTTAGAAGCAATATTCTTAATATTGAAACATTTATGCCACAGGTAGGTAAAGCTCTAGGCACCTTGAAGTGCTTAGGAGTTCAGGCTAATTGTTTTCAAGTAAACTACAATTTAAATGAAACTTTTTGCACATACTTTCATTAGCAAAATACTTTGAGATAAAAGACTAGCCTTCTGATTACTCTTACATTAAATAACGTATAAGTTGTTCTAAAATTAGTTCATTCAAAAACAAAGGGAAAGAAGAAGGCAAGCAAGGAAGAGAAAATTAATAAATTACCTGTCTCAGGTTAAAGTCCCTTTGAACTTGTTGGTGCTGACTTCTCTTCTGAAGATGAGGAAACGATAGTTTCTGCTGCATATCTTGCGTGAAACAGTGCCCCACGGCTACGAAAATGACGAGTAGCCATCCTACATTCCCCAGCCTTCGTGTTTTGGCCGTCATTTCACTTTAGCTCAACTGTTAACACGCACTGTACTTTTAGTAGTCAAATGTTCTCTTATACTCTCCCTTCTTCTTCCAGCTTCTGACTCAGATTAATGAGGCTATGTGCCGTGATGGGCCCCACCTCTAAACTTTATACGTGAGTCAAGTCGTACAGCACACATTACAGTTCCTGAGGTTAACAAATAACTCTGCAATTCCCGTAGCTCAATATATACCTAACTTGGGGTGTGGCAGGCATCACCTTCTCCCCACCTAAAGCAGTCAGACAGAGCTAGCTGATTAGAATAGAAAATCACTGAATGAGTAATACTGCATAAACGCACAGTGCTTATGAACTACAGAGGTTTGTGTCTTGATCACTTCCTTTGGGCTAGGTATTTTCACCAATTTATGTAAAAAAGACCCTTAGTATACAAAGGCAGTACGTTGTAAGCAATGGGATGGCAGTAGGAATGTCAGTCAGTATTCCTCAATTTGTATGTGGCACAAAATCAAATGCGTGAAAAATAAGTTTCCAGAAATATTTCCAAAATGGTATTCAGCAGGTGATGAATAGTCCCTAAGTAGTGGACATACATGAGAGACATAAGTCAATTGTAAATGGCAGTTTGATCAGTCTCTCTGCAGCTGCTCTGGCCTAGATATTATTCTTTCATTCTCATTTCAAAAATGTTTTCAAGGTTAGTACAGTAATTGCTGCTTTATGGTAACCCTCAACCATTTTCTCAAAGAGTAATCCCTCATATTTTGCACACTCTGTACACTGCTTATCTCTCCACTACTTTTTATGTTGCCTTGGGTACTTATGCATGGGGAGAGTTGAGCTCTAAGCTAAGCAAAGTGACAGCCAAAAGATTTACAGCCACAGGAACAAATATCTGGAACAGGATACACTATAACTGAGGCTAGGATTTCACCACTCTTCAGGTGATAGTATTACTCTGCAATTTTCACAATATCTTTCACAAAAATATTTCCAAATGTTTTGCAAATATGGACAACTTAAGTTGTGAAATGTTTTCCTATGAAAATAGGAAAATGTTAGTCACTCCAACAGACTAGGAAAATGCCCAGAATTATCTGGGCTCAGGTTCCATCCCTTGGACCTTCTCATGCATTTGCCTACTAAATAAGGAACTATTTGTCATCAGGAACCTTCTCCGCATGTAGGGTCTCACAGGCTTTGATTAAGTCAGCTCGGTCCTTCTCTCCATTAAACTAAGTATAGACTGCCTCAGCCTCTCATAGGGCAACACAGAATTCCTCATTATAGTGCTTTATACATGTAAAATGAACATTTACAGTTCCACAAAAGCAATCAATGGTTGAATATCCCTACAGAGCTACTTAGACAGCAAAAGTAATTGAGCCATCAGAAAGGCACATACTTACAAGAATCATATTTAAGTATTTTAATAACTAGTTTCTCTAACTAAACCAGTATGTATAGCTGCAGGCAAGACAGAAGATAATGGTACAATATGGAGGCAAACATTTCCTACCTGACATGAGTCACCAGCATACTCAGGAGGGCAGGAGCATGTCTCTACATTGTATGCAACACTGCCACTTCCTGTGTTGGTGGCCTCTTCCAGCCCAACCTCACCAAGGGTTAACCGCTGAGTCTCCGTGAAGTAAAGGCCTCTGATGCGTAAGCCATCTAGTCTAGACAGGATCACCATCAGTTCTTCTCTGGATACAAGGTTATTGCTGCTGGAATGTCTGAAGTTTCCCTGTACATGAAGGATACAAAATGAGCAAAGCCCTGCAGCTTCTTCAAAAGAGTATCTGAAAAGAAGATAAGGTGGCAGAAAATGGAAAAAAATCAAGCAATAGACCCCTATAGTCCCAGGTACTGTAGCGGAATATAGAGGTCAGGAAAACAATTATCATGACTGTAAACACAGAATAGGTGGAAAAAGAATAATGAGCACAAAAAAAGGACATACTCTGTACTTTGCATATTTACTAGTAACTGATAGTATGTTCCAGCTCCCAAACTACAAAATACCTGAGAAAGATGGCTGCAGTCAATTGGTATGTGCTGCAGAAAGAAAAGTGGTAGAAAAATTTCTTGTGTGGGCAGACAGAAGGAAACATAATCAAGAAATAGTTCAATCGACTGACAGTGAAAACAGAGATCCAAAGAGATGCCGATACTGGGAAAGGTACATGAGAATTTGAAGTATCAAGAACTTGCCCTAAGACAGGAATAGTGATGAAGCAAACAGATTCCTTCTCAGTCGTCCAGTCATTTGAGGGACCATTCACCAAACCAAAAAAGGGCAGAAGAAAATTATTTTGTCTTTAAGAGTAAGCAAAGTCCTAAAAGTCCAGTCTTTCAGGGCTGCCTTCACACAGCCTAACTGAAAATGGAATTTGGCTTGAAGAAATATTATCTTTTTGGCTGTACATGGGACACAAACAACCCAGTTTGACTCTCTGAGCACAGACCTAAGGTAGGAAATACTAACTTCATCTGTCTAAATGCTGGGCACCCATTCTAAGTACCTAGACTCCTTTTAGAGTCAGAGGAGTTAAAAAGGCAACAGTTCATTCCATCTCTATTAGGCACACGTCTGGGGCTGGCATGAATCATCTTCCATTGATTACTGAGTCAGTATTACTCCACTGACTCTGGAAGAAGTGCTAAGGACTAGACTGGACAAGAGTTCTAATTTAAAGGTGCTAAAATTAGGTGGCATGAATCCCAAAACCAGGTTCAATGTGGCAGTAAAGAGAAAAAAAGAATGTTATACTTAAATACTTTTTTAAAAATAAATTTTAAGTTTTTATTCATTAACATTATCAAATATGTGGTATTTCTGCACAGATTACTGGCATATTTTTATGTACCTAGGAGAAGAAAAAGGAAGGCGTGTGAAATAGACTCTTATCAACTAGGAAAATCAAGCTGTTCCATTTTAATTTCTTACCTCAACCAGTTGTACACGGCCATAATATTGACGGTCAGGCAGTGGGTTGTTAGGATCCACATAAACTACTTCCATTTGCTGGCCCTGCGTGAGAATGAAGATATAACATTACCATTTCACTACCTTTCATGATAAAGTGTTCAGATGCTGGTGAAGCTCATTAATCCTGTCATTTGGGAGATCAGAACTAAGTAATACTAGTAAAACTGTATGTCATTTTGTCAGTAAAGTAACATAGCAAGCACTGTGTTCTAGCGTCAGCAGGCTTTTCACTGCTTTTGCCTATTAAATTCTTTGCTTTCAGATAAAACACAGATAATTAAATTAATGCTTGCCAATTTTTACAGGAACTAGTTATTACTTACATTTTGCCTTTGCAAATAGTCTCTGCTGCTGCCCTTACCTTCCTGTTAGAAAACCAGCTGCCTCCTGATACATCTTTAGAGCTTGCCTTGAGTGTAATTTTTTGTTAGCATGGAAAGGTAAGTAAAAACAAAATTGGACTGAGCAATGCTCTTTGACCCTACATCCTGATGCAAAAACAAGTGAGATACTACAGAAGTACTTCAGGAAGCATATTTTCCAATGAGACTCCTAAAAGACTGAATTAATATTTCTAACGGCTTGAAGAAATAAAACTACCCAGTTGGGAATTTAAACAAAGAACCGAGGTCCCAATTTTGGCCTTCATCTAGTTGAATTAAAAAGCAGTTAACCTAAAATGCATTTTTACTTCAGTTCAGCAAAGGCTTGTAATTACACTTAATTTTACACTGAAGAAAATTCTCACAGAAAAGGAGATTAATTACACACGGAATCCAGGATATATTTTGCAAAGCAAAGGCCACACTTGCTGAGAAGTATGCAAGGCATTAATTAATTTTTTCCACAGCTGCATTTTACAGAGGAAACTCTGTTTTATCTTTTTATTTGCTCTCAGGTCAGTAATGCTTAATAATACATTACTTTGTCAACAGAGATAGGTGTGGCGATGACTTTGAGCAAAATGCAATAAAATCACTTTTATAGAAGTGTAGCATGTTGCTTTAAAAGTTAAGCACACTACAGGAGCAAAATACACCATAGTTGTAGGGTAATAGAACATTAATGGTATTGGTATTGCTCGAAAAAAAATAGTACAAAACTTACTATCAGTTGTATATCAGGTCTCTTATCCAGAAGAACCATGCCTTCACTAGGCAAGCCAAATGATTTCACTTGGTAACTTAGGTAGCCACCGTATGAAGAAAGCTATAATAAAATACACAAGATTAGAAATACTTTGCTGCACTAGTGCTTGGTATTAATATAATTTTGTATTCAAGTTTACCGCTTTGTCCAGTACTGTAAATAATATATTCACTCTTTGTTCTTCAGACCAAATATGCAAATCCACGTCGCTTGGAAAAATTATTTTTTAAATTGTTTACTTTTATACCTGGCAGCACTTTGTGAGCAGTAATTGTTACCGTTATCTGGAAGGTCATCCGTACTTTTTTTTTTTTTTAATACCTGGGATCATGTCAGCTGTGTCATGGGGAAATCACATGTTCACATGAATGTTCTCCATTCTAAGAGAGTCTAAGTCTGTTACCAAGATCTCAGCCCTATAAAAAGGTGGTAACAGACAAACAGACCTTTGTTGTTGTTTGAGCTGAAATTACCCCTCTTTTGGCTTAACTATTAATGACCACAGAAGGCCTCAAACCAAACCAAATAAATATACAGCTGCCCAAACCAAAGACTTAGGCAAGTATGTTTGAATGGTCTGACAAATAGATGAGCTGTTTATGAGTGTTTAGGAGTTTATGAGTGGTAAGTCAGAAACATATATAGAGGAAAAGAAGCTCCAGGCACAGCATAGATGGTTCTTCTTGTACCAAAAGAGCCTAGATGGAGGGTTTATGGGCTAGATGTAACAAAAACCTTGGAAGAGCAAGTAGCCGCCTCTTGCGGCTTGACCTCTCCAGGGCCCAAACAGGACTCTCTGCAGTCTCTGGGGACAGATAAGAATGCATCCAAGAACCACTTGATTCCATTACCAATTTTCCCTCCGCCTGCAGCAATCTGCCACACCTCAGATTTCCCTTTGTCTCCTGCATTATGAGAGAGAATGATATCATAGCCAAGTCACCCCTGTAAATTTTAGAAAATTTTATGCCTGAAGTGCGTACAGGCATTTTATTGATTTCCCCTGAAAAGTCTGTTCTCCATAAAAAATTAAGAACAAAATCTTCCAGGCACTTGGGTTGGGATGATCAGCATTAGAAGAAGCATTTAACTGAACTGAAAACAATTCGATAACTCTTGATTTTGACTAAGAAACTCTACATCACTAGCACCAAATGAAATCTGACTCTCAGATCTACAGCGGAGAGATGCTAAGTTTAGAAAAATCAAAAAGCTCAAAACCTTGGATGAAAGCATATGTAACAAGCTGCTAGGCTGAGATCGGGTGTTTTTCCAGATATACTAATTTCTTTTCCATCCCTTGCTGTCTGCCCTTACAGCTTATGTTTGTTTTTGACAAGGAAGGAAGAAATGCTTTGTCAGGTTTTAGTATTCTGCAGGTAAACTCCAGCATTTGCTGTATCATTTTCCTATATACTTTGATGAATTACAAACAAAACACAGACATCTCACTACAAAATTTGCTCCTTGGATCACAGGGCCATAGTTAATGCTATTATATTTAGCTAACTGCATTTTCAACAGCATCATTTGGAACTTTGCCTATATTTTGCCAACACAATCAAAACAATTCTGTATAAATAAATTATTCAAAAAATGTAAGAAAACTCAAGTCAGAACTAATTTCCTGTTTAACACACATTTTAGAACTGTACCATATCACAGGCTGTTATGTTGTTGGGTTCTTTCTGAATAAGCAGCATCTTCGAAAATGGAAAAATATCAGCCTTAACAGCAATCCTCTGTATTCTATATGTATACTATTTATTTATAACAGTAGCAGTGCATTAAATAGTATTAAATAGTGTTAAATAGCATTAAATAGTATGTTAAAACACACAGGAACAGAAAATGGGGACTGTGTGTTGTCTGAATTTCTCAGTGAGAGTTAGTTTATAGCCCTGCTATAGATTTCACACTTGATTCCCTTTTGACTTTGTAAACAAAAGACATACAGAGAAAAATATACTCTACTAAATATTAATGTTTCAGTGGAACTAGTTAAAATGTTAAGACAACGGAACACAGTGTTTTCAGTCTCCTCATACTGAAAAATATCTGTAGTGATCTTGTTCACATTTTCCAGATAAAGTGTTTTTATTGGAAATAGACCAAACACTGAAATTTTCAGAATACAATAAAGTGAATGATTGGGAAACTTACTAGCTTGTAAAACTAGCATCGCCACACTGCCAGTGCCCACTAAAATATAAACTTATGCATAACAGAAGGTAAAAGCAGAGCCAAAATACAACTATTTTATTTACAGTGCTGTCACTGTAAATAACTGCAAATCCTGACATGCCTGGTTTGATACCGTCATAAGCAACATAAAAAGCATAGCACTGTTCTTCATAGCTGTGCTCAGAGGGTTATTGATTACTTTACATTTTGTTATAGGAATAACAAAAGTCCTTTTAGTTTAACACCATGGTAGTAAACAAAATATATTTTTTTATGAAATTTCTTTAGAAAATAATAGCCATTGAAACAACAATCTCTTAAAAATAACAAAAAGCATCCTAACTAAATGTGCTACTTAATCACTTTGAAAGATCCTTACCTCTGTGCACAGGAGCAGGATGAAACATGCTGCTATAGTCCTTAAAATGGGACTAAGAAAAACTCATAAATTGTACCATTTTTAATACGATAATGCCTATTCCATTAGTTTTCTCTTGTAGGACAGGGGGATTGCATCTGAAAAGCCTGTACATGCTACAGCTAGCTGACAGCTATAGACCCTGTTAGAGCTGCAAATAGAGAGAAGTGGGAACACTGAGCCTGCAAGCAACCACTAGCAAAGTCCACCTGGTCAGTATAAACCCCAGGCCGAAATGCTGATAAACATTACCTGTTAGTAAGGGACTGCCTCCACACATGAGCAGGAAAAGCAGCAAGTAATTCAAAGAACACAAAGATTAGAAACCCAGAGGCTGCTCTTCCCTTCAGGAAAGCTTCACCCAACACAGATAGTAAGTGTACATACAGTTAATGAGCAAAAAATGTAGTGCTGGTGTCATACAACCAAATAAGACACCTTTAGACCTTTCACTCCTTCTTTTAATCAGCCTTTCCAGCAACATATCAAAAACAAAGGGGGAATGTTCATTGACCGTTGAGTACTTAATCACCTTTTATGCCTTTGGAAGTCTGCCCAGAAGATATTCTTAGGGAGTCTAAAGGATACTCTGGCATTGGCAAGCTCTGTGTATTCTGAGTTTCAGAAAAGTGCCTGAAGGTATCAGTTCCCCAAACCATAGCTTTGACCGTGTTGCTTATGTAAAGATCACCCTGACACCCAGCAAGAAGATTAATTCTATACTATTAGTTATAATTTTAACACAGTACTCAAATGTTGTGATTCTTGGCAGGTCAGGGTAGAGAGGTAAGAATCTGTTGGGGGAAGAGAGAGAAATATATCTAAGATAGACAAGCAGACTTTTTATCAGTGGTGTTGGCAAAAAATGAATGCTTAATATAAAAACAGATGAGTTAGGTGTCACTCACCTTCTCTCCCAGGTAAGATGGTGGTGCCTTCCAGTACAAACTACGCACTGAAGCAGGCAATTCTTGAACATCAGCCACTACGCTATTACTGACTGGATTGAAGGTTACTGGAATGTCAATGTTTTTATTCACTGTCTCCAAGCGCCAGTTCCTCATGTCCACAAACTAACGAAAATACATAACGGAAATAAAAGCTTGTTTTATCTTTTCCCAGGATCAACTAACGAGGCAAAAATGGTTTGACTCTATAATTCCCTGAGAATTAAATTCAGCCCCTTTAGAGTCAGCCTAAAGCCTTTGCACAAAAGAGAGCACGAATGGGACAGATATGCCAAAGCTATGGGGATGTAGGCATTTGGTTGGTTAGCTGTGAACTAAATTCGGTCTTCAGTCACATGAAGACACAAGCCTTATGGAGGTGACTAAGAATTAATTTGGTGACAAGATGACGAGGACATAATTCGCAGTGTATTTTTATGTTCATTCCAAAACCAAGCCAAAGACACTAACCAAAAAGACAAAGTGTGGACCTGTTGTAGTAAGGTAAGGTAAGGTAAGAGGGAGGGAGGGAGGGAACATGGCAGGATACTATGGGGAGGCAGGCAATATAGCCTAAAATTCTGGCTCTTTATTACTGTACATTTCAATTTGGCTTTTTTTTCATGAAAGATCAGACATCTTCTTATTTACCATTACACTCCTGGAAAAACAACATAACGTATATGGACCAGAACAGTTCACAAAGCAATATGACAAAAAGACAGGCATGTTTTCAAGAATAGGCTTTTCAAGGGCAGGCAACCACTGGGTGAAAGCTCCCTAAAGTCAATAGGAGTTTGCCACTCACTTCACTAAGGCCAGATTTACATCCTTTGCTTGTAAATGATAAAGTGCCACAATCTGAATTGCATCTCGTCTATGTCTAAGCCTAAACCAAACTCCACATTCAACATTTGTGGACTCTGCTTCTCTTTTCTCTTTCTCTTGCACTGTTTCAGGCAGCTGTTCCTTATGTTCAGTCTTCGGCCACCTTACATTGCTTCTACTATTCATTTATACTACTGTTACTTAAATATATCACATTTATTGTCTCCTAGTGATTTGTAAGCAAACAGGTGAAAAAGGCTGTTTCTGCTGAAAGGCACTTTCAGACTATACAGAAGTCTTAATGCGGCTGCATCATAATTACTATTTCTTGTAGAATATTTCTCATCCTTAGCTACTAATAAAACATCATTTCAGTTTTGGAAGAAATCTGGCATTTGCTCAATGGGAAAAAAATGCAGGTTTACGATAGCAAAGAAAAAACTATTGAATACACCTTGGTTCTGCGATGATTTGTGCTGCGACAGTTGCTGGTTACCCCAAAACAAAAGCAAGAGGTGCATCCTTTGGGATTAGAAGGGTCCAGATAAAATGATCCTGGTCGGCACATATCACATTCTGCACCTTCAACGTTCTCCTGTTAAGGCACAGTTGAAAGAATTCTTAGAATTTTCCTTGTGTTATTGGTGAGGCCCCCAAAATTTGCCGATAAAGCAAATCTTCTAACAGACTATTTATTTAACTATATGGAAGTACAAATGAAAATGTATGCTTGTCTGTATATACCATATTCCAAATGCAAATAAAACTAACTTCTTTAAAACTACCTTAGTTGCGAGCTGGTTAGCTATGAGCTTTCCAGCGTATAACATGAACTGCTGAATAATAAATATTAGTCAGAGCTGTTGTGCATATTAGTTACAGCTAGTAACTTCCCTGCCAAAACCCTGCTGCCGGGTTTTCCAAACCTACAATACAAACAGTTGCTTGTGAAAGTCCACGTTTATCATACTCAATTATGCAAATCACAACAAAAGACTTCCTAGATATAATCATGTGGTGAAATGTCAACTGGCATAACATGGCTAAGAAAAGCATGGGATCTGGTTAACATCCAAAGACTGAGATGCAGATGCATATAGCAGATGTGTGCAGGGTACAGACTGTTTCAGTGAATCATCATTGAACATCTACTTGGTAGCACCTTAACCTCCTACAAAGATGATGACTGCCTGTGAAATTCACAGATAGTGAAGTCATTAAAAACTGCATTTATCTGCAGTCATGGTAATCTGTGCACTTACTGCATGGTGGGGTGTTTCTTTCAGCTGCATTTAATTCTCACTGAAAACCTGGTGATAAACTCACTTCATTCACCCAGTTAAATATAAAATAGTCACTGATATGCAAATGATGTTTATGAATGCAGAAGTAATTTGATTTATCTGACCTTGCAGAGACAAATTCCTGTCTGGGGATCACAAACATCTGGCTTCGTTCCACCTCTGTTGCAATTACACGGAAGGCAGTTTGGGAAACCGTAAGTACCAGGACCACACTGATCACACTGTCGTCCTTTTATTCCTGGTTTGCATCTTTATCAACAAACAAATACAGCAGCAGTTAGTTCTTCTCAGGTAGGAAGGAGCCAAGAGGAGGCAGGAAGAGAGGGAGGGAGGGAGGGAGGGAGGGAGGAGGAAGATTAAAACCAAGGGCAGATGGATCTCTGATGTGACTGCATAGCTGTGAAACAACTGCATCTCTTCCAAGGAAGAATAGCAGCAGATTAGTGTTGTCCTCAAATTCCAAATGTGAGAAGTACTGCAAGTTTTTATAGTGGTCATACAACTCCTGAAGGATGGATCTGATACTGAATGGTCTAAATACTCACAATGGAATTAGATTCCTGCAGCTGTTCAGTGTTTGCAGGGGGAACTACCCTCTGTATACACCAAAGTGTGAAACATGCATGTTATACACAGGTAAGCAGAGCTAGCAGAAGATTTATAACTGGAGGACGTGACAGAGCACTAGCCTAGGCACTCGCCTGCTCCCAAGGCGGAGAACCCCAGGCATATGGATAATCATGGTGACTTCAATCTGCCACAGTTAGTTTAAGACTGTTCACAAGGGATAAAATCCACTTTGCTCACAGTGAAGGCTGTGTGTCTTGGATTTATTTAGGTGAAGCACAGAAGATGCGAAAAACAACATCAAGCTATGAACAGGGCTTGAGATAGCAGAGTATGTCTTTCTTTGGGAGCAGCTACCTCCTACTGCCGTTGGAACAAACTGGCACAGACGGAAAAAACTAGTAAAAATGTGGGTCTGATGAACGTTCTTGCTCTTGTCCGTGCTGGCCTCTTCTCACAATCTGTCTTTACCAGGCTAAAACAGGTTTCAAGAGAGCAAGGATCCCTTCAAAAGGAATGTCTGCCACCACCACTAGCCACGCCTTCAAATTTTATCTATCTGTGATAACATGATTTTTAAAACTCCCAGCAAGCTGGTGGAGTCTCCTTTGGCTCTCAGCACGTTTATATGTACACCAACACTATCAATTAAACGGAAATAACAGTTGAAGTGTGTGGACAAGGTATCCCGCACTTTCTGTAACACATGGAAACGATTACTCAATTCAGCAAACAATTGGTGAGGTTTGTCAGTGCTTCTCTGAGTGTGTTTCCCACACAAGCAGATAACTAGAGCTAAAGAGGGGCTTTGAACTTCCTATAATCCACAGAAAAGGATTACATGAAAAATATTAATCACAATGTAATGGTTGGCTATATACTTCTGTAATCAGGCAAAAAACTATTTGCTGAATGTCAAATTTTGCTGCAGAGTTTTTTTTACGAATAAACTGTCATTTTCATAGATATTACCAATTTTAAACTGCAAGTCACCCTTATAATCAGGTAATATAGCTTTTCACTGAAACAGAAAATATGACTATTTCTGCCAAAATTATCCTCAATTTTACTGGAGCAGAAACATGCTAAGCCCTTTCTTTGAAGTATTAGATTTCATTTGACTGAATTACAGATTTATTTTATTTATTTTTGCATAGCTTTGGTTGTCTTGTATGAGAGCAAGGTATAGGAGAAATGAAAGCAGAGACCAATTAGAGTTAGAATTCATCAGGAAATGTAGACTATGCTACACTTTAATCCTGAACCCCAACTGCTATGGAAAGATATTCTTGTTTTGCCTTTGGGATAAGGCAACTATGAAATCAGTTGATGCAGAAAGGACAGACTTAGGAAAATAATTTAAATTCAGGAAATAATATATGTAGTCTCTGAATATGAGGTTTCTATCATATTTCCAGGACTAATGGCAGAGCAAGGAAAGATCATATTTTTTTTATTAGGACTCTGCAAACACATAGCCAAACCAATTAATTTCATCTAACTCTGGCTTTACGCAACCGACAGACTACCAAGTATTTGTGTTACTATTTAAGGATTCTTTATCTCCCCAAGCAAACAATAGGCATGTTTAACTACAGTCATATTGATGGGATGCGAATTTAAGAACATTCACAATTATTGTGTTTGTATGCCATACCTATTTTAGATAATGTAAATAAGAGAATAAAACTAAGGAATTGATTTTCATTTCAATATGCTGAGACACAGAAAAATAAGCATATGTCATGTGTAGGACATAATTTTCAGGGCAGTTATCACCTATGGCTCCAATGGAATAATATTTTCCACACACATAGCACCTATTATCAAAGTTTCCCCAAACTCATCACAATTGAGGTACATGCCTGGAAGTCAGGATGATTTGAGATCTGCTACTAACAGGACACTGGATAAGCCATATGAGACAAATAAAAATTCGGCGACTTACCCTGAGTAGCATGACACGTCACTGGTAAGCAGAAGTCAAGCCCAGGAATCCCAAATCCCACCATTAATTACCAGCACAAACCAAGTTTCCACTAAATATTTCAGGTATCCTTGAAGCAGCCAAGTTCTAACCGTTGGCTAGCACTGCTTAAACCCCTATTCATCATCATAAAAATTGCCTATATCTCCTCCAAATACCTGAAGAGTGATGCAAACCATTCATGCATTTTTATAATGCACATTTTTTTATATTAGTTATAAAGTGAGTTTAATTCAATAATGCAAACTTACTTGCATTGCCCGTTGTTTTTATCACATTCTGGACTTGTCATATTCACAACTCCTCTGCCTGAGCAGTTGCAGTTTTCACAGCCAACAAGAGGGTGATAGCTGAAATAATGTTCCTTGCACACTTCACATTTTGGTTTCACCGTTTGAGGAGGACAAATGCATTTACCAGTTACGTCATCGCAAAGACGCTGGCCACAGTTGCATACTAGGTCAAAGAAAATGTTCTATAAATTAATCACATCTCAACTTACAGTGACCAAACTTTACTGTGTACAAAACAAACCAAGAAAACCTTACAAAGGGCATAATTCTTTTCTCTCTTTCACCAGTTTTAAACTCGTGTGGCTTGTTTGACTCAACAATTATAATGATGTGAGAGTGACATGAACCAGGGTCACAGAAACTAATTGTGTGACTGTGTTTCAAAGAGTAGCTTGAGATCCTGGCTCTTTTCCACAGATTGGTTCCTTATATTCATCACAAGTGTTATTATCGTTTCCCAAAACTTCCCAGCATTAAACAATCAATAGTTTTGGTGTTAAGGACACCACTTTTACAAGCAATGTTAATAAAAACAGAATATAATATCTGAGGAACGCAGCTGAGGAGTGTTGGTGTAATCCATGAGTCTGCTGATGTTATTAACAATAATGCTATGTCTCTGATTATCTACAGAAAGTCTTGAAGGCTGGGATACAACAGTAATAACTTGGAAACTGTTTCACAGTCAGTACAGAAAAACCCATTTGACTGGAAGAATGGCAATATGGATTTTAACAAGCAAAACTGTTAAGTCTCCTACGCATGATCAGACAACACGTGTGAAGGCACACTTCACCTTAAGCCAGGTGTGTTTAAAGGGAATGGGATTACTTCTGTTAAACTGAAACCCACCTAGATCTAAGCTAGCTCACTCAGCCTCTTGCAGGATCAAGGCCTATAAAGAAAGGTGAAGCTGCACTACCTATTCAATGAGGACAGAAGATAAAGGTCAGGCCAGGCGCTGAATAAGTCAGATCATATACTTACACTTGCAGAACGGAAATCCATAGTAGCCAGTTTGGCATCGACTACATCGACGACCAATGACATTCGGTCTGCAAATACACTGTCCTCCCACGGGGTTGCAGGTAGGGCTCGTGGCACCCGCTCTATGGCAGTTACACGGCACTGCTCCATTATTGTAGAAAGCCACTAGCGATCTCACAGAATCCTTACAGAAGGTCGATGATTCTTCTGGGCTATTGAAATTAAAATATAAGTCATGTAAGGGCTGCCACTTGGAAATTGTAATGTACATACTTCGCAGTGGTTCAGTGAATTTGAGTCCTGTCTTTAATAAAATTTCCTGACACAGGGATGGTATCTGTACACGTGCAGGGATGTACTTTAATTATAATTTGCTTAATTATCATTAGCAAATGACTTTGAACATGCAGGTAAGAGCTTTTTTTTCAAAGAAAGTGCATATATTAGTCATATCTGTTCAGACATGCCAAGCAAAATATCAAATACCAAAGATCGAAATACCAAAGACAGAAAGACAACACAGATTTTCCTCTTTTGTAAAGTGAACAATAAAGCTCTACCTTTACATTTCATTTACAATAGAAAGTCATGGAAAGATGACTCACGGAATTTTAATGGGCTAGCATAAGCCACGAAAAGCATATTCATGTAGCACAGGATTTTATATAAGTTTCTTTAATATAGAGTGAAAAGAGTATTACTTTACAGCTTGCTGACAAACGTTCCGTTTTTTAGAAAGTGATGCTTACTCAATATAAAAACTGTTTCCTCCACAGTGGCTGATAAAATCCAATGACTTGTCCACAGTCTTTTTTTCAAGAATTTTGTAACTGTAGTTGTCTGCTGGAACAACTAAGACATTTTCCTTGAAACAACAAGAAAATTGAATTCTAAATTTCAGAGAAAAACAGAAGAAATGAGCTAAGGCATTTATATGCTTAAATGTTGCTTCATTATTAGTTCTGGATTTTCTCACAAACCATAACATTTCAATTGAAAAAATAGGAAAATATATTTCATATCCTCTCCTCAAGCTGTTACACTACAAGCAGTGCACAATAAAAGCCGAGTGTTGCATCTGAAAAATTTAAAATATAAAAACAGTGTACAAGTTCCTAAAAATCTGAAACACAACATTCAAAAACAAAGTCTGGCTTTCTGGCTTTCATCTTTGCATCCATTTCTAAACGAAGGTTAAACCAAGAGGAATATCTCCAAGCACATTTGTGTAGTAAACTTACCAGAACAAGCATTTTTCCATCAGGTATCGTTACTGTAACAGAGACCTCAGGTTCAGAAACATCAAGCTCAATTTGGCTTTCTGCAATTACTTGATCCCGACAGCCAGATGTATGGGGGCAAAATGAAGCACTGAAAGAGCCTAGAAGAAAAGATATTGCTCAATGTCCCAAAATGCTGAGAAAGTAAAGGGAAAAGAACTTAGAATAAAGCTGGATGCTCACCTGACCACACGTGTCCTGCATCCACATGCACTTGTACAGGAAACACTGGGTGTGCTGGCTGATAAAAATGTACCACAAATACATATCTGCCCAAGCGGGGCACTCTCCCACTCAAGGTGATCTGGTTCTGCAGAAACAAGAACAGCTCTGGTAATATACATTTTTTTGTGAAATATATTTGTTTTTGTGTGCTGTGCTCTGCATTACCTATGTGCAATGAAACAGAGGGCGCTCAGCATCTCTCAGGAGGTTAACCACATCTTCCATGATTATGGCATTATGTCTGATACTCCTGTCTGTTTGCATGCCAAGCGTATCCTAATTCTTTCCTGCACTCTGTGAGAGTACTACACAGTTTAGAAAGAAGCTGGCATTTTTGTTTCTGTATCAGTATATTATCTCTTTGGCTTACTCAGTCTGTAGCATTTTGGTCATATCACCTCATTAACTTTTAATTCTCTTACAGTACTTGATCTATTTAGCTTTTCTAACAACATATTTTGTGACTTAGGAAACAATATTTTCAAAATATGAGCTACCTGTAACGGTGTCAAGGTGACTCCATTAACTGAGCGAGAAGGAAAAGGGGCGCTCAGGGGATCATACAGTATACTTCTCTGCACTTCGGAAATTTTTCCATCCCTGAATGCATCCAAAACCAAAGTCACTGGAGGAGTTTCATATACTGAGGGAACGCATGTTGCACTAAAAACGGAAATATATCAATTACTCTTGGGGTCAGGAGAATTCCTTAAGCATCATGAAAGAAAAAGCAGACAAATGGCAAAAGTTAACATATTAGAATGTAATACAAATAATAATGCAATAATAACTACAGCTACTCTTTGGAATTCTATGTAAATGCTAAGAAAGTAGACAAAAACAAGATGCAGAAATTTAACTCACAGAGGGGAAAGTGTAAATTAATTGATTTTATTTACTCAAAATTTCCATAAGCTGAACAGCTTTAATGGAGAAGATAAAGATGAAAAAAAGAATATGAGGCAAAGGTGATTAGGAGTGTTAAAAAACAATTAAGTAAATGTTAATGAATCCAGTTAGTTACACTCACCAAAATCTGAACAAATATTGAATTCTCAGTTCTACAAATATTTATGTACGTGCATCCTTTAAACATGCAAATTATCTCACTGAAGTCAATGCAACTACTTAAGTACTCAAAAGTTAACTACACCCTCAAATATTCGTAGAATTGGAGCCAAAATAAATAACAGTACTCCTTGAAAGCATCCTTATTTATCTACTGCTGTGTTTAACTATTTCTCCCTCAGTACGTTTAATTCCAAAGATCTTGATTGAGAGAAGTATATTCTAAGACTGCAGGAGAAAATATTATTTGATGGTTTCATGCTAGTCACTTGTGGTATTTGTTCATTTCTTGTAAGTACTTAACCAACAGCGATTAATCTTTACTCAACAAAGGTCCAGAACTGGAATGGCAAGTATGTTCCAGGGCCAGAATTGAGATGTATTTGCCAGGGCTGTGTGGGAAACCATGTGCAGCAGCCACTTATAAAACTATTAAACTGAGCCAAGGCTTGGAATCTTTCAACTTAGTGAACATTAAACACATTCACAAAATTAAAAATGTAGCCAGATAGGGCTTTAATAACACAACATAAATAAATAGTAAGTGCTATATGCTGCAATAGAAGTAAATGTAACAAGAGATAAAAGGCAAAATTAAATGTACATATTTTCATATTGGCTTTATTTTAAATCATACTTTTCATCCAGCTTCTTTTCCCCATTTTACTCAGAGTATAAATGCCCAAGAATGCAAAATTCCTTTGGTGAGAGGACAAACATTTCCTATGTTCAGTGCTAGAGAGCTATTCTCAGTAGTAAGACTGAGCAAGAGAATTAAAGCTGAGAATTAACGTTATGCACGCTTGGAAGCCAAAAACAGTCACGTACTTCCATCCCATTTACTATCCAGATTTTTCTGCTTTCTGTTTCAATTCAGCCATTATATTAGAAGTTACCATCTGGAAAACTATTAGACCTAGTCACTAACTCTTTCTGCCTCTCAAGTCTTGTAAATGGCATTTAATCTTACTTTAAGGCCCTTTCCTTTGCCAGATTAGTAGGAAAAAAGCCTCAGGATTAGATTCACAAGGGACACTTAAGGAAGTGCAACAGGAACTGCTCCCTAATTAGGAAGCTGCAGTGATAGCTCCTCTCCAGCTCAAAGAATACTAAAACATATGGAGAGGGGAAGAGTTTTGATAGGACAGAACAAGTGCTCTGCCCAACTTCAAACAGACTACCACTCAGCAGTCAGAGCCTCTGCTTGGGAGGTGGAAAGGTCAGGTCCAAATCTTCTCAGCAAACGGGAGACATCAACCTGGTCAACCAAGCTGTATGTGCTATAATTATCAGTCCTCTACAAATATAAAGGACTCCTTTATGCATCACCTAGCAATGCTGTACATGATGAATCCTGAGGGCACACCTACCATACAGGCCCCACAATGAGATGGGCACAGGAATGGCTTGTGTGTGAAGTGAGGATTTACTCGTTGAGTAGTTTGATAACTGCTGAGTTGTGCTGGGGAATTCATGAATTTTGGACAGCTCAAAGGGCTTTCACATCCCTACCCTAATATAACTTAAAGCCATTTTAAAACAGGTGTAGTGGTCACACACGGAAGGAAACTCCAGATAGAACTGTAACCATTTCAGGCCTGGTAATTCATGACTTGCCATAGAAGTACCAATGTTTTTCCAACTTGGACACCTTTCATACTGTACGCTATCTGAAAGAGTCGTGTTTTCTAAGGCATTAGCACCGGATAGTTCAGACAGGCTAGGAAGAGGCTAGTATTGACAGAATCCTGTGAAAAGACTGCCTAGATCAGCTTTTTACAAATTCTACTTTGTAACACTGGCCTGCCGATCATCTCTGAGTCACTGAGCAAAGGTTCATAAAATCATTCCAATTCCATTTAGTCTGCCTTTCAAGATCTTTTTCAGAAAATATGAAGAATAAAAACAAGCAAATTACCTTCTGTCATGGGTACTCTGGTAAGCAGCTATGCAGTGTATTTTAGGCTCCACATATTCTAGAGAAAATTCTTCAGTTGATATAATACAAACTTTATGCTGAAAAATAAGCACAAGGCACAATTAGCAATTCATGTTTTACAATAACAAGACTAGGCCTAAAAGGGGAGGATGGACCCTCATTTTAGCACAAGGAGACCTGAGACCAAATCCATGTTCTGCCATGGACTTCCCAGAACAATTTTGCATCCTTTTACCTGTCTGCACCTGAATGTCTCAGTGTTTAATATCATGTTTCTGTCCTTCTCAGGGCAATGTTGGCTGTTAAGAGGTTAAATAGATCAAATTGTAAGGATACATATGGTAATGGGAATCACAGAAGACCAGCTCAGATGGTCAGAAACTAGCCAAGGAGCATACAGTGTGGGAGAGAGAAGCCCTCATCACTGGCATTAAGGCTTTCTTTTTGGACCCTGAGGGAATTCCTGGGCTTTCTGAAATGCACATACCAACAGTCACTAGCACAAAGACCTTAGGAATCAGTTTCAGTGAGGCCAAGATTTCTCCCAGTAGATTCAGGACTCATCTTAAAAAAACCATTGAAACTTCATATGATGCTTTGGACTACAACTTCACATTAGCAAATGAAGCTAAAGCTGCTGGGATACAAACTCCATGGTCATATTAGCACAGCAGCTCTTCTTTTTTCCCCTTCCTTCTGTCTTTTGCTAAGTGCAGTCTTTACATTTAACACAGAGAAACAGCACTTCCTGTATCTCAAGAGAATATTCAAAATTATCTGACAGCAAGTTTATTCAGAGAAAGAAAGTTAGACTTTAGATATAAAAATAAAGAGACTCTTAGCATCAGAGACGTACATATGTGGAGATACAGCCTAATAATTTCAACAACTTTTGGACATGGATCTTGTTAGCACAACAATCACTACAGGAACTAATAAATAGTTCAGTTGATATTTGTTAACACTGAGCACTGCCTCATCAAAAGAAGAAAGCATGTATCAATTGCTGTTTCTAATAGTTCCATGAAATTTCTCTGTGTTTATAGTTGGATTTCAACTTCAGATTTTAATCGAGTGCACAAATAGCCCTGTGTTTCTAAAACAGAAAATACCAAAACAACATAGAATAAAATTCATTGTCCAGAAAAAACATATTACTGGTTTGTCCAAAAGATGGCATTCAAAGCATTTCAAAGTTCTATTATGTCAAAAATGAATGTATTCATTACCTGAGATTTTGTAAGAGATCTAGCAAACTCCCATAAGAATTTTGAGGATGAAAAAAAAGTGAAAGAGACGGGAAAACAAGTATAATGATGAAGAACAGAAGCTACCCAAAGACCTTTCATTTAAGCTTTACATGTAGAAAAGAGAGAAAAATTGAAATAAAGTACAAGAGTGTTGGCAATACCTTTGCCAAGAAGGACAAATTTCTGTTTATCCTCGAAACTGAGCACTGACTCAGTATTCCTTGAATACATCCAAATCAGTATCTTCAAAAAAATCTTTCACATGACTTTACCATAGAGCATGTGAACAGATGGAGAAGGGTATTCTCCCTTTACCTTTTCAGGGAAAAAGCAAACAGAAAAGAAAAAGGAAACTTACCAGAAGAAAATTAATTGATGATGCCTTGAGATGTATCTTTGTATCCGCTAGAAGGTCATAGGCTGCAATGCGATTCCTATCATCAACTACCACACTGCGACAAAGGAAACTGTGAGATATAAAGCAGAATTAAAAATTAGCCTCCTGCCATTACCATATTGTTTATGCTGTTCCAACTGGGACTCAGCTGCTAGCCTTTTGGCTAGCCTCACCACTGGTGCCTAGCCATTCTGCTGGATCGTGGGTAATGACTACCTTTGGCCACTGGTGAACATGCAGCATCCTCGCTGGTGAGACAAACGCGGTACCAGCTATAAAACGCTGCTTGCCCTTTGTAGAGTCTAAACCTCCAGACTTCAGCTCATATCTCCGTTTGAGCTCCCACTCTAAGTAGGATGTCAATAGAGAGGCACATACACACATTACCCGCAGATGTTTCCAAGCTACGTAACAAACCATGTAACACTGTGCCTAGTCCATACTCCTGCAGGTGCCAGTGCATAGCAGCTGCTGCATTCCACAACTGCCACACGCTGTTCACCGTGTGGATGAGCAGCTATCACGCCCGCAAGGGCAGCTGGGCAGTTCCTGAGTTTTGGAAGCTATCTGTACAGTGAAATACTCTTTAATACAAGTGAAAAAACAAAGGTCTTTCTCTTACTGATTACCTTTTATCAGCTGTGCATCTGTGGTAAAGACAAGAATATACAAAGAGGAAGAGTCTTGCCAAAGGCTTCAGATACTGCCCTGTGAAGGGAACATGATCCCTGCAGTTCTCCACAAGTGGCAACAGGCTCCGCTTTTGCCAAAAGGTGGAATTCACAAAATGCTCTCATTCCTTAATTATCTAGCTAAGCTAGCCAGCATGCTGTGGGTGAAAGGCTGTAATCACCACACACTTCCTTCTCTATTTATCCACTTGGAATTAGAGCATATGAGAGTCTTACTCTTCTTCAGAGCACAGCTCAGAAATACAGGGGAAAGGACATTTAAAACAGAGAAATACAGCTGCCTTGTTTGTGATTCACGAGAAGCTAAACAACCTAGTATCTCTGTGAATCTGGAATCTGTTCTCTTGCAACGTTTTCTTAGGAATAATCAAGCTCACAGAGCTGTAAATAAGCCTGGCACAATTTATTCATGATTCTACAAGGTACAATTTAACTGCATGTACTTCACTATTTGATTTCTTGACTGCTTTATTTTTAATAGAAATGACAAGCAGCTTCCAGCTCAGGAAAGATGACACAGCAACTTATCTGCAATATAACCTTTCACTTCCTGCAGAATGGTAGCAGAAGGGATTTACTGCATTGCTACATAAAATAGCAAGGGCTTTTTTTGTATTTTCATGAGTAAGTTTTTAGCATATCATATAGACAAACAAATATGTTCAAAATTAGCCATAAAAATGTGTTGGGGGAAAAGTAATAAACCAGAAGCTTTAAAAAAAGTGCTTTGGGGTTCATAAAGTGTTACATAACAGGTTAAAATAAGAACTTTCCCCAGCAATAACCTGACAAGGTCACTGCTCCATATAGCTCTGTTCTGTATCACAAACATGCTGATGCAAAGAATTTTTCTTACAGGGCACTTTCCTACTTTCCTAAGCCTCCAACATGTCAAACGCTTGGCTCATAGGAAAAAGAGATGCACATAAGTAGTCCCCTGGCACTGGGCAGGCTCTCCCAAGGCCACAGATATCTGCAAGTTCACAATCCTAACTTGAGTCATCTGCCGAAGTACTGAAGTATCAAAGATGATCCCATTCAAGACAGACAGAATCTCTCCTGCAGAAACATCTGCAGTAAATTCAGTAATCAACAAGGCTAAAGAAGCATAGCGCTTAGACTTTGTCTGTAGCCTAACAGCTTGAGAGGATGGCTACACTGAGAATTACAGGGAAACTTTTCTACTCTTTCTTCAGCAACTCTTATGAGAACTGATGGGAATACTCTTGTAAACCGGCTGCACCTTTTTTACAGCTAAAGCCCTCAGACATGTTCTTAACCATATAAATATGAACGGTGTATGCGTATGCAGCCAACAGAATGATACTCTGCAATGGACTCTGAGATTAATAGTTTGTAAGGATTTATGAGCGTATACAAAAAAGTAATCCTTTGTATAGAAAAACAGTTTGCTAAAGCAGCCATAATACTAAACGTGCTAATGGCACAAACAAGAGGGAATTGAAAATCTGTACAGTACCCAGAGAATCATATATTTGCTTCTAAATCACCCTAAAATTTGAACAAGCTATACAGTGAAATGCATTCCAATATATAAAAAATACACGTCTTAAATGGTAATTTAACCATTTACTGATTACTTCTGAAATTCTTACCTGTATTTGCAACTGTATATGTTCAGTCTGCCTTCGGTGACAGGTCCAGGACTATTTATTATCACCTCAGCAGTGTATAACTGATCCTCTTCATTGGCATATTCAAAAACCAGAACGTAGCGACTGACTTGAGGAACATTTATGGTCATCTGAAAACTGACCTAGGTCAAGTATCATTGAAAAAAAAAAAAAACTCTTTAGTTTTTTCACCCTGTTTCTTGCAGGAGACTCTCTTTGCCTGCCCTGCAAACCAAGCAGTCTGCATCAGTCCAGAGCCAGTGCTGCATTGTCTCAGCAAAAAACAATCCAGCTTTGCAGAACAGAAGCAACACTTACAACTATCACCTTGTCCGGTAACTAGAGGCAGCAAATTCAAGAAACAGCTGACATAAAACAGCTCTAGGAAGGTGGTAAGATAAATCTAGGAAATTATTATATGTTACTATTTCTACTCTTCCCAGTAGGGGCTACCAGCAAGGAAATTTCAGTGATAAATACTAAAATTTTGTTGGTATAGGGAATTATCATGTCCATCTCTAAGCCATCTTTAATAACAAAACAAATTGATGCTATTTCTCCACTGAAAAAAATACTTCCAGGAACACAATTCCCACTAGAGCTGTGCTGTATGTTGATTCCTTAAAAAGAGTGAAAGTATCTTCCTCAGGAAATAGCCAATGCCAGTTTCTGAAGCATCAAGTTTTCTTTGAGTTCACCCGTACAAATTGGTTAAAATTGTATTTGATGCAAAATACTTCGAACTGGTTGCACAAAAAGTGCCGTAGTTACAGAAGTTTTTGCTACAAATTGCTATATAATTCTTTCGAACTTTAAACTTTTTCTCAGTATTCCCTTAGGCTATGTACACTTAAATATGCAAACTAACTGTCAACAGCCACCTGGGCTTCACTGCAAATACTCATACCCGTAAGGTTTTGCACATGCATCAGTGATGAAGCATCAGGGCCTCTGGCATGCAAGCATTCTTGTTGCAGCTGGTGTTTTTAAAAGTAACTATCAGAGCACAGTAGTAGAGGACACAGTCATTTTACATGTAATTATCATGTACTTGATTAAATACTTTATTTTTACCAATCACTCTTCACTCTTCTGATTTTTCATTTGATAACACGTTTCTCTTTCAGTGGACCTACAGTAGTGGCAAAACTGCTTCTGCTTGCTTTTTTCAGTAAAGCAAATATTTTACGTAAGTATAGCTATTTAAGAAACCAAAAAATGATGAGTTCAGAGTGACGTGTTTACACTATTATTGTCATTATGCCACTTCTGCTGCAAAATATTTTTGTCAGAGTGAAATGTTCGCTCTTCCTACAGCTATAGATCTGTCTACATTGATCTGTCTATACAGAACTGTATAAAACGTGGAACTTGGCTCAGAGTCTGTTTTAGGGATGAGTTAAAGATTTGCAAATCCAGAGCTACGGATCTGCAGCCTTTCTAGGCCATTAGGTTTATAACTAACAGTGCAGATGGCACTGTTAGAAACCATGCAAGAATCTGACCTCTCTTCCGCTGATATGGGACATCACTGGATGATCAGGAGTTGGCTGTCGAACAGGTATTTTTCTGTATTCTCCCCCATTTGTGAAATATGCTGCTTCTGAACCAAGGACACAGGAGAATCTGCTCAATGGCAAATGCTGATAAAGCAAGCAGCTTAAACAAAAAACAAAACACAGGATTATTACTGTTACATTTACAGCAGTGTAATAATAAAATAATCCAAGCCAATGGTTTATTCTGTAGCACATATACTAACTTCTCTGTCGAAGCACGTCCTGAATAGGTGCAAGGTTCAGTAACTTGTAACTGCAAGATGGATGCTTCATAATAATCACTAGGTAACAGCACCATATAATCCTAAGAACAATGCAAGACCATGCAGAAAATTACAAAAGGAACTTCATCAGACTTTCACAATGTAGCAATGATCAAAACCAACCACAGTAATGATTTTTCAGAGAATATCTGCAAGACACATGTGCATTTCTTGTTGTTACATGAAGCAATAACACCTTAACATGGCTCAGTAATTCTGCTTGTATCTTCATAGAGAGGGGATGAATGCAGCCGCACTGTGAGCGGGGATTCTCTTCAGCAGCTCTCCCACCATGTGCTGTACCAAACAGTGCACATACAGGAGCCTCCCCACCATATTTGTGCCTGGCAGGAAGTAATCAAGGCCAGGGCCTCTGACTCTAACAGCAAAGGCTCCTGTTGCTTAAGCTTTAAGCTAAGAGACCCAGATCTCCTACTGCCAGGCCGTGCCTTGCGGATTTATAAGCCTCTAAGTCGTCCAGTCACCAGAGGGGGAGAGTGAGCCATTTGGCATGAGCTTTAGCTGCCTAAATGGTTTAGTACATACAGCTGGCTCTGCACAGTTTTCACTCATGCATATAACTCAGCGGTGTGTGCCTCTGCAAGGGGGATGTGCGTATCTCAGCTGCCTCCATAAAAACATTCCAGAAGATGCTTCAGAAGACAGTATGCTTTTACTCTACCTTTCCCACTTAAATCAACATATTAGAGCTTATTTATAAAAACTTTTATCGTGAGAAGCAAACATGCTGAGTTAAGATCATTAATAAATGCTTTTTAAAAAGTGTTAGTAAAAAAACCCGGCAGAATAACCACTGTCAATTTCAGCACGGAGTATGTCTGCAAGCTGTCTAGTAACGTTTGACTGGGTATCCCACAAACTTAGCAAAGCCCCAGGCTTGATGACAAAAGGCATTGGCTACTCATCAACCCTAAATAATATACAAATGAATTTCTGTGTGGTACCTTTGTGATCACACATGTTTAAGGTTTTGCGTAAATGATCACCTGAAACATTTTATCTTTTTATCATAACTTCTCAGAACTGCTACCATAGATAATTTTTCCATTTTTCAATGAGTGAAGGGTAGGTAACGAAGGGAGGACAGCAGCATTTAGAAAATGACCTGCTAATTATGCAGCCCATCTTGTAATATTCTTCTGAAGAATCTTTGCCAAGAAATCTTAGCTGCTTGATCATCTGCATCTAAGCCAAGCTTTAGATATGTGAGAATTATGAATTCCTGTGAGCTTTTGTGCTCAACCAATTGCGCTTCATATTAACATTATTTTATCCTCCGAAGGTAGAGATTCCAGGTAGACTGAAGCTCTCTAAGTACACTAAAAACTTAGAGCAGGTGAAATTCAGAAGGAAAAAAAAAGACATGAGAGGCAGAACTGTAAGTTTTCTTAACGATATTCTGCTGCCATACTTTTTTCATTAATGCTGTATTTCAATCCCTTGCAGAGTTTTCCTGGCAAATAACTCCAGAGCAATACTATCATACAGGCTTCAAGCACTTGTTCTCCTCAATTGTTTTCTCACCAAGAGGACTTCCTCTGCCATTATACTGACAATCCATGTGCCTGGAACCAGTGAGAAAGGTTCTGTGAAGCTTTTTCCTGGGATTGTGACAAAAGCTGGCTCCTTGCTGGGTGGGAAGACAAATTCTTTGCTCTGAGCAGACCCTGTCAGCAAAAAAATAAAAGCAAAAAAATAAGGGACTGTGTGAAATGTCTCTACTAATTTAGTGCTCAGGACTGATGATTTCATCCGTTAAACTTGGTCTAACAGGAACTGATCAGTGCTCCTCTTTCAGTATGCATTAATAGGGCTTCCCACAACACACAGTAAGCTACGGAGCTATGCATTATTGTCCTCTTTTTTCTTTTTAGTCTTGAGCAAATTGGTTCTGAAAAGCAGAGTTCTTCTCCTGCCACGGCCAGTTGGGCAAACTTCTGAAATGCTCACTTCACTTCCCACTTCCATTATTTTCCATTCTATCTGCCTCTGCACTGACGCGTGACACATGCTCAGCTGATGCAGGCCTGTTCTCATGTGACTGCCAGCAGATATTTCAGATACAAGAGGTTCTCAAAAGCACCTAAAATGTTTGGTTACAAACAGTAACTGAAGCTGACTTCTAGGCAAAGATAACATACAACAGAACTTGTAATTGCAGAATACTTTTGAAAGAAGAGACATGAGGAACAACTGTTATGAATATTAGAGCCTTCTTCTTTGAACTCCAGACAGGAGCTTGTGCTTCCATCTGCCTCCCTATCTCCCAGGCAATATAACCCAGACCAAACTGCCAACCGCTGCCACTCTGCTGGGAGCTATCAGTCAAAGCTAAGTTTTGCCTCTTCCAAATTACTGAAAGGATCTATGACTAAACTGCATTCACTCCCACAGAATATGCTGAAGTTAGGCATAATAAGAGATAATTCTGAACACAGATTTGATATTTCTCTGTCATTCAAAGGTTCTGGAGTACTTATCTTTTGTCAAAACCTCAATCAGTGACACGACATTTTGCTGAGAGCTAACTTAACGGCTTGGGTTCATCATTAAACGAATATGATTCATGGAATGGAGACAGCAGTCACCTTTAAACTGAAATATTAAGGGCAACTAAACAAAGATAAGCACTGTTATTCCCTCATTAAAAGCTTCATAAAACCTACAGTTCTGAGCCTCCAAATGCAGAACTGAAAGTACTGAATTTGGCAAACATCTGAAAAACAGTGATTAATACTGTAAGCAGAGCCTTCATGCAAACACAGCCACATCAGTTACAACAACATATATCAGGAAAAGCACAAAACCACTGACACCGTTAAAAAAATGCATTTTAAGCAACATTACATGTTTGACTCAGCTGCAGCTCGGGAAGGCTTCTCTGATCTAACAGTTTTCTGTTCTTTTGTGCTGTTAAGTTGTACCTACCTGTTTCAGGCCAAGATTGACAAGCAGATATGCGGCCAGATAATGTTGCATCTCCGGAGTTAATATATCTCAGGATAATGCGAAATAAGTAGAGGTTTGATTTTTCCACATTCAAAGTTATCCTCACTTCGTTCTGTAAAAGGGAAGTTAATAAACAAAAAAAGCCGTAAACTGCTGAATAGAGAAACAGCTGGAAGCCATGCAAGCTCCATACTAAATTCCTACAAGAAAAATACACATGCAGACAAGTATATAGTGGAATGGCAATACCGGTGTATGACAGATGAAGACAGGTAAGCCTAGTGAGAAAATTAATTCACTTACAAGTATAATTAGTGCCAAAATGTTTTCCCTCAGCAATTGAGATCTTCCCTTTAGAGCTTTTTGAACCAAGGCTGACATAGCGGAGGACTAGGTGGAAGAGCTTAGGGGAAGCCACAGGGACAGGTACAACCACCTCTGGCTGGCAAAAATAAAAAGAAAGGGAAAAAGGAGGAAAGGAAAGTATATTATTTGTTACTAGCACCCAGAGAAAGAAAAACCATTTGGCAAAGACAAACTCCATAACAGAAAAGAAAGACTTGGGCAGCTTACAAAAGAATATAGAACAAAACCCTCCTGTGAAATAAAACACCTTGTTGAGAAATGTTCATCCATAGAAACATGGAATGGCTGAACTAACATGCATGTTGATATTGCACCTTGAAACATGGACAACATTTTACTGCTACTCTCCCCTCCTGTGCCTTAGAGGAGACGTATGGTATCAAGGGCCATCCATTCCCCTGGATTCCTGAGCAATAGGCCAGAATCATTGGTCCTACTCTAAGGCTACAAACACATCTCACAGCATGCAGATGCCTCAGATAGTCAGTGCAGTTTCTTCTGCTCCTCCACCAGATCCCTTAGTTTGTTAGCTGTGATATTCTGGCTCTGTCTTTGCTCTGTGGTTGAACTGACATCTCTTGAACCTCCTCAGCCATTGACTGGCAGTGCTGTCTGCAGAAGACAGAATTCACCTAGCCCATTACTCAGAGTTTGCCAAGCAGTAGCATCAAGGACAGAAACTTATTCAGAATTGGCAGAGACATCTTCAAAGGTTGTAGGTGGGTTAGGAAAAAATAGGCTTGGTGCAACCTCAAGGGTTTGGCTTCCTTCTTCCCATTCTAAATTATAAAGCTCCCTTCCTCAAAGTTCACCCATCATAATCCCCTCTCTGTCCCATTCCAAGATGCTTCTGATACCATAAGCTCCTCACCACTGTGGTCAACTCTGCTTCCCCAAAGCACACAGGTTCTCTAAATTCCACACCTTTGAGAACTGAGCACAAAGCCTTATCTTCTCTCATATCTACAAGCTAATACAAATGCCAAATTGACAGCTCTCACATGCTACTTTGAATGTGTATTCTTAAACTGATCCTCACTGTAGAGACCTCTACTTTCTTACTAGAAAAGCAAAGCAGAAAGCAAAGATTGACTTAGGACAGATGACAGGGCTGAGAGATCTACAAAGACTAGACAGTAAAATCTAGGGGATCACGGAAGGGCAGTGGAACAGAACAGAACATATGGACAAGTGGGGGAAGATTTTACAATTGTTTTAAATGGAGAGGAAGGAGTGCTGAAGGGAATAAAGATAAATTAGGCACTGGAGGACACTTGAAAAATAGATAAGAACAACAAAGAAAAGATAAAAGAAATTTTAAAACATGCTTCAGAAGGCTTAACAAAATGGTTTTGAAGCATGTGTGGGGAAGTCCAGAAGACACAGCTGAAGGGGGAAAAAGAAGACACATGTGAGGAGTGAGGGAGGAAGAAATGTTAGTCCTTGGCTTCAAACAAAGGCAGGAAGTGGGAGGAATTTGTTCTCCGAGCTCTGCCGTACACTTAGGCAGCTTTGGCCAAGGCTTTAAAATCTGAACCCTGCTGTAGGCTTCTATAATTTTGGCAGCATGATAGTGCACCTGCGACTTCGACTGAGGTCACACCCAGGCTATTTATTGCACCGCAAAAAATTGTAATTGTATTGAAATAGTTTCTTTTCAAAAAGCCTTCTGTGTGGTAGATACTGCAACACTATTTGTCTTTCACAAGAGAAATGTCAGGAGGAATATGTCAGGGTCCTGCAAAACACAGAAAAGCTATGTCAAAATTATGAGCATTCCTTGAAACGAAGAATGTGAAACTATCTCAGCTATGCAAGGATCTAACTGTAGAGGGGCTGGCAATGACTTATATGAGTGAAAAGCTGTATTCAGGTGAGCAAAGGAATGCATACTTTTAAAGATCTGCATAACTGGAGATTAAGCCCTTTCACGACTGCTGCCAACTGGCTATGAAATTCAAAAAGCAGCAGAGTTAGGAAGCGGAAGTTAGGAAATCACAGTTGTTAAGCGTTGCCTTCTTTTGTGAATGTAGAGTAACTCTGAAGAGCCAACAAACAAGCTCTGGGATAAAAAAGACAGAAAAGAGCAAAGAAGAAAGAGTGAAAAATGAAGAACAGAAAGGAAATGACTATGCTTACAGAATGGTTACGCGCTTATGGCTCAGCTTGTAGTTTACAAAGGCTGGACACAACAATACCCCATGACTAGAAAATCTAACCAGCATCAAACTAATAACAGGGAACTACTTTTAAGAAGGGTGAGCAAATACCATTTATTGCTCAGATTTGCCGTTTTAAAATCCTGGTTCCTCTGCTCAGTAATTCAGTCGAAAGTCAGACAGATCCCTTCTCACATGATTAAATTATGTTGACTTTCTTCCTTTATTGTATTTAATTTATTTATTCTTTCTGCTGTTGTTTACTTTATTTGTAGACTGTCATGAAATAAAAGTAGATGTTGCCAATACAGTCCTGCTCACATCCTATTTTACTGAATTATACGTTGGCCTATTTGCTGCAAAGTAAAGGTGTCACTCCTAATAAAGCTGGTGCCTTGCTCTCCCTTGCCCAATATGAGCTGCAAGCATAAGAAGGCTTCCAAAACAGTGTTGTGATGATGCCTGAGAATCAAACAGACACAGACTACTACAGAATTCCGTAATCCAAATCATTTAGCCAAACAATAACCTTCTAGTGTTTCTGCTGTCCTTGGCATGACAAGAATTTCTACATTTAGTATTACACGCTTTAAAGCTATTCTTTTGTTTAATCCTATGGCAAAACGCACATTTCTCATGCGCAAAAAAACTCTAAGAAGGTCTCTGAAGAATATATATTTGTAGTAGCAACTAACAACTCACAGTAATACTAGCACCCACTAATCCAAGCAGCGATACAGTGCCAAAGTGTTGAGATTAGTGAGATCCCGTCATTTATTTTGGTTCCTCCGTGACCTTGCACACACACAGCAGTACTATGGAGGCACACATCCCAAAGACTGTGTTTTTAACCCAAAAGCCCAGATACAATTACCAGCTTACTTGTATAGAGGACATCCGGGCATATCCTCTCCAACTGAAGCCAGGAAATTCCTTAGGATCATAACCAAACCGAATTCCTCTTCCTTTGACAGTAGTACCATCTTCAATCTCAAACTTAATGTGGTGCAGATCAGGGAAAAAGAAGTTTTTTTCAGGCCTTTCAAAGAGCAAAAGAATAACATTCAAGGACTATTCTTTTTCTCTGAATCTTTTAATTTTTTGCTCTCACTGTCAGCTTGAGTTTTTTTGCCAGTATAAAATACAAGCATAACTACTGACCGAACATCTGATACTAATTTTAGAAGAACATTTTACACAACCTGCATAAATCACGTCACTCAATAGCTAGCTCAAATTCATTCCGATATGAGTTCTCATTTCACCAGCAGGTAAGCTAAAGAAGCCTGATGAATGCATGACCTTTCTACACAGTTTGTTACCCGAATATCACCTCTGCATTCATCTTTTCGGTCTGTGTCATTATGCAGATTAGCAAGAAGCTTCCATCCACCATTGTAATTTGAAAGCATTACCAATCACTATTTGGTCTACCTCAAAGAGAAAGAAGCAACAGAAGGGAAGTGGTCTATGGACCACAAAGAAATCCTCACAGCATTGGTTTACAAATTCCTGACAGCAGCTAAGATGGGTAATAAGAATTCCCATTCCAGTTACATTCTCTTTTCACATAAAAAGCTGTACCTTTCTTATATAACTCTTGATGGATATAGATATATACACATATATGCAATGCTGTTGCAAAATAGTTTCTGGCTATTTAAGAAAATAAGTTAAAAATCTATACGTACAATATTAAAATAACAAAAGAAAATTCTCACACACAAAAAAACTGTAGATAATATCACAATTTACTGGCTTATTTATCAACAAATCCAGAATCTCATGTGACAAGATAACAAGGAACTCCTGGGCATTTTTAAAACAATGTTTTGAAGCATGAGCTATTCGCTACAGCTAGACTCACTCCTGACAGGCCGTTCCCACAATGTGTTCTCTGCACTGGCAGGCACCCGAGGGTTCAGCACACACAGAACTGATGGATCCTCCAACATCACATTGACAGCCTGTCAGGCGAAGAACAGAAGCCAAATACCCCATCAGAAAACGTGATGAGTGTTATCAAAAAAAACCACACCTCGCTTCCTCTAATTAAGCAACGTTATCAACTCATTTCCTCCTTCCGGAGCCCTTTAGGCTTCCCTTCGAGTTTTTCAAATACACATTAACACATGTGCATAAACTGCAATTATTTCTGGATTCTCATGTTTGTGTCTGCTTTCCTTATTTTTTTCCTTTTAATGTGACAAAAGCCAGATTTTTTAAATCTGTAATAAACAAGTAATAAACCGTGCCACATTTACTATATCTCAGATTAAGTTCTGAAGGACAGCCTTGAAATGTTTTACTCAACAAGACAGAATTTCTACAGCAATAGAAAAGTAGTAACTTATTTTTCAAACAAGGAAAAAAAAATCATTCAGAAAATGAGTGTAAGACATTAATTTTTGAAAGTCTGGTACCACAATATTTAATTTACCTTACAGCAATTACACACAACAAAAATATATGCATTTATGTAACAGCATATGCATATTTTTTAACCAATATTGGACAAGAATATTGAAAGATTTGTTACAGAAGATAGGACTTTTGGTACAAAATAAGGAACGCGTCTAATTATGAGGTATAATGTGTCTTACTAAGGAAGAAGTATGCCTGGGTTAAAAATTTCAAAACTAAGTTGAAAGGCTGAAAGTTCTTAAGCACATATTTACATCAGCAGGTAAAAGTG
Organism: Struthio camelus; assembly: GCF_040807025.1. NCBI lineage: Eukaryota > Metazoa > Chordata > Aves > Struthioniformes > Struthionidae > Struthio > Struthio camelus. Next base: position 121,325,291 of record NC_090943.1, on the reverse strand, counting down.
TCCTGCTTAAGATATGTGGAGCACCTGTAATCTCACTGAAATCACAGAGAGTTGAAGTACTTAGCACTTTTGTGAAACCAGACCCCTTTCATTAGATCCTTGGTTTGAAAATTAGGCATGAAAGCTATGTTTGATAAGCTAGCCATTATTTTTAACTGTGCAAACATAAAATGATTGCTAAAAGTACTTCAGTGTTTTACAGATAAATCTCTCATATCATCACTGGACAAGTGCAAAGCACAGTGAAGTCAATGAAAGTGCTTTCAATGTTTTTAACAAATTCAGATTCTGGAGGGGAGCAAGAAGGGAAGGGAACAATTGACGTAGCCCTATGTTCCTCAAAATACCTTCTTCAGAAGAATGACCACTTTCTCCGTATCACAGCTACACCTGGTTCTACTTCAAAACGCTTTGAGTTAGAGCCTAAAGCAATAAGCAAATATATCTGCAGAAAATCAAGCTAGTTATCTGTGGCAACATTTTAAGGCTTTTTTTTTTTTTTTTTTTTTTTCCAGCAGCAGCAGCAGCAATCCTTAAAAAACAGCTAAGCAGAAGAGGGAGCTGCCACTCTTACATGTATCTGATGTTACTAACACTTGGAGGAAAATCAAACATCCCCAGTTTCACATCTTGGGTGGAGGATTGAGAAAAGAAACAACTTTCAATTATCTAGCTTGGGAATTTCTTTAGCAACAATATTTACATATTTTGCTAGGGTTATCTGGGTATTACACACTGCACTACACTTTCCACGTCACTTAAACCCCAGACTGCTTCTAAAAGTGGAAGGTATTAGATTTCAACAGGGAAGTACAGTATAATAGATCAGTGAGGTAAGCTGTATGAATGAAGCCCAAGCACGTGCGCATGAAGAAGGGGAGGCACAGAGCCCGGGATTTCTTAGGCCTGCACTGGTCCTGTGCTGGGCAAGCTTCAGCAGCTCTTCAGTCCGATGCCACAACAGGCTTTAACAGCTCCACAAGAGAAGCCTCAGACACGCTGTAGTAAAGAAGGCACTTGGGGAAGGTGAGGGAAAAGACAATGAGCCCAGTGAGGTAAGAACCAATTTTCTGAAGTGAGTGAGCCATAAAAATGGCTGGGAACTACTGTACTATGCACATGTGCAATGGTTTCTCTCCCCTTGGAAGCAGTCATGCTTTAACTGGGCATAAGAACTCTAGAAAACAAAAGAGATTTTCATTGCAGAACACAGCCAGTTCCACAAACTGAGACTTGCACATGTTACAAGAAATTACAAGCAACAGCACAAAAAACTATGCACAAGTAATACGTTCACATTAAAAAAATACAGCCTATGGAATTCTAAAGAGTTTTGTGCTGAGTGAAAAGGTTCTACTAGAAATGTTCCTTATTCATCTTACCTCGGCAGCCAAAATAATTCTTGTTTTCCAAAGCATAATAACCAGCTTCACAAGTGTCACAAAAATCTCCGCAAACACTAGGTTTGCAATAACAGTGTCCATTTTCCTGGGAAAAAACGATTTGATCAAAAATGTCTCTGCATCTTTTTCAGAACTTCATTCTTTCAATATTTTGAATTCCTTCTAATTTTAAAGAGGGTAAAAATTCTAATCTCAACAAAAAATATTATCAAGATGTATCATCTGACATTCATCATCTTTAATGAACAGACTAGAAAGTACATACATTCTAGATTTCCAGAACTTTTACATGTCTTTAGAATGTCACCAGTCATTTTATGTACAAAAGAGTAATCAGTTCTAACATTTCTATCTTACCAAACGTTATAACAATTTATCTTTACAGAAATCTATTTATTTAATGTCTTTCTATTAACTTCATTTTACCTGCTGACACTCTCCAACCCCACTTAATGTTCCACTCACATCACACTGGCATGCTGCAAAGACAGAAGAAAGATAATCTGCATTTCATCTTCTCAGGATACTTCGGAGGTGGAAAAAACCCCTTGCATCTGCAGCTGTGAATCACAGTGCAATAAGGTGGATTTTACTCTGGAAGGGTCAGAATTGCAAAGGGATACTGGCACAAGGTGTGAAGAAAAAAGAAAAGGAGAAGGAATGAGGACTTTGTGTATATGCCATGTACTGACTTGTGTTAGTGTATTCTATCTTGTGTTTAACAAAAAAAAGGCTTAAGTTTGGATTTAGAGTTGTCTGTCTGTCTTAGAAACGTTCAGATGACTGAAGCAAAACTGTGTCTTCCAGCCTGACTGGCAATTCTATTTTGCAGTGCTGCTTAGGGACCAGCACAACTCTGTGTATGAAGTATATATCAAGGAAGAATTGCAGGAAAGAACTTTGTCTTTTGCTGACAAAGAGGTTTTGTGAAACCCCATATTGACTCTATGGCTGAGGGCAGAGAAGATAAATCACGTGAAAGGTGCAGTAATTCATCTTTGAGGAGATGTTTGGACTGTGCAGTATTTAGAGCCAAGATGTAATGATATTGGTAGCTGCTTTGAGGCTCCTCATTTCACCTAGGTAGCTGTTGTGGTGTAACCTGCTGAAAAAGAAATAGATGGGGAGAAAAAATAGGGCTCTGAAGATAAAATGATTCTTCTCTGCCTGAAGTTACACTCTCACTGTTAGCAAACATTGAAATTTGCAGAGGGATCATTATTACATAGGCCGAAACCACAAAAGATTTGTCAGACTTTGAGGCAACAAGAAGGCTTTTCACCCCTCTACAAGCTAGGAGAAGATAATTAATGAATAAGCATATTTTTCTCCAGTGAGCCAAATTCTGGTTTCAGCGTTAAGGAAAAAAATCCTGCCTGTGCAATACACATCAATGTAACTCAGAGTACGCTTCAGTCCAGCATTATTAAGCACTCATGAAATGATGGTCTAATTTCTAAAAATAACTGGTTTCATGAGTAATTTGGTGTCAAATTTAAGCACTAAGAAAAACACACTATTAACAAGAGTTGTTAAAGTCACTAAGCACCCAAGATGGCCACCGCTAACAAAGATCATTTTCAAAAGAATTTAACATATTTCATGACCAAAGAAATAAGTCATGAAGCTGTACCTGTACATCCCTCAGGGTTTTCTTTGGCCAGGTTCCAGTACAAAGGTTTGCATTTACTACAGGTAGGACCTTCAACATGCTGAAGACATTGACAATAGCCCTAATGACAGAAATGAGTCAATATGGGGCTTTTCAGACTCAAAATTAGAAACAAAAACAAAAAAAAAAACACTTAGTAAATGCATGTTATTGGAAAAATGAGGCATGACTGACAATTTTTTTCCTGTAATGGCTTTTTAAGGAAAATAAGGCCAAGCTGCTGTATATTCTATTCCCCAAAAGATTGTCATTCCACATAGCATTCAAAAGAAATTAGAACCTTTCTCTGATATCCTATCTTCACAAAACAGAGAACTTTTACTATATGAATTCAGTAAGTATTCAGAAAATCTCCGTTCGTATGTTTGATAAAAACATACTGCTCTTTCTTACGTATTAAACTGCCCAAAGTCACTGAAGTCACTGAGAACAGGAATCCTCTCCCATTGGCACTAAGAAAAAACTAATACTGTAATAACTCAGGCAGTTTACTGACTTTCACAGAATCAGTGACAATGAAGTTGATTCAGACTTTTTCTATTTTTCTGTCCCATATTATCAGCACAAGACCGTTCCACATTGCCTTCTTTTTCCCTGTCTAATCTCTCCTAAATGCCCCAGGGGACATACTTTCCAGCTCTTTCATAGCCTTATTAGAACTGCTCTAAAATATTAACTGTTTTGCAGAAAGTTTAAAAAAAAATTCCTTAAAAATAGTCATTCCTTTTGTTATTTTCTCTTTCCTTTCTTGCTTCCTTCTTCTTCAGAGGACAGAATGTAAAAGAGGGTGGGAAAGAGAACCAATTCAGATTCCAAAATGTTAGAATTACTAGTAATTTTTTTAAAATAATGGCACTATCATACCAAGAAAAAAATTATTCTGTACTTTTAATCCTAGATATCTTGTGTTCTAATTCACCCTAAGGTCTTTATGGCATTTGGAAATAGGCATGACGTCTGTTTTTCCTTCTGTAAAATTGACTTGGGCACATCTATCTGTTCTATCTCTTCTCCCTGCTTTCTTGGACTTCTCCATTTATTCAATTATTTTAAAAATAGTTATGGAGAGCTAAAAGTAGACATTTCTCTGAAACATACCTGTTCTTATGAACAAACAGAGGCAAATAATGTAGAATTCTGCTTTTCTGTGCAACTCCTTTCTTCTATCCTTTCCATCCATCTATCCTTTTCCATAAAAAACTATGGATACCTCGCAGTGGGATGGTTTGCTCAGACGCATCACCACAGTTTCCATGACTCCCAACCAGCCAATTTTGAGTAGAGATTAAAGGCACATACAGCTGTATATATTAGCCTACATAGATACCTCTTTCACCTATCAGACTTATCCTCTGGTTGTGTTCAGTTCATAGTGTCAATGAGGAAGGACTATCTTCTTTCCTATGCATTTATACAGAACATAAGAATAATTTCTGATTCTGACTGATTTTTGGTAATATGCTATGAATAACAACCATAATTGTAATAATAATAATACAGAATCATAATGGTAATATTAGAATAAAAACAGTTACTAAAATATAATATTTTAATGAATAATTTGGTGCTGAAATGGTCCGTAACCATCCAGAACCAGAAAGTCTTTGAGACATGCATACTCATGTGTGCACATCTGCACATATATATTAGTGTTCTAGCATTCCAAGAACACATAAACTGTATGTACATTCAACATACATTTTCAATAAAAGATTTTAAAAAATCACCTTCAACAGGTAATCGCACTGTTACGATAAAAGAACAGGATACACAATTTATCTCCATATTTACTCTGCAAATAAGCTTCTGCAATTCTTTCACAGTCTAAGATCAGGCTCTAGGTGCTTAAGCAATGAAGTGAACATATTCAGCAGAGACACAGTACATAAATTCTTAATATGCATTGTTAGCTGCAAAGATATAATACTTACAAAATCAGACCCAAAGCTGCCTGAAGGGTCACATTCACTGCTGACTCCTTTACAAAATTAAAAAAACAAACATATTGAAAGATCTTTTTAGAAAAGAGTCCTGGTATACAGTACTATAGAACTGCAGTGTAGCAGTTTTATGTTTCAAGGATTTATTTTCATGCGGTTGCCTTGGAATGATTCAAATACTTTAAACTTCAGAACTAGCAGGTCTTTAACAATGATGGTGCAAATGTGTATTTAGCCTAGTTTAGACTATTTATTTTGCTACGCAAAGTAGTAAATTGCAAAAATATGTCACTGCCCTACAGAACTGAGAGACTTTTACCTACATTTCTTATGCCACCAGCTAAAAGGGGGTTTAATCTTAAAAAGTACTTCATTAAGTAAGATATAGAGTAATGAAAAAGCTCATCTAATATGTGCTCTTGGTGTGTCCCTCTCCACATTTCAGTGGATTTCTATAATGCTTTATACGCAGGAGAATGCCCTGGAGAACCTGCTGATAAAAATGGAGGAAATCTGAATCAGAATGAAGTATTTTCTGTTACAAATGTTACCTTCACAATAGGGGAAGCTGTAGGCTCCAGAAAGGCATCTGTCACACTGTCGCCCCGTAACGCCTGTTTGACATTCACACTGCCCTGCTGTTGGCTCACACGTGCTGTGATGGGAACCACGAGGAGAACACTGACAAGCTATATAACAAAAAACGTTGACAATGTTGGTAGGATTCACCCTGTGTATACGAAGCATTAACTTTCCAAACCTTTAGTACTTTAGAGCTTTCAAAAACTATTTGTTTGGAATATGCTTGATTTTTCTTTACAATAAACAACTCGCAAGTTCCTCCATTTACACATATCCCTACTTGGGACCTATGAGTTTGAGATGACTTGCATCATATTGACAGGTAGGATTATCAGGAACCTTAGTAAATTCCTTTTGCTCTACTTTGTTCCTTTCTAAGAGCAGACTGAAGGGACTTGGGACTTGGTTTTCTCTTTTCTTGATTTTTTTATTGTTACAGAAAGAACATGGCAAATTCTATAATTAGACTTGCACTTCAAAAGACAATGGCAAAACACAGAATGTAAAATTGTATGCCCAGCACACCTTTACATCTGAGAGCAGAGGAGGCCAGGAAGAAGCTCTGAAACAAATCATGAGAGTCGTCTTGTTCCAGATTCTTGTGCAAGGCCTCAGCTTTCCAATGATTTACATGCGTAGAGTAAATATGAATAATGCCACAAATCTGCGACAACACAGGAGGCTAATCTTTGCTCAGACAGAGTCTAAGCTTGAAATGGTTAATGACAATTATTTTAGTGAAGAAGCCGCCAGTCTCCTAAAGAGCGAGAACCAATTACTTTTTGCTATGGCTATGGTGATTAGCAATAGCCAAATTTTGAGCCAAATTTCTTTAGCACTGACAATCTTTTGACTTCTAGGAAAGAACATCCCTGTTTACGATGATTAAGTTAGCTTGCTGATTTTGATGATTTTTACCACAGGACCCACAGGTTTCACTCCGATTGATATGAAAAACATATATATACATTCTGGGCCTGATCAGTTGATCCACTGGGGCAGTAAAAATTGTTGATGAGATGGAATTTTTTCAGAGTAAAGCCATTCTAGACTAGGATTTAAGGTTGATGTAAAGAGCACCTATGCATGCACTTTAAAGTTTACACAATAGCATATCAAATACTAGAAGCCCAAACTAGTTGAAATGAAGTTTATGCCGTCTAAGTTGAATGAGCCAGAACTCATAAAGGTGCAGGCCCATTGCCTACACTCAACTTTAGACTTCCTTTGTTAAAAGGGAGATACAGCTACACCAAGGCCAAATATTCTCATGCTCTCATTAATTCAGCTAGCACAGATAACAGGAACAGAGAAGATGTGCCACAGTGTGCTACCAGAGTGTGAACCTGCTAGGAATCCCGGCCACTGGTTGGGTCTTCAGGATTATTGTTGCCAGTATTGAATGGAATGAAACTGTCATAGTTACACATGTAGTTTTAGACAGAAATATGTTTGAGGGAATTAACTGATTCTTTTCTGTGTAACAGAAATGAGAGGGAAAAAACAGTAAAAGGAGGAAAAGGCTGTTACTCACGCAAGCAGCTGGGATAGCTGTAATAACCTGGAGCGCACTGATCGCACCTAAGTCCAGCATAGTTACTATGGCACAGACACTGACCTCTAGGACCACATGTATTGGCCACAGAGCCAAGAGCATCACAGTTACATTCTGCACAGGGAAAAACAACAGATAATTATCCTGACAGATACACCTCTAAACTAGTATTATTTAAAACAGAAGTTACCAAAAAGCCACCTTTGAATGCAAAGCAATCATGAGGAATCCAGATAAAACCATAGTTTTACCAGCAAAAATAAATATCCTCAAATAGACCCTTATAATGTAATTGCCTTCTCAACCATTGATAATAAGGTTCTTACTGCATTTTAGTTTAGAAATTTAGTCTGATCCCTTGCAACATACATGTGTAAGGAACAGTAATTTATCTTAAAATGGAAAATCACATGCGAGAAGTACTTAATATCTTAACAATTTAACCTCAGACCAAAAGTATCCACAAAGCTAGGCTGGGTCTAATGGCTAGCAAGAAGCTTACTAGTAAAGCAGTTTGATAAACGATGCACAAGGTAAAACCTGCTCACCTATATTGGTTCTACAAGCCAGCAAGCTGTGCAGTGCAGGTATCAGCATGTGACAGACAGGAGGCACACTGGCAGATTATAACAATTAGCTGGATGCGTGCTTTTCATCAGTTATCACTATTTTAAGATAACGGCTCTAATACAGATAAGATGCACTCTGTTATTGATATGATGCTGGAAGTTACACAAGCCTAAGCTGTATATGTACATCAGTGGGAGCCCATCTGGAGATCCCAGCTGCCACAGGCAGATGCTGAAGCATTGCAGCTGATCACTCAGATTTTATGAGACCGCAGGAGCTAAAGGGTGGAAAGATTTCACTCAGCTCCACTGTCCCTCGGGATGACTGACAGAAATATAAAATGGATGCTATTTAAGTATTAGTCCTTCCATTCCATGTTCATATTCCTGGTTTCCTCTTTCAGTTTCTTTCTCTTCAGCAGCCAAGGACGTCTGACCTTGCTGTGTTTACTTCAAAGGTTCAAAGAAATATGCGGGACTTGCTCTGAAGTTAGTATGAGGGCTACAAACATTGACGCTTCCAGAGACATTACCTGCACTAGAATCAACCTCCAGCTGAACATTTATTACCTCCTCTCTTCATTTTAATGGAACTGATTAGTTTAAAGGCTTCATATTGATGTCACTCCTATTGAATACATCTTCTATTGATTTCAACAGGCAAGACCAAATTTGGCTGTGGCAGCCAAAAAGTTGCAGATCTACCTCTCTTCTAAAGATCAGAATTCCAAACAGGAGTAGGAGTCCAGGCTGCTCATCTTCCACCACAGTTTGCAGCATGCCACATTAGTTTAAATTTAAACCAATTTAAATTTAACAGCAGCTTATTTTAACAGAACGAGCTGTGAACAGTGGCAGTCAGGAGCGATCCCTTTTCGACTGTTTCTTCTCTGTCTTTTCCAGCTTGTTTTTGCATGCTCTCTTAAGCTCTTAGATCTCTTTTCAGTTTTCAGTGTTACAATTTTGAACACATTCGGTATGGTTTGATTTGCAAACAGGTGAGAGAAGAGGATATATGACAGAGCATGCACAGAGGCCTGCCAGGGCCATTATTTTTGACGCTATACACAGGAGAAGATAATTGGCTAGAAGAGAACAAGGCTTTGCAGGATGTAACAGCAACTGCAGGCAACGTCAAGAAAACAATTAGGACTTGTAAATACACCAATGGATTAGCACTGTCTGCTTATGTTTAAGTGTCTGCTCCATTAACAGAAGAAAATACTTTTCCAAATGCCAACATAAACTCCAGTTCCATGAAAGCTAAGAGATATAAAGGGGGAAAATGTCGATTTTAGTATAGAAACAAAGGTTGTTAGGTTTTTTTAATCTATTAATCCCTAATTGCACCAGAAGCATGTATTTAATTAAGTTCTAGCTGTGATGCTGGCTCAGTTCTGCAGTATAATAATATATACTTAAAATGGAAACCCACCAAAGGAATCTTTTTATGGATTTCAGATAGCTTTGCAGTGGACTAAATAACAAATATGCAGCTCTTTGAAAAATCCAAGTAATTCTTTGCCAAGGGCAATGTACAACTTGCCAGGTGTAAGAGGACAGTCCAGAAACAGAGGCCAGTTAGCCTTAAGAAAGAGATTTACACTGTGAAGCAGATGACAAGTTGTACACGTCAGAAAGTCTTGATGGATTTGTTCACAAGAGCAACAAACAAGATGGTCTGCTTCTTCTGCAGATGTTTGCCGGAGGCTGGCCAAACCTATTTTGATCCATAATTCTTCCTGGAACTAGCCCACTAACTTGTTTAATATTAACATGACTATATAATAAACTTCTGGTAAGAACAAAGCCTCTCTGAAAGATAAATATCAATACTGGCAAAATTACAACATAAATCTGCATGAAAGAGCAAGCATCACTGAAACAGTGAAGAACAATGAAACAAGGAAAAACAGTGAAACAGGAAAATAAAAAGAAAAAGAACTTGCCTATTATGTCACCAGCCATAGCATCTCTTGGATTTGGAGAAGTAAAAGGATAAACAGGAATACCTTTAGAACAAAAGAAGCAATAAAGTATACTTGAAACAGACAATAAATTTATTTCTCTAAAGACCATGCCATGAAGTTGTCTGCTGTCAATAGAAAAAGAATGATAATTGTATGACTCTAGTAATCAACTTCAGTTTATTTTTTTTTAATTAGGAACAGCATAAGAAACTTTTTACTTTTGATCTCCAATTTAAGTCCAAACATTCCTTGTCAAAAACACTATGAAAGGCCAAAAAGCATTTGGAAATGCTACCAGGTTGCTTCCCTGCTCCCTACTACTTTGTGCAGAAAGCTTTCTCATGCTAGACAATATTATCTTGGAAGCTCCACATTTATTTCTTGGCTCCTGCTTCCAGTTCAAGGTTCATCTCCTGCTATTCAGCCCTACTGTTTGCTACCTCAAGTGGTAGAATTCATGATGCGTGCCTTACATCTTGGGAGTATTTCTGAGAATCCTCCGTATTAGGAATGGGAAAGTCATCCCAACAAACTTCCCTTCATTAAGACAGCACTGTGATCCTGACCCAAAGTTGATGTGCCACAAACTCCAGTGGAATTTGATCAAATGAGATATGATATTCTAGAACGCATTGTACAGAAACTATTTATTCTGTTGCAGGCATTGATTTCAGAACAATACTCAATTTTTTTACCCTGCTTTATCCCCATGTTTTCTATTGATTTCCCTCTTCATTGTTCCAGTTTTATAATGGTACCTCTCTTCTAATGGTGTTAAAGTAATGTAAAATTGAAACACCACAGGGGTAAATCAGACTGCAGATCCTACCTCTGCACAATACCCCTTTATTGACTATCAGAAACAAAGTTCTCCTGAGGGCATAAAACACTCCCAGTGATGCATTTCTAGAATCTGGTCATGGAATCATAAGCTTTTATACAATAAACAATTCCGGTGTTATATTTTCTTCTCAATTATTGTATATGTAATTTTTTTCTGGGAAAAGCATTTGAATTTCTGAATTCCTAATATTTCATTTTAGTATCCTTATTTTAAAGTAACAATCTCATTTTTAAATAATCCATAGCATTATAAACTGTTCCAATACCATTTTGAATAAATGGAAGCAGTCAGTATTTATGTGTTACATCATTTTTTTAATGTGTTTATTTTCTTTGGATTTACAACACATCTTCCCTTCAACCACTTTCTTGACAAAATCAAAACAAACTGTAGCCCCTCCTTCAACCACATATCAGCAACTATCAGCAGTCCAGCAAAAACAGAGAGCATGTCTGAGAGTCTAAATGCTCTCCCAGGAGAGTCTTTCCAACATTGCACAGGCGCTATTTCAGAGTTAGAATCCTCTAAAAGTCCACAAACTTGGTTTATGGGGGGTTTATCCTAGAAAGCCTCAAGGAGAACACATGACCATTTTCTCCCCTCTCTCTTGCTGCACTTTTTGTTCCACTTCCAGTTATGTCTAAAGACAGAGATATATTTAAACAACTTGTCCAGGGCTTTAGGACTGGAATTCATGATGTATTGAGAGACAGGCTCTGACTTCTCCCAAGAGGTCTTAAATGAATGTAGAAGTCTGAGAATGCAACCAAATCTATTTGGTTTTCAAGTTAACTGCCATTTTGTAAAACAAACCAGACTCTCTTGAGTATTATGACAACTGATTTACCAGAATGTGTAAACATTAGAATCCAAAATGACAGATGTTTTATCCAAGTCAAGTGCAGTGAAAATGGTTAATTCCTTAATGCATGTCAAAAATATTTGAAAAGAGACATTTTTATTTGTATACTTACGGATACAAAACGGAAAACCATAGAATCCATCTGCACATTGCTCACAGCTTTCTCCCTGGAAATTCTGCTTACAGTAACAGTGGCCAGACCCTTCCTCACAGCCCTCTGCGTACTCCAAGTTACAACTGCAAGCTAAGTAAATATCAACAATTAGGCACTTTCTAGAAAAGAATGAATTTACCTTCTGCAGCAGTGCACAATGGCGTTATAATAGTCTTTCTTTGCAGTTGTGAATGTCTCATTATTTAAAAAATTGACATTTGCATGCTATTTCACATTTTCCAAGTACTCTGTACCAGCAACTAATCTTTGTGATGTCCCTTAGGGGTAAGACCTGTATTATTTTCTTACAGCATTTATTTTTCTTAATTCAGAAAGTTGCACATTATTACTTCACAGCACTGCAACAACTGCCCTTTCTGTGGCTTCTTCTCATCCCTCTCCATGGTCAGGGCTGAACATCAGCCTCTCCGTCCACTCTCCCTTACAGACAAAGTTCAATAACATCACTGCAGCATTCCCACTCTGTTGACTTCCCGTTCATTTCAATTCACAAACAATCTGTAGCGTCCTCATACCTGTTGCAAAACTCCTTCACCCTGCTAATAATTCAACCTTTATCTCACACCTATACTCAGTTCTTCCTTTTTAAATGTTGAGTTAATAACTATCCTGTTGCATTATTCATTATGGATGCTAACCTCAGCGCTGCATAAAGTAGGAGTAGTGATCCTCATGACCTTTTGAGCTATAGAATAAAATTTTCATGTGACTAGGAGCCAACAATTGTGTTACATATACTTTAGAGAGCTAAGAGAAACAGGGTCATGAGGGTAGGAGATGAGAGTGGCTCTTAAGAGGTCATACCATTTCACTGTGGGGTGTGCAGCTGGACCCCAGGTCTATGCGATCTTATCTCAGCAGCAGCCTTTTCTGGCTTACTTCTTCCTATTGCCTAGCTGCTGGTTTGAGGCTTATGGCTAATATGATACAAAATGTTGAGAAGAATATCATTGAAAGGGTCTAAAGCAACACAAAAGGTCATTTGCAGTTACTCTCCCAGATCTGTCGGGCACTTCTTAATATTTCCTCCCTGAAAGACACATCCCATGCCCTAACTGTAGCCCAAAAAAACTAAAACAAAAACAAATAAACAAAAAAACCCCACCCTACCACTATGAGAAGATATGGCATAAAGAAAGACTTACGTATACAGCCATCACGAGCCCTCACTGGAACACCATAAGGACGATAGTAACCTTTTGCACATTTCTCACAGTTAACACCAGCTGTGTTATGCTGTGCAAAATAAAACAAAAGGAGACTATGAGGTGGAAAACGGAACTTAGATGGAGAATTAAGAAACAATAACATCCTTTATGCTGTTCCTATACATCACTAAGCAAGGGTCAGCACAGGAAAAATGGAATATGACTGTAAAAAAGACAGCATTTATCAGTTGGTGGTTTTAACTGCCTGTATTCTCTAAAGCGTTCTGAAACACAGTATTCTCAAATTAAAAGGCTGAATTTTAACTTTAAAGCACTATAAAACAAGACCTGTTTTAACAAAATATTAATTTAAATCAAGGGAAAAAAATCTTTTATACACTACCATCAGATGTTTCTCTCTATCATACTGAGTTCTTATCACAACATGTACATAATTCAGGCAACTCCATTGTGCGTTTTTCTCATGGCGTAGATTACTTTTTTGAATACTCTATATCTAAGCTCAGCAACCTCAAACAAAACCAAAACCTGATCATTTTACACAAAACGAAGTAAAAAGCACAAAACAGATCTTCCATTAGAAAAACATACATCTCTGCAAATGTGTTTTAGGCACACGGAAAAAATACTGTAACTTGAACTACAACAAAAATATATAAAACTGACATCACAGAATAAAGTCCTGAGTATATTTTGGCAATAAAACTTGTGCTGTAAAGCTTTCTCTCACTTTGTGGGAGGCAGAAGCATGCAATAGCCACGGTGTTCACAAGTTGAGTTAATCTTGTTCAGAAGGTGTTTGGTGGGCTTGTAGTCATGAGAGAGGACCCAGCAGAGCTAGGGGGAGCATGGTCCCAGAGTGACCAGAGAAGGAGGTGCCTGCCTCCAGTTTCCATTTGCTGTTTAGTTGCCTCTTAGGGAGTGCTGTAATTCAGGGGGCTGCGAACAGGGACTTGAAAGTTAATGGGGCAGTTTGTGGGCAGGGCACCGGGGACACTGATGGAGCTGATGTTTGCAGTTGGTGGTCTCAGTTCATGCAGCAGTTTCAGTCTCTGCTTCCAGCTCTGCCAGGAGCTTCTTCTGTCATCTTCAGATCCAAGCTCCTGCTGAGAAAGACTGACTCCTGATCAGGGAGGGTCATGCCCACATCATGCAGAAGATAGAGATGCAGTAGCTGTTGCAGCACTTAGCATAGCAGGAGCGCAGAAGGGCCCAGCATTTCTGCTCAAGACTCTGAGGGGGCTACTTGGATATTGTGCAGCATTGGTCTCAACACACTGCAGGGCACAGTCTCTGGCAGCTACTAGTGCTAATGCTCTTGGCTCAGACAGAGCTTCAGGAGGTAGATGCCACTCTTCAGGTTTGGGCCTGCTGAGAGTGCCTGGAGCCGCCTGGGAATAGGACAGGTGAGACCCAGTGGAGAGCTTGTGAGTAAGATCAGAGGACAGATCAGCAGATATGATGTTGTAGTAGGCATCCTGCTACAAACCTCCTGATGAAGGAGAGGAGTTAGATGAAGCCTTCTTTAGGAAGCCAGAGGAAGCCTAACAATCACAGGCCTTGGTACTCATGGATGGCTTTAACCACCCCAAAATCTGCTGGAAGAGCAATGCAGCTGGGTGCAGACAAATCCAGAACCAGGCCTTTGGCACAGTCTCCTTTGACATAGTCTTCTTATCACTGTATTGGTGAGATATGGGCTGGAAAGGCTGATGATAAGCTCAGTGGAAAATTGGCTGGACTGTTGGGCTCAAAGGGTTGTGATCAGTGGTGCAAAGTTCGCCTGGTGGCCAGCAGCTAGTTGCATGCTTCAGGGAACAATACTGGCACCGATACTGTTCCATGTCTTCCTTATGACCTAGATATTTGGACAGAGTGCACTCTCAGAAAGTTTGCGGATGACACAAAATTGGGGGAGCGGCCAATGTTCTGGATGGCAGGGATGCTATTCAGAGAGACCTGGACAAGCTCGAGAAATGGTTTGATAGGAAATTCAGAAAGTTCAACAAAAGCGAATACCAAGTCTTACACGCGGGACAGAATAACCCCATGCAACAACATGGGCTGGGGACCGACTACCTAGGAAGCAACTTTGCAGAAAAGGACCTAGGAATCCTAATGGGTTTAAGAAGTTTAACATGAGGCAGCAGCATGCCCTTGCAGGAAAGAAGTGCAACAGCATCCTGGGCTATATTAGTAAGAGTGTAGCCAGTAGGCTGAGGAAAGTGACTCTTCCCTCTCTTTGGCACTTGTCAGACTGCAACTGGAGTACTGTGTCCATTATGAGATAAGATAGTCAGACACTGGAACATGTGACATTAAAGAGGAGGCTGAGTGAACTGGGTCTGTTCAATGTTGAGAAGAGAAGGCAGAGGGGAGAGCTTATTGCTATCTACAACTACTTGATTGGAGAGTACAAAAAGGATGGAGCCAGACTCTTCTCAGAGTTGCACAGCAATAGGACAAGGAACAACAGACACAAGCTGGAACATGGAAAATTCCAATTAGATATCAGGAAAAAATTTTTTACTGTGAAGGTAGTCACATAACAAAACAAGTTTCCAAGGGTGGTTGTGGAATCTCCATCCTTGGAAATGTTCAAGGCACAACTGGAGAAGTCCCTCACTAACCTGAATTACTAGACCTGCTCTGAGGGTTGGAGTACATTTCTGGAACTCCATCCAACCTAAATTATTTGATGGTTCTGTGATTCTTCTCCCTTCTGAAGTTGTGGAAGGATTAAAGAGAGAACATGGAAACTACAACACTTGATACTATTACTGCCTGACACATGCAGAACAGAATACATAGGCAATGTTATCAGACTCTAAAGAAATAAAACCTATCCTTGTGTGCAACACTTCTATTCCTATTAATTAGTCATTCAGGCATCCATTCCTAACACCTTCTTCCACAACACAAACAAAAAAAGAAAATTAAAATCCACGTGGTTTTTCTATGAAGAAAATACTATCATTAGATTTACGGTA
Source organism: Struthio camelus (assembly GCF_040807025.1). NCBI lineage: Eukaryota > Metazoa > Chordata > Aves > Struthioniformes > Struthionidae > Struthio > Struthio camelus. The sequence goes on along the minus strand of NC_090943.1, from coordinate 121,309,560 downwards.
AACTCAATTAATCCAACATAATTTCCTCAGAATTACATTACAAACATCCAACATCAGTTACACAACCAGGACTCATAGATTTAGATTGATCTTGCTCTTTTATATCCTGGAAGCAATTTAAGAAAAATGCGCTGTCGTTAATAAAGAGCTAACAGAAAGCACCACCATGCTATATCTTACCAGGCTGGGTGAACAAAGTTCTGCACAGAAATGTCAACTGGAAGACAAAGAACATTTCTTCTGCTCCTGTGAGTAAAAATAATTATACTTTCTTCTGACAGCGATTTGGACAATATCTGATTATATTATGACAATAAATGGGAAACGCACTACACAGTTTTACTGGAGATTTCCTATTCTGTTGCTTAAATAGAATTATATTTTTAAATGCCCAGCATGGTAATATATAAATCATGATGTGTAAGTTTCACAGGAATATACGCTTGATGATAATTTTCCCTCTGATCTACATCCTGCTCAGCTGCTCGTCATCATTCTTCAGAAGACTGACTTGACATCAAAAAGAAGATGCGCTTCCGAGTAAGTCTGGCTGTATTTAGAGACCCTGAGATCATTGAATCAGTGAATAATTTAGGTTGGAAGGGACCTCAGAAGGCCAAGCGGTCCAATTGTGGGCAAAGCAGAGCTAACTCCAAGGTTAGATCAAGTTGCTCAGAGCCTAGTCTGTTGCCAAGAGTAGTGTAAAAGTTAGGATGAGAGACGTTCTTTCTCTTTGCAATAACATAATATTCAGTAATGATACATAGAGTGTAAAGTCCCTGACTCCAAGTTTAAATCTGTTGACTGAATCCAGCCTAGCCTCTAAGATGTTTAGGGGTCTGGAGCACATGACATGTAAGGAGAAACTAAGCGAAAGGCTCTGGTTCGCTTGACGAAGAGAAGCTTAAGGAAGGGGTAAGGTGTCTAATCACAGTTTTCCATTACCAAAGAGGGGAGGGAGTGTAGAGAAGACATGGCCAGACTCTTCTAAGACATGCACAGTAAAAGGACAAAAGCCAACTACCACAAGTTGCAACTGGGGAAACTCCTATTGAACAGTAACAAAAACTCTTTACCACTGGAGTGATTAAGTGCTGGAACAAGTTACTAAGAGATTGCAATCTCCATCCTTGCAAATTTTCAGAACTCAGTTGCATAAGTCCCTGTGCAATCGGATATAACTTTGTAGATAGCCCTGTTCTGAGTGGGGGCTTAGACTAGATGATTTCCAGAGGTCCCTTCAACCTAAATTTATTCTATGATCTATGCTTTTTCAATAGCAATAAGCTTCCTTCTTGTTATAGCCTATGCCCTCCTTTACTCCTGCTAGTGAGAAAGAGGCCCTTGGTGTTTTGCTTCCATAGGGAACTAGTTGGTCTGAGTTGGTATTTTATTTGAGAAATTTTATTTGGAGGGGTACTCCAGTACCCCTTTCTCCGAATGTCATTAAGTTAAACTGACCAAAACCACCTTTTTACCTGGCAGTTAATGCAGACTCCTCCACCTTCGTAATGCCCATAGATGTTTAAGCTTTCTTGACGTTGATCCACATCAGCGTCATAGTAGCAACCAGTGGCATGTCCATAGCAATTGCAGGCTGAAAAAGTAGTATCTCGAGTCAGCTTCCATTATAATAGCGGAATTCAGTAATGCAGCAGAGGTGAAAAAGAAACTTAGATTATTTATACATATACATGCACTCATGTGTGTTCGAGTAGGCTCAAATGAATGTATTTACCTATCAGCAAATGGTCTCTCACACCTGGAACAACATAAGATCATCTAGACGTAAGAAAAACATATGCTACTAGGTTCATCAGAGGAGATAACAGTTGTACCATCTCAACATTATATATTTATGGGTAAATGCAGAACTAGGAAGCTCCAGACTCAGCCAGTTTTTTAAAACTATCAAAAACATGTTCAAATGCTTATTCTATTTTTCCATGTCCAAAAATACATTTAAGCTGAATCTCTGTGTGCTAATTCTTTAATTAAAATAAACAATTACAGACAAGCTATACATATTTGAATAAAAAGACCTACACCAAGGGACTCACATACTCAGCCCTAAGTACAGGGATATCAACAAATGTAACTATACTTTTACCCAGCTGCCGTTTTCTGAACGGAGAGTTTTAAAGCAAGTGTTCACTCTACTGTGCAAGAATTACAGATTCAAAAAGAAGCAGCGTTTATATAAAGAACAACAACAAAAACAAGAATAAGAAACTCCTCTAGAAAGGACAGAGTTAGGTAATGGAGATAATTCATTTTCCTAGTTTATGGCTGTTTACAATCTCAGCTGTGATAAGTTTTATTTTGGGTGGTTTATGGTTAGCTCATTTCCTTTGTTTATTTTTCCCTTCTATTAAGCCAAATAGAGGTAACAATTTAACTCTGAATCCATCTTTAAATGGTATGTATGTTCTGCTATATTTTCAATCTCTTCTAACTAATGTTAATATTGCAGTGTTCAATAGAGATTGAAAAAGAGATTGAAAGACAGATACCTGTGAGGCTTTGCTTGCAGGCACATTAGCCTCACAGACGCCCTAACCTAGGAGGTTCAGCTATCGAAAACATCTGAGGTACATCCATTGATATTCTTGTGGCCTTGTATGCACATCAGCTAAGTTCACCCTCAAGGTGGGAGATTTAAAGACAGAAAAGCCTTTGCTGTTTTACCTTTGGTAGAAAGGCCATAGCAATATAAATGCCAGAACCAACCAAATGTTCATGATCTGTTTGCAGAAGAGAATTAATCTGAAAAATAGCTCTGTGCTTGGAATAATTCCTGCAAATACAGTTTGAGTAAATGGTGATGGATTTACGCAGAAAAGAATTTATCTAATTTCCTGTAGGCCAGTTAGCGTCTCTCCTAATTTGCTCATCAAGCAGGATATCAGCTAAAACTAATCTCTGATCCTCACTCCCTTCAGCAACGTAAAGCTCTGCCTGTGTTCACTGAAATCTTCCAGAACTGCAATATAATTCTGAGTATGGACTAACTAGACCAATACATAGGTAGAATAAATGAAAGGCAGTCCTGTGGTTTTGCCATAAGCTCTATTTCCTTTTTTTAGATCTGATCTGATCTGATCTGATCCGATCCAGTGAGGAAAGACTCACTGGAGGGGATCAACAGGAAATTTTCTAAAAGAATGCAGAACCAAAAAAGACTTCCACAAGCATCTGAATACTAGGCGTGCTTTTAATTACAAATGCTCCAGTACAACAGGGAAACCTTCCTAAAAAATTCCTGAAGGCATGCTTCATGCTTGAGAAAATCCTCCCTTCACCTGGACCAGAGGATACTCTGGAAGGCACTGGGTTCCTGAAAGCACCTCAGAACAAAGATATGGGCCCTGGCCCCATTTTTTTCATGATGAGAGACATGTATTGGAAGATATCCTTACAAATTCTACACAAAATACCTGGCACAACTGGGAGCATAACTTAGGCAAAACTGATTCTCCGTGCCTTGCAATGTGACCACACAGATAAAAGAAGGGACACTGGCTCTCCTCTAGGTCTTTACATCTGAACAGCTTTGGACAAGGAAGCCTAGAAACTTTCAACAATCTGGCTGAGGAATGTTGTGGCCTATCATCAGGTCCCTTGATCTGCTGATAGGGCCCATATAGGTCAAGATTGCGTTACCTGGCTGGGTTGTCATTGCCTATGTGGATCTTTTTGCTTGTTTTTTTTTTTTTACTCATATAATTCTTAAAAAAAATTATAAAAAAAAGATCCAAGATACTAGGTCAGAAGAGGCACGTACAGTGGAATGAAAATTGGAGGGTTTTGTTTGTCATCAGCCCACCTGATGGACAAAATGAGGCTCTGTGTACAGAGGTGAACATTTCCCTTTCTCTACACTGCCTAAATAAAAATGTCTTGTCCCTATGGCCAAATGCTCTGAGAAATACAGCTCACAAGTATGTCTTTTAACAGCGACAGGAAATTATTTGCTTTGATCAAAGTAATGGCATTTTTTTCTCCCAGGTGAATAAAAACACCTTCAGTCTCACAAAGCACTTCCTTAAAACTTTTGAGTCATTTGCTCACCTGTACAGTACTAGGAAACTCATAGCAAAAATTTGGACACATCCCTACTATTTCCCACCAATCTCTTTCACTCAGTTTCTCTCAAGGAACCTCAGGCTTCTGGGAAGCTTAACATGGTTGCTCTAATTCCTTCACTACCGGCTTCCAGGGAAAGAGGTCTGCACCTGGCAAATACTCTCAACAAATCACCTAAAACCGCTAGGAGCAATCTATACTAAAAAGGGTATTTTTTCAGAGGTAGTTAGAAGCTAAGTTCTTTTGGCTCAGAATCTTGTACTGATTCTTTCAAAAGTATGACATTATTTATGTTCTTTGTCTACCTATTCCCGGCAGAAAATATCTTCCTTTCAAAGAAAGGAATCCAAATGCAGTTTCAAATATTTTTCAGAAACTGAGTCCCAACACGCCTACCTCCTATCAAATGTTTTAATCATCTTTTTTTTTTTCTCAACTATCAGTCTTAGTGCTGCAATTTTGATTAAAACAATACCACAAGGCAGTCTCTTTATTCCTCAAACCAATTACATAGGTACATCTGTTAGGCTTTCAAATAGGATTTCCCCATTAACAGTTTGTACCCACTGGCTATGCCACTCTCAGGAAAGTTAGACCAAGAAAAGGAAAATAAATTCGGCTAGACACAAAGGAAAGCAGCACAAAGGCTGCCAACACATTTGCTCAGAATAGGAGATGTACAAAGACAGCAAACACGTCTGTACCACAGTCACTGTTTTCTGGCCAGAAAGATACAGAACACCTGCGTGTGGCAGTATGTAGCCTCCCATCAAAAGAGGATCCCTGTTATCAACTTAACCCTATGTTACATTTTCTTTAATAAAAGAAGGAGGCACTGGGAAGGTGGGAGAAATGCCAGTGGGCTTCTCCAGCTTGAATAGTCAGTCTGTGGGGCTAAGGCACTCTGAACTATTAACTATGAGCACAGAAAGGAGAGCGTGTCTGCACTTCCTTGGACTCCTCACCAGAAACACCTTGTGCCAATATACATCAGGTCAGTGACAGGTGACTGTCAGCATGAGAATGGAGTGAAGCTCAAATAAACACCTGTAAGTAGTGTCAGCCTTAAAAAATCTGCCACTACAGTGCTCCAAAGTCAGTAAGTTCAGAGTCCAAGGAACCCGCTGCAGAGCTTAAGGTAAGGAAGGCAGAAGAGCTGCATCAATTTACAGGAAGCAGGTATTAATGCCAATGCAGCACTCTACTGCTGTAGGGATTTTCAGACCCCTATGTCTGAGTAATTGGATTGCAAATTCAAGAATCTCTTGGAGAGATGACATTTTACACTGGCTCCTTAAATAGAGAGTTATGCTTTCTCAAAATTCCCAAAACATGGATTTCCTTCTAAAATATCAGGTTTATGAGACAGATTTTTGAACTGGTTTCCTTTACCATATCAAAGATACAGTAAGTATAATCACAAGAACAATGAGTAATGCAGAAGAGAATCTGCATTACAACAAAAGATAGCAAATACTGAGTGAGTTGTACCTTATTAACAATACTTCACTGTTTTCTAAGGGAGCTTGGTTGTATCAAAATGAGGTTTGCAGTACTGCACTAAGTAGTTCTGTTTCCTACCAGTAGCAAAAATACATATCACACAGGTAAACACACACACTCCTCTTATTGACAATACATAAAATCTAGAAGTCAGACAGAGAGTTCTCCTTTGATATCAGTTAGGGGAACCTGTTTACATATTTAATAAATCTAGTTACTTATATAGTCTCTCTCTGTAGATTCTGAATAGGAAGAGGCTGGGTGATAGAGGGATAAGTTTTGAAGCTGTACAAGACAACTATAACCTCCGCTTTGCCAGGGGGATGCACAGTCTGTTAACAGAAACATCTGTGACTGGGGGGGGGCGGGGGGAACAACATTGACTCACGTACTACAAGAAGGTTTCCACCTTTGTTATGTAACGTTTTAAAGGAATGCTTATTTTCATCATTTAAGGAGACCAAAAGCAAAAGAGAAATAATACTCACTGCATCATTTAGTCCTTATTGCTGAATGGAAAGAATTTTCTCAGTAAAGAAAACAGGTGTTAAAATCTGTAGTGTGTTAGTTATGCTCCATGAACACGTGCGCTACAGGAATTCCCACTTATTTGTCAGTCACTTTTAAACGAGCGTCTTTCAGGCTACTCACGTTCACACATATTTGTGCTCCCAGCTGTTGCAGGTTGCCACTGTTTCTGATTATATCCAGGGCAGCAGTGATCACAGGTTTCCCCACAAGTATTATGCTGACATTCGCACTGAAACCTAGAGAAAGACAGACCTCTTTTTCTGTTGAAGCTGCATTTAACATTCCTTCTTCTGCCCAGATTTATTGCAGTCCAAGACTTACAGGTAATGTGAAAAGGACAGGACACAAGCTCACATACAAAGCAGTCAAACAATAATTCTAAAGCGTTTTAGAACTTTTCTAAAATCTTCATGATTGATTAATAGCATGATTTTGAGTTTATTAGAACAAAGGACTTGCAGAGAATATTTATAATTGGATTTAATAGACCAGTTTATAAAATTTTATCTTAAGAATATTGAAACAAGGTGACGCACAACACGTCACCACTTCAAGATATATCCCATTTTAGCATCATTCCAAGGCTCAAGCTTATTGTCCTACTGTAAATCAAAACATTTACCACTTTTATATGCACGCCTCATCACTTTTCCATTATGCTTTGTTTACAGTAATTTTATTGGTGTCTTTAATAAGCCAAGTTTGTAACTTCATCCACTTATTTTTAAAGCAATGCACGCTATTCATCAAGAAAATGTAGTGCACATTTATTTTGACTTAGCAAAGAGCCTACAGCCTACATAAGGGCAAGGTCTCATTACAGGCTAGGTCTTACTATCCACAGTAACGGAATCTCAGGATTAACAAAGAGACTTTGACACTGGAGAGGCCTCTTCCAGGGATGCTGTTATCTGTGCAGTCTGATACCCAAGAACAAAACAGTTGTCGAGTATAACCATTCTATTCTGCTAGATTTTACACCTTTTTCACTTACCATTTTCTAGAATAGTCATCTGGAAGGGATAAAGGTACCCATCCACTCACTCACTCGTCTTTAAAAAACAACTGAAAATATTGTATCAACCTGATAAAATTTGGTTTAATGGTGTATAAGAGCAACAGCTGTTATAAACCGGGCTCTTAAAGTATGTTTTAGACAGCCTGAGTATTCACTGTCACTTTCCTGTAGCAGAGGGCCACAGAGCTTGATCTAAGTCCTTATGAAATCTATATGTAGATCATAAACTTCACAGGAAAAGAAAACTTTCCTACAGATTTCGGGTAAGTGTATGACCAGTTGTCAACCCATTTTAATTCAAGCTCATTCACAGAAAGTGACATCTGTAACTCAAGTTAGAATAACATAATATATTCATTCTGTGAAATGAATATGCCAGTACTGCCAAATCACTTCACACTGCCAAAAGAAATTACATTTTTCACATCTGATGTTTGCTAATTGCTCATGTGTGTGACAATAATGAAAATACTTCTCACACAATTCAAGGCATTTAAAGATAATTGTAAAAATATGCCAGATTTATTACACTTGCAGAATGGCTGCTTTTGCAACTACTGTTCTAACCAAATGTTGGTTACAGCCAGATTTCCACAGGTCCTAAATAAGTAGTCAGTGTTACCAAGTTCTGCTCATACAAAGGGTTCAAGTAGAAAAACCTGGACTGTTTGATTTCTGTTACATTCATGGCTGTCCTCCTCATAAATATACTAAGGATATGGTACTGAAGGCCACACTTTTCTCTTCAAAGAATTTTAATAGTCAGTCCAGCTCAAAGGAAGTATCACCTCATTATCCAGAGGACAACAGGATATAGTTCATTCAGTTCCTGTTTTAATCTTTCCTAGTAATGATCAATAGCCATTGGATCTTGGCTGAGCTCAGTTATAATGTTCTATTATCTGCAGGAAGTTCATTAACTTTGTCCTTGAGCTGGCCGTCTAATTTCTGCTGTTCAGAGGTGGTATCAATCCAAGTTTTCCAAAAAGAAGTAAGGGTTTTTAACAAACTATTCAGTCTGCCAACATCTTATTTCAATTAAAAAAAAAAAAACTAAAGATTTGTTATTATTATATTTCACACACAATAGTTCTTTATATATTGCCATATCAATCATTAGTAGATTCTCATTTTTAAAATATTACGAAAAATCCCTGTAAGACTACCTCACTCTTTAACAAATAAAGTCATTTGAAAACATATCATTTTGCCAGATATTAAATTAATGTGATGCTCAGTTTACTTACTGGTATTGGTTTTCAGCATTCTTTGCATTACACACATCAGCATGGCCATGGCAAACACATCGACCACCAATACTGATGTCCTTTATACTGTAGTAATACTATGGAACAAGCACAAGAAACATGTATGGATCTTTCCTTTCCTTTACATATATGATGACAGATACCTCAACATCAGAGTTATTTCTACGCTGTTAAATCTCGCTTATCAGAATTTTCAAGGCACAATTTTACAAAAACGCCAAAGTTAAGATGGCCAATGGCTAAACCTCTCTTGACGCCTGCATTTCAGTATTAGTCCCATCAAATCAAAGTCAAAGCACATGGGGCACCTGTTATTAACAGAACACATCTGCAGGCTTGTGCAGCTCACACTACATCTATTCTGCTGCAGCTGCCAATTCCCAAGCGGCTATATAGCTACTTGTACCCAGGCTCAAGGCTAGTTCAAAGCCAGCATGAGGACAGAGGCATAAAGTACAGTCACAGTATCATTTGTGAGAGCTTGGTCTGTTCGACAAACAGGACAAGCTGGTGTGGGCAGGGTAGTTTCCCCATTCAGTCAGTCATGATCACTAAACACTAGAAATAGATTGAGATCACCAGGTCAGACAAAAGCTGTCGTGACTCAGACTGGATTTAAATTTGTGACCTGAAGTTGAAATATTTTGTCTCTCATCCTCATGCCTTGCAGGCATCCAGGCAATAGAAGACAAAAATTTAATCACTCTGACTCAGCGCAAATATCGCTAGTATATACATTTCAATAGTAACTTCCGCGTACTGTTTGGTAGCTCACAAGTTGTTTCCCTGTCTCCCTAGAGCATTAGCTTAGTGAGCCAAGAAAGGAGGCAGCATGGAGAGCTGGTTGTAAATCTTGATCTCTGTGTACCTCCAGAAAAAGTTAAAGGGTAAGATTTATTTTTAATGCCACTGGAGGATGAGGAGAACAAAGAGAAAACTTTGCAGTTATGTCCCCATCTATGCTCACTCTATTCACAATATAGGCCTCCCAGTGGTCTACATACCTTCTTTTTGTATGCAGGGGGTGTTGGCTGGCACAGAAGAGATGCTTCCCCAAGACTAAGAGATTTTCCTACTAGCTCCCTTTGGCTGCTGTAAAGCTATTTTGCTCGAGGCAGTTGAAAAACAGTAGGTGGGATATATGGACTAGGAAATACGGTCTGTATTATTTTCTGTCTTCTGAACTATCTCTATGTAAATATACATGTTAATTTCTAATTGTGCTTACTGTTTCCATACTATGAACAACACCTATGCTTTCAGTGTTTTCAGCACAGCTAGAAATGATCATTGTGACTCTCTCCAGCATTTTTGACAGTGTTTGTTCTAGAATAAGAGTGCTCACAACCCAGTCTCTAGTCTGTTACAGCTTTCTAGAACTATGCTCTACTACTAATAGTAATTGTATTGTTACAGGTCAGTAATATGTCAAATTAGCAATAGGCCAAAACTAATAATAGGCCAAACTGCCACAGTTTAGACATAAACATATCCTAGATAATTCACAGTGCCATGAATTCAAACCATTAACAAAGGAAGCCAGGCAGTTACTTGGACAGGAGGACAGACAGGTCTGGTTTTCATTTATTTTTATAATAAGTTTAATGCAAAGACTCTCCTTCAGAATATTAACCTTTTCCTAGACTTTGAAGGCCTCTACAGTGAAAATTTGTGCTCTCTTTTAACAATTTAATAAAACACTGGACCTTTTCTTCACCTATGCTCCATCCCATGGCCACGATAACATCAAAAGTTGCTTACACTAAAGTATGTTGCTTGCCAAGTAACTTAAGTACTCCATTTACATGTGCTTGTAAGCAACATCTTAAAATGCACTTAAGACAATAAAGGTATTTAATGGGAGTGCTAACAAGTAACTGGAATAGTTTCATGAGTTTTTATACAAAAATCCACACACATTTGTGCAGTGCCTCACCCAGCATTTCCTCCAATTGTTACTGAATCTTCATTTTAAATAAAATAGGTTAAAAAAAACAATACAATATGAAGTCTGGAATCTCTCTAAGTATATGAAATTCTGTGCAGTGTTCTCTTGAGCGGTCTGAATTTCCTTACATTTTCCCACTGAATTGGAGTGGGCTTTTGTCTGTCAAGACCTTGGATTGCCCAAAATCCACAGGAAAACCCTAGGCATCTCAAATGATTTGTGGTCAGATAGCACCTTTCCAGTATGCCCTTTGATTACTTGTTCTTTCAGAAACCCAGGTACAATTCCTGAAAATCTTTCTTCTAATAGATAAGGTAAAGCAGTGTAAAATAAAGCTGACAAGGTCTGAACTATCTTACACAGAGCTGAGGAGCAAGACAATTTCCACTTTGGCTCCTTAGAATTTCCATAATGCACCCAACTCCCTTCAATATTCATAAATGGTTTGTTAGCTGGGAAAGAAGACAGTCTGTTACAAAATCACTACTTGCTCCCAAACTCTGTGCTGTCCCAGTTACCTTCTAACCACAAGCAGACCTGCAGAAAACATGGGGATTTAAAGGTGGGTCACAGTACATTTTGTTTGTTAGGACGTTGCAAACTAAAGTTCTGACCGTTTTGTGTTCTCTGAGATGCTGAACACAATTGTTGAATCTGTCTCTGTGAAAAGAGTACTTACCCTGCGGGTTACAGTTGGGTCCCGTTGAGCTTTTGATATCAAGTGTCCAAGAAGCGTATTGGTTCTGAGAAAACGAAGGCGGATGTTTGTTGCTTTTGTGAATTCTCTAAGACTAGGGGAGTAAGTGAAGTTTTTTGCTCCTGGACGGCCATTTACCAAGGATACTACAATCTAACAAAAGATTAAACGCATGTTTGTTAAAACATATCAGCTGCAATTATCAGTAGTGGGCACAGAGCCAAAAGTTTGGCTACTAAAAGAATCCACAAATTTGCTATTGCTTCTGAGTATACCTGCAGTAACAACTACACTTTTCATACTGAAATTAGGACAACAGTAAAAATAGTGTCATTAGTTTTGAACCCTGCTGAATTCTCATTATTTATATTACACATCCAAAACTGAGTGCCTCTGTCTGTTTTGAAAAGAGTAGGTACAGTGCACAAAAAATACATACTTTTTAAAAGGAAATAACAATAGTAATAGTCACAAATAGCAACACTAAAAGCTGATCGTGTCAATGGGAGTTTTGCTTGAGTAAAAACATCAGGTTTTGGCTCTTTCCCAAAGCACATTTATTTTTGGGTTAAGGCACAAACATTCCTGGAAAATATTATTGTTACCAGCTCCAATGCCCGGGAGCATATTAATGGTCTGGAAGAAAGTACACAGTGTGGCTTCAGAAAATCCCTTCACATGAAAGCAGGCTTATCCAACATTCAAAACAAGTGCTGCAGTACTTTTTATTTTTTCAAAGAAATCGATGTCTGCAGTCTAGCAATCATGAATCTGTTAAATTAACAATTCAGTATGCATGTACACAAGTGAGTAAGAGATTTGCATTTATTTATAACTGACGACATAACAGATATCTACTTCCAAATAGCTCCTATAATCTGTAAGCATGCAACAATGCATTGGTGATGTTTCTAATTACAGCACGATTCCTTCAGCAAGTGATACAGCATGTAATAGGGGATGACACCAACAATGTTCTTCTATAGAAATTATTCTTAAAAACTTGTTATTAGGACAATTTTACAGAAATGTTAGTAGACAACTTCTACTTTAATTTTAAATTACAACTCCAAATCTAAACCTTCAAAACTCTGCAGAACTCTGGAGGAGTTCAGATCTGGATTCTAATTTCATCAGAATTAAAAAGAGAATGACACCAAAAGTGATCAGTATGGCCACTAGTTTAACATTTGTGCAAATAACATAAGTCATGCTCCTGCTTAGGAAGGAATAACAGTAAAATCAGAGCAGCACTTTTCCAAATATTATAAACAAGGAGCATTTTTTATGTATTTTCTTACAGTTACTTATCCTTGAATGGGAGATATCTGTTTCTATACCCTTTACTCCTGTGAGGAATTCTTATGCAATAGGTTATATTATATACGTTGGGACTATTCAAGAAATATGGTCAGCAGGTTCAAATGCACATATCTAAAGTAAGGTATATAAATCATAATAAAAAATCTACATAGGTGGCTCTGCGAAGTCCTCACCCCCACAGGGAATGGTGAAAGTTGGGAGGAGCTGGCTCACCCTTCAAAAATCTTACCACACACTTAAGTGCCTTGTTATTGATTTATTAAAGTAGTTTCAGTTAATCATAACTTAAAATTTACTTCATGTTTTAGGTTTTTATTGAAAGAGCAAACTTCTAAAACTAATGCTGTTCACTTCCACACCACACACTACCTTTCTAAAAACACTTACCTCTCCATTTTCAAGAGGCACAATGCGAGAATACTCTGTAGTGCAAATGATATCACTGTCCCTCCTCACAGGAACATTAGCTTCCTTTCCAAAATGTTCCAAACAATCTGCTTTGGAGTCTAGTCAAATCAGATTGAAATTATTTTTATATATGAAAATATACATTATTGTTCTAACTTAAATTAACAAAGAAATACCCCATGTGCTTTCAAGTAAATTCTCCCCCTTAACTGAATGATAGTAGTGATTGCGCCACTCAGTGCAGGAATACACAAATATTAGTACGGAAGAATAGAAATTACTAAGAATAAAATAGGTTTTTTTCATTTCTCATCCTAAGTGATGCCTGACAAGGCACTTCACCATCTCTCCCTTATCATCACAAAAAGCTACAGGTATTCCAACGTGCCTTGCTTGTATTTCACTTTGATTTTTAGAAATAACGTTGGGGTCCACTGGAATGAATAACATTGCAGTTCTGATATACTAAAAGAACAGAACAAATACAATTAAAAAAACCCAACAGATGGAAAATTATTGTAAAATATTTCAAAATACCATGCTCATTTTTAGTTACACTTCTGTCACTACTTTATTGCAGATAACTAAGATAGGTAAGAAAAACGTACTTGACATTAGCTGTCTTCACTACAGCTGAAATCTTCAGTGAGACTCATGGGCTGATTATCCTGCTACTGTGCAAATGTTATATATAAAATCTGTCTATAAAAGAGCAGTGACACAAGAGTTGATACTCACGAGCAAAATATTGCCAGGGAGTGTAACTTCTTCCAAAATCCACTGATCTTTCTAAAATCCAGAGATCTGGGCGAGGAGAATTTGCAAACTTGATAAGGATGTAGGCAACATGGAAGAGCTGGTAACAAAATATTTATAAATATTATCAAGAGCTTGTTGAACTTTGTAAAATCACTGTAAAAAAATAGTAAAATTAATGCCAGTGAATGCCTTTTCTTTGTGGACACTGAGAAGGTTATCCTCTGCAGTTTCATTCCCATTAAAATTACAGGCCAGAGTCTCTGCTGGTAGACTCCAGGCAGCTGCATCAACCTACCTCACCTACCAATATACTCATCTCAACTCATCCCAAAACCGAGTTTGCACTGGGCAGGCAACTACCCATCCATTAAAATTTTTGCTTGCCCTAAGTTTTAAGATCTTGAGGAGTTCCATCCTTACATTCATTTGAAAAAGGGTGAATAACACTCTGTGTGTTGATCAAGCCAGATTTCATCCAGGCAAGTGGTTTAGAAAGCTCAAGGGGAAACAGAAGAGGTGTTTAAAAAAGGCAGACTACTTTATTCACAACTTCATTGCTGGCAGTTACATTGTTGAATCAACAATAACCTTCCACCTACCCTCCAAAAAAGCAGATGACATCTGCTTCAGCCTGTCATATAGTTACTACATTTTTTTACTTATATGCTACTCAGAGCGCTGACACTGCTAGTTCAACCTCGTATAGTAACAGGTGATTCCCTCTCATGAGCATGTGCAAAATAGTAGCGGTGAATTACATTTCCACAGTGCTTCCGCACTGCTGCAGAATTGAAATATGAGACGTGCTCAGTTATAAATCAACGTTACCCTGACTATAACCTTTCAGAAACATCTAAAGAAAACAGTGGCCAAAGTGACGGCACAAAACAGTATTCTATGTAACGTAGCTGACTCAGCACGCGGTGTCCTTCAAACACCTGCATGCCACATCTGCTCTTCAAGTGTAGAATTGGCTTAACCCCGTGACTACTCAATGCATGTGAAGTTGAACTACTGTCCAACACGTGTATTATATCGGAAACCTCGCAACACATTCTTCTACCAGGTCTGTAAGTGCTTAAAGAACAACCTCACAGCACCACACTTTGTGTACTTCTATGCAAATCACAAAATGGAAGAGTAAAACTATGGTAATTTCAAACTACCATTGCAAATGGAAACCTTCAATTCACGTGCAGCTCAGCCCTCAAGATGTTAGCGTAGCTCGAAATACTGCTCAGAACAGGTTTGTACAATCACATGCTCAGAATAAGTTTGTACAATCACATTGTAAAAGGGGAAAGGGGAAGGTCCTCACAAAAAATAAATTAGTAACAGTTTATGGCAATCCTTCACTAAAACTTAAGTCACCAGCCCTGTCATTTGTCCAGATTCTGACTTCATATAGATGCTAATGAGTTGGTTCTGACTTGGACCAAGGATGCGTACTAGCACCTGAAAGTCCAAATTGCAACTGTAGTTGAATGCAGTCCAAGTTGATGAATGGTCTCTGTCCAGATTTGATGAGGAAGGAAGAAAAATAATCCTCGACTTAGCAAATAAATCCCATGCTAAGGATAGAAAAGTAACCTTTCTGACATAAGACCTAGAACAGCACCTTATATTTCTGAAGTGTTTTTTTAAACTTAATTTAAATACATAGCCTAAGCTGACATTTCACTAATTAAAATATTGATATTGATTAAAATATTGATTCACTAATTAAAATATTGATTCTGTCATTGCATTGACAGAAATAAGGCACATAGTGAAAAAAGGCATAACAAACTCACAGTACACTGAATTTGTTCTCTTACTGTTTTTCTTTATCAGTCATTAAGTTTCAAAAAAAGGAAATGCGTGTCTTCATATTTGAAAAATTGTTCTATTCGGTTACTTTTTAATTAAGTTTCCTTCACTACAGAAAGGCACCATTTTTCAAATGGAGTGTTGAAAATGTAACAAGGCATTAAAAATAACTGTTCTTTTGATGCAATTATCAAGTTATTAGTTCTCACTGTAAAAAAAAAAGGAAAAAATCTGAAATATGATTTAATTAAAATCCTTACAGTTTTCTTATATGAATAAAGAAATGCGTTTAAAAATAGAAACATCATTTGTTTCTGATAATAGAAACTATCTGCTCTGGAAACGCGTACTTGAAATAGCATATATAGACCTATACATTTCCCAGTAACATATCCTGTTGTAATTCAGCAGCATTGATCAAATCTCATGGATTGTCCACAACTGGAACTTTAACCACTTCCATATTTATGTGACTTTTCCTGTTTGTTCGTATTCGTTCAGATTAGAAATGTTCTTGCAGGCAGTGGCCTTGAAGGTTCACAAATATCCAGACAAAATGCAACAAAAATCATCCAATACAATGAGTAAAATGTCTTCTTTATTCGAGAACTCAAATGACAATTCATTGTGAATTACCAATATTACACTATAAAGGTAGACAATTTCTATAAAAACTCTTTCAGATTAATTTAAGACTCACTTAGAAGACTTTATTTAAATTGAATAGGAATCACCCTGTATCATTATTATTAATAAATGCTTTATCTAACAGAATGCATACTTATTTTAATTCCACAGAAAGAAAACTTCCTGCAACACATTGCATCCTCATGAGTATTACAAAAATTATAAGAAGATTTATTAAAAAATTTTTCTCCATTTGCTCCTTAAAATTTTACACAACGCTTTAAATAGAGGAATTTCCAAGATCTGCTTGAACCCTAAATACATCTGCAAATGGAAGAAAGTTAGATGTGTATATTCAAAAGTACATCATATTTTTCTCCATCCTATCACCATAAACCCGAAACAGAATACTAATGAAAGGACTTGTTCATTAAATGCTGAACATATATAGCTACGCAACAAAAATGCAGTATAATCCAAACAATCATTATGCAGTACGTGTAGGAAGAGATTAACAATTGTTCTCCCTTTTTAGTTCATGAAGAATAAAAATTTCTGGAGTGTGGTAATAACAAGAACAAAACTAAAGTCAGGTAGACTTTAGTATGGTAGACCAGCTATCTAAGACAATCTGCAGTTTTCAAGAGTTACCACAATGATCCCTCTTCACGTAAACCTAATTTTAAAAGCACAGAGAACAGCTGTTTTCAGCAGGATGGATATTTCCCATGCAGGACAACATCTCCTCAAACTGTATTAGCACACACACCTATATCAGCAAAACTTCCCTTGACATAATGTAATCGGTCTTGTAAGCTTCCTATTGATGTCATCTGGAATGATGCCACTATGTTTGGCATTGGACATTACCCAGAAGACAGTGAGGTCCCTAAGCTGGAGCATGTCTGCAAAATATATCCTTTATTAGTAGACATGTGTCCGTACTACACTTGCAGCACAAACTAATGAAGAAAGTGAGAAAGAGGCAGAAGTCTGATGACTATTCAGTGTATAAACTAACCTTCTTAGATGTGGACCAATGTAGGAGTGGGATTTCAAGGAAGTGAGACTTGTTCTTAGCTCACAAAAAAGAGCTCTTAAAGTGTTCATGCACCTGCTCCAGAACACACCTCAGTGCCACTGATTCCACCCTCTTATGAGTCTCTCAGCTTACAACAGTGTAGGCATGCACATACCCTTAAGTTTCTCACTGTAACGAAGCCTTCAAGACTTAGGCATGGCACTGATTTTTGTCAGAGATCAGGCCATGAAAATAATTCAAACTATTCAAAATATTCAAACTAAACTAATTCAACTAATTCAAAACTATTCAAACGAAATACAAGTCCCGCACATTTTCATTAAAAGGTTTGAAAGGTTTTATAAAAGGCTGAAAGGTTTTGATTTGAAAGGTCATGGTGATTGCAAGAGGTGCCTGAGGACTGGAAGAAAGCAAATGTCGCTCCAGGCTTTAAAGGAAGCAAGAAGGAGGACCCAGGGAACTACAGCCCAGGCAGCCTCACCTTGATCCCTAGGAATGTGATGGAGCAGCTAATCCTGGAAACCATTTCCAGGCACATGAACAAGAAGGTAACAGGGAGTAGTCAGCATGGATTCACGTGCTTAACCAATCTGATAGCCTTCTACGATGAAATGATTGGCTTGGTAGATGAGTGGATAGCAGCGGATGTTGTCTACCTTGACTTTAGGAAGGCTTTTGACACTGTCTCCCATAACATCCTCATAGGCAAGTTAATGATGTACAGGCTAGATGAGTAGATCATGAGGTGGATTGAAAACTGGCTGAACGGCTGAGCTCAGAGGGTTGTGATCAGTGGAATGAATTCCAGCTGGAGGCCAATAACTAGCGGCATACCGCAGGGATCAATACTGGGTCCAGTACTATTCAACATCTTCACTAAACACCTGCACGGTAGGACAGAGTGTATCCTCCACAAGTCTTCAGATGATAAAAAGCTGGGAGGAGAGGCTGACATACAAGAGAGTTCTGCTGCTATTTAGAGGGACCTTGACAGGCTAGAGAAACAGGCAGAGGGGAACCTTATGAAGTTCAGTAAAGACAAGCGCAGAGTCCTGCACCTAGGGAGGAAAGCACCAGTACATGGCTTGGGGCTGACCTGCTGGAAAACAGATCCGCAGAGAAGGACCTGGGAGTCCTGGCGGACGACAAGTTCACCCTGAGCCAACAATGTGCCCTTGCGGCCAAGAAGGCCAATGGGATCCTGGGCTGCATTAGGAAGAGTGTTGCCAGCAGGTCAAGGGAAGTGATCCTTCCCCTCTACTCAGCCCTGGTGAGGCCACATCCGGAGCGCTGTGGCCAGTGCTGGGCTCCCCAGGACAAGAGAGACATAGAGCTACTGGAGCGAGTGCAGCAAAGGGCCACTAAGATGATGAAGGGACTGGAGCATCTCTCCTATGAGGAAAGGCTGAGGGAGCTGGGCCTCTTCAGCCGGGAGAAGAGAAGACTGAGGGGGGACCTGATCAACGTGTACAAGTATCGGAAGGGAGGGTGTAAAAAAGACAGGGCCAGACTCTTTTCAGTGGTGTCCAGCGACAGGACACGAGGCAACGGGCACAAACTGAAACACAGAAAGTTCCATCTGAACGTAAGGAAAAACTGCTTTCCTGTGAGGCTGACTGAGCACTGCCACAGGTTGCCCAGAGAGGTTGTGGAGTCTCCACCCTTGGAGATATTCAAAAGCCACCTGGACAGGGTCCTAGGCAATGTGTTCTAGGTGACCCTGACCCTGCTTGAGCAGGGGGGGTTGGACTAGATAATCTCCAGAGGTCCCTTCCAGCCTCAGCCATTCCGTGATTCTGTGATTCTTGTTTTCCTGTGGCTGCAATGAGAATCAAGGGAAGACCCCCTCTTTTCAGTAACCTCTCAGTGGGATTTGAGGGCACCCACGCTTACCCAGAGACTTAACAATCACGCCTGACAATCAGTATTTGGCAGTCCCCAACAATGAATTCTGCAGACAAAACTGTAATATAAAAAATGCCAACTAGAGAGAGCTGAACTGGACTTTTTGGCAGTTACCAGTTACACTTCTGGATATCTGGAAAAGTAGCTACCGCAGACGTGCAGAGAAAAGTCCATGTGGGTAGTATGTGAGACATATTAGATCCACTGAATGTGTTCCAAACAGTTTGACTACATATATATATATATATATATATATAACAATGCTAACACCATGTAAACAATGGCAGTGACTGGAGACACATAGCGTACCATACAGAAGTCATTCCTTGCATGTCAGCCTCACAGTCTGGGGCACAGGAGCCACCAATAAGCACAGGACTTCCAAAATTGTTCAGCTAACACTGAATGTGCAGTATTCATATTACTTTTTCATTTTATTAACCACTGATGTTAAAAAGCTACGCTTTTACTTAGCTAGATAAGTGTGATATCTCTGTGAACATGCCTCACTGACATTATTGGAGATGTCGAGGCCGCCTTCTATCACAGTTGATGTGCAGGGCCAGAAGGAAGAATTTCTCCATACTTCATGGCCAGTATTCTGGAAGAAACACTTTCAGAAATGAAAGGGTAGTCCATTGTCCGGGTTCATTCAGTCTTAGTCTTTTTTGCAAAGACTACAGGCAAGTACATCAATTAGCGTCAGTTATAATGTTAAAATTTCTCATGCAGTCACGTTTCCATTGGGAACTGGACAAAGATCAGCTCAATGCTCTTAACTTACATATGGCCTCTTTCTCCACAGAACACTGAAACTATTCATATGGGAAAGGTTTATAGGATTCAGACCTCAGCTATGCAGGAGATAAACATCCCTTTATGAAAGCTACAGTCCAAAGAAAAAAGAACAGAGCAGTACTGTCAGCACTAAACGGAAACATAGGGAAGTGTGTAGGGTTGAACGGTAACAGGAAAGGTTCTACTTTTCTATATTGAGTTTAAGTTGAAAGTGTGCTACTTAAGACAACATCTCACAGAATGAACGTATTATGTAGGACTGTATCAGAGCCCCAAGTGCACTAATAGACTTTAAAGGCCCTGACCAGCCTCACCTGGGGCCTCCACCCACACCTTGCCACTGCCCATAGGCTCTGGAGTTCTGTTTAAGGTCAGCCCTGGGCCTTCACTCCCTGCATGAGCTATGATGTAGGGGTGTTGGTCCCCAGCTCAACCACAGCTGAGCCTGGTCCCAGACCCTATTGATACGGGCCCCAGAGGTGTGGGTTAACTTCCCACTTGACCTCAGCCCTGCCTCATCACTAGAGACCTGTCCAGCGATCACTGGACCTGATCTTAACCCTGACCTGTGGATTCATTTCCTGGCTTGACCTTGGACCTGCCTCATCATCATTGACTTGCCAGATGATCTGCACTCTTGGTGGAAACTGGCTGCAGTCTCTGGATCTGCCCTACTCTCCTCGCTCGGGTACAGTGGGACTGGGTCCTGGCTGGCGAGGCCCCTGCTTTGCCAGCCATGTTACTGCCCTTGGCTCCCTGTCCCCTACAGAAACAGCTGGTCATTGCTGCTCCCTGACCGACTGGTCATGGGAAGGGAGGTGGGAGATGTACAGACACTGTGTCAAAGAACGTAGCTTCACAGTTTAAGAGCTGAGAAGGAAGTGAGACCCAGAAGCGATGGGTCTCCTAAACCCTTCCTAAAGATGCTGCAAAAGAATCAGAGGAAGATAGTGTCAGGAAAGCTGAGCAGAGTAAGCCTTAATTTTTTTTCCGTACACTTCAAGAATAAGATCTCTGAATACCCAGTACACATTTCAAAGACAATGATCTAGAGCTATTAATGCAAACAAAAGAAAAATTGCAGAGCCATCTAAAAGATCATTTAATCAAAGCTTCAAGAAAATACAACCTATTACCTACATATTAAAGAAAAGTATACGAGTAAAAAAAAGCTGTATTTAGAGTACTTCCCTAATTACAACTGGCTCAAACTGGATTACAACTCCCCTCAAAATGTGTTGCTGCTATGTGACTGAGGAATAAATGGATTATACACCACCTGATAGAACTTCTAGAAACATTTATCAGACAGCTATTTGATCAGCTGAAGCTGTAAATCTAGCATTCACAAGAAGTGGATTCAGCTTCCTGTGGTATGAACCAAAATCAACTAACCGCAAAGCACAGTGCTTTGTGGCATGATCATAAATAGGTCTCCTTTAGAAAGAGGAGAGCTCTCCTCTGACATGAAGTAATATAAAATTCTCTATGATGCTAGCATCCCATTTTTTGGTTATTGCAGGAACAATATTGGACCTTCCTCAGCCCTAGAAGCTCCCTTTTCTCCCCAAAGGGAATCACAGCACTAGAGCAGGATCAGTGCTACTAGGGCACCAGCTCCGCAGAGGTTCCAAGGAAAGACTGCTTCATTGTGGGGGCAATTCTGTAGGGCTGCAGAAGCTTTATTTGGCTGTTCCCATGGGCTGATTTGTAGAACTCATGGGCAGTATTACAGAGGTTCTGCAATTCCACACTGGACCTGGGTCTACTTTCAGTCAGCTGTAATATAAAATCTACAATAGTCAAGCACAATAAATGCAATGACTATTTTTAGAGGCCCAGTTCAACGCAGCTTACTGTGATAAATCTACCACCACTTGACAGTCTCCCCTGAGAAGGGGCATACAGGACACTTTCTATTTTAGACAAGGATAGTTAAACTAATTGTAACTTCAGATCTATTTTAGCAAATGATATCAGATCTTTTGTAAGAGAAGAACAATTGTTTTTAATAATCACAGTTAGCAATAGCTGATTAATATTCTCAACAAATATTCTTTGTTAAGCTATGCACATAAAGGATTGCTATCAAATATAGAAACTAAATTCATAATAAATATCTTGTACAAAAGCAACTCAGAATATTTGCCAAACTATAAGGGTTTTTTGCAAAACATTTACATGCTTTAATCAGCAGCTAACATGCCTCATGTCATCCACAGCTCATACCACTGATCTTAAGTTCACAGTGGAGTTTTCCTTCCTTCCTTCCTTTCCACTGTGTGCGTGCGTGTGTGTGTGTGTGTGTGTGTGTGTGTGTGTGTGTGTGTGTGTGTGTGTGTGTGTGCGCGCGCAAGCAGTGGTGTGAACCCCGATTAACAGTAAATTTAGCTATTTAGCTGCAAAACTTGGTAACACCAAGATCACAATAAAAAGCAAAGGCTATCTTAATAGCTGAGATTTCCTGCATATAACCATACTGCAGATCAGAAGTATTGACCTTGGAAAAATCACTGATTTTTTCCACTACTTCAGCTTTTGTTTCAATAAGAACAAAAATGCTTCTCTGCCTCTTTCAACGTTCATGCATTTATACTCACAAAATACTCAGCTTCTACATGGAGAAGCAGCATATTGAAAAAAGCACAATAAATATATGATCACTGTTTTGCAGCACAACTATTTGGAGAGTTTTCACAACTGTTCTTCATGTTTTTGCTGATCAGTGGTACTGCTCATATAAGGTGCAAGTCTAAGAATGGAAAAGTAAAATCTGAAATGTTTTCCTAATCAGTATGCAAGCAAGGACCCCATCTCAAATGCTGCCTGAGGATTTCATCTGTTGAAAGCATTACTTTCATCACATATTGTATTCTCACTGTAGAGCAGGCTACAGCTAGCAAGACACAAAGCAAGGACTTTCTGTAAGACGCTCAGGAAAAGCCCATTTTGCTTTGTGCAAATCTTTTGCTTGGATTAGAATTCTTGAAGTGGTAGATGTTCCTTCGCAATACTGTGAGCAGAACAATCAAAATTAGACATGAATGAAGTGAGCATAGTTCTTTCCATGGAAGATAAGATCTATCACAAGCCATTTTCCTTAGATATTCCATGTGTTCTGAAAACTTGAGGATGAGCCATGTATATTACATGTACATGCACAAAGAAGGGAGTTCATTTCTGAAGCAACAAAAAAATCTAAAATGAATGGAAACAACAATATGGAAAACAACACTATTGTTAAGTTGTACGTAACGAAAGCAGTATCTGATCACGTGCACGAGACATGAAGGATTTTTACAACATAGCCAGCTTTCTAAAAATTCCTGGACACCAGCACTGACAAATAAACTAGAAATCAGGATTCAGTGGCTTTTTTTCAACGTGTTTCACATCTAGATAATAAACTGCTACAGAAAACAGTTTCAGATCCCTTCTCCCATCAAGACGGAAATGAAAAAAGAGTGTATGCCATTTGTGAGTATATTTATTTATTTCTCTTAGAGAGCAAAGAGCAGAGAGAACTATTTTGGACATCAATTCCACTGTGTGCCTTCAATTTATGACAGTAGCTAATTAAAAATATCATCATACCACCACCACATAAAAATTCTGTAATATATTAGTACACAAAGTCTTTGACTCTCAGCCTTTGAGCACTACGTTACGGCCACTAAAGCATAGTACAGAAACAACACTAAAAACAGCATCAATACTAAAAGCAACAATGAACAACTGTGGACTACATTTTTCAAAGTGTAACAATTAGAGATTTAATTTTCATCATGCACTATCATGCTATCCTGAACCTTCATCTTCTGAGTTCAGCAAAATACCTGGGGGAATATTAATGTAATATCTGCTGAGCATTAAGAAAGCCAAAGATGAGGGCACACCTGCTAAAATTAGGCAATCCAGAGAGTCATGTGAAGGTCAATGAACTTCAGGCAGACATTCTGGATTCACAAGTATAAAATATGTTGATGACTATGTTGGGAAAATCTGGACCAATTAAAGGAATAAGCGAAACTTATGTGATCCAGATATTTTAAACAAGTCAGGAATAGCCACAGTATAAGTATGTATGTTATCAGGATGGAGAGATTGCCTCAGGGATCAACATTATAATTATTATTCAAAAGGACTGTGATTGATTAGAAAATGTAACTAAAGTACAGTAGGTCAGAAAGCGAAATATAGCAGGGCTTTGGCTTTAAGGTTTTTGCTTTTTCTCATATTACAAAGTAAAACAAAATGAGCACTTTTCTAGCAGAAAGATTTAGGATCCTGGAGGGGTTTTGACTTTCAAAACCATCCCTAGTCCTTGTGAACCAGAAACAAACGTGGGTGGGTGTTCTGTTTTAGCTCCATTTTAATCAGCTCTCAAACTTTCATCATGGTGCAACTATTTAATTAAATGCTGTCTTCTAAACACCGACAAAAGGCTCCACTGGGACCCCACTCTTAGTCTTAAAGATATGATGGCAGGGGTGCAGCAAAAGAAAAGATTTTGACACTGCGCTAAGTTCTGCTTCCTCTAACTGTGAATATTTGATGATCAACTTATAACTTAGTCATTGCTTCTCCATCTGCAAAAGTACTTTGTTCTTTGTCAGTAAGTTGCATATTTTGTTTGCAGAAAAAGCTGTTCTGTGTTAAAATAGAGAATGGGACAACTACTCAGTGAGGAAAACTGTGTCTTCTCCAGCTTTTCAGTACTACAGCCTGTGAATCTGCAAGATATTTAGGCACATATTTAACTTTAAGCACATTTATTTTTCCCTACAAAACCAAAACCTCCCATTAATTTCACGTAAGTTAAGAGTGAATTGAACTCTGAAAATATCTGTCTCCCTCTGCTAACTACTGAGAAAATCTGCATGACAAACTTTAGTCTAAGCTCTTAATTTTCAGGTCCCTGAAATAAGGTAGAGTGAATTTGGTCTTAATGTTTACCTATTCGCTTGGGTAGATTCACTCTGTCATAGTATTTACTTTTCTTCTTTATTATTAGCACTGTGCATAGGGACTTTATTCGAACTCTCCATGCACAACAACATGAATTTGGGGTGTGAGAATACAAAGCAAAATGTTAAGAGTAAATCTCAAGTTCAAACAGATCTTGACGCTAAGATTTAACTGACTGAACTCACAGATGGGATCAAGTCTGTGCAATGAAAAAACCCATGAATCCTACTAAACCCTTGTCCATTCAGCAACTAAATTTATCCCTTCCTGACCACAAAACCTGCGGTCATCCTGACCTCTTGTCTTGCATTTCCCTCGCTTCCATGTAAGTGAGCTTGAAGTCACCTTTCCAAGTGGTACCAGACTAAAGAAAAACACATGGTCTCCTTCCCAGAAAACCTTTAATCATTAGAAGAATTTCAGCACATATCAGCTAGTCTCCAAGGCATCCAATGAGAAGAGGGCACTCAGTTCACATCTTCCCTCCAGAGGAGGAGATTTCTCTGAAGCTTATTCAACATAGAAAAGATTAAGCGTCTGTCAGCAGGTCTCCAAAGAAACATACAAATACACAGCGGAGTCAGTAATTTTGGATGCAACAGCTTCACGGGTGCTACACAGATTCTGATGATATTTAAGTGCGGGCCACAAATATCCTGGACTATACTGCAAGGAAAATTACAGACGTCAGCCTGCAATCTCATCCTATGCAGAAACCACGATGGTTGCAAGCAGCTCAGAAGATAAGGCCTGCTTTCCTGGGAGGTGACTGTCTTCCCATGCTACTCATAGCACCCTGCTGTCTGTTCAGTGCCCTTGCTCTCTATGCTCAGCGAGCCAGACACATTTCTCTCTAATTCACTGGGAAGGAATGACTGAACAACTCCCTTCACCGGAGTGCAAAGCATCAGAGGATACAGAGCCATCAACAGCATATTGCACCACAAAGAGCAATGTAACTCAGAGATAGATCTGATCATTGTGTGCTAGGCTAATGTGGATGCTGTGGCCCAAAGATTAATCAGCATATGAATAGCTCTCCTTTCTTTCATGGTACAATTGAGAAAAAAAAAATCAAGACAAACAGGCACGTCAGTCATTCAATCAATATATATACAAAAATCACAGCAGTTTAGTTTAACTACTGAAACTCCCCATCTCAATTTTAAGTTGCCTTGTGTTTCTGCACTGCTAGTACACCGGACGGCTTCAAAAACACCACAGAACGAAGATATCCTCCAAATGCGAACCATTCCAGTCATGCGAGGGATGGGTGCATTAACCACTCTTAACAGAAGAGGTAACCACAGCACTCAGGGAGAAAACAATTTGCACCTGGATCCCCAGCAAAACAGCAGCCAAGTCTCACAACAAAACTAACTTCTTCCTTAGCTTTTCTCCCTTTCCTGTCAATTAACTTGAAAGCTTACTAAAAAAAAAAAAAATCCTGTCCTATATAATCAGCGTCAGTAAATAGTTACTGTTGTTCAAAAATACATATATATTGCAGCCCAATATGTATTTATAGCCATGTATTTCCAGCTGGTGTGAACTTGCAGGGCATAACTAATTTCACTGGAATAGTGCCCAACTATGGCAGCTGAGAATCTGGCCTTATGACTTAAAAGCTTCATTTACAGATACAGAGTCTCTACTGTTAACCTATCGCCTGCAGGAGAAATCTGGGTGTTCGTGTTCCTAGTCATACTTCTAATTCATATCACAGTATTTTTGCTGTCCCATTCTTTCAGGCTACTCTATCAATATTTTTCTGTTTTAAGGAACTGTCTTATCTTGGAGGTCTTGCTGTAGAAACCAGAAAGACCCCTGAGGCAAAAGCAGACTCCAAATATCAGTCTAAAAACATGTGTATGGTATGAGACTATGAAATCTCTGTGTACCCATGGAAAAGGATTACACAAAATGTAGGTAGAGTCCCAGTTTCAATGGGCCATTCCCCTCTGTAACCTCAGGTTAAGGAATGTTTGTGGCAAGAAAGCACGCAGTCATTGAATCAGTGTGATGCCTATGGCAAGAACCCCCCTCATCAAAATTTCTGAGGAAGCTAATTACTTTAGTAAAGTTAAATTAGTAAAAACAGAACACAACCCACACCAAAAAAGCATGGTATTGGAAGGTAAAATCATCAGTTCAAACATTCCCCCTGCAATTGTAAAGCTTTTATATAAATACAGAAAATGATCAAACATTAAATAGTAGCTCACGCACTCACCTGTCCCAGATCTAAAGTGACATTGACTTCGTTGTACTTTAAGCCCATAGACAGAGGAGGACTTTGCCACCAGCGCTCGGTTCCATCAATCGCATTAGTTACCGGGTGAGCTTTGCTGGGATCAGCAGCATTGCAATAATCACAGAACTGTCCCTGAAACACAATACATTGAAGAGATGGTCAGTTGAAAACCTATGCACTGCAGATGCTGCTGTTAATTGAGATTCTAAAATAGAGCTTTGGCTAAAAGAGGGGTTAGATTTTGTTCCTCTGTTTATATAGTCTATTTCTGGGTTTTTATCTAAAAATGATGCAGAATTAAAATATACACTTATACCTGGATACACACTAAATTTTGTGTTGCAAAACAAAAAATGTCAAAAATCTCTGTAAGGAAACTACAATAAATCTTTTTTTTATTAGTAAATATACTAACACTTTAGTGAAATTAACTATATCTACTCCTGTAGGCTCTCTGCAGGAAATTAATGAAACGAGGATGCTTAATACTGGATTAAAAGCAAGGCTCAAATTATCCTCAGTTCTCCTATATCACTGTGAAATATTGTTATATGCACATAGGCTGATACTAACAGAACAATAAGAATACTATATCTGCTACTCATTTATAATTTTGGTTTTATAACTTTATAATACTGATTTCATTTTTTTCATGTCAATGTAATATGTGCTGAATCAGAGACTCCTCGAAAATATACACTTACGGAGAATGTAATGGATAAAGTGGAGCGCTCCCTTTAAGAATAATTAAAGAATCCTATTGTATCTTCACTTGCAGAAATTACCACCCAATTTTCAGTCCACAATAAAAGCCAGACTCTGGAGATGCCCTGATGATCTCTCTCTGACAGTATCTACAGCTTATTGTACTGTTCTGTATAATAATGATGAATAATCTTCAGAAAACTTAATTGTCTTTTAACTGGATATCTTGGCTTGCTCCACAGAGAGAACTTTCATCTTCAAGAAATTGCATTTGACACTCTACTAAGATTAGTGCTAAAGTGTTAAAATCAGCTACTAAGGGATTTTTTCACTATCCCACTCACATCCTACTTCAGTCACTGGGGACAGAGTCTTCTCAGGAGTAGATAAGCTACAGAAGCATTAAACAGTGTCAGGCACAGATCTTTGTAGAATCGCCTTAGAAAAATGGCATATTCATTAAATGGTAGTATCCCCTCAATGGTTACTTTGGATATCTGTCAGACAGTTGCTTAACCTAAGCTTGTGAGGTGCAGACATTACATTGGATTCATTTTTTAAATAAGGATGAAATATTACATCAAATTTCTTTTAAATGTCTAGTATGTCATATTTGCACCATTTCTTTTGTCAATCAAACATATTTTCACAGAATCACGGAATGGCTGAGGCTGGAAGGGACCTCTGGAGATTATCTAGTCCAACCCCCCCTGCTCAAGCAGGGTCAGGGTCACCTAGAACACATTGCCTAGGACCCTGTCCAGGTGGCTTTTGAATATCTCCAAGGGTGGAGACTCCACAACCTCTCTGGGCAACCTGTGGCAGTGCTCAGTCAGCCTCACAGGAAAGCAGTTTTTCCTTACGTTCAGATGGAACTTTCTGTGTTTCAGTTTGTGCCCGTTGCCTCGTGTCCTGTCGCTGGACACCACTGAAAAGAGTCTGGCCCTGTCTTTTTTACACCCTCCCTTCCGATACTTGTACACGTTGATCAGGTCCCCCCTCAGTCTTCTCTTCTCCCGGCTGAAGAGGCCCAGCTCCCTCAGCCTTTCCTCATAGGAGAGATGCTCCAGTCCCTTCATCATCTTAGTGGCCCTTTGCTGCACTCGCTCCAGTAGCTCTATGTCTCTCTTGTCCTGGGGAGCCCAGCACTGGCCACAGCGCTCCGGATGTGGCCTCACCAGGGCTGAGTAGAGGGGAAGGATCACTTCCCTTGACCTGCTGGCAACACTCTTCCTAATGCAGCCCAGGATCCCATTGGCCTTCTTGGCCGCAAGGGCACATTGCTGGCTCAGGGTGAACTTGTCGTCCGTCAGGACTCCCAGGTCCTTCTCTGCAGAACAGGTTCCATCAAAAAATGAAAAAAAATTTTGACAATTCTGTTGTCTCCATAGCCCATGTTGTCTGGCCTTAAGTATACTCCTACCATTTAAGTGTTAATGGAATCCCACGTGACTACTACTATTTTGTTTGTGATTGATGTCAGGCTATCCAGTCTAAAGTAACTAGGGAAATCATACTTGCCAACTTTTATAACCGGAATAGCATTAGCGCTCTTTCTTTCTTACTGGGTGCAAGCCTTGCAATCTTGCTGATTATAAGATGTTTATCTCATAAAGCTTGTTTAACATCTTCCTTAGTTACTAATGGATTCAGAACTACTTCATCATTCTCATGTGATATAAATACGTCATCTTGTGTCTTTCCAAATACAAAGCATAGATGTTCATTGAGTATTTCTGCATTTTCTGCATCAGGAGTAATAATTTCAGCCTCTGCATCTGGTCCTGTCCCATTCCTGCTTTTGTGGAAATCCCAAAATATGCTGTTGTTTACAGAGGAGATGACTAGCATGAGTTGTTCTGATTCAGCACTGTCCTTGTTAGCCTGGCTAAGGGTTAACTCTTGAGAATTCAGAGTTGTTTAAAGACGTACTAAATCCTCATGTACCTATGTTGGTTAGCTATGTCTGCAGATCAGGTTATAATATGGTTTTCCTCCAGCTCTGTTAAAGAAGATGATTTGGCTGACTTTTGTACAAACAACTACATTATGGCAGGACACTACTGGATTCTGACATAGTCAGCAGCAGTAGACACCACGTCAGCCTGTGCTAGTTACAGGCAACGTTGCCAATTTCTGTTACAACCACTAAGAACAGTGTGTCACATCTGCAAAGATCAATACACTGAGAAATCAATCTATGCACTAATGACTGCAGTTGCCACCACATCAGAGCATCTTTACAGTTAGGAAGATTTTCCTGACAAACACAAGTTGGAGTTCTGTCATCTATATTGCAACAGTTCTAGCTTCCTTAAATAGTTTTATAATATGCACAAAACACAGTTATTAGATGTAAATTCATGACTGTAGTCAGGCTGGAAATACAGAGAAAACAGTTGCTGCTACTCTAGTATGGAAACAACGTCAAAGAAAGGCTAAATGAACAGAAAACAAAGAGGAGTATTAAATGCAAGTGTTACATTTACATACACCTATGTTATTTCTCTGTACTGCAGCACTTGATCTGAATTCAAGATACCACCTTCTTCTCTTTCTTTTTGACACATAATTCAAAGACTTTCATTGCAACAGCTGGAGTTTCAGTTATTTAAAGCACATTCCAGACAACTTGCCAACAAGACAGCAAAACAAAAAAAAGAAAGAAAGAAATTGTTGAACAGAGCAGTCTCCCTTGCTTCCCACTGGCAATATCTGCAGGCATGCCGTACTCAGCCTGTCTGCTATAGATGTCTCAATCCCAGGAGCCTGTGCCTTGAGATACTGTTTGATTTTGGCTGCAGTTCATCAGCCAGGCAGGTGTGCATTGGCTGGTGACCTTGTTACCTCCTTTCCCTTGGTACTCCTGAGTGAAGGGCAACACTGTAACTGCATAAAGTAGTTTGCTGAAACACACCAATGTGGACCAATGACACCCAAGAAGACCCCAGAAGAAAAAGTCTCACCTGTAAATTATAGAAAGCTACAACAATGAGGGATTTGTTCACAATTTAATACCTAGAAGTTTTGCACTACCTGGCAGGGCAGGACAGGTATGCAGTTAAACTTTAGTTCACACCCACACATGACTCTCGATAGATCTGCAGACAGAACCAGACATGCCATTTATCCCTCAGAGCTGCTGAAATGTTCTGCACTGCGGTGCATCTGTTCACTCAGTATTGTTCTTTTTAAGTGATTGTCCCACTTGCCAACATGCTAACTAAGGAAACATACTGCTTTCTACAGTGTGTGTTCAGCACAGCATAAGCTTCAGATTGTACCGTGTGGTTGAGCTGTATGTGAAGGGACTGTCCAGTCTACTATCAGCCCTTGGAAAAAGCTCTAAACAACTTCCAAATGCTCCTTCTAGATTTGCCTGGGACTACAGACTTCATTAAAACACGCATCACCAAACTACAGGGTGCACCGAAGAGACCAAGAAGCAGCAGAAACTGGGCTGTTCTTCTCTTTGTTTTATTTTAAGTGCTTGTGATAGCACTGACAACAGAATGGTCTGCTCCCTTCATTTCATGATTATCTGAAATACTAAAGAAGAGGTGAAGAACATTCCCCATACCTTCTTCCCAGTGTCCATATTTGTACAGTGACAGACACAATCCAACTTTGTATATACCTCAAAAGTAAGTGACTCGAGCGTACAGTGTTGCTTTAACTTGGAACTGGCTTGCTAAAGTGTCTATTATAGCTATCACTTTAACTTTATGTGAAAGCTGTGTGATCTTCTCTCAGACTCTTAAGAAAGAGCATGTGAATACTCATGCTGATTTAAATCCTTTAATGTAAGCTCAGCTTCTGTAAGAATTTAATACAGCTCTGTCCATTTTTCTACAAAAAGAGATTCTCTTATTAACGGTGTCTTTGAACTTGAGAGGTGGAATGGCTTGATAATATGTACATTGTGCTGTTATCGCATTTTTCATGGCTGGATTTCCCTGGCCTTTTGGAAGAATTTCCAACCCCTCTGGAACCACAACAACTACTGGTAAACTACAGAAGTATTCATGTTATGCATCTCAATGGAGCTTTGTTAAAATTGGACAGACACAGCTGTATCCACATTTACACAAATGTTGAAAGGGTCGCAACATGCTCTCTTGTGCCATGACTGAGCTATCAGTAATCCTGGGAACTTGAATCAGGCACAAACCATAACTGCCCTCTAACCTAAGACCTGTAAGGTAAATATTTAACAAGAGGAACTCCCCTCTTTTCTAACCTCTTCCTACATTAGCAAACCTAATGAATTCACTTCAACTGGGTATTAGCACATAAAGGGAAGAGTTAAAAAAAAACCCACACAGTGGCAATGTATCACACAACATGCTTTGTTCCACTTACTTATTGACATCTTTATTTGCTATTTATTTTGCTGACTTTTGTTATACTGTGATTTCTAATATTCCGTGGCATGTTAGTATGATATCTCTCTCCAGCACTGGGCTATAGTGTGTTGCTGGGAATGTGGCAGAGTTGATTGGGTTTCTCTTCATCTGGCGGCATGGTTGTTTCAGGCAATCTCAAATATGGGTGCTGCGTTTGGCATGGAGGGATGGTTGCCTAAACTGCAGAGATGTTTTAGAAACATAGGACCAAGCAGTTTCCTGATCATCACAGATTTTCTTTGTAACCCTAAACATTTAACACCTGTGACCCAGTTTTCCTATTAGTAAAACTGCATATTATTCATCCAGAAAGCATCTCCGAAGCACTTTGAGCTTTTAATGATGGAGGGCCCTACAAGGGAAGGTAAAGTGAGAAGACTGCACGGTGAGGCAGGCAGGCGTTACAGACAGAAGTTCAGGACAAAACACAGCGTTGGATGCGACTGCCTAATCAACTGTGATGGCAGGCTGCATGACAGTGCATGCTCCCTTCCGGCACACGACAAAGAGTATATATAGTGCACCTTCTTAGTCCTCTCCTCCCTCCCCTGAGCATCTGTCCCCCACTGAAAAACAAGAAGATAAACTCTCATCTACTAGAACCTCTTCTGAAACCAGATCTCAAGGGCTATTTGAATATTAAAACATATAAACACCTCATAAGACTTACAAACAGTAACCCTTCTTCCAAGATCCAAAAAATAAAAGTTACTTGCATTCTTCCCGTATTGCCTGGCGTCACAGACTGGACCTTAAAGCTTTCAAAATCCCTTTCATATTGCAGTTCCATTCGAGCTGTCCTCTGATCCCACCACGAGAGAATATAAGTAAAATAGCTTTAGAAGGTCTGAAGGCTCTAGGAAAGTCCCCCCTTAAATAACATAGTGATGGAAATGACAGTGAACATCTATCTCACTACATCACAGAGCCTGATGCGTTTGTTACTCCTTCCTGACCCTCTACCTAGACATGCTCACACAAGTTTCTACAAAAGGAGAAATACATTTCCATTAACCCTTTCTTGGGAGCTTTGCCTTTTGTTTTGTCTTTTTTGTGAGTGGCAAAAAACTCAGCTCATGGGCTTATCCTCTGCTAGCAGAGACCATCATCCTCCTCACTGTCCTGCGATCTTCTCTACTCCCTTTCCAGAGTCCCGAAGGGATCTGGCAGGATCAAAGCCCCAGCGCTGAAACCACCAGACATCTGAGGGTCTCCAACTAACCCTCAGCTGTCCAAGCGCTGGGTGGAGGGGAAGGGAGAGAGGGGGGAAGGCGGGACGAGAGGAACAGCCACGGCCACAACACCCCCGCCTGTGGAGGGCCCAGGGCAGCTTGCGCGCCACCCGGGCGGGCGGAGGGGACCCCACCCCAACGGCCGCGCCCCAACGGCCGCGCCCCAACGGCCGCCTCCCACCGGCAGCGGCCCGCCACCGCGGCGGCCGCCGGACGCCGGGCCGCGCCCCGCTCACCTGGATGGCGCGCCCCACCGGGGCAGCCGCCGGGCCCCCCACCAGCTTGCAGTACAGCTCCGGCCGCGGCCTCCCGCCGCCGCTCGCCTCCTCGCCGCAGGTGGCCGTCGCCCAGATGCGGGCCGTCTCGGCCAGGTTGAAATACGGCGGGTGGAGGCTGAGCCCGAGCCCGCCGGAGTCGGTGGGCTCCAGCTGCGCGGCGCAGGGGGTGAAGAGGGGCGAGAAGAGCGCCCAGAAGAGCCGGGAGGCGGCGGGGGCCAAGCGGCTCCGCCGCGGCCGCACCGCGGCCATCCTGAGCGGGGCTGTGCCCTCGCCGCCCGCCGGGCGGCCCTATAGCGGCCGTGGGCGGGCTGGCGGCGGGAGGCGCTGCCTGCGCTCGGCCCGCGCCCCGCTGCTCGCTGCTCGCTGCGGCGAGGCGGAGCGGCGCGGCGTGGGGCACCCTCCTCCGCGGCCAGGGCGGAGCGGGGCAGGCGGGGAGGGGTCTCTGCGCAGGTGGGACCCCAGGTCTGGACCCCGACGCCGAGCGCTTCAGGCCTCTTTTGAGAGGTGACTCTGCACCCACAGTTCAGGGCCAGCTTTCTCTCCCCCCCCTCCGCCCCGCCCCCGCAATAAACGTGCGGTTTAATGTTTTTAAGGGGCCGTGTCCCGCCAAACGTACCATAAAATGAAGGCTTCCCGGGCTTCTGCTAGCACAGAGGGTGTCTCCCTACAAGATGCACCCTGCTTCCATCTGTAGGTCCTTGCAGAGGCGGCCTGCTCAGCCCGGCTGAGGACATGACAGCTGCTCTTGCCGTTATCAGTTCCCCAACGCTGCTGGAAGTTGTGCAGTCCAGGGCACTGCCCTGCAAAGCACAGCAAGTGCACTTGATTCTTTGTGCAAAGGTGGTTCCTGCTCATCCAGGGCAGACAATAAACCCCCTGTCTTTTCTGAAGGTGTTTGGCACAGGGTTTGGATAACACAGAAGTTGGGGGGAGGTCGGGGAAGGAGGAAGAGGCCTAAGAGCCATGTCATTTTTCTAACAAGTTCCACTACTTAACAGCATTGCTCTCCTAAGTTTTGTATCGTTTACATTTGTGCCCCCAGTGCACACTCACACATCCAGTGCTCACTTCTAATGAAATTTGCAGGAATCATGCACAAAGATATACTTAGCTACACATGCCTCTAATATTTTAACAGTGATTCATGTGAGTAGTGAAGTATCTCATAACTTTATAAGGATTTTGCTACATGCCACACAGCGCTAGTAAGGGAGATCCTCAGTATGCTGTTTCAGGAAGCACCCGCCACGTGCTACTGATTTTGCCTGCAAGAAAATATCACCACCCTTGGCCTTGTGCCACGATGGCCTTAATACCATAGGAGCACATTAGTGGGAGACAAAGTCTGTGTCCTCCGTAGAAAAAGTCAGCTTTCCTGAATGTAGCATACTGCAAATTATGTATCAGATTCGGATATTCTATCTGTAAATATTTCCAATTGCTAGAGCAACTTGAAAATATCCTCCTTTTCTAACTGTGACATTGTGAAAAAGAAATTACCTTATGGCACGTGTCCATCATATCACTTCCTACAACAGACCACTTGGTATGGACTATGAGAGGTTTGAATATACACAAATAGTACTGTCTTCAAGTATTCCATTAAACAAAATCCTGCATTATTGTAAAGGATATCCACTGGTGTTTTCGACCTGTTTCTTGAAGACTTGTTGAATCCTAAGGGACTTGGAGTA
Source organism: Struthio camelus (assembly GCF_040807025.1). Classification (NCBI taxonomy): domain Eukaryota; kingdom Metazoa; phylum Chordata; class Aves; order Struthioniformes; family Struthionidae; genus Struthio; species Struthio camelus. The sequence continues at coordinate 121,274,301 of NC_090943.1, read as the reverse complement.
TATCAGGCACAAGTCGAGATCTGGAAATATCTGACTTCAGTGGCATTTAGGTACACAGCAGGCATGCTTCTGCACAGGCCTTCTTCTATCCATTAACTTGCTGCGAGTTCTTGCCCTCTTTATTGTTAGAGAAAATAAATCAAATTGAATAAAAACTGTATAGAGTGTGTTCCTGGTAGAAAAACAAACGTTTGGGTACTTCAAGGGAAAAAAGTTCTTTTATTCATTGTATTTTCTAGAAGTGGAGTGTAAGATGTCACTTTTTATATTTTGTTGCAAGATCTCCAGAGATAGCTAAAGATGTGTGCAGAGTTCAGGAAAAATATTATGCCAGCCTTTGTCTCTGAGTCAAAACTAAAACAACTAGAAAGATCGTTCATAGCGGCTTTCCAAAAATGGGTGCTCAATAACTCGATAGCTATAAAAAGACAAAGTGACAAAAACATATAAATAGTGACACTAGAGTCATGTAAAGTCAGAGCAAAGAATGTATGCAGGGCAGCAGACCGGAGCAGGAGCGCAGAGGTATGTGTAGAGATGGCAAGGGCAGAGTGGCCTGTCACTAGCAGATGGAAAACCGAAATGGGTCTTGCCGTTCTGTCAGTAGTGTGCAGGCTGCAGCGTGACCTTGCGCCGCCCCGAGTCTCGCCTGACTTCTGCAGGGCTTCAGGACCACAGGAAAGAAGGGTAGAGTAAGGATCGCCTGCAAGTGAAAGATTGACAGGAGTGATTTTTTTCTGGCATGTAAGTCTCCGAATGTATGAATTCCATGTCTCTTTTTTATCCATTTTAAGCCAAATCCAAAACCAGTAGAAGCTCACAGAAAAGTGCTTACTAACTTCTTTGAGCGTTAGCTTACTCTATCTAACATAGAACTTCACCCTTAAAAAATGGCAGCATCAATAATTTGTGGGATGCTACTTTATCTTCCTCTCATGTCGTCGTTTGGCTGCAATTGCAGGCTCCAGAAGCACAGATAAGCTTTTATTAGCTGGCAGTTCTCAGGAATCAGCATTTATAAGATGGTGCCTATCAGTAGAAAATACACTTCTTCAGCTACCTGCCCTTCTTCTTTTCCTTCCAGTGAGTCCTTCCCTCCTTTTCCCTCAGCCATTATAAGGTTTGCTTTCCTTATTTCTTTCTGCCTGCAAGGAGTGGACTTTGGTACATCTACTTTGGTAGGTGTGAAGCACTTTATTGTATAAACGTAGGCAACTGAAATTGTTTCTGAATCTGTAAATAAAATAATGTAAACAGATGGCGTTGCATTAGTAGGGATTTACGCTATGTATAGAACATTCTTTGTGCTCACTGTTTCTATTTTAAAACATGCATTTAAGAATGTATTTAAAATTTGAAGTCGAGGATGTTTGCCTCAAAATAGCATGGCTAACGTAATTTCTCTGTTTCTATTGGTGTGTGCTATAGAGGATTTTCTCCTTTGAAAATAACATCTCCTACTGCCATTTCAAAATGTAATTAGGACCTGGCATATTGAGCTTATAGATCAGAAACTAGCAATGAAAAAGAGAGATCATCAAAAAGTAGTCGTGATGACTAATACTAATTTTAATATTTAGCTCCTGCCTAATAGGATTTACCAAAGGAATTGCAAGGTAGCACCGCGTACTCCAGAACCTAAGAGACAGGGAAATTAGCATGAGTGAGGACCTGTGAGCTGTATTATGTGAGCTGCGCATAGCAGGTAGAAAAGGTAGGAAGAAAACCTCAGATTCCTGTGCAGGCACCACATTCACTACATTGCCTCACCAGATGTGTGAATTCATTGTTTCTTCGAGATAATAATGAATCAATATGTCAGCAGGTGGTTAGAAAGTCTTTCAGATTAGATCGATCTGAATCTCTATTCAGTAATCATTATTAAAGATTAAATTTTTCTTCTTGTCGCCCTATGAAAGTCTCATATCTGGCATTTATGTTGAGGCCAGTCCTACAGATCTGGTCCATGAAAGGGGCCTCCTGCAAAGCTGCCTGAACTCTTTCAGAGTTCTCATCAGGGAAGAAAATTTTTAGCCCAGAGAGTAAATAACAACCAGAGCATTTCTAGCTCAGATTGGGTTCCCTGCTTCTTTCCAAGAAATAAGACGTTTATCACCTCCAGTCATAAGTGCTTATGCCCAGTTATTACTCAGCTCGTATCTATAAATAGACTTTCACCAGTTTTACTAAAAGCAGATTGCAGTACACCGAAGCTAAAATAAGATTATCTGCACACAGTCTGGTTTAGCAGTGAAGTAGTACAACACACACTTATGTGCTGGCAAGTCCTACGCGTTCACTGCTTTGCAACAGGACAGATGCATTCTGTTGAGCTCCTTTTGGTCTCTGCTTTTCTGATGGCAGTATCTTTTTTATCTTGTGGAAGTTTCTCGTACAACAGTATTTGAGGACCCTACCGCATTGCTTTTTTAAAAGAGAAGTTATCCCCTATACAGTTGGAATATGGGGGTACACAGAAGCTAAAACCTAGGTTCAATGATGCAGTTCAGTCAGCAGAAACTATTTAGATGCCTCAGGTTCTTAGTGTAATCCAGAACTCTGAATTATCCAGAACTGCACTTTTATCTTGTCCTGTTGTCTGATTTCTTCTTTCTTTCTTTTTTTTTTTTTTCAGATGTTCCTTCCTGGACACTAAGTATACACTTTTTCTGAATCTCCTGTGCATGCTAGATTTTATATTCTCTATCCAATGAACTCTCTGCCACATTATCTCATGTGATTCATTTATGTCAGTTGATGTGGTTGTTCTTTCAGCTTTTTCACGATGGCAGGTTGCTATTTCATAGCTTGCTGCATTGTAGCTTAATAGCTACCATTTTACCCAGCATCCAGCTACAGCTTCTTATTAGGTGTGTCTTCTCTTCTGTCAGCCAGCAATCTCATGTAAATCACATCTGGACTAAGTTTCTGTTGCACACTGTGCTCTTGAGCTTACTTGACATATTCCTATCATAGAGAACTACTATGGATTCCCCATTTCCAGCAGGGCTCTCAAGGTAACCTGCAAGGTCCACAGCCACATTCTCATCCAAGTGCAACACTGAAGCATTGAACTCTTGTATAGACTTAAAAGAGGACCATCTGATTTGACTGATTTCTCATTGTCTTTCTCGGTGAAGTATCTCATATATTTTGGCTGACTCATAAACGGTCATCTTCTAAAGCAGCGCTTGAGTATTCTAGATATCTCATCTGTATCTTTGCTGCATAACATAACAGAAAAATCTGGCAGTGGGAAAGACTTCTCCTTAACCCTCTGCATCTGGCCAGTCATTACAGTTCTGAATAGGAAAAGGCTAAACTGATCCTTGATGTAAGTGGGGACTGGCTCATTGAAGTGCTTCTTAGTACTGCTGCTGCGCTCCTGTAATGCCTGATGTCCAAATGCATGTCTGGGCAGGCTGCACAACTGTCTATGAATTATGTTTTGGACTTTTCCAAGTCCATTCTAGCTACAAACATCTTCCTAGCAACATGTCATAGCTTAACGGGATCACGGACAAAAGGCTTAAAAAAACATGTATGTGGCTGATGCAAGACTTAGCTTTGCAATTCTCACCCTTTACAGAAGAGAAGTACTAATTGAAAAGTGGAGGGAAGGTCAATATCTGGTACCTTTAAACACGTTGCCCATTTAGGAGAGGACAATTTGCAATTTCAGGCCAAAAATATGAGTCCTGGTTAGTAGCCAGACAATAAAAGTTGCGCCAATCCCTCCCATTCTGGATCTTTGTATATTTAGTAACTAAATGTACCAGGGGCTAGGTCAACCCTGGAAATAAGATAGCATCTTTGCTATGCAGTTCTCAGGATTCAGTCACAAGAATCACAGTCTGAGGCATGCGGCTAAAGATATAGCTAGTTTAAGATTCCCTAAGCAAATTACACTTGACCATTCACCATTGTGCTAATTACAGAGCCTAAAGTATCTTTTTTTTTTTTACTTGAAGAAATTTACTAATGGGCAACAATAAAAGTCCATATACTTTATCGTTTTGCTTCTTAATGGATTTCCTTTTTACTCTTGGCTTTCTGTACTTTTTTGTAGAGTTGTTCACAGACTTATAGTTCAAAAAGAAGAAAACAAGTCTTGGTCTCATAATGCCTGATTTTTTGTGCAGAAGCATGTGTTCCCTTTACTCAGTTAGTACCTACTGACCTGTCAGTCAAGCATCTGGGGAAAAATAAAATGCTTCCTCTTGTATTTTTCACATCACGTTTTTTTATTTGCTACCATCAATGAATGCTGTTATTGCTGCTTTTGCCAGTGTAGTCAGGGAAAACATTTATTCACAGACCACTTGCCGCAGTATGTTGAGCAGCTCTCCACAGTAACCACTTCTTTGTTACCTGCTTTTCTTAACAGACTTCCAAAATATTGGTGACATTGGATTGGCTTATGAAATTCATAGTTTGATGCTTCCTCCTCTGCAAGAATTTTCTATGATCTGATCTCTTTTCATAAGGCAGGGTTTTTTCTGGGATCTGCTTCCAGCAAGCTTTTTATATTTTTAAGCAGCGTTACTCTCACAAACTTAGACACTGCCTTGGGTTTACTTCAGCCTTTGCTCAAACCTTACCATTGTCTCATCAAGTTTTTCAGTTTAAATAGAACCTTGTGTTTAAGTGTGGAAGGGAGCCACATCCTCAGCAGTACAAACTGAGGGGAGTCCACTGATGTTTCCAGTGTTGTATTAGTTTATTCCAGCTGAGGATGAGGTGCAAATGTCACCAAGAATTCAAACCAGTGCAGTTCAAGAGCTTAAAGATTTAATTTGGGGGGCATGGGAAAGATGGTAAATTTGGAACAAATCCCTTGTGAAAACGTAGAGAATTTAATGAAAAATACCTTTGTTATATTTTTAAGCACAATTATAGATTTCTATAACACAGATATAATACACCATGAAAACTCTGAATGGCTTAAAAACTCTACAGAAGAGTTATAACTCTTATAAATCTCTAATTTTTTGTGGATAACAATTGTTTTCATCCCTGTTAGTTATTATAGGACCCTTCCTTAAGAGATATGACAAAGCTAGCTTCTTAGCTCTGCTGTGATATTATTTTGTAGTTTGGGCGTTTCGACATACGGTTATGGTCCTTTGGTTCTTTAGCTAAGTTCTTTCCTTTCACTTAGTGGACTGATTTTTTCCCAGCCTGGCATAAGACAGAGACATTGATCCAGCTTAGCTGTAGCCAGTAACTCAAGTATTAAGTTTTCTCCCTGGCATCATAAGTTTTGATATCACATGACAGAGTAGGACTCCAGTGTTCTGTACATCAAGGGATCTCGTATGGGAAACTATTGGGAGCAGAACAATTCCTCTTGATTACTTTCATCATCTTAGTGTTTGTATGTTATCTGCAGAGAAAGGCTGATAGGAGATATGCCATACTCATGCACATAGAGACCTGTAGTCTACCTCTAGCATGTACACGGACTACTCCTATCGAATTTATTTTCGCCCTGTCACGTCCTTGCCCTCAGCCCATGGTCCTTAGCCGTTCCCTTTGTGGGACTTCCACTCTTTCAAAGTGAGGATAAAACCAATCATCTACCATGTCAGTTGTACTGAACAAGATAAGCTGTTTCAGAGTGTCTGGGCCCTGAGAGTCATGCCCTGCGATGGCTTGTGTTGTTGTTGGACAAGGCTTTGGGGACAGGCAAGAAATAACCAAACCTACATAGTCTGCTCTCAGACTCATGTGGTATCTATGTTCTCAGACCCGTGCCACCTCCCACAATAGAATTCTATAGAATAATACAGAAACAATACGCAGGAAGACTGGTCGTGATGTGAGTTCATTTCCATATGCATTTACATTTCAAGAGCTCCACTGCCCATCAGGTTTGTACTCTCCACATGACAGTTTTCATTATGAGCACCAGCGTCAGTCACTAGTTAAGCGCTGCACACGGCATTAGAAGTCTGCAAAGACAAAGCACCCGAATGCGGGATCACTGGCCCTTCTGTCAGTGGCTGAGTGGATGGAAAAAAGTAAACAGTTAACTTCAGACTGAGTCATAAAATCAACATATATAGAGGATAAGTAAGGAGAGGAAAAAGAAATGTTAGCTGAAGCAAACATGCAGTCACAATCTGGACACAGTGTACTCAAGCACTAAAACTTCAGGAGGACAAAATTCCAAGACTGGGAGGGGAAGGATAAAAAAATTTTAATTGTGGTATACCTGTATAGACGATAACATATAGATATTTAAGTTCAGCTATACGAAGGGTGAAAGGCATTTGCACATAAGTGAAGAAGATGGTATTCTGCTGCTTATACTTGAGGACTGGAAATTAGTCTTAGATGGTAGTTGTAGTCCTTCATAAAGTTCCTAGACAATCTCTGTGGCTAAAAGCATTTATTTGCTGGGAATAAATGGAAAAGAGGAAACACAAGAGCTAGAGCAAATTCAATCAAACACTCAAATTAAGATTTATGGAAATGATTACGTACTATCTATTCAAGTACAATGCTAACTTCCCTTTGATCCCCAGGTCACTAACCCAGTTATCAGTTAGATAGTCAACATGAATTAAGTTAATGATATTCACGCGGTTCCTAGCAGTTAGGTGTACTTTCGCCAGCTTATGCCAGCAAACTTTGTACAAAAGTATCTATCGTAAGATGCCTCAGCAAAACGACCATGGAATGAAAAGAAAACTTAAGGTAATATCTCTCTAAAATGTGAACGTGTAAGGAAAACTACTTATATTATTAGATAAACTTTTCCCTTTTAAAGTCTAGTTTTGTAAATTCTATGCTCTTTTTTTTTAAAGGTTTATGGGATATACATAAATATTTTATAAAGTTTGCCTGAAAAGTCTTCAGGATTTATTTCTAAAATCATCTTTACTATTTCTGTTACTGTCACTATTTTCTAAGAGTGTCTCTCAAACTAAAGAGTAACTCAAAACGCATTGTTTGCATAATACGTTTAGTAGAATGGGTCTGTATTGTTATAAACATTACAGAAGCAAGAAATAGCCCCACTAGCAGATTAGGCTGCAGTTTAGCAAGGGATAGAATAATGTAAATGCTAGGCCAGGTAGAAAATCTTGTGTTTTATTGATTGATTTTATCAATGTTATTGCTGATGATTTAAATACTTTTTCCTGAAAAATGAACATTTAAATTAACTAACAATACATTATCTTAAAAACATTTTATTTACAGGTCATTCCTAATTTCTGTCTTATTGTGGAAAGGACAGAAATAGATTAATTATGATCTTACACTGTAAGAAGCTAAGTTTTAATTAAATTCTTTCAGAATTTTAGTATTTCACAAGTTTCATAGGTACAATAATGACGCAAACTTTAAGACCTCTCAGTCGAGTAAAAGTAACAGCTTTAGATAATGTAGAAGATACCACATATTTCAGAAGACTAATAACATGTTAAAAAGATCCCACCATTTCAGTATTAGCCAAAAGAGTACTACCTCCAGTCTTCTTAGACGGCTGTTTTTCCTGACTTAAACTCAGGAAAATTATTAAATTATTCCTTTGCTTCTTTTCCAATTAAACCAATGCATAAAGGTACAACATTTAAAAATATACTGGTTTGCAGTAATTCTGAAATGCCAGGCTGACCATTCAACTCTCCCATAGTCCTGAGTAGCGTTCTCTGCGCGAGTGCTCATCAGAGTTGGAGCCTAGTCCGAGCGCTGAAAACTTCACCGACAGAGCTCCATCGCCTGTGCTAAAGGAGTAATCGGTAGCACTGCTATTCTTTGCATGGCCCAACCACTGAAAGGAACCTATTCTTGCGAGCGTTTTTCAGGCAAATTGCCTTATTTTCAGGGTTACTAAAATCTGTTACTGAGTCTTAAATGGAAGCTGATTGAGGACAGCAATGAAGGCAGAGCAGTCACAGAGAAAGCTGTCATGGGAAACTGCCTTCAAAAGGATCCCATGAAAACCGGTCAGAGTCGATCATCGCTGTGTCATGCGGAGGTTTGCGTTAACACACCTACAATCAGCTAGGACTCAGATTACTAAGCAGAGCAGACCTCTGTGGGATCTCTTGAAGCAATGTAGGCAAAGCACAATTTTTTCCAAAAGGTGGTGCTATTTAAGGGGTAGGAACTGCAATCTATTATACACAGACTTGCTTTCTGTTCCCAGTTCTGTCTGTGAAGTACTGGGAATGAAATGTATGTCCTAGCCTAGGTATGTGAGGAACCTGGCACTGCCTCCTGATGTAGGTAGAATTAAGGATGGAAGTCAGTGGAAGAGCGGTAATGTGAATGTGTGGTTTCTTTGCAGTATGCAGCTTTCTTTATGGTACACAGCTTAGTAATTGTTCCTCTGGCCCAAAAGGAGACTCTAGCTAAGAAGCCTGAGGGATGCTCAGAGGAGAAAGCACATAGAGCACAGTATGACTAGAGTTGGCTTTGGGACTGAATGAGCAGTAAACTTCCCAAATGTTATGTGGAATATGTGCAGATGATGTATTTCAGAGGTCTGTGTTTCAGACAAATGTAGAATCTTATCCTGAGCCTTCTATAAGCTTGCTGTGTGATCACGGAAAAAAGAAATGTTTAATTTGCCTTCCTTGGTTTCCTCTCTTAAATAACAGGGATAACAATAGGACTTACAAAATTTTTTTTTTAATATTTACACGAAAAGTGCAATAGACAGTTTGAAGATTATGGTGTCCCTGGTAACTGCAAAATTAGCAGTCACTCAATATGTTGGATTAATCTTCTCTGTACTTTGCAGTATTCCATTTTCCATTCAAATTAGATTAGGTTCTTTGTGCAACAAAAACACTGACCAAAGCAGGTAAGACTCCTTGAAGAATCACTGCACAAGGGCTTTCCAACACCTCAACTCAGTCTCATAGAAGAGGCGAAAAATGTACTGGAAAGGAGTTATAGCAGGAATTAACTTGAGGCAGTCCTGTGAACTAACCCTAGGAGCTGTATTGTACGGTTTCTGATTCCAGTATCCCAAGCATCAGGTCTTCCCGACGTTTTTTCTATGCAGTAATCTACTCTGTATGTTACTGAAGTCTTTGTCCATGGAGTGCTAGCAAGAATACCATTTTTTGGCTTGAAATGAACAGCATCTTTTTCACTCATAGATAGACCAAGTTAGGTGATTCCGCACCACCTCAGTAACATGGCTGTGAGGCACCTAGTGCGTGTGCGCGCCTGTGCATTTTTACAATGACGTGTTGATGGATGTGTGCTGGCACTTTCGTGATTTAAGACTGTCTGCGCTCACAATTGAATGCAGGCTGTAAAACATCCTCTAAATAATTCATCTAAATAATTCAGAAATTCCTCTCAGATCTTTCACTATCCCTATTTTCAAGAGTGGTTTTCAAAAAATATCTTAATAGAAAGTTAGAATAACAGCAATTTATGGCACTTGAATTAATGGTCACCTCGTGATGTCCTAGCACTTAGCAAGCAACGGTTAGCCAATTTCGTAAACAATAATCCATGTGAGATATGCAGCTATTTTTATCTGCGGTTGCTTAAGTGTTTCACATGAGATATGCAGAGCTGTTCTTATTTAAAGAAGGAAGCCCAGATCTTCAACCCTAAGTGCCTACGGAGGAAGGCCATTAAAAAGTTGCAACCAAGAAGCAGCTGAGGATTCCCTTGGGCAGGTGATATAACGTGCTGATTTTGGAATGGTTCATACTCCCAAGCAGAGGATGGGCATGGCCAGGCACTCCAGGATGTATTGCTCATGTTGCACAGGTATAGCATGTTCGGAAAGTGTTGCGTTTCTTGTGCATGTTTTATACCATGAATTTGCTTGCGCAGATTGCATCCTGAAAAGGTTGGGTTTGCTGTGTTCATGGAGAGAGCTGGTGAAGCACACACATAGTAAGTATAGCATGTGGACTGTATGCGAGCTACAAAGTCAACCTGTAAAGCATGGTGGGCAGGTCCAGGATTTCTGGACACTTTGTGGCCCGTTTGTAGTTATTGCAGGACATCTGTAAGTCCCTGGCAAATGCTGAGGCTTTCAAATTTCTAACTGGATGAGAAAACACAAACAAGAGAAGAGGAAGGACCTGTGGCAAAAGGCTTTGGCTACTTTTCAGGCAGCAGAGTAGGCCAGAGTGGATGGTCGGGCCAACATGCTGTAGGGTCTTTCTTCCGCACCAAGGACTGCATTTGTAGTGTGGAGATAGACCTGAGCTACCAGTAGCAATCTGCTTTGGACAGCACAGGCTGTCTACATTAGCAGGTAGCGGAGACTAACAGGGGTGGATTTGTAGACCAAAACAGTTGGTGCCGAGGACCTGAAGTCCAGTTTGTACCCATTTCTTTCTTTCTTTTTTTTTTTTTTTTTAACTTCAGATTAGCTGCTGTTCAATCCCAGGACGTGAACGCCCATTTGCAGTTGCAGTCCGTCAAGTCCCCTCCTGGAGAACTTCTAGTTTCATTTCATTCACAAAGAAGCCAGTTTGCATGCTGCACGGTCAGGCCCCAGTATGAACAACAACACAGAAAGGAGAGGCCATCAGGAGATCCGTTTCAGAGGTGTACTCCTGAGCCCAGTTAAAACAGTAACGTAGACATCTCCACAAAGGGTCCACAGGTGAGGCAAAGAGAAAGAAGTTTTAGAGCTGCTGTCTTCTTGTGTGCTGAATATGCTGCCGGTGACAACTGATGTGCAAAAAAGCTTAGCCGATGTTTTCAAAAGTAGCCTTTGACCTAGCTGTCTGCATTTTGGGTTATAAGATGAGAGAGCATGCAGAACCCAAAATGAGGAGCCATTTTTGAAGATACTGGTGCAAAAGTCTTGCCCAAATCTACATGGGAAGTCATAGGCAGAAACACACAACAATCCTCTAAAAGGCAACGATTCTCCTTTGTAAAATTGCACACAGAGAACTAGGGTAGTAAAGAGAATTGATTTCTTTAGTAAAATAGAAATACAATCTATTCTTTACGGCAGCCTTCTCTTTTTATCCAGAACAATCAATAAGTTTTCATTTGCAACCTTTTAAAACATTACTGTTGTTGACCGAGTAAAAATAGGCTTCGAAATTTGTAAACTGGAACTCCAATTAAGTTTTTAAACTACCTTTTCTTTTTAATCATTAAATAAAGTAATTTATTTCTGAAAAAGTGTACAAACCCATTTCTATTTTTGAATATTTAAATAACTAAATATTCACGGCAGTTCATATTTTGAGAAAGAAGACAACAGAGCTGAAATCCCTAACATTATATTAAGCTCTCCACCTTCTCTTTCCTAAAGCTTCATAAAAAATAAGTTGCAGTCAGGGAACAAATCTCACAAGCTCCCAGCAATGGTCTTTATACTATACAGATGATAATGGAAGCAAATGCATCAATGCTATAGACATACTAGCGTACCAAAAATATGAAAAGTTGGGACAGAAACACATTTGCCGATGCAACCTGTCCTGAATTACATGGCTTGGGGATAGATGCAGTGTTTGATATAACGAGCAGCAGTGAGCTCTGGAGTCAAGCAAATGTCAGTCAAAGTCAGCTATCAGTCCTCAAAACGGGGCAGAATCCCAGGTCTGAGCTCACTGAAGTCAAAATACAAACACTAACCACCTTGCTCTGCTGAAATACAGATATCTGTTTACTTACTTTTTATCGGCATTTCTAAACACTTTATGGATGATAGCCTGTTGATAACTGTTTTTTAAAGCAAATGGAAATGTATATATGTGTTTGCATAAATACGCATGTTTGGGTCAATATCGCAAAATGAATATGCTCAGCATATGCAATAGAAAACAGGTGGTAGTTTCAGATTTTGTGGGCAAATTAAGAAATGTCTTTGTCCCTTACTATATAAAATAAATGCAGCCCAAAAGAAAAACTGGATTGTATTACTCTCCCTCTTTGTAGCTCATCCAGAGAATTCTTTGTTTTTTCTTTGTCAGAGAACTAACTTTTTTGGCTGTTGATTGTTATATGGTTGGCATATTATTCAAGATAGACTGAATAAACACAGGGATTTTCCAGGGGTGAGGCAGGGAGTGCGTACAGATTACTAATATTTTCCTCTATCAATGGGCAAGCATAGCTATGCAGCTGGATCAGAGCAAGGGTGACTCTTAACTCTGCAATCTACCGAGTTTATCCAGTATTTTTAAGTTTCAGAAACAATCAGAACGATCACTTGTATTTATATGATCCTAGCAGTAATTAAGGTGAGGTTCACACCAGGCCATACACTATAAGATGAGCTTATGCTGTGAGCAGCTCTCATCTGCTTGCCTACAATTTGTTTTATTGCATGCACAGATGAATTTTGCCTCAGGGGAAAAAAAAAAAAAAACCTGCAGAAAATCCTCCACTTGCAGATTTGCAGAAGGAACTACTTGGATCTTAGTGCAAATATATTTGTTCTCTCAATGCACACGCTTAATTTTCTTGTGAATGGGATCTCTATGCGCACATCAAAAGAACAAAATCCCTAAGGGCTCAGTTTACGCCGACAAGAGCAAAGCAATTCAGGAATCTCCCACCACAGCATGCCCAGTTTTGCCTTTATATTTCTTTATATTCCGCCGACTTTCAGCGAAATCTGCGGGCAGCCAGGCAAAACAGGACATGTTTGGGGACCGCGTTTCAGCACCAGCTGTATAGCTGCTCATTTTTACCGATTTCAAATTAAACCCTCAAGAACTTGCCCTCTTCCGAAGGCAGGCGCGTCCTGCGTGTGAGATAAGCGTCTCGGTGCTAGCCGGAGGCGCGCAAGCCGGCCGGGCGCTCACAACCCGGACCGTTTGGCAGCGTTGCCCTGCCGTGAAGGGGAAAAGACGTGAGATGCAAAAGAAGCGCCATGCCAGTCGGGGGGAAAGCGGGGAGGTTTTGCATCGTTTCGGAGCTAGGTCTGTGCGGGGGGGACCGATCTAATAATTAATAATAATAATAGAATCACAGAATCACAGAATCGTTTAGGTTGGAAGGGACCTCTGGAGATCATCTAGTCCAACCTCCCTGCTCAAGCAGGGTCTCCTAGAGCATATTGCCCAGGATCACATCCAGACGGCTTTTGAATATCTCCAGGGAAGGAGACTCCACCACCTCTCTGGGCAACCTGTTCCAACGCTCTGTCACCCTCACAGTGAAGAAGTTTTTTCTCAGGTTCAGATGGAACTTCCTGTGGTTCAGTTTGTGCCCGCTGCCTCTTGTCCTGTTGCTGGGCACACGGAGAAGAGGCTGGCTTCATCCTCTTGACACTCCCCCTTCAGATACTTGTACACGTTGATGAGATCCCCTCTCAATCTTCTCTTCCCCAGGCTGAACAGGCCCAGCTCTTGCAGTCTTTCTTCAGAGGAGAGGTGCTCCAGCCCTCTAATCATCTTGGTAGCCCTCCGCTGGACTCTCTCCAGGAGTGCCATGTCTCTCTTGTACTGGGGAGCCCAGAACTGGACACAGTACTCCAGGTGAGGCCTCCCCAGGGCTGAGTAGAGGGGCAGGATCACCTCCCTCCACCTGCTGGCAACACTCTGCCTAATGCACCCCAGGATCCCATTGGCCTTCTTGGCCGCAAGGGCACACTGCTGGCTCGTGCTTAACTTGGTGTCCACCAGCACTCCCAGGTCCTTCTCGGCAGAGCTACTTTCCAACAGGTCAGTCCCCAGCCTGTACTGCTGGCTGGGGACTGACCTGTTGGAAAGTATAATAATAAAATAATATAAATATAAATATAAATATAAATATAAATATAAATATAAATATAAATATAAATATAAATATAAATATAAATATAATATAATAAATATAAATATAAATAATAATATAAATATAAATGATAATAATAATAATAATAATAATAATAATAATAATAATAATAATAATACATTTTAAAAAACACTTTAATGCTATTAAACTCGCGGGCACGAACGCCTGCGGGGAAGGAAGGCGGCGGCGCCGCGCAGCCCCGCGCCCCGCCCCGCGCAGCCCCGCGCAGCGGCGCGCCGCTGCGCGGGGCTGCGCGGGGCGGGGCGCGGGGCGGCGCGGCCCGCTGCGATGTGCACCATGTCGTTCAAGGTGAGCCGGGCGCCGGCGGGGGAGGCGGAAAGAGGGGGGGGGGGATGCACGTTTGGCCTCTCGTTTTGTGCTCTCCGTGCCGGCAGCCGCTGAAATGCTCCGTCATATTCTTGTTTGGGTTTTTTTTTTTTAATTTTTTTATTTTTAAGAAAAAATAGGGGAGGGGGGTTAAGGGGGAGGAAAGGAAACCAGAAGCGCCCTTCCCGGCTGCGGGGTGCACCCTGCGGTTGCAGGTGATGGAGCGAGGGGCTCTCTCCGCCTCCCCAAAGGGATGCCCCTGCGGTGTTATACAAACGCCTGCCGGGCGGCCGGTCACCCCGCACACATCGCTGGGGAGGACGCGGTCGGAAGCGCCCCGGCCGCTTCTCCGCTCCTCTGCTAGTGCCGGCTGTGTAATAGTGCGGCGGCAGCATTTATCCAGGGTCCCCGCAGCGGTCGGGCTCGTTGCCTTTTCCGCCTGCGGTCGCTTTTACTTCTTGCGCCTCTCCCATGCAACGCCAGGCCAGGGCAGCCTTTTTCAGGAGAGTCACCAAAATGAGTTTTTTAAGTCTGCAGAGGGGATTGATAAGATCAGAGGCAAGCAGCGGTTTACCGAGGATAACAGATAATATTTATGCTAGCTGTGCGTCTCCTCAGCTATGCACTTTTTGCATCCTCTGCCGGCTCTTGTTGTATTGATCGCCAGCTCCCGTGCCAGCCCGTTGTCATGCTGCTTGTGTTGCGTTGCTTTACGTGCGGGATGATTCCCCGTCCTTGCCTCTTGTTGCTGTCAGCGTGTGTCCCCACGGGAGCGCCGCGGCATCTCGGTTTCGCCGGTGGCACTGCCCAGCGCAGCAGGTGGCTCCCACTGGCCGGCGAAGCCCTGCTTTGGTGCCCGGCAGGGTGCCGTCCCGCAGAGCGCTGCTCAGCTCTGCGCCGAGCGCTGAAATCTCTGCGTTCATCCCCTTTTTGGCCCTCTCTCGTCCTCGTGCCTCTTCAGTCCGCTCTGTCCCTCTGCGCTGTCTCCCTGGCTCATTCCCACCCTCTTGCTCCTTCCTTTCTTTTCTCCTGCCCTCATAAGCATCTACCTCAATTTGCTCCTGCTCTTTCTCCTGCTTTTCGGTAGCAGCTGAGGTTGTAATGTGGTGCCAGCCTTGTGTTTTCTTGCCTTCTCCTGCCTTTTTGGCCTGCTTAGCTTTTCACCTTGTCCTTCAGGTCTTTTTTTCTATTCTCTTCCTATCAGCTCCTGTTCGGGGTAGCTCGGCACCAGACCCCTCTCCCTCCAGCAAGCTGTCCCCCAGCACCTACCACCACCTCCCCCTGCTTTCTCTCTCTTTTCTGTGTCTGTCTCACTGCTTGATATTTTCTCTTTCTCTCAGAAGGCTGTGAACTTGCCGTGCGCTCCTCCCATCCCCATTTGCTGCTGTCTACCTGTTTTCCCCTTTATCATCCTACTTAGCTATGAGCTAGCATTTCTCTGTATTTCTCACTGTCTGTACACATGACTACTCCCTCTTCTTCCAGCAGTTTCTCGGCATTTTTGCCTGCTTAAACTTCTATCTGTGTCTTCAGCTACCTTTCTCTTTGCTCAAGATCCTGCATGTAGCATGTGCTACTGTCCAATGAAGTCCTCTGTCTTTCCTCCCAAGTACCACTCACATTTTCCGTTGTCTCATACTTGATTCACATTTCCAGCTCTTCTTCTTAAAACCTTTTCCTCAGATTCTCTTTTCCACAGGGACTCGTTTGGATCCTGAGACCAAAAAGGGAATTTTCTTGTATTCTGACAGTACAAGGAACCAGGCCCTGGCCTGGTGCTCTCTTTCTCCCTCTTTCTCTCTCTCTGCCTATTGTGCCTCTTCTCTTTCACCTTCAAGATCACTGTTTAGGATCTACTCTCTCCCTCCTCAGCTGTTGCCCTACTGCGACCTGCCTCTTTGTGCACATAGCAAGTCAAAGGTAGGGCAGGGAACGGGGCCTGGCCATCACAGCGTTCAAAGGCTCTTTCCTCCCCAGTATTCCTAAGATGACACATACATTATTCCATTTTATTTCTTCTATATTCCAATATAGAAAAGGTCTTGTCCGATTTGTGAAATATATTTTCCTCTAGACTATTTTTGAGTAGGTTTTTGTGCTTGGTGTCAGCACAGCATGAATATAGTGCCAGTTTTCCACCATTGGGCTTTTCTAAAAGTGTATAAATGATTAAAATTAATAGCACAGCCAGAATTTGAAATAATACTTTAGAGATCTTGATGAAGTACAAGCAACGGTATCCTGAAAGTTGCTGATGCTGGAGCAAATGGCATAATGAAATATGTCATTTTCACCAAAGCTATTAGCTAATCGCTCTTTGAGACCCTTATTATGTTCTGTTCCCTGGCTGTCAGTGCTGAGGATCAGTTTTGTATTTTAAGGATTTTAGGAGCAGACTAGCTTTATAATAAGAATAACATCACAATTTTATTCAGTTAATCTCTTGCAATTCGACATTACCTCTCCCTAAGAAATACCTGAGGGGAGAGGATTGAATACATAGCTAAACAGCAGCAGTCAAGGCTTATGTCATGTCCTGGGGTTGAAAACCAGTTTATTGCTCAGAAGTGATTCAGTTCATCTGATCATTAATCGCCAAATAAAACCTTTTACTGTGCTTCCTACCGATGTTTACTGCGCCTTCTATTGATGTCAGTGTTGCTGATATCGCCTGGAAATGAGGAGCACAAAGGTATAAATCTTTGCTTTGAAAATAGAAGAGAAATGGCTACATGGCACTTCTCCAGGCTGTCCCTGGGTAAGTGGCCCGGCTGTTTGATTTTTGCACATTCCATTCAGCTTAGCATACAAAATAGCTCAGGTTTGTGTTTGCTTTTTTTATCTAATCACTGCGTGGTTGATGTTCTGAGTGTGCACTGTATGCTCAAGTTTTATATAAGGAATTTCCAGCAATGTGAGGGTATTAGGGGAAGCAGAAGTACTGACAGCAGTCATTCCAAACTGGGTCAGAAACACCACCGGGAAAGACCTGATTTCACGTCCTTGATGCATATGAGAATTCTTCCATAGCTTGGACTTGATCCAAAGTATGAGGACAATTTGGCTGGTGTAGGAATTACGGGAAAAAAGAGGGAGGACTTTGTGGGTCATCAAGACTTCAGGCCTCTAGTTTCAGACTACTTTGGTGCTAGCAACTTAGTTCTCTTCTCTTCTCTCCTCGTGTAAAATGATGGGAGCAAGTAAAGAGCTCCTGAATAGTGATTCCAGTTCCTGCCTACCTGATATGTAAAGGGGTTGTAGGCAAAATAAAATGGAATCATATTGCCACCCTACCTTCATAGTGAGAACTGGGCTGGAGGGAATAAACTTTTCCTTATATGGATATATTGCAATCCCCAACGTTTTCCAAACCTTTATGGGATAGAATGAGATGGCAAAAAATAAGGAGCGTTGTCCCTCCATGCAGAGCTCCTATTTTTACCTTGAAATCTGATTTTCTACTCTGTAAGATCTAAAGATCACTTTTTTGCAATAATTTTCCACTGAACACCATAATAATAAAGACAATATTCCTAAATATCAGCTCTGTAAATAAATATCTGCATTGTAGGTTAGGGCAGAATGGGCGACATGGATCCACTGTGTGTTTAAGTCACCTGTCTGCATTTACCTAAAATGTTAATGGGTTGTGGGGGTAAAGATAGAGAAACTGTACCTCATGACTAGCAGCCATCCAGGAGGGTAAGAAACACTAGCTGTGTTCCAAGTGACACTATTTACAGATTCATCTTTGGAAATGAAGAGTTTGTCAGCTGTAAAAGGAAGACCAAAATTTCGCCTATTGTGCCTGACGTAATTCTCTTTTCCAGACTCCTGCCTCTGTATGTGCTGGTACAAGAAATATTGCTATCAATTTATAGGAAATGTCTCATGATTTACAGAAGGGTTGAAACTTCTCTGGTCTTCAACAGCTGCCAATTTGCCTACTTGCTAACACCAAAAAATATTAAAAGTAAAACCAATTAAAAGCGCTCAGTGTGACCGGTCTGGGTCAGATTCATACAGAACTGAGCTTGTATCTACAGGTTTCTGTGAGGTTTATGATTTGCGTGTCAACAAAGGAAGCAATTTAAACTGATACATGTGTATATTTTAAATATCAACCATAAAACTATTTAATCCTGTTTCTCTATGACATTACGCTTGTGTATTGACATTTGGACATGGGCAAAGTGAATATTTAATATTCTGCAGAAGAATGGCTGACTTATTTTCATTTTGCATTTCCTTTGGGTTATCTTGGAGGCAGGATTTATTGGAGACCAAGGCCCCTCGGTGCTTTTGACGCTGCTGCCGTCTCAGATTACTACCAGTGAAAAGCTGCTTTATTGAACTGTTAGTGATATTGAGCCTTATTAAAAATCAGATGCATGACCTGCTGCAGGACGTGTATCATCGCCACCGCAGCTTTGCTTCACTTCAGCGCTTCCCTCCTGGCAGTGCTGATCTGTCAGGATAGCGTTTGGGCAGCTTTCTGCATGGATCAGATAAGGAGGTCAGGAGCAGAGTCTCTGTCCTTTTTTGCTGTCTTCCTCCTAGGCTGGGGCAGTGATAGTTTGCTCCTACACAGGAAAAGTCACAGTGTGGCAGCGCTTTTAGGACTCTGAAAGCCCAAGGAGTTTATTATATTGTATTGTTTAACAGTGATCTGTGGTATCTAGATTGCAGAGTTTCCCAATTTTGCCTTACACACTGCCTTGCCTTGCACATATAGTAAATGAACTTCAAAGTCTGTAGACATCATGATTGAAGCTTTCTTTTTCTACTATCACCCTGGAGATATCTCCCATGACCATAGTTACACAGAGTGTTATTTCCAGGAAGCAGGCAAACCTAACAGTGTGGGAGATGCATGAGCAGTACTTTTCACGTACTGGGACTTTATATGCAGCAAGGAAGGAGACAGCAGAGAAACAGCCTGGAAGCCAGGATGTCCTGCAGCAGGGCTTGTCAGCAGGATGATTCAGCCTCCGTAACTGTGCTCAGCCCCACCACACAAACGGCCAATACAGGTACCAGGTAGCACAGTGTTTTTTGTGATGTTTCCCCGGGGATTTGGGCTTGCGTCATCAGCTCTCATTACACAGCAAGCTAAGAGTCATAGGCTGCTATGGACACGGGAAGGACCTGAAACAACATGAGATAACACATGAAGACTGATCTCTCTAATTGCGCAAATAAACTAAATTAGCTTCTCTTCCACGGTCCAGTTTTAAGAGAACAGCGCACCTGAACTGAAGCACGCTTGATCCGAATGCAGAATTTGCATGTGTGTGCTTGTCCACAGTATCTTGCAAAGTTTTCTATTTCTGCTTTTTTTTTCACCAGAAAGAAACACCGCTCGCCAATGCTGCATTTTGGGCTGCAAGGAAAGGAAACCTGGCTCTTCTCCAGCTCCTGCTGAACAGTGGGCGAGTAGATGTGGACTGCAAAGACAGTGTATGCATGCAACGCACACATGCCCACAGCACTGATTTACATCCCTTTTCCATAGCCCACTGCACAGAGGGTGTGGCAGGCATCTGACATGAGGCATCTGAGAGTCTTATGACACTTAGACGTGATTTAAAACCTTCTCTTGCCAAGAAACAAGTTTGAAACTCAGGAGAAAAGAGTGTGATGATTTACATCAGTGGCAAGGGGTTAGGAATTTGCCAGCACTCAAAAATGTGGCTTACATAGTTATTTGTGGAGTTGACATTAAAACACAGATTCTAGCACCTCAGGCTTCTCTTTGCAAGGAAATGTCATTGTAGTAATAGATCACTGTGACAAGTCGACTCAACTGATCACAGGTAGCCATGTTTCTGTCAGCTACGAGAGCTCCTCATAATTAGTTTAAAATAACCTTGGACCATAGTCTCCATTTAGGCAATGTGAAAGGTTGCATTTGATGTGCAGCCCCGTAGGGCAGGCAGCGTCTGCTACACGCAGTGGTGCTGTTCAATAAACTGCTAAACTGCTGGCCCTCTAACTTCTTCTTTACTCTCCCCGAGTAGCTCCTGCAGTTGACGCCAACACAAAGGCACAATAGGATTTCCAAGCAAAGAGGAGCCCAGATGCATTGCAGATAGATTCGATGGGGATTTCCTGACTGCCTTGGTATGAGCTGAAATTAGTTTTTAGATCAGAAATGGGCTGAAAACCCAGATAACATACATGGCTTGCTAATCAGTCTAGAGCATATGGACGGTTACTTGATTGTACTTGCCTTCTGCAAAGAGCAGGGGAAAGCCAAGGTTAAGCAGTCCCCAAGTTTCCTGTGTTTAGTGTTTGAGCTGACTTGTTGAGAGTCATACTTGTGTTGTACAGGTTTAGTGCTACTTCTAGCCTGAAACATTAACCTGCCATAGCTTCTCTCACTTTGAACAGCTTCAAAGTGCAAGAGATTTTCTAAGTAGCAAGTTTGATGCCCAACTCCCATTGGCTTTTTCTGAAAGACAAGAACCTGTCCATTCATTTTTGCCCCGTAGGAAGGCACAATTGTCCTGTGATACTTCTGGTACTGATTCTGTGACTGTCATTTTCAAGGGGAATATTTTCATAGTAAAGTGTGTTCAGACTGGGGTGTGAAGGAAACAGGACAGAGGTAGATGTAGATGTCAAGAAATAAGGTCTGTGACTGTTCGTTTTTTCTCAAGAAAAAATTTCGATCAAGAGTATTTACAAAGTACTGTAAAATATCCTGACTTGTTAATTGTATCAGGCATACATATTTTCTAGACTAAAATATTTTCATATAATTAAGGCTGCATGCTTCTTCTTTGCAAAGTCACACGTTCCTTCCTTAGATTGCATTGGTATGTGTGAAGGTTTCAGAAGGATGAGTTTCATCCTTATGCATATGGTCTTGGCGTATCATCCATACCCCACATATTTATAACCTAAACATTATTTGATTCACTGAAGCAGTGACCTTGTTGGGCCACCTAGGTAACCTGAACGCAGATCGCTGGTTAGGGACATTGTCTGATATAATGTAAAGAGTCACAGCCTTCTGCAGACAGGGTGTGCTGTAGTCATTTGGGCAGAGAATAGCAGTTAAGACACCTGGACCCTATTCCTGACACTGATTCTTTATGTGACGCCAGAAGAGTCCCTTAACTTCTGTGTCTAAGGTTGTTGTTCTGCAAATGGTGCAAAGATCTTTGCTATCTCTGATAAAAAAAAAATATATACATCAAAAATATTGTTGTTGTTATTGTTGCATTTATTTTAGGGACAATAATGCAAAGTCATTGCATATGTTGTTCCTTGAAGGGTCATGCCTTAGCGTTGCAGGAAAGTCTATAAAGTTTTTGCTGTTTGTTTTTAACACTGGTTAATTCCTCATTTTCAAAATATTTTTCATAGCAAGTTTCAAGCTGTTTTAGAATCCGTTTAGGGGAAAATTGCTCCACCGTTTATGAAGTGGAAAAGAACAAACAGGTTCTCTGATCAATGATCATAAACTGCCTTGAGCTTTTCAGAAGAGGTACTGTCTCTTCCGGACAGCCTGATTCATTGCTGGAGGTGTCTGTTGAAGGTACTGATTTGTTTTTCCTTACTCCCAGCTTGGCACAACAGCTCTGATGGTAGCCTCTTACTATGGCCACATAGATTGTGTTCGGGAATTGGTGTTGCAAGGAGCAGATATCAATCTGCAGAGAGAGGTAGGAGAAGTTCTGCATTCAAACAGGGATTGATTAAGTGACTGTTGTGTATTGGAAATAATAAAGGAGTGTTGTCTGTTGCTTATTTGCCAGTTGCTTATTTGGCATTTGCTATGCAGTGCATGTATATACAGGATCTGTTCTCCGGAGGACACCAAAGAATCAGATGTCTGGAATTTATGATAGAAAATGAGATGCTGGAGCTAAATTTATTTGTAATTCATCAAACATTTCCAGGACATCCACTTGACATGGGGCAGTTACATATGAGGTGTAACCCCATGGTAAATCCTTTATGCATCTGCCATTTTACTTACTAATACAGTAACTTACAGCTCTCAGGATGGGATAAATGTCTTATGATAGGGAGAAGTCCTTTACCTTTTGATTTGCAGTGTCTGGTCATTAAAATGGAGCTGATGCCATTGCTAGCCCAGGAATTATTTCGACTCAGTATGCTTTGGAGTTTCTGCTTCTCAGTCAGAGCCAAATCATCTCTGATGATCACATAGCTTAATCATCCATATTCTTTCCTGCATGTCTACTCTGCGTTCAAGGCATCTTTCGTGCCATGGCATGCTTTTTTGTGGGACCCTAATTATCCTTGGAATGGGAAAATGTCAGCAGCTAGCTTTATGGAAGTGCCTTCCCCTCACATCCTGGGCAAACGATTGTAGGAATAGCTGCAACTATTCTGGTTTTGTGTGCTGGCTACAGAGAAAACAAAATTGCTGTGGGACAAAGAGAGTTGCACTGGTCCTAAGAGAACAGCAGTTTTATGAGAGCTTGCAGTAATATGGAATGACTGCAGGAGATCTGGGATGGCAGTATTTTCTTCACTCAACAGTACAAGCAGATATTTCTTACTTTCCTTGGTTACCTGGAACTAGAGCATTAATCTCATGCTGATATCTGCAAGTTACTGAGTCAGTGAAAGCCATGTCTGGTGGTATAAGTGTCTTTGCACTAACTAGCCTAAGCTTGCTTTAATCATGATGTCAGTATCTTTCAGCAAAATCCTGTTCCAACAAAACATGTATGTAAACATGTACTTTCCCTTAGATAAACATTGCCAGAAAGACCGCAACAAAAGGAGAGGTTGAGAACAGAGTTTTATAGATATGCTCTTGAGTATCACTCTGGGTATATTGGTTCAGCAAGCCAATAAAAAGAGAAACACGGGAATCCTCCAAAGTCACTCCAGGGAGGAAGGCATAGCAAAATAGATGGAATAGAGTCCTAAAGACTAACGACACTATTTTGGAAGTTAATGCGCCTACGCAAATCAATGCTCTTGTACTCTGAAGTTGGTGTGAACCTCAGGGAAGTGAGAGCCCCATAGAGTTCGCCTTTGAAAGCGAACTCTAAAACGGTCTCCAGGGGCCATGTGCAATTGTAAAGGCCTTTGGCACTGGAGTGAATTTCCATATCTCGCTCCATTTTCCTGTATCTCCTACATGGGATGAGAGAGCCCAAAGCTAGGAAAGCCTGCTTGTCTTCTTTCCTTCTTCCTTACCTTCTTTTTTTTCCTCTTTCCAGCTGTTAAAATACTCATTTTTCATCCTGATTTACTCAGATGTTAATGACAGAACTCACTGTTTAAAAGACAGGGTTTCAGTTCTTCAGTGAGATTAAGCTGAGGTGGGAAAAGAGGAGTTGCAGGGGGCTGGTTATAGCTGATTGAAGGCTCCTTGGCCAGAGGGAAAGCTAGTACTGTGAGAGACAACAATGATTTATACCATCTATAGCATTCACATTTTGTCAGTGTAAGGTCAAGGAAGGTGGAGCTCTGCTGTATTAACTAACCCCCTCTCCGATCCTTCCACACCCTGATCCAAATCCATCCCAAGTTCCCACTTGTCTTGGGTGAAGGGGCAGGCTGGCGGGTGGTATGGGGGTAGCTTTCAAATTGGCTGTTCCTCTCTTGTCTAAGACTCTTCTCACTCTGAGCTTTCTTTCCCCGTCTGGAGTCGGAGGGGAAGTAAATGAATACTAAGAGGTCTATACTAGAAGCCCTATGCAGAAGCCTGTTGTGGAAACTGGATTTTTTTCAAATATACATTGCTGGACAGATCGCTCAGTGCAATAAGAAGAAAACTGACCACTTAGCTAACATACCTTGTGTCCCCTGGAGTCCTCAAAGTCATCACCAGTCTTTCTGGCTGATATTCTATTGATTGTGCTCGATATGTTTTAATTTGAAATGTATACTTCAGTTAAGTACATTACATATTTGGGTTGTTTTAATCCACTTTTTCCTTACAGTCAGGTGCAACTGCTCTGTTCTTTGCTGCACAGCAAGGCCACAATGACGTAGTGAAGTTTCTCTTTGAATTTGGAGCCTCCACTGAATTCAAGAATAAAGTAAGCTCGTAGGTCTGTTTTTGCATGTCGATACATTCTGAGAGTCAAGCCTGTTGTTTCCCATTGACATGAAACATGACATGGCAGCAGGAAGATCATAAAATGATTTCCTCACTTGAATGTTTTCTGAGCAATATGAGTAACATGACATACTGTGAAAATATTAACTTGGGACTAGCTTTTATTACCCAGACTTAATGGCATAGAGTGGTCAGAGATCAGTCCCCTTGATGGTGAGATCAGTTTTTCCTCTTAAACTGTCCTGCAATACAAGAACGAAGAGCCTTTGTGTGCATGTTAGGTAGGCGCCCGTTTTAGGTGTATATGTACTCCACTTGCCCAGGCTGGAATTTTGTCCGCATTGGGGTGTCTATGCGTGCCACTGTAGGAAATATAAGAATATAGTGCCTTCAGTCTTCCCTAAATTCCCATTTACCCACCTGTGGCAGGAAGATGAAATGCATCTTCTAACTTCTGTTTCTTTGTTCAAGCTGGTTCTTTGTAAAAATCTTAGGATAGCCAAAAGCACTCTGGGCTGCGTGTTTCCACCACCACAACCTGACTTCAGTTCTGGATTAAATCTTCTGCCCCCTCATGCTTTCAGCACCCTGTTTCACTTCGCAGAGCATAGACACACACCTTCTATCGTGTTGCACAGGTCTCCTCAAAACAGTGGGCTCGTCAGGCTTCATACCCTGGGCATCTAGTGTCCTCTTGAAAGCTGGCCATGTCCTCTGCCTGAGGGAGAGTTGCTTTCTGAACAGATGCTCACGGAGGCTTCTCTGCTCAGGTTTATCAACAGGACCTTCTCAGGGTGAATGGCATTAAGAGCAGATACTCTGGCAGCAGCCCATCAGCTCAGTTTCTTTGTCCAAGGCAGCACTAGTACTTCTACTTTCAGCAAAAGGAACCGAAAGTACCAAATTTTTGTTAAACCTTCTTCCCCTTGACATGGTGACCACATTCGGGAGCACTGGGACTGATGCAGCTGAAGTTCTTCGTTCCCATAATCTGGAGAGGACACTTGTCAGTACCCTGGCATCCACAGTGAAATGTGTTTGAGGAGGAAAGAATTATTCTTTACTACACAATAACCAGTTTTTCCAGATGTTGTAGTCCGGGATACGAATGGCTCCCACAACATATCCCTGCCTTTCAGAGTCCTTGCAGGCACAGACTTTAAAATTCTAAGGAAACTGATAGAAGGTCCCTGCCCTCAACTCCTAATGCTCCAGGGGCTGCAGCAGATGTTACCAATTAAAAATCTGTAGGTTTTGTGGCCACAAAGCTCACGCATGCCCATACAGTAGGATTTGCATTGATTCTGGTATCTCAGTGAACTGTGCTTGTGGTAAGCAACCCTCTGAGCACAGCAGAAGGATTGATCGGTACATTTAAGAGCATGAATGGATCTGTGGCTATTTAACGCAACGTGGAGCGTGCCTGTGTAACTTAGCACCGCAGGAGGCTGCAACATGAAATACAACAGCTGGATTTCAAAGTGTTGGATAACCTCATGTGGAACAGAGCTGTTAGGAGAAGCTGCATGCTAAAATAAGGGTCATTACTCAGCCTTTTACTTCAGGGTTCAGGTGGTGGTGGTAAGAATTGTGAAAATCATCTTCTCTCATGTTAGGCTGTATTCAATTGGACTGTGACCATTCTCTGAGTCATCTAGTGGCCTGCAAAATGGCCATGAACCACACTGAAGGAGCGAAGGTGTCCCCCCGGAACCGGCGCGTGACGTGGACATGAGGCAATTCCCCAGCAGCATCAAACATACCCATCTAAGCACTCCCTCCTTCTTGTCACCTCTTCAAGAAGTATATCAATAATTCCAGCCACCTCTGTGGCACTTTGGCACTCACGGTATTACTTGAGCTATAGTGCCTGAAAAGGCGCTTAAAAGTTGGATGAAGGACAGCTGAGTTGAAAGGAATCTATGCAAGATTAAAGTGATACTGCTTTAAAAAGTTGATAGTTAGTGATGTCCCTCTTTACAAAAAGGATCTGCTCTCTCTGTACTGTCATGCAGATATGAGGGCTTTACTAGATTCATCATTAATTCTGGAAACCATCCTGGAAATTGTTGTCTCACTCATTGCTTGCTTGAGAGCTGCAGCTCTTCCCGCTGAAGTGAGAATCTAGCCACAAGGGTACAAATGTTTAGAGTCCAGGCTGCGCTTTGGTAACTCACCCTGTTTTAGACTGAGGCCAGGTGGGAACCTTACCTGGTACACTGGGCAGCAGCGTGTACCCCAGAGAGAGGTACCACTGGGAACATACCACAGCACCAGTGTGCACCTCCCATTGGCCTTGTAGTTTGTTTTGTTATCAGTTAAATTTCTGATTTAAAAACGCAAAGCGTTCAGTAGCTTGGAATCGTTGCATCAAACCACCCTTTTGTTAACAGGCAACTAAGATAATGGGCTCTCCCCCCAAACCCGGGCACAAAGCAGTTGACAAAATATGCCCTTTCAAGTCAGAGGTAAGGGGTTTCCTGATGAAGGCACTCAGCCAGGAGTCAGCCCTGGAAGAGATTAGGCTGATCCTGGCTGCTTTCAAGGGGCGTTGAAAAATTCGTCAATTTCCATTGATAATTTCTATTATCGGTGAAGATGTGGAATTATCATAACAAAACATATCAAACATACCCTAGAAAACAGAGACTTTAAAGCAATGTGTCCTCTTTATAATTTACTTTTCTGCAAATTTTAGTTACTGCATTCGTCTGACATTCAGATCTGACAGTGCTGGAGAAATATCTTCGTACAGGCATTCGTTTCTTGTTACCCCTAGTACAGTTAGAGTTGACACTGACTACGGCAGGGAGAACAATCAGGTTCTAAAACGGTGTAATGAAGCAATTAGCAACAATTGCTGATGTGATACGGGAAAATAAATGCTGCTCTCTAAGATTATTGTGGCAGCAAGCTTCAATAATATTTTCTGCATTGTCACAGTCTGACATCCCTAGCACTATGTATCACAAATTAAAATATGTTTTATTTATTTTCTTAATGTGAGACATGTTATAAGCATGTGGGTTCTTAAATGGATTGCCCCAGGTGGATGTTTCCTGAGCAATACTGAAGGTAGGACAGAAGCAGAGGCTATTTTTTTTCCTGGCTAGCGACTGCAGAAGATCAGGTCCCTTCCCTTTTGGCACGTTTCATAAAACGCCATATAATTCTAAGGTACTTTCAGGGAATGATCACAGAATCACAGAATCACAGAATCGTTTAGGTTGGAAGGGACCTCTGGAGATCATCTAGTCCAACCTCCCTGCTCAAGCAGGGTCACCTAGAGCATATTGCCCAGGATCACATCCAGACGGGTTTTGAATATCTCCAGCGAAGGAGACTCCACCACCCCTCTGGGCAACCTGTTCCAATGCTCTGTCACCCTCACAGTGAAGAAGTTTTTTCTCAGGTTCAGATGGAACTTCCTGTGGTTCAGTTTCTGCCCATTGCCTCTTGTCCTGTTGCTGGGCACCACGGAGAAGAGGCTGGCCTCATCCTCTTGATACTCCCCCTTCAGATACTTGTACACGTTGATGAGATCCCCTCTCAATCTTCTCTTCTCCAGGCTGAACAGGCCCAGCTCTTGCAGTCTTTCTTCATAGGAGAGATGCTCCAGCCCTCTAATCATCTTGGTAGCCCTCCGCTGGACTCTCTCCAGGAGTGCCATGTCTCTCTTGTACTGGGGAGCCCAGAACTGGACACAGTACTCCAGGTGAGGCCTCACCAGGGCTGAGTAGAGGGGCAGGATCACCTCCCTCGACCTGCTGGCAACACTCTGCCTAATGCACCCTAGGATCCCATTGGCCTTCTTGGCCACAAGGGCACACTGCTGGCTCATGTTTAACTTGTTGTCCACCAGCACTCCCAGGTCCTTCTCGGCAGAGCTACTTTCCAACAGGTCAGTCCCCAGCCTGTACTGGTGCATGGGATTATTCCTGCCTAGGTGCAGGACCTTGCACTTGCCTTTCTTGAACTTCATGAGGTTCCTCTCCGCCCACCTCTCCAGCCTGTCCAGGTCCCTCTGAATGGCAGCACAGTCTTCTGGTGTGTTAGCCTCTCCCCCCAGTTTAGTATCATCAGCAAACTTGCTGAGGGTGCACTCTGTCCCTTCCTCCAGGTCATTGATGAATATATTGAACAAGACTGGGCCCAGGACTGACCCCTGGGGGACACCACTAGCCACAGGCCTCCAACTCGACTCTGCGCCATTCACCACAACCCTCTGAGCTCGGCCATCCAGCCAGTTCTCAAGCCACCTCACCGTCCACTCATCTAGCCCACACTTCCTGAGCTTACCTAGGAGGATGTGATGGGAGACAGTGTCAAAAGCCTTGCTGAAGTCCAGAAAGACAACATCCACTGCTCTGCCCTCATCTACCCAGCCAGTCATTCTGTCATAGAAGGCTATCAGATTGGTCAAGCATGATTTCCCTTTGGTGAATCCATGCTGACTACTCCTGATCACAGAGGAGTGATGACAGAGATGAAGGAAGACGTGGGCAAATAGACTGAGAAGTCCAGGCCAGTTACATGGTCTTAGCTGCTGCTGCTTACACCGGAGACTGGCAGCTTCTGTATGTGCTGCCCATAGGAAGGATAGACTGAGAAGATACGAAAGGAGGTGGCAGAGAAAGAAGGACAGAGGTAGCTGAGAGAACCGGCTCTCTTCTGAGTCCCCACTGTGCTAGAATGGTTTGCAGTAAAAGATTAATAAAAGCTGCGTTGCGTCAAGAAGACAGGATAGGAGCAAGAAACAAACTGGTGCTCTGGGCCTTCTCTCAGCTGCGTCACCCGTCTGCCTCCCGCTGCAGAGCGGGTTTTGCACTAGGAGAGTCTCTGTGGCTGCTCACGTGTCCCGGCTCCCGTTTGCTGCCCTGCTCAGAGTTTCCAAGATGCATGCCAGTCCCAAAGATGCTGCTTCAGCTCTTTGCCTGTTGCAGCTGAAGTCAAAAAGCAAAGAAAAAAGGGAATCACAGGGCTGAAAGAGATTTTAAAACTCTGACATTTGCTTCTTTCTTTCCTCCCTTCATCTGCCATCCTTGTAGTCTGTAAAATGTTGGCCTCTCCAGCCGGAGCTTGCTCGGGTACCAGGAAAGGCAATTGTGCTGGTGAAAAAGAGAAAACAAGGAAGAAAGTGTGAGAGAAAACAAGAGGGAAGCTCAGTAGGGGGGCTGAGTTTTCCCCTCCTAAAAAAAGCGGCCCTTTGCACTGGCAGTTACTTGATTTAACTGAGTGCTGTCTTGGCACAAGGTGTTTTCAGTGAAAAAGATTCCCCGCCCAGAACTTCCTTTTCTCACAGCAGGACCCATCGCTGTTTATCACGGAGCTAACGGTGTCCCCACCTAAAGCATGCAAAGGACTCTCGGTCTCTTCCGCTGACCCTGTTCAACTTCGTGGGGACACAGAGTAGAGCAGGTCTTAGAGCCCAGCTGTCTTTCTGATCAGGGACCAAATCTTTGGGCCAAGGAGCAGTCAACGGATTCTTTCTGGCCCAGTAAATATTTGATTTGGGGTGGGTAACTGAAAGCCTGAGGACCAGACCTGGGGCACCGCATTTTTTTTCTTTTTTTGGATCCCTGTAGTCTGACCAGGGCGATCGAAGGCACATGGTCACTCTAGTCTAAAAGAGCTAAATTACGTATTTTGGAAATGTGTTATTGTTTCCAAACTTGTAACTAGCTAAAAATGTTCACTGAATTCAACCAAATATTTGGCCAGAACATTTAGTCATTTTGAGACACGCCGATACCTCCTCCTTGAACTCCCCCTTCTTAAACCCGAAGCTGTTACAGCTCGGCGGGTGGAATCACACAGTGCTTCTACTCAAAGTGTTTGGCCTCAGCTCAGCTAGACTAACTGTGGTTAGCTTTGCAAGCCTGACTTTTATTTGGGACCTGTCATTTGGTTCCCTCCGGAAATGATGTTAATAACCAAACAACAACTTAATAAACAATAACTGCTTAAAATAACATATTGTTTGTTGAGAACACAAGAATTTCAGAAAACAAAAAGCAGACCATAAAGCAATAAACAAGTTATGCCCATGTCCACGTTACTGTCGGTGTGTTTTTACCTTCCACACGGGGAACCTCAAGATGTTTAAGCTTCCTATAGTTAGTTCATCCTTCCCTACCTCTCTGCAGAGGACCTCCGGTAGCAGACTTCATTTTCTTAATGCACTAACCTTCTCTTCCAATTTCCTTCAGGGAAAGAGTCTTTAAAAATGTCTCTGGTTTTTGTTTGTAGCCGTTTGATCTGGTAACTCATTACTTGGGCAAAACAGCTTTCAGCTGGTTGGAGACAGGAAATATGTTTCGTGAAGCTATTAGCTTTTGCCATTGTCTTTTTAAGGGTATGTAGGATTTTTGGGTTTTTGTTTTTTTTTTAATCCAGGAACCATTGTGGTTGCTTTTCTGCTTTGTTCCAGCAGTTTCAATTTAATTAGGGCAGTTTAATTTGACAGGGAAGTTTAATAACTCACTGCAGCTATAGAGTAACTTGACTCCACTGATCAGATTACACGCTGTATTTACTCAAATAATCCAAAGTAAATATGCAATTCTTTGATTGTTACATAACAATTTCACATCTGTGACTTTGCTGCACTCAAGACTTGTTTGCTTTTCAAAGCTGTAGGGAGGAAGGGTGAATATGAGGTTTTGAGAGTAGCCATAGACAGTCCCAGTGGGTTAGTTCAGTTATGTCAGAGTTCGAGTTTTCATGGGACTATTATAGGCATGAAAAGCACCACAGATTCATAGCTTGATTGGCATTTCCCATTAGAAAAGATTCAGTTGCAAAACGTTGGTCATTTGTAATTTCCCTTGCTGGATAGCTGTCTGCGTGGAAAATTTCAGACAAAACTTTGGAGCTATTTCAGAGAACAAGGCTGAGGGAAAGCACGTATTTTGCCCACATTAATAATAGTTCTAGAAACCATTTATTTCAAATATTTTACATAACCTGTCTTGTGGAGCAGGGGCTTGAGACTGGGAGTTGAGAAGACCTTGGGTGCTGAGGATGTGGGTTGTGCGCTATCTTCACGGGATGGTATTCCTTGTCCTCACGTGGACTGCAGTGAGCCAAAAGACTTGCCCTGCAACCCCAGCCCTGAGCTCCCAGGTGCTCCAAGGGCAGACCCAGGTGCAGAGCAAAGACTTTCTCTTGCCTGTGCTTTCAGGGATGGCTCACACTGCACCATCTCCCAGTCCCGGCTTTTGAGGAGAAGGGACAGACCCACTTGTCCCAGGGAGGGAGGTCAGGGTCTGTCCGGCCAAAGAAGCTGGGACCAAGGGGGGGGGGGGGTTGGAGAGGAAAGATCTGAAGGGATGGAGCCAGAAGAGAGACCGAAACTGAAGGGAGAAGCAAACCATGTGAATCTTGCCACTGTCTTGCCAACTGTTGGTGGCACCCTCTGGCAAATAGAGGATCTCTTCCTGCACACTGCCATCCCAGGTGGAAGATAAGAACCTCCGCTCAGTCTCGGTGCCAGAAATGATAGTAATTTTTGAGTGGAGTGCAGTGCATTTAATGTGGGGAAGACAAGCCCCACATTTGCTATTTTAGTGTTTTCAACTGCCTTGGAGTCATTAGCCAGCAACACTAAAGTCTTTCCCTCCTCAGATGGCTGCTGCAGGAGCAGCTGTACAAACCAGACTACGTGCACTTGCTTAGGTCTCCCTTTAGTGGTGATCTGTAGTAACTATAACCACCTGGGATTGCTCCTGCCTGCAGGGATGACTTTGTCAGCAGAAGTAATGGGCTCTCACTGGTGGCCATGGGTTTGGTCTGATGCACACTTCCACAATTAGCTAGCTTGCTTTTTAGAAGTGTCCTACCTACTCTTCTTCAGACCAGCAATCAGCAGGTGAGAGGCAGGAGCTGACAAGACATGAGGCTCTGGCCAAGAAGAGTAGATGACCCGTAGGCTTTGGATCAGGAAAAGGTTGTCCTTCACTAGGCAGAGGAAATTGTCGGGGTGGGAGTATGGTTGTACATGGGAAGAGACATGGAGGAGCTCAGAGCTGTGAAGGGAGCAGGGCTGCTAGTGTGAAGGGAGAAGATGAACTAAAAGCAGAATTTTTCTTGCTTCCTGTCCCTCCATAAAAAAGCCTCAGGAGAAAAATGTTTACAGTGACAGAGCCAAGTTCAAAGATTTATGGGCAAGACTTTGTACTACAGTTATGAACGATTCAGTAGCTAGTCACTACAGAATTGCTGTGACCCAAATTCTGAAAAGCCTCACAACTTGCTTATGTTTTATGGTGATATTTAGGACAGCATTTTCCCTCCCCC
This sequence comes from Struthio camelus, assembly GCF_040807025.1. Classification (NCBI taxonomy): domain Eukaryota; kingdom Metazoa; phylum Chordata; class Aves; order Struthioniformes; family Struthionidae; genus Struthio; species Struthio camelus. The sequence continues at coordinate 121,241,879 of NC_090943.1, read as the reverse complement.
CTTACTGTGCCCATTCTTTGCTTTTTCACAGGACGGAGGCACTGCTCTTTTAGCAGCTTCTCAGTACGGGCATGCAAAAGTAGTGGAAACTCTGTTGAAGCACGGTGCCAACATTCACGATCAACTTCACGTGAGTTTATCTGACATAGATATTGACAACACCGGTGATGGAACAAATGTGCTGTTCATTGGAAAACAGCAGATATTCTAGTTCCAGTACAGTAAAGCACTTGCCAAAAACTCGTTTTTGTAGTACTCTACTTTTGTAAGACGTGATTTTTGTTAACTGTCTGCTCTTCGTGAACCTGGGAAAAGTGGCACAAAATCAGTAAAGAGGATTTAGCTGCCTTTTGGTTCATTATCTGTGTGAAGGAAATGTTCCAAATCTGGACCAGATGTATGCTATCCCTCATCCTTGCCCAGAGGGTCATATCCTATTTTACTATGTCAGAATAGCATTGCAGGCAGAAGAGTTAATAGCTATGAAGCCACTGAGGTATTAGAGAATCAGTTAGTTTTCTGGATTAGCTGCCAAAAAGAGTAGAAAAGTTATGCTGTCTTTAAAATCTTTTTAAAAGTATCCCATTAAAATGATGTTGCTGGGAATTTGTACATCTCTAGCTTGTCAATGCTTTGGGGAACAAACAGTTAAAATGACTGGATCGACATTGTTTAGTTGACTTCAGAAAGCTGGACTGAGCTGATCAAGCACTGGATTTAATTTCCTTCAGCAGAGACGCAAATAGGTTGAGCTGAAATAAAACCAAAAAGCGTGGCAGATTTTGTCTCCACTCTCCACCACTCTTTTCCCACCCCAGGGCACTTCAGACCAGACTGACCGAGAGGGATTTGTTCCCCGCGGGCACCTCAGGGTTTTCAGCCGTTTCCACGAGGGGCGAATGCGCAGGATGTTGTGGGGCAGTGCCGAGCGCTCCCAGCTCCTGCGAGGGCCTGGGGGAGCCAAGGGCTGGCGGCTCTGCAGAAGTCACCAGCGCGCGAGGGGCTGTGCACAGGGTGCACAGGGAGTCTCCGGCTCCGAGCTGCACCCACCCTGCGGTTATCAAGAAGGGTGTTGCACGTTTGCAGCTGCTGCGCAAATAGTGATTATCTTTCTAATCTCTGGGCAGGGATTCATAATGCTCGTCATTCTCTGTATGGTAATCCTAGGCTTTTCCACTTTTTTTAAAAATAGCAATGCTGCCACACCTGGAGACACCCATTCAGAAGTAAAGGCAATGAAGTATTTTCCTTGTGGTGTCTCCTGGAAATAAGCAATATTTGCAGTGGGATTTAGTGATGTGTTTTTATTGCTCATAGCCATTAAGCAAAACCATTCAGAAACAGCTGCTTCATAAAATAAGAATGCATTCTCTTGAAAACGAGCATTAGCCTGACTCCTTTTGTGGGACGTTGCCAAGTTGAATTTGCAAAGTGGTATCTGGCTGGCAGTTTCCTTGGCAGGCTGCCATATGAGAGGGATTTCGAACACACACTTGGGCAGTCCTCCCCAAACCGTCAAGATAGATGTTTTAATCTTAAATTGACTAATGTGAGGGGTTGAGAAGAGAATACCCTAGCTAAAGGCTATTTCTTGTAGAAATGTTTCATAGCCTTAAAACAGTTTTCTTGTGACAGCATCAATCCAAATCAAGTACAAAAAACTAGTAATTAATTTAAAAAATGGCTAGACGATTGGTAAAGCAAGGTTTTCCGTATCGATTGATGCTCTGAAAAAGAGTTCTCTTAATATTGCAGAACCTTTTTCCCTTTCTAAATGGAAGTGTTCCTGCTATGCCTATCTCTGGAGGAAATCTGCAAAAGACCAGATGCCATCACCTGATTTTAGGCACCTGCATAGCAGTCAGAGAAAATAACCCCTCAGAGAGCCTGGAGATATTAATTTGTAGTACCAGCAGACACCTCTCTTGTTTACCAGGACATTTATCTTGGAATCAAGGTCAAACATGTTAAGTTTGGAGGCTGGGCATTGAATTCAGCTCATGCTTCACCAGGCATGTGTTTTGCAGGAAGAAGTGTGTCTAAGTAGTATCTCTAGGCAGACAGCACCATTCAGTCCCAATGTAGGGATGTGCCAACAGTGTCAACAAGGGGCTTCCACTAAAATGCCCCGTATATAAGCATGAGCATGAGGTGCCTGCAAGATAGGTATCTGCACATCTGAGGGACAGCAGAGGGTTGATGTTTGTTCATGCCTCTAAACTAAAAGAGTCTCAGCTCCCAGGAGAACTTTCCCTGCTCTGAGCACTCTGGGTGTGGGATGGGTAAATGCCTGTCCTAGCCTCAATACAGCTTTCCACCTCTCATTCGTTAGATGAATTCTAATGCTGTTTGGATTTTTGTTGTCAAAAAAACCTCAATGCATATGACTTCATATTTTTTTTCCAGGGAAAAAGCTTCTGTGAAGCCAAATATTAAGGATTTTCTAAGATGGAAAACATCTGCTCATGGAAGACACGTTGAGGAAAAAAAAATCCCAGATTTGTTGATTTCTTTCACAAGCTTTTTGTAGGGAAATGCCAGTTTCTGACAGGGCTGCAAAATACTCTGTCCTGCATATCCTGCTGTTACACGCCCATATTACAGGTCCAGTCTCTTCTGCAAGATATGCCAGAGCAGGGGCATGGTAGTTGCTGGCAGACTTTAACACTGGAGCCCCCAGTTTTGCAAAGTACTTGAGCATTTTTTCACCATGTGTACTCTGTACACCAGATACTGGACACCAGGTGTTCTCTGTAGCAGAACACTTCTGCAGGAACATGAGGAACCTAAATGAACTTTTCAGCTGAACCTAAATGAATGTATTTTGCTATATAGGAATGGACCAGTGCTGTGATGAATTAAACTGTTAGCATTCTAGACCAAGGATTTAATGCTCAGCCTGATATATGATGGGAGCCAGTGTTTGCGCCTGTTGAATGAAAACGTTACCATAGTCTGTCATGAACTAGACTTTGGATTGTGGTAATTATTTTTTGAGCTCAGTTACACTGCACATTGGCATCAGAAAGAGAACTTGAATCTGTCTGGTTTGGTTTGGTTTGGTGCAAAACACGGTTATCATTTTAGCATATTATAAGCTGGATGTGTTTGCACGCAGGATGGAGCTTCTGCAACTTTCTTGGCAGCACAAGGAGGCTATCTGGATGTCATCCGATTGCTGCTGTCTTCAGGAGCGAAGGTCAACCAGCCACGGCAGGTAATGTTCAACACTACCAGAGCAGAGCTGGGGTCAAACTGACAATCTTCTACTAAAAATTAACCCTGGGATTTTCATGGGGCATCAGGTTCCCGAGGTGGATGGTGGCTGTGCCTGCATTCTGTTTGAGCTCAGATCAGGAGTGTCATTGAAGTGAGTCACCCAGTCCTTTCTGCTTGCATGCAAACTAGATCTTTTATAGAGGAAATGAAACTGGAAGCCCCAGTCCAGGTGTGCACCAAATGCACTTCACATCCAGAAGGGGATCAAACCTCTGACACGTCCTTTGGACAGCTTTGAACTACACGCACAATGGACGTTTGGGCCATGAGACCAGGCTAAATCAAAATAAAACCCTCAGGCTGCATATAGTGTTGATGTAGGGGCCTTGCGCTAGCTCTCCCAACTACTGATCTGCTCCTATTGTGTCAACTTCCCTGTGAATGTGCCCGCAGCCCACAAGGTCCTGGGGTTCTCCTGAAACTCCTGTCTGGGAACTCCAGGGAGAGACAGTGCCAGATTCAGTATACTGAAATTATACAGCATCAGCTTCAGAATCAAAGTTAATCTTTGATGAAACCTTCTCTTTTTTTACTTTTAGTTTTACTTTTTTAGTTTTACTTTATATCATCCACATGCACCCTGAAACTCAGGCATGAGTCGTACCTTCATCTCTGGAAGAACCTGATGTACGTGAAAAGCTTTGCTATCCCTGTTTGCAGTTAGTTACTCTAGTTGGCCTGATCCTGCAAACGCATAAGACAAGTAGCAACTGTAAGCACAAAACCAGCTCCTCTATAGGTAGTGGGCCTGCCATTTGAACATTAAATGTTAACGTATGCGCTAGATTTGGGGCTGATTCAGAGGTCCTTGCACTAAGAGCTAGATTCCCCTTGCGTTGCTGTATCTTGTTGATGTATTAAGACAAAAGAGACTTCCTGTATTTTAAACTAAATAAGGGATACATAAGCATACGTGGTCTACAGAGACACGTGTAAAAGCTTTCTTGGTTTCGAAAAAAGGGATCCTTAACTGTTTGGTTACTCGTGAATCTAAACTCAGGGCTCAAACAGCACATTTAGGTGCTGCTTTGAGTAGGCAGATGTGGGAGTTGCCCATCTAACTTAAAAACTCTTGGCACTTGGAAATATCTGGTTAGACATGGGGCGTCCCAGGAACCTTTGCTTACCCTGAGAGAGCCTCCCCTCTGGGCTGCTGAAACCCTGCAGGCAAGGTAGCTGCCCTGAGACGTCACTGCACATTTTAAATTGAGAGGATAAGGTCTTGTTCTTGCAGTCAGTTGCCTGCATCTGCCAGATGGCTGTCATCACTGATTGCAGCAGCTAAGAAATCAGTAGGCAGGAAAAAGGTGAGTCAAATAAAATGTGAGGGCTCTAATAACAGAGGACAATATGGCATGTGACCAACTTCACCAGTTATTTTCAGTAATTTCTTTCCTCCACCGCAAAGAGCCTGACAACTCAGAGCCAGGCAGCAGAGATTGATCTGTATGAGTTCAGTGGTTCCTTTAGGTCTGCGTAGTTTCTCTGCTGCTCCTTTAGCATAAGGAAACTGTATTAGGGATTTGTGAGCCCCAACAAAAGCCTTTGTCCTGCTGCATCTTCCTCCTCCTATCTATCACCAGAGCCGTGCTGGCAGGGAGGGAAGTTGGCAGCTACTCCCTGGACTGATGCTTCAGTTGCTCGTAGGCTGCCTCCACACTGTCTCCCTGACTTTGCCTAGATGAAGACACAGAAGTACTGTTAGGAGCTCTTAATTAATATAGTCTAAAAACAATATAGGAGCGTAGGTCACTGTATGATTTAATGCCTGTAGAGTAGATCAAAGTAAAGCTGGGGGAACTCAACCAGTTTAGCCCGCGTCACTGTAAGAACTGCATTCTGTTCGATAACCATTTAAAATTCTGTAATTATAATGCACCAGCTAAATCTTTCTAAGAGTATTTTTTCGATCTCTAATACAATTTCTATAATACAGTGTTTCATTTCATAATGCATTTTTAAATCTTAGCTGAGGCAAAGACTCTACATTGTATGAATGCTCTTTCTGGCTCTGTTTCATCTCCAGTAGTCTAGGCTTAGTTTGCCTCCAAGTACTGCCAATCTCTGCTAAGATTATGCCTGGATAAGTCGGTGGCATTTATATGTGGATGTTGTATTTGGGCTCCCTGTAATCTGAAACATTTCCTAAACAAACGGAACATTTTAACCCAATGAACTAGTGAAGTAATGGTTGGATGGACTTCAGTCTCTTACTGACCAAAAAATTCATCCTTTGTTCAAAGGTGGGATGTTGGTCATAAGGAATGTCAGCCTCAGCAGCAGTTTCTATGCCAGATGACTCTGTTGCTGCCAGTTACAAACTACAATGCTGTTACTGCTGTAGAAATTTTTTCTAAGTCATGTTAGGTTGAATACAGGGCTGGCCCTAGCTTCAGAGCTCCAGATAGGAATTCATGCTTCTGTTTCGTCATAGCTGTCCAGGTCTTCTCTCCATCTTGTTCTTGTGAATTTGAGGGCTTAATTCACTTGCCTGACCATATGTATCTACGCTGTATGTCTCCTCCTGCTGCTCCAGCAGGGTACCAGGTCCCCTTCGGTCTTGTGTCCTATCTCCCAGTCCCATGGGGTTGCTTCTGATACCTGGGAACATCTCAGATGGCACCAGTTCTCTGTGTGCAGGCCCTTTATCACAGCTGTCACAAGACTGAATAGTGAAGCTTTTGATGAGCTTCTTCCCTGGCAATGTCATTTCTCTCAGTATTTAACCTTCTTCTGTTCTTTCTGACATTGCGACAGGCCTTTGCGGAGTGGTGTTGGCATTCTTTTGTCATCGTTTCGTCTAGACAGAGCTCTGGGCAGTGTCTGAAGCCTGGTGCAGGCTGTGCTGCTTTGCTTCCCTAACTCCAAAACAAAGCAAGAAGATTGACGGCCAATGAATTTTACGCTGTGTTTTAGCCTGTGTCCCAGGAGGCTTTAGTCTGAATGGCTTGGCAGGTCCAAAATAATCTGAAAATTAATGTTTTTTTCTTTACAGATGGTATGCACTCACACATATATGTAAGCCAGTAAACCTACAGAGATTGTAGAGTAAGTCAAGCACGCAGTCTCTTATTAGCAAGATTTCAGTTGGTGCACTGGTGCTAGTGGGCTGATGGGCAGCACAGCAGAGGTGTGGACACCCAGCAGCCTGAGAGCTGCAGTGGGAATTCAAGGGACATCTCAACTCCTGCCTTAATTTGGCCCTTTCCAAGACAGCAGCAAATATTATGAGATTCAAAGCCACAAAGCAGTGTCTTTAGTTAATCGGTAAGAGAAGGAATAGCATCAATTTCAGTGAAGGCATGTTTGGGACCGTTGGGCATAATGAGACATAGTTCATATCTAGTAACTTGCGAAAAATAAGGAAATAAACATAGTTTAAAAACAGATGGGGTATTTAACATTGTTTATTCTAGGAATGTAATGGTCTGCAGGTCTGCTGGATGGGCAGAAGGACAAGAGAAAAAAAGTACTTCTTGAACTCTTCTGATCATTAGACGGCCAGAAACTGCTTCATCCCCTGGGCTTATTTGCTTCCTGGCTTGTCTCTGTGCCCTAATAGCTGTTTACATGACCTCTTAGTACAATGTAGTATCTCTTTTGCATTATATATCAACATTAAAATGGACAGAAATCTCATCTACTCCATACAAATATTCCATACTGTTGGATAAACCTGCCTAATAAATGTTGTTTGTTTAAGGGAGAGAAGCTGACATTCGTCAGTGTGAGCTCACCATCATCTCCATCATCTTTCTTCTCTTTAGGCTGAGTTCTCCAAGATGGTCACTCTTTCCTACAGTGGTTTTTTTTTTTTTTTAACTCCTCTGTGGTTGTGTAGTAGATGGTAATAGCAATACTATTAAGGGTAGTTAATGATAACAATGGTGTTGTTCAACACTAGTAGCTCAACATTTCTGCTTCTTTTCATTCATACCTGAAAATAAGAACTGCTCTTATAAACTTCACTGTGGATAAAAGAGAGCTGCTTTTTTTTTTTTTTTGCATAAATAGAACCATGGATTTGTACAGGGCTTCTTCATGCAGATTTAATTGTGTCATGGGTCTCAGGTATTTTCCAAGTTTTTATAAGCTTTTTCAGCGTTCCTCTTCCTATTTGCTGGAGCCCTCTGGTGGAGGAAGATTTGAAAAGTAATCAACTGTCAACTTAACTGACAGGGAAGACACTGTATGTTGGCGAGGGACAGTTTTTGCCATCACACTACTGTCACACGTTCTGTATACAAGAGGCTCTTTCAATGTTATTTTTAAATCACAAAGAGAACTCATTGTATTAACATGATATTTGCTGGAATGAGGTCAGTCAGTGAGTTCAGTGAGATCATTTATGGAGAATTGATGCAAGAGTGGGCAAAGATCCTATTCACCATTTGTGAAGACTGAACCTCAGTGATCTCAGGATGTACATTTGCCCTTTCACAAAATCAGAAAAACAGAAATCTAGACTATATCAAAGATTATATTCTATCTATATCTTGTTTGCTTCTTCCGGTGGATTAAATCGCTAGCCCATAGAAAACAGAGAGCTGACTTAACAGTGGTTTTGGATAGCTTTAGCAAGTGCTATGAATCTTCATTTGGCATCTCTACACAAGAGAGATTCCCATTTCTTCATCTCTACACAAGAGAGATTCCTTCTTTGGTCAAGGTGGAAATATTTTATTAAAAGCTATTTTCTTTTGACATTTCTTATTAAGGCTCTTCTGAAAATCTTTTGAAATATATTTCCAATTACTTTTTCTTGTCAAGTCTAAAGTCAGCTGAGGGTGAGCAGAAAAACAGGCAAGCCGCGAAGGCAGTAGCAGACGGCCTGCTACTTGAGGCCTCGTTTTTGTTTTAAAGTCCTTATAGGCGAAGCCTTTTGTTAAAGGCCCATGAAAATCAATCTGGCACCCCAGGAGTGCTGGAGTCTTCTTGTAGTTTTGAGAATCAGGCCATTTAGAAACAAAATGCGGCAAAAGAAACAAAACTAAATTCTAACTGCAGCAACAAATACTTCTAATGCTTCAGCTCACCTTTGCATTTGGGATGGAAATACATCACAAAGTTCAAATCATTTTGAATGCCTGTGTTTTCTGACTTTTTCTGCTCAAATAATGATTGTCTAGAACTTTTTTTTCCAAACCAGACTGTCTCCTGCCTTGTTTTCTAGTGGAGCTCTTGAGGCTAAAATTTGTGAAGTACTCACCATAACTGTAAAGCAGGACATTTTTACCAGATTCCTTCACGTTGAAAGCTGCTGATCATCCTTAGCTTCTATACCCCTCTGCCATTTAAAAGGTGCACGCACCCAGAATTTGCCCATGCATGGCTTGAGCTTTACCCGCGTCTTTGTCACGTCTAGTCACCTAGAGTTTGAACTACATAGGATACCTCTGGCCTTTACATTTCAGGCTTCGCTATGTATTTCAGGCACAGTTGGATGAGCAAAAGAGGGCTTTAAGTGTTCAAACTGCAATGCACATTTCAGGCATTGCAGCTATGCAAGAGGAAATAGCGAAGATGCCTCTAACCCCACAACAGGGAAGGTTCTGACTTGATACACTGACTTGATACAGCTCCCACATGCTTTTGGAAGTGCGTTTGCATTTGCCTGTCTCTGATGGCAGTTGGGTTTTATGGAGGCATTGAAGCTCATCCATTCCAGTAGGCAAACTCTGATGCTGAAACACCAGAGGGTAGAGGGTCTCAAGGTGAAACCCTTAGCAGTCTGACTTTTTTTGAAGGATGGGACGGCACCCTTGTGGATTGCATCGCAGATGGGTCACAGTGAAGTGGTTCGGGTGATGCTGCTCCGGGGAGCTGAGCGAGACGCCGCACGGGATGTGAGTAGCGCTTCTTCCCGTGCTGTAGCTGCACTTGACACTTCCTAGCTTTTTTTGAGGCCGCAAGGTGGTGTGCATGGAGGCCCAGTGTCCCTGAAGTTTGTTCTGTTCACCAGGTTGTAAAACTCCTCGTAAGCCACAGGCTCCCTCTTTCCTTTTGTCTCTGGGACAGCTTCCTGGAAGGCCCTCCTGGAATAAGGGATGGCAATGTCCCTATAAAGGAGAGATGGAGATGATACGTGAGGTCACTGGTTAATTTCTCCCTGAGACCTTCACCTGTCGGAGGAACTATCCTCCAGACACTTTAAAAGCAGCAGCATATGCTGGGGAGGTGCCTCCTCAAAGACCGTGAACCCGCTTGCAGGGGTGCGGGGCAGAGCTGGTGTCTCCCTCCAGCCAAGGGGAGCGCAGGTAAAGCATTTGTAATACCTGAACTTATCTTCCCCTCTCTTTTAAAGGATGGTACAACTGCTTTACTGAAAGCTGCCATTAAAGGATACAACAATGTGATAGAAGAGTTATTGAAATTCTCTCCCACACTTGGCCTGCTGAAGGTTAGTAGTGAAATATCTAGATTTTTTACACAGAAACACAGGAAGGCAAAGGGTCTGATGTTATGACTATGCAACTGAAAGACAATAAAGAGCTTCAGTCCGGAGAGGTCAAGGGAGACCTGAATTATCTTGTTTAGCCTTTAATGCTACACACAAATAAATCTTTTAAAAAAATATTGTGATGTTGATTTTTGGAGTAAGAACGCACATTGTGTTGTGCGAGGAATTCTCTTTTGCTTTCTGACATCTGATTTTATTTCTACAGTAAACAGACTGCTCTTGATGATGCAGTTTTTAACATTATACCCTGCTCTCAATTGCATTTAGTCAGCAAAATAGGATTCTAAGAGATCTGTTGTGAGTAATTCTCTACTTGATTTTGTTTTCTTCTGAATTAATACCGTGACTTCAAAAATAGCAGTAGACATTTGGAAACTGCTTTTTAATAGCTGACCTAATTTCATGTACCCATAAATCACACACTTTTATAGCCTCTGTAGATGCAACTAACTGTACTTGAAAATGCAGGTGGCGTTAACTTAGTTGATAATTACAATTATGAAATAGCTTCCACACTTATTTGAACTGCCAGTTCTGCAGCTGCAAACAAAAGGCCAAGCTATAAAAAAATAACAGTCCAGCTCTCTGACATTCAGATCATTAATCAGCAGAGAAAGGAAATAAAGTGCACAGATGGTTTCCATTACTGCTTGTGCTTCTGTTTCACTTGCTAATGGCTGAGTTTTGCCAGGCGGAAGCAAATGCCGTGTTTACTTCACCTCTAATCTATTGACAAATGTAATTTTAAAAGAAAATATTACTCTGGTAAAGTGGACCTGACCTTCATGTGTGTTAAAGCATTTAAAATCACCTCCTTCACTGCCCTCTAGCCTGCCAGCACCCTATCGAAATGATAATCAGATGCTATATCCTTAATGACCTAATTTCTTCCATGTTATTTCTCTCCTGTTCAAAGATGTTTTCTTTGCAGGTGCTTTGGTTTCATTGCCTTCTGATTTCTTCCTTTTACATGCATCGTGCAAATGTCTCTGTCGCTTTTTTCCAGAACGGGACCACTGCTCTCCACGCAGCCGTTCTCAGTGGCAACGCCAAGACGGTAGCTCTGCTATTAGAGGCAGGAGCGGACCCGTGCCTGAGGAACAAGGTACGTGCTGGCTCACCACGCTGGGCAGGGCGACAGCACCAACCTTTGGAGCCGGACTTTTTATATAGGCTTCACCTTTGGGGTGGTGGTTTGCAATTGCACCCTGATCTCTCCTGAAGACTCATCATCCTGACCATTAGTTTCTGTTTACAGGCATTTATAAGCGTGCCAGACAGTGCCACTGGCAATGCTGGTGCGTGTGACGTAAATGTCAGTCTGTGAATAACCGGGAATAATACTATGCTCTAATTACCTTTGGCCTCACAGATGCAGTGGCTAGCTATAACTCATCATGGGCTAGCCAGATTGCATTTTAGGGAAACAGTAATCTGTTGCCGTTCTTGATCAGTCATAAATTTTATCAGTGTCTCATGTAACAGATGTGTAAGGAGGATATGCCCAGGTAAGAGAAATGTATACATGGGTGCCTTTGGTGAGAAAATTTGATTACATTTCTGATATAAAAAAAAAAAGACTTCAAAATTACGTGCATCATTCCCATATTTTATTACAAATCTGTTGATTCACTGAAATAGTTCATAAACACAGCACGGAGGAAGACATTTTCGCAGAAATTTTGAACATTAAAATACTTTGCAGAATAAAGGAAAGGATAAATTTCCTGCAGACAATTCGCAATCATTAAAAGAAACTGAAACTATTTGCTGCATGTATTTGATTTGCAGGTGGGTTTGTTAAGTTGTGAATGGATGATGTGGTATTTGTTTCTGTCTTACGATTGGATGAATGAAAATTTGTAAAGCAAGTAATCCAGCATATTAAAGCATATTTTGGTCATTTAATATAAAATCTGTGCATGTTGTTTCTGTATTGTTCCACCTGATGGCAGCAGAGTTAACTTCGCTAATATAGCAGTTTATTATTGTATTAACGTCATACCTTTTGTTTTCATACTGTCATACAATGTGTAAGGTTTTTGCAGAGGGAGGGTGTGTAGTATAAAAATGTCTTGGGTTAGAAGTCTCTTCTATTGAAAGTTTTGGAAAATGACATGCCATTTAGCCCAAGAGGGTGCATTTGCGAAACAAAAATACTGATTTTCGGAAGTAGCTTCACTATAAGTATTTTCTATTACCAAGACTGTATTCAATAAATATAAAAGACCACACTCTCTGATGTTCTATTACCTGTCCTACAGAATAGCACTGACTATTTCATAGCAGTAGAAATCTTTCTTTGGATTTTTATGGACTTTGGTATGTAAAGAGGTGCCTCATCTCCCACAGATATCAACAGCAATGTTCTCTTTTAATTTTGTGGCTGTAGCAGAGGGAGCCCAAGGGATATCATTTAGCCTAGGTAGTCAGCACAAAACAAGCTGCCCACCGGAGTCCTATGCTAGAATTATCCTGAAGACTGAAGAGATACTTGCACACTGTGGAGGAAGGTGACTTTTTAAAGCATCTCCACTGCCCTTCTCTAATACTGGAGCTGATTTAAAAGAACGGTAGCACAGGATGGTGGTGGAAATAACATTGAAACAGGCATTTTATTATTGTGTCTAGCACTGTTTGTTTTCTCCAGAGCTTTAACGCTTTTAAACCATGTTTGAAAATACTCTTTCAGCTTTGCTAACCACAAGGCTTTTTGTTCCAGGCAAATGAGCTGCCAGCAGAACTCACAAAAAATGAGCGCATCCTCCGACTCCTCCGCACAAAGGAAAAGCAGAAGAAAAGCTCATGCAGCTCTTTAGCAAATGCAGTTTGACAGAGATGTACCCTGTCCAACGCTAGCATGAAAGTAAACCTAGCCCGCCTGAGCAGAGTTTGTTGGATCAGTTTGCAGAATTGATTAGCCTCTCCACTCTACGCCCCGCGGACGCGGGAGACCTTTGCCATAGTGTTGCCGCGCACGAAGGACTCCACCTGGCACCGTTGAACTCTGAAGGACTGCAATGAGAGCAGGATTTGGCCTGAAAGCTGTGTCTGCACTACAGCCCTGACGATACTCCAGGATCCCACCGGTCCCAGCACCAATGTTAGCTCCTCCGTGCCCGCGGCGTGCGCATCCCCGCGCACACAGGGGCTCCCGCCGTTTCGGACACGCACTCCCTAACAACATGGCTGCACACCTGCACGGGGTCCCTGAGAGCACCTCGGGCACGTGCCGAAGGGGCGCCCCAGATCTCACAACAGTTTGGATTCGTTCAGTCCTGGACCAGCCCCACAGTGCTGCCCTCACTTCACTGGCACTGCCAGCTTTGTCGATTCCTCCGAAACCCCAAGTGCCACATGAGGCTGGAGGTGACATCCCACTGATGATATCCCTATGGGAAAAGTCCTCCTGCCAGCCCAGGGCTTTGATAACCTTTTGCTTCCTAAATGGAGCTCCATAAAATGATCCAGAATATTACGAATTATGCCAAAAGCTGCCAAATGAATAATAGCAAGGTTGTTTCCTCCTCAGTGTAGCACCTGGATCTATCGCTCTGTGCAGCAAGAGATAGCGGGGCAGTTGGCAGCAGTTTGTAACATGTAACTAGCTCTGTGGGATGCATCCTCAGCCCTGCAGTGTTTGCATGAGCATTTCCATGCGCCAGGGAGGACCGGTTACTGAGCAAACCAGCCAGAGCATATCATTCACTGGCACAAATACTCCAGAAACTCGGCCGTCAGACACGACAGTGCAGATGCTATGCAAGTATCTGATGTACATTCTCCACACACATATATGTGACACTATGGTTTAGTATCCACAGCCACTATGCAACGCGGTTGTTCCTGAGGACGCTGATTGGGTATAAAGAAGTGCGCAGTATACAGGTATTTCAACAGCTGGTGAGAGCATTACATGTAGCCACACTCTAGAACAGGCCCATTAATTAATACAGGCATGGAAAATGAACTCAATAGCAGTTTTGGCCTTTGTGGTGGTTGAGATGCTTAAAATAGACATGGTTGTTACTAGTGCCTGTGTTGGAAAGGCAGTGCAAGTTGTTAAGGTTTTGCAAGGAGCTGTGTTTCGACTATGTTGCTGTAACACACTCCATCAATCCCAGTAGCTTCTGCAGTATAAATATATACTAAGTCTTGTTAGCCACAAACACATTAGGGATTATTGTTCCATACAATGCTAGTTCAGTACACAGATTCAGGCACTTTACCTGCCTCCAAACTGTGGCAAGTTACTGAAAAGTTGCTTAAGAAATTGAGGACAAAGAAGATTGTGAGGGAACGTAAAATGTTCCCCGTTTAAAACATGTCTGTCTAGGCTTCAGCTGAATTGTGGTGCTTTTGCTTTGGGAAGTCAAAAAAGAAAATTAGTGAGCTAGTGCAAATTAATGTAGTTTACTTCCATGCCAATTAGCCATATCTATTTTCTGTGAGTAAGTTACGTAAGAAATCATGGTTCTGATGAAGAGAACAGAAGTGGACATACCTTTGCTCACGAGCTACGATTGCTATTGAATGTCTATTCAGCATTAGAAAGGAAAACTTTAAGTTTTCCAATGACAATATAAGGATACACCAGAAAAATCTATTTGTTAAAGTAATTCACACTGTTGTATTTTTAAATTAAAATAATGTTGCACCTAACTGAAACTTACAGACAAAGTGGTATAGAACCAAAGAATTATGCAAGTGCTGAGAGGATGATAGTATTTAGGGTATGTAGGTTTAATTCCACAAAATCCTGAGCATGCAGAAGTCTCAAGAGCCTTATTGGGAACTTAAGTTGCACATCATTTTACCGGACTAGACTCTAACTTCTTTATCAAAGAACACTGGAGAAGGCTTGGTCCTTCTCCCTTGAGTTTCTTCAGATCAACAGCTGGAAACAACCACACTCTTCAGATGAACAGCTCTTTCAGTTGTAAAGCAGGAGGATAAGGTCTTCAGTAGCCAGACATGCCGAGTGAGCAATAAATACTCTCAATATCAGATGGGTTGTAATGATCAAGCCGTCCTCCCAGAGAAATGTAGAGGCATCCACTGTTGGTTAAGGTCCCCTATTTTTTCTTGATGGCAGAGCACAGAAGAGAGGATAGGGAAAGCCAGCAGCGGCCCCGTGATGGCTGGAGTAAGCAAATTGAGATAGCAACATTCAGGTGGCTGCAGGCTGCTGCTTCCGTCTGCCAGGACGTGGCATGTTTTCTTGTGAGAGTGGTCTCACCCAAGAGAGGCAGCTACTCAGCAGAGGGTGTCTTCTTGAACTATGCCTGTCTGTGAGAAAATGCATGTCTGCTCCCTGCCACTTACAGTAGGACTTTCTAAGTCCTGTCTCCAGTTGCCTCCATGACTGGCTACCGCAGCCTGGGCTCTAATGCAACAGGTGAACATCTGGGATGCCAGTTCCCATAGGGAGGCCCTGCCGGCCTTCTTCTAAATGGGTAGCATATGCTAGTACTGGGAGGACAGAGTTACCAGGACCCTTTTTTTGGAGCAACATTGGGCTATAACTGGCTTTTTTTTCTTTCTAAACAGAATTTAAAATGTGGGGCTAGCACAGGTTGAAGGGAGAGGCCTGTAGCTCCCTCTTCAGTCTCAGTGCTGGCAGATGTGTGATGCACAGGTGGACAGCAGTGCCTGGTAGCAAAGCCTCACTCTGCAGTGTTCAGACTGAAGCTGAATCTGGCTCTAGTTACGAGAATATTCAGCCTGCTTGGGAGTTTTAGGAAGGGAGGCCTTCCTGTTGGGAGTGTTTCTTTCCTCTCAGAACCTTTGAAGAGAGGGCTGTTTCTGGCTTACAGTGCTGTGTAACCAAAAGGTGCTTATTCTGCCTGTCAGCGGGCTTGGAAGTTGCAATACCATTTCTCACCATGCAGTTAACCTTTTCACAAAGAAACCTTAATAATTCTTAGTGTTTACGTAGCCACCGTCATCTTTAAAGTGCTCAGTAAATATCACTGTGGTTTGTTTGTTGTTCCAAAGAGGAAGCCTGCTTTTCCTTCTTGGCTTAAGTGATTCATTAATATTAACAGTAGTTCTGTGCATAGTTGTAGTGCCTTTTGCGCAAGGCTTTCAAAGCGCTCTACAGACACTATTAGCTTTGCAAGTTCCAAAATACATTTCTGAAGGGGCGTAGGGAAATATATTATTTCAATTGCACACCAGTGAAATGCAGCAACTGTTCATCAGTTCATGTCAACAGAAGAAAAGAGTAAATCGAGGCCAGAAATGAAGGGGCACCAAATCCATTTCATAGACAGCAGGATAGCACGTAGCACGTAATGACATGAAATAGAACTAGAATAGGAAAATTGGCCAAAGTGTTTTTTCAAAACGTGCCATATATACATATATTTCACACAAACACAGCAGCTCCAGTAGCACAGTGCTTTTAGGCTGGCTTCTCTGCATGTTAAAATCCAGGCGCCCAGCCTACCGTCTCCTCTGCCTGAGACTTACTTACGCTGGTCCTGTAGCCTGGTAATTTCCTATCAGCTGCAAGTGCGTGTAAAGTATGTGCAAGCAAGAACAAGTTACATGAGTCAAGGAAAAGTACAGAGCATCATTCCTTTATTTCATGGATATCGAGCCATTGTAGGATGGGGACAAGCGCAAGGGAAGGCCAGTGGCGGGTAGAGAAGACTCGTATCCCATCAGTGACATGGCAGTGGTGTAGCCTTAGAGCTCACAGATGTATGGAGCTCTTCATTTAAGGTAGTTGTGCTGTAGTGCTACGTGCAGGGTGATGTATTTTGATACAAAAGGCAGTCTTGTACTTCCTGACTTAATGCCACTCCTTGCACATGCTATTCATTCCTTGGAGTGAAAACATCTCACTATAGATCCAGCCACCTTTGTTTAGTTTAGAAGACTAGAGAGGACTAGTGCACCAAATCAAGCAGCTACAGGTCATATGTAATGCACTTTATTAGAAACAATGATTATTTGTCTCAGAGTCAGGGCCTAATTGCAAGAATAATTCATACTTCCTTATTCATCCAATCATAGTGACTATTGGGAAATCCATAAATAAGCCAAATCTCATGTTGTCTCAGTAATTTCAGAACTGTGGTACAGAAAATGAAGTAGCACAAAAACTAGCCCATTTGTATTTCACTTAACATAAACACTGAACAGACATAAAATACTGTCTTTGTTTGGAAGCCAGTGGTGTTAAATGTTAATGTATGCTAAGAATTCAACCAAAGATTATTCACATGGCTCTTTTCTCCAGCAATGCAGTATTGTATTGCACATATGGGACTAAATGGAGTTGTGCCTTCTCACAGCAGCTCTGCATTTGGTCCTTGGAAATTTCATATTAGTTTCATACTTTTCTGAATTCCATAGTTTCCTTTGACCTACCCTTTATGCATTTGATAATATCTATATAAATTTTATGTAACTCAATGTCAGATTAATATTCTACAACAGAAATGTTGCTTTGCTAAAACACATTTTCCATATCATCATTCCAATAAAAAAGAATATACTATTCAGATTATCCTAATTGTCTGCATACTGCAGTGTCTTTTTCCCTTCCTCCACGTTCTATTCTTTCCCTTCGTAGAATACTAGAATTAGTTTTCTATTTTCTATTTACATTAAGACGATGTTGTTCTATTCCATTTGATTCATTAGACCTTTATTATTTTTCAGGTCTTTAGATGAGATAGTATTCACAAAACAAATAAGGCCAATGCCCTAGTTGAAAAACGGGAAGACTTAATTTAGCATGACATAACAAGGTTTGTTTCAAAGATCTAGATGTCACTGACAGACTCCCTTTGACATTAATGTCCATTAGGTTAGATCTGAAGGGAAGATTACACACAGGCAATTTAGGAACCAAGAGGAATAAGAATGTACTTTTGTTCAGTTAGTCAAATATATCTTGATAGTTAAGTTACTATTCTTAAAGCTAAAACTGACCTTTACACTGATCTGACCTACTTCAGTTAAATGTCTACACCCTTCTGATACACTTACTACGGTATGCAGTAGATTATGCTCATTATAAAAGGGAAAAAGAGTCTACACTGCAAACTTTATTTTGACCTTGTCTTTGACATCACAGGCCTTTTGCCTTATTACCACAATTTTCTGTTGTGATGAGCTGCATTTTGAGTCAACGTCAAATATTTCTACAGTCACAATTCAATAAAGCATTTCCATCTATTCAGTTTCTCAAGAGAAAGTGGTGTGACTTGTTCATGGCCTAAATCACAGAATCACAGAATCACAGAATCGTTTAGGTTGGAAGGGACCTCTGGAGATCATCTAGTCCAACCTCCCTGCTCAAGCAGGGTCTCCTAGAGCATATTGCCCAGGATCACATCCAGACGGCTTTTGAATATCTCCAGGGAAGGAGACTCCACCACCTCTCTGGGCAACCTGTTCCAACGCTCTGTCACCCTCACAGTGAAGAAGTTTTTTCTCAGGTTCAGATGGAACTTCCTGTGGTTCAGTTTGTGCCCGTTGCCTCTTGTCCTGTTGCTGGGCACCACGGAGAAGAGGCTGGCCTCATCCTCTTGACACTCCCCCTTCAGATACTTGTACACGTTGATGAGATCCCCTCTCAATCTTCTCTTCTCCAGGCTGAACAGGCCCAGCTCCCTCAGCCTTTCTTCAGAGGAGAGATGCTCCAGCCCTCTAATCATCTTGGTAGCCCTCCGCTGGACTCTCTCCAGGAGTGCCATGTCTCTCTTGTACTGGGGAGCCCAGAACTGGACACAGTACTCCAGGTGAGGCCTCCCCAGGGCTGAGTAGAGGGGCAGCATCACCTCCCTCGACCTGCTGGCAACACTCTGCCTAATGCACCCCAGGAGACCATTGGCCTTCTTGGCCACAAGGGCACACTGCTGGCTCATGCTTAACTTCTTGTCCACCAGCACTCCCAGGTCCTTCTCGGCAGAGCTACTTTCCAACAGGTCAGTCCCCAGCCTGTACTGGTGCATGGGATTATTCCTGCCTAGGTGCAGGACCTTGCACTTGCCTTTCTTGAACTTCATGAGGTTCCTCTCCGCCCACCTCTCCAGCCTGTCCAGGTCCCTCTGAATGGCAGCACAGTCTTCTGGTGTGTCAGCCTCTCCCCCCAGTTTAGTATCATCAGCAAACTTGCTGAGGGTGCACTCTGTCCCTTCCTCCAGGTCATCGATGAATACATTGAACAAGACTGGGCCCAGGACTGACCCCTGGGGGACACCACTAGCCACAGGCCTCCAACTCGACTCTGCGCCATTCACCACAACCCTCTGAGCTCGGCCATCCAGCCAGTTCTCAAGCCATCTCACCGTCCACTCATCTAGCCCACACTTCCTGAGCTTACCTAGGAGGATGTGATGGGAGACAGGGTC
Source organism: Struthio camelus (assembly GCF_040807025.1). Classification (NCBI taxonomy): domain Eukaryota; kingdom Metazoa; phylum Chordata; class Aves; order Struthioniformes; family Struthionidae; genus Struthio; species Struthio camelus. The sequence continues at coordinate 121,222,769 of NC_090943.1, read as the reverse complement.
AAAAGCCTTGTTGAAGTCCAGAAAGACAACACCCACTGCTCTCCCCTCATCTACCCAGCCAGTCATTCCAGCATAGAAGGCTATCAGATTGGTCAAGCATGATTTCCCTTTGGTGAATCCATGCTGACTACTCCTGATCACCTTCTTGTCCTCCAGATGCTTAGAGATGACCTCCAGGAGGAGCTGTTCCATCACCTTTCCAGGGATGGAGGTGAGGCTGACAGGCCTGTAGTTTCCTGGCTCCTCCTTCTTGCCCTTTTGGAAGACTGGCGTGACATTGGCTTTCTTCCAGTCCTCAGGCACCTCTCCTGATCTCCAGGACCTTTCAAAGAGGATGGAGAGTGGCCTAGCGATAACATCCGCCAGCTCCCTCAGCACTCGTGGGTGCATCCCATCGGGGCCCATGGATTTGTGGATGTCAAGTTTGGACAAAAGATCTCTAACCTGATCCTCCTCCACCAAGGGAGAGTCTTCCTTTCTCCAGCCTTCCTCTCTTGCCTCTAAGGTCTGGAATTCCTCAGGACTGGCCTTAGCAGTGAAGACGGAAGCAAAGAAGGCATTCAATAACTCTGCCTTCTCTGTATCCTTTGTCACCAGGGCACCTGCCCCATTCAGCAGCGGGCCCACGTTTTCCCTAGTCTTCCTTTTGCTATTGATGTATTTGAAGAAGGCCTTCTTGTTGTCCTTGACATCCCTTGCCAGATTTAATTCCAACTGGGCCTTAGCCTTCCTTGTCGCATCCCTGCACGCTCTGACAACGTCCCTGTATTCCTCCCAAGTGGCCTGTCCCCTTTTCCACATTCTGTACACTTCCTTCTTCTGCTGGAGTTTTGCCAGGAGTTCCTTGCTCATCCATGCAGGTCTCCTGCCCGCTTTGCCGAACTTCTTCCTCAGAGGGATGCACCGATCTTGAGCCTGGAGGAAGTGACGCTTGAATATTAACCAGCTCTCTTGGACCCCTCTTCCTTCTAGGGCCCTACCCCAGGAGATTCCCCTAAGTAGGTCCCTGAAGAGGCCAAAGTCAGCTCTCCTGAAGTCCAGCGTTGCAATCCTACTCATTGCCCTGCTCCCTCCTCGCAGGATCCTGAACTCCACCATCTCATGGTCACTGCAGCCAAGGCTGCCCCCAACCTTCACCTCTCCAACTAGACCTTCTTTGTTCGTTAGTACAAGGTCTAGCATTGCACCTCTCCTCGTTGGCGTCTCCACCACCTGGGTCAAGAAATTATCATCAATGCTTTGCAGGAACCTCTTTGACTGTTTGTGCCTAGCTGTGCTGTCTTCCCAACAGATGTCAGGGTGGTTGAAGTCTCCCATGAGAACCAGGGCCTGTGATCGTGAGGCTTCTTCCAGCTGTCTGTAGAAGGCCTCATCGATGACTTCCTCCTGATCAGGTGGCCTGTAGTAGACCCCCACAACAGTGTCACCCATGTTAGCCTGCCCTTTAATCCTTACCCATAGGCTCTCAACTTGCTCTTCATCCACCCCGAGGCAGAGCTCCATACATTCTAGTTGCTCCCTCACATAAAGAGCAACTCCACCACCTCGCCTTCCTGGCCTGTCTTTCCTAAAAAGCACATAGCCATCCATGACAGCATCCCAGTCACGTGAACTATCCCACCATGTCTCTGTCACTGCAATGAGATCATGGCCCTGCGACCGCACACAGATCTCTAACTCTTCCTGCTTATTCCCCATGCTGCGTGCATTGGTATACAGGCATTTGAGAGAGCCAGTCAAGCACGCAGGCTTCCCAGAAGAGGTGCAAGAGGATCCTCCATAGCCATGTCCCATGCTGTCTCCCCTGGTTGTATGCACCCGCTGGAGGCATCCTGACTTGAGCGGTGTTTTACTGACTCCCCTGCCACTATACCACTCCCCTTCCCCCATCTTGCCTAGTTTAAAGCCCTCCGTACCAGGCTGGCCAATCTGTTGGCAAAGACACGCGTGCCCCGCTTGGTAAGGTGGATCCCATCTCTCCCCATCACACAGAATCACACAGAATCGTTTAGGTTGGAAGGGACCTCTGGAGATCATCTCGTCCAACCTCCCTGCTCAAGCAGGGTCACCTAGAGCATATTGCCCAGGATCACATCCAGACGGGTTTTGAATATCTCCAGCGAAGGAGACTCCACCACCCCTCTGGGCAACCTGTTCCAATGCTCTGTCACCCTCACAGTGAAGAAGTTTTTTCTCAGGTTCAGATGGAACTTCCTGTGGTTCAGTTTCTGCCCATTGCCTCTTGTCCTGTTGCTGGGCACCACGGAGAAGAGGCTGGCCTCATCCTCTTGACACTCCCCCTTCAGATACTTGTACACGTTGATGAGATCCCCTCTCAATCTTCTCTTCTCCAGGCTGAACAGGCCCAGCTCCCTCAGCCTTTCTTCAGAGGAGAGATGCTCCAGCCCTCTAATCATCTTGGTAGCCCTCCGCTGGACTCTCTCCAGGAGTGCCATGTCTCTCTTGTACTGGGGAGCCCAGAACTGGACACAGTACTCCAGGTGAGGCCTCACCAGGGCTGAATAGAGGGGCAGGATCACCTCCCTCGACCTGCTGGCAACACTCTGCCTAATGCACCCTAGGATCCCATTGGCCTTCTTGGCCACAAGGGCACACTGCTGGCTCATGTTTAACTTGTTGTCCACCAGCACTCCCAGGTCCTTCTCGGCAGAGCTACTTTCCAACAGGTCAGTCCCCAGCCTGTACTGGTGCATGGGATTATTCCTGCCTAGGTGCAGGACCTTGCACTTGCCTTTCTTGAACTTCATGAGGTTCCTCTCCGCCCACCTCTCCAGCCTGTCCAGGTCCCTCTGAATGGCAGCACAGTCTTCTGGTGTGTCAGCCACTCCCCCCAGTTTAGTATCATCAGCAAACTTGCTGAGGGTGCACTCTGTCCCTTCCTCCAGGTCATTGATGAATATATTGAACAAGACTGGGCCCAGGACTGACCCCTGGGGGACACCACTAGCCACAGGCCTCCAACTCGACTCTGCGCCATTCACCACAACCCTCTGAGCTCGGCCATCCAGCCAGTTCTCAAGCCACCTCACCGTCCACTCATCTAGCCCACACTTCCTGAGCTTACCTAGGAGGATGTGATGGGAGACAGTGTCAAAAGCCTTGCTGAAGTCCAGAAAGACAACATCCACTGCTCTGCCCTCATCTACCCAGCCAGTCATTCTGTCATAGAAGGCTATCAGATTGGTCAAGCATGATTTCCCTTTGGTGAATCCATGCTGACTACTCCTGATCACCTTCTTGTCCTCCAGATGCTTAGAGATGACCTCCAGGAGGAGCTGTTCCATCACCTTTCCAGGGATGGAGGTGAGGCTGACAGGCCTGTAGTTTCCTGGCTCCTCCTTCTTGCCCTTTTGGAAGACTGGCGTGACATTGGCTTTCTTCCAGTCCTCAGGCACCTCTCCTGATCTCCAGGACCTTTCAAAGATGATGGAGAGAGGCCTAGAGATGATGGAGATCAGCTGTTGATCTTCAAACAGGGTCCCATGGTCATAGAAACCAAAGCCCTGTTGCCAACACCAGCGGCGCAGCCAGCTGTTAACTTGGAAAACTCGTCTACTCCTCCTCCTGTCCTTTCCCCTCACAGGCAAGATTGAGGAGAAAACCACCTGGGCTCCCAGACCCTTGACCACCATTCCCAGAGCTCTGAAGTCCCGTTTGATGGTTTCCAGTTTGCCTTTCGTGTCATTAGCACCCACATGGAAGATCAGCAGAGGGTAGTAGTCCGACGCGTGGACAAGCCTTGGCAGTCTTTCCACGACATCTCTTATTCGAGCCCCTGGCAGGCAGCAAACATCTCTGGACAAGAGATCAGGTCGGCAGATAGGTGCCTCTGTCCCCTGCAGCAGGGAGTCACCCACAACAATCACTCGCCGTTTCTTCCGAGGGTTCCTGCACGGCACAGGGTCTGCCAGGCCAGTTGCCTCCCTTGGAGCCATGCCCAGCTCCTCCTCGGCTTGGAGGGCGCTAAACTTGTTCTTCAAGGGTAAGTCTTGAGGAGGAGCAAGAACCTTTCTCCTTCTACGAGAGATCACCAGCTTCCAGCCCTCTTCAACAGCGTTATGATGCACCTTTACACACGGTGCTGAGCCCTCTGACACCTCCGCTGCAGTGGGGGCAGGGGACTCCCGGAGCTGAGTCTCCGAGAACGCCCTGTCAATCTCCCGCTCATCCTCTCGGATGCTACGCAGCCTACTAACCTCCTCCTGTAACTCCTTTATCTGGTGATGCAACTGGTCAACCACAGCACACCTCACACAGGAGAGCTGACTGTCAGCCCAGGCCTCACGGAGAGGCCCCAGGCACTCCCTGCAGCCTGACACCTGCAGAGCTGCATCTGCTGTCTGAGGGTCTGTCTGGGTTGAGGCCTCAGATACAGCCAATGCAGCACCTCCCGCAGCCACTGGGGAATGTGCTCTGCAGCGTGTCATGACCATGCCCCGGGGAAGGACACACCACTGTGCAAAATGTGCAAAATGGAGAGATGCCTTCTTTGCCTTCTGGCGCCCTTCTGCGCGAACTGCTGCGCAAACTGCTGCGTCTGTTCGCTGCCTCTGTTGTAAATAACTACAAAGGATGAATTCTTGTAGCAGAGAGCTCCTTAATTTGCACAAAAAAAAACATAAGAAAAAGCAGAGTCAGGAGGGTGAAACTGCACAAATTCAAACCTTCAAGCAGTGGGTTTTCAGTGAGGAGAATAATTATCCATTGAAAGAGACTGCTTGAGATTATTCCTTTATCATTTGAATGTTAAAAAACATACAACAGAGACCTGAAACAGACTGCACCTTTGTGTGCACTGCACATGTGTGTTCTTGTGTGGTATATATGTATGCATGCCTATTATGTGTCCAGTGTATGGGTATAAGCTCTTATATTCCCTTAGGAGATGGATACCAGAATCTCGTGGTCTGTTTGCATGGACTGTATAGCAGAAGGAGGTTGAAGGAATATTCCACTTTCTGAAGCCTCCAAGAGCTGTCTCTATAGGCTCTCCCTTGGCCATGCTTCTGTACCGGACCCTATTCACTGGGACAGACTGTTATATGACAAAAGGTCTTCAAAGTCCATGAGTAAACAGGTGAGTTGTGGCTCATGAACCTGCCTCCTGCTCCTCTGCCCAGTCAGCTTTTGGTAGTGCCCACAGAGACTCCCCTGTGACTGTCCTCCCCATATTCTCCACCTTG